>NC_136067.1:1596094330-1596694330 GCF_964261635.1 Lissotriton helveticus
GGTATCATTGACTCATTTTTGTTCGAAAGAGCGGATCAATATTTTCTGTTAATGATAAATCTGCCATCTCTACCTGATGTTTAGCTGCAGATATGTAGCAATGCAGTGTGTAGTTTAAAGAGGAGAACGTGACCTTCTTGGAGCAAGTCAGAGTCAAGGGAGCTTCAGTATATTGCTCAATAATGCTCTCTTTTCACGGTAGGGTGGCTTTCGGTTTGTCATATGTATTAGGCAGGGATAGACAGGAGCTCGGGTATAGTGTTTTTCTCATGGATTGACAGATTATGGTCCTTTAGCAAATCAAGGTCATCCTCAATTGCAACACATACAACAGGAACCACCTGCCCCAATTGATGAAACAAGGCCCCAAAGAGGGGTCCTTAAATAAACACACTGTCACCGGAGCAATTTAAGTGCAGGGAAGATCAGTCACACCAAGGAATACAAAAATATATAAAGTTTTATTGATTTTTAACAATTATTTCAAAAAAATATATATAATACTTGACATGATACAATTCAATACATTAAGAACAAAGAATTTAAAAAATGTCCAATCCCATACTCCTCTTTCATACTGCACATTCAGTCCTACACATATTATCAACACTCAACACACAACTCATATCTCAATCATATAAATCACCACATTCACAAAGGCAAAAAAAGATGGAAAAACGCCCACAAGATGGTCCTAAGACGGAATAATACAGCTCATTGTGGAAACGGGGATAGGGGTAGATATCATCCAACTTCCCCTTCACGCGTTTCAGTGTGTTGCCCCAGCCGGGGCTACACCTTCATCAGGGCGAAAAGGAAACAATGAATAAATATAAATACACACTTTAAGCAAAGTGACTGGCCTTTTTATTATTATATATTGAAAAAGCTTATATGGATTCATAATAGAAATGCATACTTAATATGCTCCGGGACAACCAAGGTATAATGTATCACATAAGAAATCAAGAACTTAAAAACTGAAATAGTACAAGCAACATGGTTCACAGACAATATACAGACACCCATCCTAGATTTCTTAGATGTGACTGATCTTCCCTGCACTTTCATTGCTCCAGTGACAATGTGTTTATTTAAGGACCCCTCTTTGGGGCCTTGTTTCATCAATTGGGGCAGGTGGTTCCTCTTGTAGGTGTTTCAGTTATTCCCCTGCTTACCTGCCCTTATTTATTCAGGGGTCCCCCTTCTTAGTAGCATCCTCATTTGCAAGCATTGATGTCCTCAGAGTGCAAGGGGCTTTGTTGTTCTGGTGAACTAGCTGCATGATGCAACAGCTAACAGTATGTTTTTTAAGAATACTCAAGGGATATCACATCAATTCTCATTTGGTGGAGGGCAACTGAGATCCCAGTTTCCTTAAAGTTTCTTGAGATCAGTAACTTTGAGTAACGTCTGGTGATAGAACATTCTGTCATCTAGCCAAAGAGGCTGAGGGGTCTATTAGTATTGCGGGCGGATCGCCACCGCACGTATGGCGGTGGAGATCCGCCCGCGAAAAACCTCCGCCCGCTCCCCATTTACCCCCCGCCATATTACCATGGCGGGGGGGGGGGGACCCAGCGGATGGAAAGACCGTCCGCCGGTTTTCAGCCCGGTCGCAGAGTCGACCGGGCGGAAAAGGTGCTAACATGGTAACGGTGTCTGAGAGACACCGCCATCCATATTAGCATGTCTGCTGGGTTGTGCCTTTCTGTGGCGGCGGCGGTTTTTGCCATTGGGGCCCGTAGCGGGCCCCCTGGGATTCAGGGGGGTTGGGGTACACATGGGGGGTACCTATGGTACCCCCCTGCAGTTCCATGCACAACATGGCAGGCACCACGCGGTGCCTGCCATGTTGTGCATGGAAGTACACGCCATGCCTTCCTGGCATTGTGGCGGGCTATGCTGAGTGCACCGCCCGCCACAATGTCAAGAATGCAGGATGCGCCCGCCACTGTGGCGGGCGCATCCTAATTGCAAGACGCGACCACTGCAGCATCGGCGGGCGGTCCCATTCCCCGAAAGGATGGCTGGCAGACTTTGCCCGCCCGCCATCCTAATTACCCCCTTTGAGTTTATAGGCAGGTATTATGCATGTGTGATAATGGTAGTCTGTGGGAAACATACAATGAGATTTAAAATGGTTACCTGACAACATTGTCATTACCAGAGGTTCAGATTCATTCATGGAAGGTGGTGGGAGTTGATCAGTCACATTTGAATGTTTATTAGTGGTAGTGAGGTGTGCTTTAGTGTTGGAGGTATTGACAGACTACAGGGGCTGTCCAACAACCCTGAACCAGGGACAATTGTTTATAAAACCTAACAGGAGGTTCAGGTGGAACCTCCTGTTAGGTGTTTTAGTGTTGGAGGTAGCAGGTAGTCTATGATTCTACAGTTAATTTGGCACAAATTGAGTTCATTTTCATACTGCAAACCCTGATTGGATTTTAATGGTGCAGGGGATATCTCTGATATGCTAATAACATTTGGAAATGTAAATTAAATCATCTCAGATTAGCTTCTGGGACTATGGCCATACTTTTTCTGTTACTGTATGTGAAAAAGTCAAGTCAGCCTTGCTTGAAGCAGGTACAACAGCAGTATGGTTATTGTCATTTGATATTACATTTTTTGTGAGACCAGATTTTGTTCTAGATTTAGTGTAAATCAGTAAAATGAATTTACATGAATATTTAACAGCATTTCTAATATTTATTTTCAAGCTAAATACACTTTTTTTATTTTCCCCTCCACTTTACCATGTGGTGATCTCTGCCATGCTGTGGAATCCTCTAAGGCAACGTATAGCAAAAATTAAAAATGTATTTAACTTGAAAATAAATATTAAAATATTTTTATGTTAAACGTTAATGTACATTTATATTTACTTTAAATGTAGAACAATGCTACAGCACTATCAAATTAATTATGAATGAAAACTCTAAATTAAAACATTAAATACAATTAAAAACTATTTAAATCAAAAATAAATTCCCACCTAAAGAAAAAAAATCATTTGCATAAATAATGATTAAAAGTGATGTATAGAATTATTTACAATGAATGTAATTGCTTTTAATAACATGTATTGTTACATTATATTTTAAAGTCAAGATAGGTTATTAAAATATTTTATAATTACATATTAATGTTGACTATTTTATATATTTTTACATTAATTCATATTCATTTATATTTTTAACTATTTTAAATAATTTATTTTAATTAAACATTATTTCCTAGCGGGTTGTATTTGAAGTCCCTACCTTTTCTATAGGAGGGTGTTGCAGTACCAGTGGTTGGCCATGTGTAGTGCCGGTCATACAACTGTGTTTTTTTAGTCCTAACTTACACTCAGAGGTTGTGAATACAAATAGTAGTAAACTTACTCGGAAGTGTAAACGTGCTCAAAAGTGTAAGTTATCTTTGTGAATCAGGCTCCTTGCTTTTGTTTTGTTATCTTTTTTACTTTCAATTTATTTTTTGTCTAACTTGGATGTCTAACTTTTTAGAACAGTAAAAAACTGGCCATCGTGCATGGTGACACTTGCATCATGAAGCATGAATGCGCAAGGTGGTGTGGCCTGCAGGGGCAGCATGGCGGATGCATCTCAACATCGCTCCGCCATCCATCCCCTTAATCCGTCACATTTATACAGCAACACCGCAATTGGATGTCGCAGAACTGTGCCTGATGCCCCTGTGACATCCCCGGGGGGCTACGGAGGTCAAACTTGTGCCTTTACAGCGAGTTTCTGGCTGACTGCAGCTGTCTATTAGGTGAGGTGCCTGTGGCTGAACCCCGGCTCCCAGGTTCTGACTCCTGCACGAGCTGTACTCTTGCGGTATAGTGGCCTGCGTGTTGACAAACAGGGGGGCTGGTACCTGGGATGCTGGAGGCAGTGAGGGGTGTCGGCCACAAGGCTCCGGTAGATCTCTGTGGTCGTTGGCTACAACTGGGACTGGCCTGGTCCTGGCACACAAGGAACAGTGATGGTGGTGAGGGGGTGCCCGCAGGCCGAATGGAGGCTGAAAATTAAGAGGAAGAGTCCCGCAGGCCTACGATAGGCCGGGAGAGCAAAGACGGAGCCTAGCTCTGGCCCGCTATGGAAGGTGACCAGTGAACGGTTTTGAGGACGACGCTGGGCAGTGCAGGTGCAGGCCGTTCCGGTACACCCAGCAGGTGGCGGTGAGAGGCACAGGGTGTTGGCACTGATCTGGGGTGCTGTCACGGAATGGGCTGACGTGCGGTGCGGCCATTGAGGAGGACACAGTTGAGTGCAGGCCTACCTTGCTAGAGTGCAGAAGTGACACAAACGGGGCCGGTGGAGCGATATAATGCCCTGGTGTCCCTATGATTGCAAGGCGAAGTATTTACTGCTGGTAGCTACTGAGGAGGTGAGCGGCAGGGGAAAGAATAAGGCCCATGTGGGAGGCCTAGTGTGGAGCGTACCGGTGGCGGGCCGGGAGACCCGGAGAGCCCCTTGATGCATGATCCTAACAGCGCTCACCCGTTAGGCAACGGAGGGAGTACGGTGCACACCCAGCAGAGTGTGGTGGCTTAGGAACTACGGAGGTGAGTGTAGAGATGGGGTCCACACAGAAGCAGGTTTCCAACTGGTTTATTTGTAAACAGGAACAGCTTGACATCCACAAGAGGGAACAGCGTAGAGTAGCATCCACTCTTCACAGCAACCGCTATTCAACCTCCCAAGATTCTCTCATGACACTCTAGGTTCTAAGAACCCTTAACAAGTCACAGGTATGAAATACCACACACCTCCCCCCTTTAACAAAAACAACAACAAAAATAATAACAATCAACAAAAAAAAACTAATAACGAACCAAATATCTAAATTTCTGTGGAAAAAACTTCACTCGAGAACTCCTGCGGGAGATATTTGGAGATTGAGGAGAATCAGGACAAACACGAGCAGTAACATTGTCATGAAAAGGAGGACTAGATACATTGTCAAGTGCAACATTTTCCTGAACAGTGTTATGTAAAGAACCAACATTGGTTGAATTGTCATGACATGAACCATCAATTCGATGGGAAAGATGAACGCTTCATGAGTACCTGAAAAGCAAGAATCATTATCAATAATACATGGGTGTTCAGAAAGTTCTGAATTGGATTGACGAACTGTGGACAGAGGAGAATTAGGTTTGTACAAGGAAATACGTCGAAAATTCCAAATTTTCCCACCTTCCACTCTGACAGCTTTACTAAAAACCTCGGTGACAACTACGGGACTAGACCATATAGAAACACCTTTGCGAACAAGACCACCAAATTTTACACGCACAAGATCACCCACACGTAATTTAGAAGAGCAAGTTCTCTGTGGAAAATTCTCCAAAACTTTTGCTTGGTATTTACAAACACGATCTTTAACACCTTTAAGATCTAATTCTAAGTAGTCTTTGTCCTTGCCCTTCAACCACCAAGGCATGAGCTTAGAGCCAGGTTTCCTGCAACGCAACATCTCAAAAGGAGATAAACCAGTTACAGAATTGGGAGACATGCGATAAGTAAAAAGGGTAGCTTGCAAAGCTTCTCTCCATTTCAAACCGCTACGTAAAGCAAGCTGGCAGGATTCCTTAATGACTCTATTAAAACGCTCAACCTGACCGTTGGCTTGTGGAAAATAATTAGAAACTCTTTTGTGAGTAACACCGCAGCTGGAAAGAAAAGAAGAAAAGGTAGCACTAACAAACTGAGGACCATTATCAGATATAATTTCTTCAGGCAAACCCTCACGACAAAAAACTTTGTTCAAAAATTCGATAATGATTTCAGAATTGACTTTCTCTACGATTTTCAATTCAGGCCACTTAGAAAAGTAGTCGACTAAAACAACAGCAAACATGTCTTTGCCGGATTGATAATTAAAAGGTCCAATAATGTCCACACCAAGCTTGCGCCAAGGGCTCTGAACAACATCACTTCATCCAACTGCATGCCTTGTGCCCAACGGGTTTCAGAAATTAAGTTGGAATGAGCATCACCCGAAATTAGGTTAACATCAGACAAAGTAAAAGCAACATCACAGTCATCAGGCAGCACAGAATCAGGACCATCACTAACAGGAAAACGTGACATAAAATCTGCATGAACATTCATGCATCCAGGAACATAAATGACTTCACAACGATATTCCTGCAACTTGGCTGCGAGTCTCGCTAAGCGAGCAGTCAGAATCCTGCCCCCACCTGCAGACAACATACTAACAAGAGGTTTATGATCTGTCCTCAGAGAAAACTTAGTGCCCCAAAGAAATTGGCGGAAATGTTGGACTGCCCAAGTACAAGAAAGCAATTCTTTTTCTATTGTTGAATAATTAAACTCAGCTCCACCCAAGGTCCTGGAAGCATAAGAAACTACATACTCCCCGAATTTATCCTTTTGCATTAGAACGGCACCAAGACCAACATTACTGGCATCCACGCACACAATACATTCTTTGGCAACAGAAAAGGGTTTAAGAAAAGGGGCCTCGACAATTTTACTTTTAAGAGTATCAAATGAAACTTGTTGGTCATTACTCCAAATAAATTTAACTTGTTTCTTGTGCAAAGAACGTAAAGGATGGACAATCGTAGAATAGTTCTGTACAAATTTTCCATAAAATTCAGTGAGACCAAGAAAAGATAATAACTGCTCCTTGGAAGTTGGAACAGGAGCTGAGGTAATACTTTTAACATGGTTGATTTTAGGTTTGATGCCATCGCAGGAAATTTCATGGCCTAAATATTCAACATGAGATTGTCTAAATTTGCATTTTGAAAATTTTAAAGTGAGACCTTTCTCTTGTACACTGCTTAAAACTGAATTTAGATTACTATCATGTTCTTGAGAATCCTTGCCAAAAATTAATATGTCATCTTGAAAAGCTATTGCCCCCTTACAATTCTTCAATAACTCTTTCATTAACCGTTGGAAAACAGAGGCGGCACTTGCCAGCCCAAAAGGCATTCTTAAATATTGAAACATACCTTCCAGGGTAACAAAAGCAGTTAATTTTTTGGAGTCTTCGAGCAATTCTACCTGGTGGTATGCGCTAGCTAAATCAATTGTGGAAAACACAGTGGCACCGGCCAGAGAAGAAATTAACTCGTGAATGTTGGGTAGAGGATGTTTGTCCACCCAGATTTCTTGATTCAAGCTGCGGAGATCAACACACAAACGAAGATCTCCTGAACTTTTAAGTTATAAAACAATGGGCGAAACCCACGGGGAAGACTCAATAGGCTCAATAATTCTTTTTAAAATGAGATCATCTAAAATTTCCTTAAGTTTGCCTCTGTAGGCTAAAGGAACATTCCTGACTTTATGTCTGACAGAAATTGCATTATCATTGAGAATTATTTTATGTTTAAAATTCGTAAATTTCCCAAGGGTATCAGTAAACACACTAGGAAATTTAGACTTAAGGCTGGTAACATAAGAGGCATTCACAGGCGAGGTACAAGCATTAATTTCACCCACAGAAAGTACACTCAAATCTGTGAAACAGACAGGAGGATTGGAATTAGGATCGAGTTTGATTCCTAAATCATATTGGTGTGGCCAACCCAAGATGGCCACTCCCTTGGTAGCTACATATACCTTGCCTTTGGTAATTCTGTCTCTGACTTGGATAGTAGCCCAAAAGAAACCTTCTAGACTAATTTTAGTCCCCGTGTAACCTCCAGGTTGAATGTCAGATTTTAACAATTCCCTGTCTTTCCATATGTTATTGAATAATTTGAGATCAATGATAGTATACCATGAACAGGAATCTATCATCAAATCAATGGAAACGTTATCTATGAAAATGGGCCAAGAAGGAAATTGTTTACGTTCAGCTTCATCAACAGAAAGTATACAATTAAAACTGTTGATAACCTCTTCTTCTTCCTGAGAAATGTAATTAGCTTTTTGTTGAGAACGGCACACATTACCAAAATGACCTTTCCTCTTACATTTTACACAAATTCTATCCCAAGCAGGGCATCCTCTAAAATTACCAAGATGGTTTGGACTACCACATCTATAACATGCAATATTTCTTTTAGTAAATGTCCTGTTATCAGAGAAGTTCTTGTTGTCTACAAATTTCCTTTCGTAGTCTTTCTTGAAAACACCTTTGGAATTAGAAGTTACTTGGCTTTTAACTAAAGAAACTTCAGGTTCAGTAGTCTGTGGTTTTGGAGAAGCTGTGGAACCACGAATCTCAGAAACAAATAGTTCGGACTGTTCAATTCCCTTTGCAATATTAATTACTGCGCTAAGAGATGATTCTGTGCCTAGCCAAAGTCTTTCTTGGATTTTTTTGCTTTTGGTTCGCATCATGATCTGGTCACGGAGAACCTGTTCATAAGAGATGGTCTCGAAAGCACAAGAACAAACTAGTGAGCGTAATGCAGAAACATAGTCCTCAATAGATTCATCTTGTTTCTGTACACGGGAGTAAAACTTGAACCTCTCCATAACAGTATTTATTTTTCTACCAAAACGAGTTTTCATCTGTCTGGTAGCTTTCTCGAAAATATCTATGTCTCCTGCTCCTTCTATGGGAGGAAGATTGTCGAATTCTTTGATGCCAGCACCGCCTAAACAATGTCTTAAAAGTGCTAATTTGCGTTTGGCTGAACATCCATCCTTTTCAAGTACATCAACATAAGCCATGAACATCGGAAACCATAAGTCCCATTCAATGGTGGGCTCACCAGCAGTTTGTAGAAAATGAGGAGGAGCAGCTATATTTGTCATTCTGATAATAACATTCGAATACTGCTGTAAAATGTATCAAGATATGACTGAAAATGTTTAAATATAAATGCCTCTTTTAGTTTTCGAATGTACTGTAGTGCCAGAGTGTAATATATCTTGCAAGGATCCAAACGCTGAAGAAATAACAACAAAAAAACGCAGTGAAAACAAGATGGAGGCACGTTGATGATGTCACGGCGTTTTGAGGGTTGAGAGGTGACACCCACAATGCTGCGCGCGAGTACAGATGCTCGCGTTGTTTCAGGATTCCAGTGGAGCCTCGCAGTGATCAGCGCGTGTGATTAGCGCAAGTGATCACAGAGAAGGAGAGGCAGGAAGCGCGCGGGAGCAGAACCCAGAGTGAGTTCAAATAGCGCGTTCATTAACGGTTGCACAAACTCGAAATCCAGTTATCTGATAAAATAAAATTATACGTTACTGAACTGATGGGTTGATGTAGACAGTGTCTCGATGCTACCAAATCCAATACATTTCTTTTTCTTTGAAAACGAGACGAACAATAAAGTGAGCGCTGTTCCTTAATTTCTTAAACCAGGAAATTCGCTGAAGAATGCTCCCAATCGTCGCCAATATTTATGTAGAGATGGGGTCCACACAGAAGCAGGTTTCCAACTGGTTTATTTGTAAACAGGAACAGCTTGACATCCACAAGAGTGAACAGCGTAGAGTAGCATCCACTCTTCACAGCAACCGCTATTCAACCTCCCAAGATTCTCTCATGACACTCTAGGTTCTAAGAACCCTTAACAAGTCACAGGTATGGAATACCACAGTGAGGCCGGAACACAGCAGCCGACGAGGTGTTTAGGCCAAGCACGTAGCTAACTAAGGAGAAGAATAATTGGTGCCGTATCAGGTGCGAAGGTGGGGATAGCTTCGGACTGTGCCCCCATGCATCGCATGCCTGAGCAGATTCACATATTCGAGGGGATGCACCACCCACTACCTTTGCTGATTCTAGGTCCTGGTGGTACTCTGGGTGAGAAGAAGAATGGGGCACACCAGGGGCGCTGGGTCAAGGGGCTCCTCACAAGCTGCGGCCACCAGTGAAGCAGATCCTCCGCCACAGGTGGTGGAGCTGAGACCCCCGGATGACCGACTGGAAGCTATCCTGCAAGCATTTGAGCGCTCTCGGGCATCAATGGAGGCCAAGTTAGATAAAGTGGCCCTCGACCTTAAGCTGCTGCGTGCCAACCACCGGAATTTGAAGGACCGGTTCACTGCTGTGGAGCAGGAGGTAGCTGAATTGAAGCCGGCTACGGAGTTCCAAGAAAAGCAGCAGAATGCCTACGAGGTTCGGATCAGGTACCGTGAGGAGCAGGTGGAATACACAGAAGGCTGCTCCCGGAGGAACAATGTCCGGCTGATTGGGTTGCCGGAAGGAGCGGCAGGACAAGACGCGGTCACCTTCCTGGAACAATGGCTTAGGACCCTCTTGCCAAATACAGAGTTCTTCCCATTCTTCACCATAGACAGGGTGCAGCGCGTCCTGGGCAGGAAACCGGCCCCGGGTGATCGAGCACGCCTGCTCATCTTCAAAATGTTACACTTCAGGGATCATAATGTGATCGTCCGCGAGACGAGGAAGCTGGATGAAATCCAATTTGAGAATGCCAAGGTGCTGTTTTTTTCCGGAGTATACAATGAAAGTCCAACCCCAGCTGGAGTCCTTCCTACCTGTTAAGCGTCAGCTCCGGCAGCTAAATATCTCTTATTCGCTGCTGTTCCTGGCTAGACTCTGGGTAGTCTTTGATGGGAAGTCAAGGTTTTTCGACATGCCTCAGGATGCGTGGGACTGGCTGGAGACGTCGGGACAGTACTCTGGATCATGGCCTACAGCATGGTCTGGGGAGGCAGGTGGAAAGGAGTCTCGATGATGATGGCCAGGGAGACCATTCCTTGGGTCATTGGAGGCACCTAACCCGGACCAGATTCTAAAGGAGCGGCGGCTGGTGGTCCGCATTGCAGAACAGATGGCAGACACAGCAGTATCGGAGGACAAAGTTGTCAATTCTTTTCATTCCTCAGGGGATGGGGGCTCCTCGATAGCACACTCGTCAGATAAAGTTTTGTTGAGAATGGCAGACGTTACACCTCTGATGGTGGATGGTATTGTATGAACAGTGGCTGAGCTGTACACTCATTAATGAGCATTGCTATTTGAATTGCTGTGGGTAATATAACTACTGATTGTTAATTGCATAAAGTTAGGTTGGGAATGGGCTGGTGCGTTGGGAGTGCCTCTGCATCCTGGGGGGGGGGGTTGTTCTAAGCTATACTTCATGGCGATGAGTCATTAGATGACTCTGGGGGATTTATGATGGTACACCCTGCATGGTTACACAACCCCCTGTTTTTTCCAGTTTATTGGGGACCAGTAGGACACAGTTTTTTCTTTCCTTGGTTGGTCCATTCCGTTTCCACTTTACTGCAGGTGTCTCTCAGGGGGGGGTTATTGGAGATGTTGTTGTGCATATCCGACTGCTACTTAATGGTGTCTGTGAGGGTTGGGACATCGATTTTTGTTTAATTATCTTAGATCGAAAATGGGTCACGTGATACTCACCTGGAATGTGCGGCATCTCCAAACGCCTTCCTGCAGGTATGCTGTATATTCCTATCTTAAAGGTCATAATGTACATATAGCACTCTTACAGGAGACGCACTTAAATGCGGTAGAGATTACCAGGTTGAAACGTAGATGGAGGGGTAGAATATCGCCATGGATTACTCTCTGTTTGCTAGGGGGGCCCTCATTTGGATACGCCCTGGGACACCTTTTGCAATGGACGAGGTCCTTACTGATAGGGAGGGCAGATATGTACTCATGAAAGGTAGGTTAGATGGATGGCACATATTTCTGGGAAATGTGTATGTCCCGAATGTGGGTCAGGGTCAGTTCTTCAATCAGCTGTCCCTTGCAATGAGGAAATGGGGTGAGGTCTCGTGATTACTGGGCGGGGACTTTAATAGTGTCCAAGACGTGGGGATTGATAGATCCTTCCCACCACTTAGGGGCACGGCCGCCACAACTAACTCTACGGTGCTGAATAGTTGGCCAGATGGATGAGGGCAAGTTGACGTCTGGAGATATCGTAATCCAGGGGAGAGGGTGAACTCTTTCTTTTCAGTACCCCATTATCTGCATGTCCATCTCAATAGATTCTTCGAATCCACCTCCCTCCTTCCATACGTTTGAAGCTTGGAGTATTGGGGGTGCACGCACTTCGACCAAAACCCCTAGGGTGTCACGCTGGCGTGGGAGGATGGGATTCCTGGGGTTCCTACTGTCAAGGCTGCAAGCACTCTTACCTGTGAGTTGCTTGCAGATGGATTTCGCAGAGACGTTATGGACCAACTTCCCCAAATTTCTAGGCAACACCTAGTGATTTCTAGAAGAACACCTAGGTAATCGATAGAAAAAAAGGGAGGGAGGCCGGATAATGGACGCTACCGGTTCCTGGGTTGTCGACCTGCGAGGCAACAAAGAAACTCTTGTAACTTTTATCCTTATTTCCTGCACACATTAATTACTTGCATTTCACAGTTCTCTGTCCTCCTTTTAAACCCCTTAAGGCCTACCTGCGACAGTAAGAATCTAGGCGTCGCGTCCGTGTTGTCGTCGAGGAAGGATGAGGCGATGTGGATTGTTGAGTGGAAGAGTTGAATTCAAGAAGGAGAAGTCAAGTTCTCTTTCTTAGTATACTCTGTAATATCATCCCTCGCCTTCACCACCTAGAATGAAATAATACTAAACAAAACAGTTTGCAAATCTCAATTAACACTTCTATTGTCCAAAGCTATCTTATACTTTGATATTTTCTCAAAGCTTTTTCTTTTCTTTTCAGACTCCAAATCGTGTCTTCAAACAAATGCTCCAAACAAATGCTCCAAAAGTCTTTGAAGGATTATCAGGTAAGTTCAAGTCTTTTACATGGGTTGCTGCTTGCTTGCGTAGGGCGCCTTGCATTAAAGATAGAAATATTTCACTTAGCTTATGTCTTTCCTTTCTTGCAGGGATGCGCGATGAAGACCGTGCAGAATTCGAAGTCCTCCTGAAGATTTCCTGGCCTAGACCGGCGTCCTGGATCCCACGGAGTCTTCAGGTGAGTTGTTCTCGAGGGCGCGGCAAAAGACGAAGCATCGGGAAGCTTTGGGTGTGGCTTTTTATAGCTGAGCCACACCCAGAAGAAGATGACGCACCGCGCACCTTTTGTCAGCGTGCGTGTACGCCAAGAGCCCTGCCTGATGGCAGTTCCATTTAGATGCTCCCAACAAATAGCAGCGTTATTTGTCTATGCAATGCAATTACTTTCAGAAACTTATAACAATGGCAGAATCACTCGACAATGCAATTACGAATTCCAAAATGCACAGTTTGTCATGATTGGTGAAAATTACCAAAGGTTCCAATGTTCCTTACAAAACCAATGTTCCTTACAAAAATACACAAACCATCATTAACACCACTAACACATAATTTAGCACTTTACACATACACTTTGGCGTGCTGGGTGCACGGGACAGGGGTGGGTTTCTTGATGGGATAAAAACCTTCTTGCTGCAGGGCAGGAGGTGGGTGATTTAGCAAATCATGACACCTACCTGGAGGTTGCAGCCGGCGATGCTTGAGGACTCTATATTTCGGGAGGCAGTTGGAGAGGCTATAGGGGACTACTTTGCGCTCAACACGGGTACCGCCTCCTCATTAGTGGAGTGGGCGGGCGGCCATGAAGGTCACCTTGCGAAGGGAGTACCTGGGACTGAGCCGTGGGCTATAAAAACAGGTGGCGTCGGACTTGCTTGATATAGAAATACGGCTGCTGCCGTTGGAGTCCAGAGCTGTGTTAGACCCTGAGGAAATGACTTCCTTGGTGGAATCGCACAAGAAGCATACGGAACAGCTAGAGCGGCAAACGTTGTCTCAAATTTGCAGTGCCTTCAGCAGCCGCGCATGCCCAGGCAGATCGGTTAAGCCTCTTCTCGCCTGGTTAATCAAACAGGAGCAGTCGGTTGGGTCGATTAGTGCGGTACGGATAGGATAGGATAGGAGACTTAAACACACGCAGCTATAAATACAGGGTGAGCTGTCCACGCATTTTACACAGCTTTATAGGTCTGTTCGGAAGGTCCCTGAGGGGGCGATACAGGAGTTCTTAGACAGACTCCCTTTTCCAGTCCTGTCACAGGAGCAGCGGATGAAGCTGGATGTCCTGCTCACGCTAGACGAAGTTAGAGGCAAGATGAGGGCCTTGCCATCTGTGAAGGTTCCTGGTCCCAAAGGTCACCTTCCTGAATTTTACAAGTCATATACTGACCCCTTGAGCCCGCACTTACTCAAAGTATACACAGATGTGCTCGAAAACATTTCCCTTCCAGCCTCAATGACGGAAGCTACTCTGATGACACTTCCCAAGCCGGGTGGGGACCCTACTTCCACAGGTGCCTACCGCCCTTTGGCACTCTTGAATGGTGATTATAAGATCCTAGCAAACAGATTAGCACCCATGGTCCTGCAATTGGTCCACCACGACCAAATCAGATTTGTGCCGGCCCGTAATACATCGCTTAACATGCGCCAGCTTTTCCGGGTGATGCGCTGTGCTGCAGTGGATTGGCCCACAGCCGGTTGTGTTGTGTTGGACTTGGAGAAGGCAATCGACACGGTTGAGTAGCACATCCTGTTCGCAGTACTCCATCAATTTGGGTTTGGACCATACATATTGAGCCTTATTAAATTACTATACGGGGCTCCTACGGTCCATGTGCGGCTGGGGACTCTCTTCTCTGACCCTATATGTTATGTTATGTTACCTATATTTATAACACACACAGATACTCTTGAGTGTCCCAGCGCAATGCCTGAGGGGGGAAGAGGGAAGCTAACAGGTAAAGAGGTGAGTCTTTAATTTCTTCTTAAAAACCACGGGGTCTTAAATGGATTACAGGACAAGAGGAAGTGCATTCCAGGCCACTGCAGCCTTCACAGCCAAGGAGCTGCCCCCAAGCCTCTGAAACTTAAAGCGTGGGACCAGGGCAAGGCGTAGGGTCATGGATCGGAGAGCTCACGAAGGAAAATAAAAAGAGAAACGATTCTGCAGATAGCGAGGACCGAGCCCGTGGAGAGCAAGATGCGCCACGACCAAAGATGTGTATTTAACTCTATCCACCACGGGGAGCCAATGAAGAAAACACAGCTGATGGTGAACGCTGCTCCTAGCTGAAATGCCAAATAGCAATCTAGCTGTCACATTCTGAACCACCTGAAGTCTTTTCAGCAGGTAGCCTGGAACACCAGCAAAAAGGGCATTGGCATAATGCAACCATGACAGAATTAGAGCACATGTGACCGTTGTCCTTTCTGCCTGCGGGCAAAAGAAAGGAAAGAATTTCCTAAAAGTTTTAAGAAGGCGGAAACAGCATCCTGCCAATTTCTTAATGTGCGCCGTGAAGGAAAGCCTCTCACCGAACCAGACCCCCAGATTTTTAACTTGCTTTCCAGAGGAGGGAGGTAGCAAAAGATTTGGCGGTCAAAGATGCTCTTGAAAATTGGGAGGAAATTCGCTAAATAGCAAGATCCCAGACTTCTGATCGTTACACTTAAGTTGTGCATCCTCCAGCCATTTAAAGACGGAGGATAAGCAGTGTTGGACCAATGAAACAGAGTCTGCATCTTTGTCCCAAGTGAAGAGCAGCTGGGTATCATCCGGATAAGCCATAACCTTAGCCCCAAGTTCCTCTGCCAGATAAAGCAGTGGAGTGGCATAGATATTAAACAGAAGAGGTCTAAGGGACCCAAATTGTTACAGGCTGAGTGGAGGAGGAAGATGGTGGGAGCCAAATCTGCTCAGCACGCCCTTCCAAAAAAGAGCTAAGCCAGCCCCAGACGGACCCTGACACCCCAAGACCAGCCAGTTGGGATAAAAGAATAGAGTTTGGGACCATGTCAAATGCCGCTGAGAGGTCCAGCAAAATCAATGCGGCTCTCCCACCGGCGTCAAGACACTTCCGGATAGCCTCAGACACCTCCAATAGAACTGACTCAGTACTGTGCGATACCCGGAACCTTGATTGAGAAGGATGCAAAAGTGTCTCTCTTTCCACAAATTCTGTGAGCTGTTTAATAACCACCTTCTCACACACCTTGGCAAGAGCCGGAAGGAGGGAGATGGGCTGATAATTCCCTGGGCTAAGAGGGTCCAAAGACGTTTTTTTTTAGAAGAGGCAGTATCATAGCCTGCTTCCAGACCTGAAGTACCACAGCTTTCTGGAGCGACATATTAATAATGGAATTAACTTACATATTCATGCTGTCAGTCATTGCGACCAGAAGCCTGGCAGAACAGGGGTCTGAGGGTGAACCAGACTTGAGACACCTAAGAATTTTAAGAGATTCGGAAAGATCAACCGAAGTAAAGTCCGACAATGAGCGAGCCGAAACAACAGGCTGAGTCTTTGGAGAAACCCCACCACTGTCATCGTAGGGTGTAAATGTCGCCTGAATTACTCCGAATCTTGTCCCTAAAAAAGCAGGAGAGGGTATTACACCAGGCAGGAGAGGATGGAGTAACACTCACTTGGGCCAGAGGGGACATGAAGCTCTTCACAATGGCAAAGATTTCTCTTGAGTTATTACTGGCAGAGTCAAAGCGGGCTGCGTAGAATTGCCCTTTAGCCAATAAGATAGCTTCATAGTATCTTTCTTGCTTATCTCTGAGCTTCCGCTTGGCTGCCGGGCAGTATCCACTCCGACGCCAAGCCCGCTCAAGAATCTTGCATTCATGCTTCGCAGCCTTAAGGACCAAATGAAACCAGTGTTTTGAGGGAGATTCCCTGGCCATCCTGGCGTGGCAGATAAGGGGCCACAATGTCCACTGCCTGAGACACCCACCCAGTAAACCCTGCTAAGCACTCCTCTAGCTCTCCTGTCAAAGTAGGCCTAGTGGAATCCAAAGCCAGCTTAAAATTGAGTTGGTCAATTTTTCTAATAGCTGGGTTATGGCGAGACCGCGACAATGTCTCCACATTAGACACTCCCCATGAAAAGTAGGATTCAAAGTGATCTATATTGATAGTAGGGGAACTCGCCAGGATGCCCCATTGCCCCATTGATTTTTGCCCTGGTGATAGAACCACTAGCGATGGCGCTGCGGAGCTCGGCATCAGAATGGGGGATACTCCTTGGAAATGGCTTACACGCAGTCTCGCTTTATGTGGATGGCATTCTGCTGTATGTCAAGGATATCCTAGCAGTCTCACGAGTCATCTAGGACACATTGAGGTCATTTGCATCTTTGTCTGGGCTGGGTGTGCACTGGGGTCAATCATGCTTATACCCTTTTACCCCTAGAATGGAAGATCCTTGTTGGGAGGTGGACGGGACAGTAGTGCATTGGCAACCGGTAGCGTTCAGATACCTGGGCATAAGCATTTATCATAATTATCGGGCTCTTATGGATGGCAATATCACCAGGGCAGTTACAGTGCTCAAATCTCAAATTGAGTTCTGGAAGACACTTAACCTCTCGGTTATAGGCATGGTGGAGTTAATAAAAATGGTCATGCTGCAGCATCTTCTTTATTATTTTTCTAATCTCCTGCTTTACCTACCCGTGTCCTACTTTGCTTTCGTTCCCTGGAGGGGGTTGTCAGGGATTTTATTTGGAATAAGACGTGGTGCAGGGTGGCTCTGATGAAGTTGTACCGACCACGGTCACAGGGAGGGCTGGCCTTACCCAACTTAGAGCACTACTTCCTGGCTTTTCAAATATTGTGGGTGGGAAAATGGGTGGAAGAACTACACTTGTCAGACTCAGTGGAACATTGACCCCCCATACTCTCTGGACAGGATCCTCTCCTTGTTCCATTCCTATAATGGATCACGTGAATCACTTCCATTAATGGTTCAGATTGCGCGGAACTGTTTCCACCGGGCACTGCACCTTACTAGGCATGTCACAGCGTACGCACCCATTATGCCCTTACTTGGCATGCTGACGACGAGAGGGCATGTCCAGAGTATGGATCTTACCGATTAGGTGGGAGCAGGTTTGACTACCCTGGGGGACTTACATGGAGAGGGTGTATTACCCCCATTCTGCACCATCACAGAGGAAGACGGGGTTCCCCCGGGCCAATTCCTGAATCATACCTCCTGGACTGCCACGATGCGGCAGTGGTGGGGCACATATCCTTTGCAATATGTGCACGTAACGTAATGGGCATGGGGCGTCATCTAGTGAAGTGGTTTGCGGAGTCAATCCGAGAGCACACCCTGGTGGACTTAACGCTGCTGCTAATTAAATTGGGAAGCAGACCGGGTGAGACCATATTTAGAGTAGGAGTGGCCCATAGTCTTGGAGAGCCCTAAACAGATCACTAGAAACGCACGTTTTAGATGTATCCAATTCTGCATTGTCCACAGGGCATACCAATCCCCAGACAAGATAAATAGGTATTTTTCTAGACTGGATGTGTGCTGTCCTCGCTGCAAATTGGTGGATGCAGATTTCTTACAAATGCTCTGGTCCTGCCCCGATCGGGGTGATTGTTGCGCTAACCTCTAGCACTTATAGGGAGGACCAGCATACATGAGAGGCATGCATCACAGGAGTATTTCCAAGAAGCAAAAGCACAAAGCATCCTCTAGGTTTTTGGATTTGGGCCTAGTTGTGGCCAAACGGCTTATTACGAGCCGGTGGAAAGCGGAAGAGCCCCCGTCAACAAAGGCATGGTTTCTCTCAATGTTGAATTGGGTCTATGCAGAGGTGGTCTCCTTAGTATGTGAGGATACACTGGGTCTTCGCAAATTCCCCATTTCCACTGCATGGAATGATATGTTGTGTACACTTCAGTGGCTGCTGGCGCTGGGTGACCCTCCGGATATTCCTACTCCTGATTAATATTATATAATACATGCATTGGACGAAGGCCCGAGCTGTATGCTGGACAGTAAAGAGCGATTTCCTCCTTCCTCTCCAAACCAATCCCCCCACCGCCCCTGGTCATTTCTCCTTAAGGTTTTATTGTAAATAATTGTTGTGTGTATAAGTGTCACTGTATACATTACACTTGTCACCTTAATCACCATTGTCACCTTTTCACAAAGTTAATGCATTTACTAGCAATGTAAGGGAATGAAGTAATTCCAGGATATTGTCTTTTGTTCGGTTTTTAATATATATAAAAACTTTGTATATCAGAGAGTGTGTGCTTGTTGCTTGTCTTTTGAGCTGTTCTAAGCCTCTCCCAAAGGAATTGTTTTTGCTACCCAACAGAACCACTTTGTTTGTTAATGGACAGTAAAGAGCGTCCCATATACCTTCAAACTGCTATGTATATTTTCCAAGTAGTCACGATGTGCAACTGTATGATTGTAGACAAGATACTGTCTCATAGCGATGAAGGTCCATGTTTCTTACCTACCTTTATAAGGGTCCTGCCCCCTTTCTACCACCCCGTTGGTGTTATTGCATCAAATTTTATTAATACGATTGTTTGATTGCATAAGCAGAGTGATGTGACATGGCGGAATGAAGCCATTCGAGCTGTATATATGCAATTAATATGTACTTGCATAGTAGAGTTATATTGTACCACAACATAGTTAAACAGCCATGCTGAAGGAGGGATACGGTTAAGTGATAGATGGGTATGCCACCTGTTGTTACCAGACACAACCGATAACAGTGATCTCTCCATGCTGCTGTGTTGTTGGTTTACATATTTTGCCTGGCAGATGGCCTACTGGTTCCATATGAAAATTCCTATGATTATCCAATGTTTTATTTTCTGTACAAAACTTTTAATAAACAGATCAAACAAAATGAAGCATGCATGTGCAAGGAAGACTCACATAGTAGACAGGATCAATAATTCAGGAAACTCAACAAAAGAACTAAATAAGATCCTGAAGGAATTTACCAATTCCTCAGTTTGTGCTTCGCCAATCCCAGCTTCTCAGGCTCCTTGCGATTATCTCACAAAAACACTTTGAAGAAAAATCTTTATAATTTATCAAACCTTTATAAATGGTGCGGAACTGGAAGTGTCAAATGTATCTACCGCCTCAGCCATCACTTACCCCACGTTTTGGAAACTTTTGATCCTGTCACCCCTGAAGAAGTGTTGGTTTTGATCAACAGGATTAAATCTTGCTCACCAGAGAATCCTGCTTCACCTTATTCTGGCCAGCCTGGCCACAGCTCTTCTTTCCACTATCACAGACCTATTCAACCTTTCCCTGAGCATGGAAATCTTTCCAGTAAAATGGAAAGCCGCTCATGTCAGACCAATAAAAAAAACGTAGTAAAATCCCCTAGAGTTGGCAAACTATAGACCAATGTCGCTGTTCCCTTTTCTTGGAAAAGTTATGGAGACCCTAGTCAATCGCATAAACAAAAGGAATCCTACTGGGGTATTGGGGAAGTGTCCGCCACAGTGGTATGGGAGCACTTAGTGTTATGTAAAATACCCCTCACACACCAAAAGGCCCCTTTGTGTCATGCTTTATCATAGGGGTCTTCGCACCCTTCTAACGGGATGCGGCGTGCTGCGACCTACGACTATATGTGGTGCATGTGATTGGGTATGTTTTATCTGAGTGGTGGGTTGAGGTGAAAAAATTAAAAAGCACCTGGCTCGTGGGCGTACTTGAAAAAAGTTTTATTCATGACCCAGGGCTGGTACTATTAAAAGAAGTAAAGTGCGAGGTAAACCTGTCGTGATTATGGACAGGACCTCAAGTTTCGGAGGCAAAGCGCCTTCTTCAGGACGGGGGCACAACTTCCCCACCTTACTCACGTTTCACTATAATGTCGAAAAAATGTATTTTATGTTAAGTTTATGCAAATTGCATGACCTGAGAAAAAGAAAAAGAAAAGGAATTGCTCATGAAGCAAGCAAGCAACACTTGACAAGTATGACCACAGCTTCTATAACATTATTGGAGTGGTATATGTTTCTATGTTGTGTGTTCTTGTAAGTGTCTCTTTTTTCCACAGGGCTAATAAACATATGGTTTGTTCCAGGTGATTGCACCTGTTAGAACTACCCATTACCAGGGTGACCATTATTCCTTTTCTTTTTCTGTTTCTCTGGTCATGCAATTTGCATAAACTTGAGCAAAACCGCTGTAGGCACATAGTAGCCTGTAGTTACATACACTTATATATATATATTTTTTCACTTTTTGTTAATAACATAAAATAATTTTTTTCGACATTATAGTGAAACGTGAGTAAGGTGGGGAAGTTGTGCCCCCGTCCTGAAGAAGGACTTTGCCTCCGAAACATGTTGACGCACACCTGAGGTACTGTCTATAATCACGACAGGTTTACCTCGCACTTCACTTCTTTTAATAGTACCAGCCCGGGGTCATGAATAAAACTTTTTTCAAGTACGCCCAAGAGCCAGGTGCTTTTTAATTTTTTCACCTCAACCCACCACTCACATATAAAACATACCCAATCACATGCACCACATATAGTCAAAACTATAAGTGCTCCCGCGTAGTCGTAGATCGCAGCACGCCGCATCCCGTTAGAAGGGTGCGAAGACCCCTATGATGAAGCATGACACCAAGGGGCCTTTTGGTGTGAGAGGGGTATTTTACATAACACTAAGTACTCCCATACCACTGTGGCGGACACTTCCCCAATACCCCAGTAGGATTCCTTTTGTTTATGCGAGTAAGTCTGTGGAGTAAGAATCCTTCTGTGTTACTCTACCTCCCCTCTCCTGTTGATTTATAAGACCCTAGTCAATCGACTACTCATATCTTTTTTGGAAACCCACTCCTTTTTAGATCACTCCCAGTCAAGTTTCCAGGCTCCTTATAGCACTGAAGCAGCACTGGTGGAGATTTTAGATACTTGCAGACTTTCTCTGGATGAGGGGAACCCAGCCATGTTGGTTCTGCATCATTCAACACTATCTCACATTCAACCCTAATCCAAAGACTAAGGGAGATGGGTGTCGGGGGGGAAAGCTCTAGGCTGGCTGAAAAACATTTTGAGTGAACTGACCCATTTGGTTAAATTACTTTACTCTTTTCAATCCCAGAACTGTGGTCCTAGACAGGGCGGTACCACAGGGTTCCTCTTTGAGCCCCTCCTTTTTAATATGTATGTGGGCCCCTGGCTCATGTGATATGATCATGTGGTTTTGATGTTATTTCGTATGCGAATGACACACAACGTATCATCACTATGGTACTAAACCTGGAATCTACCAAATTAAGATTCAGGGAATGTATAAAAATATTGCTTCTTGAATGTCAGCCAACTATCTCCAAATGAACACATGTAAGGCTGAGATTCTGCTGTCTAGAATAGCTCATTCCTTTTCATCCAGTGACTGGTGGCCCTCGGAACTGGGGTCAATCCCCACCCCAAAAAAGGTAGTTAGAAATTTGGGTGCCCTTATAGATGAGAATCTCTCCATCAAAGTACATGTAAATTAGATCTCCGGATCCTGTTTTGGAATGATGCGCCTTCCTGTGGCTACCTCTGCAGACCAGGAAGTCAATCACCCAGGTACTTATTGTAAGTCACTTGGATTGTGGTAACACCTTAATGGTAGCAATGAATGAGGGCATTTTAGCCAAAATCCAGGTGGTAGAGAACACGGCTGTCCGTCTGGCCTGTAACTTGCCACCTCGATACCCTTTAGAACCTATGCTCAAATCTTTGCATTGGCTACCTATAAAAAAGCTCTTTAAGTTTCTTTGTTTAGTACATAGGCCTCTACACAGAAGTGGTCCCCGCTATCTGGGAGATAAGCTACAGCTTTACATTCCAACATGTAACCTCAGGTCTAGTGAGCAACTTTTACTATGCCCGCGGCATATATGTACGTTCAGGCATGGGTGCTCTGATCTAGCTCTAATAAAAAAAAATCCTAAAATCCTGTTTTTTCTAATTTCTGCTAATCCTAATCTCTGACCTGTGTTTGGTGCATCAGCACTGAGAGACCCTCTTGTGGGTGATTCATTGCACCGATCAAAACATCAATAATAATAATACTGCATCACGATGCGGATGTGTGCATTCATCATAATGCATACACACGTGTACACATGCTCCATAATGCACAAGTGTGCAAGCATCCTAACCCAGGCGTACAAAACAGTGGCCAACTTGGAATGTATTTTCATTTATGGAAAACCAATTGCAAGATTGCTGACCATGCTAACATTTGCCTGTGAATTGCAAAAAGTACTGACAAATCCAAAATCTGAGCCTTTTAAAGCTGACCAACTATGCGCTGTACCTGGACTGGTGCAGTCATTTTGCGTTCATATAATGAACATTGTCCACTTTGATTAAAGAGAAAGTAAATGGATAATGAACAACCGGATTTAATGGACATACGCTTTTGGCTATTCAACCAAAAATTTGAGATGAATTTCAGTTTTTAAAGTGATTAAATCCTAATTTGGAACTTAAAGGAGTGTAAGGGGTACACTGTACCAGTCCAGGAACAGTGCATAGTTGGTAAGTCCAGAGGACACTCAGGATCAGAGAGCAACACCCTATCAGCACCCAAACAATTTACCCACAGCTTTATATTTGATCAGCAGGGGAGTGCACAGATCAATTCATTTGTTACCTTTTAGAGCTTAGGTATATTGGTTTTACCAATACCTGTTCGTCCTGCAGTTGCAGTACAAAACTGCACAACTCAGCAGAGAGGCCAGAAGATTGGAAGTATCTGCATGTCCCTTCTTAATGTTAATTTATATGGGCCACTAATTCTGATAATCCACTTCAAGTAACAAAATATCTTTTGATTCTCTTTTTCTATAAATAGTTTGGGGGAACCAACAAGATGGCAGCAGCAAAGTGTTTACTGTCAGCTGTTAAAGTCAGAAGAAAATGACAGAACTGGCATTGATAAAAGAACATGACTGATTGATTCTGGTATTTTGTTTTGTAGGCCATGCAGAGCCTAAAAACATTTTGAGCTTAACGTCTTCTTTTATCTTAACAAGGGGCAGTATAAAACAGATTGTATTGGCAAATTTGACACAGAAATTTGAACAGATCGACCTCTGCAAATCTTCAATTTTTGGCACTGGCTAGTAAATGCACATTTTGTTATAGCAGCAGCAGTGCAATCTATGAAATTTAAAAATATAGGTGCAGAATTGAACTTCCCCAAGTGCATTATTGTAATCTAGCTTGGTGATTTTGGCATGGTCTAACACAACATTAGGCAGTGATTTCCCAATCACAATTGATTGGATTCTTAATTGTATAAATTCTAGCTGAAATAAATTCCACCATATACAACTTCAGGTATTGATCTAAAGACTGTAGCAGCATCAAGATCTCAACCATTTGTAAAGTTGCCAGGGATATGTTAAAGATATAATGTATCAGTGCTAAATCAACAAAATACTAGCTGTAGCAGAAGTAACATTACACTGACATTTTCCCCTGATGACATCATCCGTTGACATTAGCCCCTCAACGGCCTCCTATTGATTACACAGGGGAAGAAGAAGTGAACAAAGTGATGACTGCAAAAAGTTTGGGATTGAAATAGTAAATCTACGCCCCACTCCAACACTTTCCTCAATATAGTAACATATAGGGGCTGATTACGATGCCGTAGTAAACGGCTCCAACCCTCGATCAGATCCATTCCTACAGCATCGTAATCAGCTGTTCAAATTAATTTCCGACCGACCCATTTGGATGCAGATGGTTGGAAATGAATCCGACCTGGATTTCCGAATGGCTTCCGACTGGCTCAGAGAGCCTGTCTGCCAGTCGGAAAGCCTCCAGTAATCCCAAGGGATAACAATGTCGGATTCCAACAGCCTTTCTGTGCCGGCCTTTGAGACACAGAAAGGCTGTCAGAATTTGACTTTGTTCCCAGTTGGATACCCCGTTGATCCCTGCAACCTGTGGTGCCTGCCTCTGGGTGCAGGGATGAACTGCACCTCTTCTCTTTACAATGAGACTATGCATTCCAGTCGGAATGCATGCTCCCATTGTAAAGAATAGGAGTGCAACCGAACAGTCCTCGGTCGCATCTTAATTGCTGGGTTGGGACGCCAACAGGAGGTCGGTCGGTCCCAGTACCGAATCGATGTCGGACGGACTCAGGTTCGTCCAACATTGAAATCAGGCCAATAGACTGATATTAGTAAATTGACCCCTAACGTCCAATACTTTCTGCACTGTAGTTCAGTTCGGAGTAGGAATGGTAAATCTGCCCCTCCCCCTAAGTCCAACACTTTTATCAAATTGGTGAAATTTGGGTTTGGAATAGTACATCTGAACTTCACAATGCCCAATCCTTTTTCAAACGTGGTTAAGTTTGGAGTGGGAATAGTAAATGTTACCTCCTGCTCCCAATCAGTAATTTTCCGCAATGTGATGTTTTGAGTGGGAGGAGTAAATTACTCTTTCCCCAAATATTAGCACTTTCTCCAATGTATCCAAGTTTTGACTGGAAATAGTAAACATGATATTCATAAACTTAGCATTTGTTGTTTTTTATTTTGCAGATTAAAAAATTCATAGTAATTTATAGAATACAATGTTTGTTTTTTAATCTAGCATTTATGAAGTACAATGTTGTTAAATTATATTGGCATATACATTTTCTAAACAGCACTTTTAAGCAATACCATTTTTACTGAGCTTTACTTTTCAAAAATTACAAATTGTTTTGGGAATTGTTTTATATTTCCAAGAATGTTTAGTTTTTTTTCCTTAAGAATAATTGCAATTACACACATGATATAGTTGTAGTGGACATACAATTGTATTTGTAATTGTAAACTTTTTAAACATATACAGTAATTCTGAACAAAAAACTAATTACACTGGTTATATTTTTAGATCAGTATAATATATTAAAAAGTACAGAATTTTTTTTTAGATTTTTATCATTATTTCGAATATATATTTATACATTAATCATTTCTGTACAGTTTGAAACACGAGTTTTAAAAAAAAATTAAGATGTTTTGTTAATTATTTTCTAAACATTAATAAATAAACTATATTATTTTAACATTGATTTCTATAGGATGAAAGTCTTTGTTTACTTTGACTTGTAGATTTTTATTTTGACCCTTTTGTGGAGTTTGTGGTTGCTGTTCTCATTGCTGGTGTGTGGTTCAATAAGGCCTTTTAAAACTTATTTGTAAAGGGTTTTGTGGTGGGGGAAAGTATTTAGACTTCGGTATACCAGTGTTTGTAATCAGATGTTTTAGAGTATTGTTTTAAGTATAGTATGTGTTAATTAGTTTACGGTATTGTAGTAGCCCTTATTGTGAAATGTAACACTTATATGTATTATGTTTATTTTATGTGTTTAACATTGATTTTAGTGCTTTTGTAATGTCCTTTGTGTTATAGCAGGAAAGTAAGTGTTTTGTGTGGGTTTATATGTTTTTTTCCATGGCAGGTTTTTGTTTTTGGACATCAGACTTTATTTTATTTTATTTTTTTTTTTTATTAGGCAAGATTCAGTCAACAGGTATAATAATACATTATTATCAAAAATATTTGCAATATTACAAAACATATTAATACACAAATCAAGTGTATACAAGAAAAAAGAGAGAATGAGGAAAAAAAAAAGAGAAAAAAAAAAAGTAGAAGAAATATATAGAATTGATTTATGTTTTACATTATAAAGTTCGAAGATTTTTTTTTTCCCCTCTTTCCCCTTTTTAAATCATCAGTACTTTAAGCAATGCAATCCTATCGACTTAGAATATGACAATTAGGGCAAGTGATTCGCATTGTTATACCAATCTGTAATTGGGGCCCAGATTTGGTTTCCTCGATGTCTAGTTTTTTTCCCCCTAGTTCCATAAATTGAAATCTCTTGTTTGTATGTAGCCAGGAAACGACCAAGCCACATCAGACTTTATTTTTAACCTGAATTAGTTTAAATAAATTTTCTTCAAGGAAATTATGTTCATTATTTTTAACTAAGATTATTTTTGTTTTTCCTTGATTTTTCAGTTTTCCTTGAGTGTTCTTTTATTTTTCAATTTTTTAGCAGTTTTGGCTGGATTTCTTAGATTATTTATCTCAAATTGCATGTTTAATATTTTTCTTTTCTTCATTTTTCGGCTCTTTTTTTAAATTCATTTTAGGATTGTATTTTTTAGTTAATCATTTCATTGACCTGGACATCAGCTATGAAATCTTAAGAGCTATCTTGCTTTATTAATTTATATTATTGGGTGGGAAATGTTAATTCATTGGATTCAATGTTTGTTTATTTATTATTGCTATTTATGATTTTTTTATGGGGTTAGCACATTTCTATAGTTGATAGAATATTGTTTGCTTATTTAAAATAACGGTGGTAGTTTTTCATTGTATATGTATCTATGTATCTATTTTAAAATATTTATTATGTTAAATTTTAATAATCAATCTGAATTTTGTGTTGTTTATTGAAACTTGTAGTTAAAATGTTCTTTAATAATATTTATAAAGAAATATTAATAAAGTATAAGTGGTTGTGTTTAGGGAAGGTTAAATGCTGTTGACTACGTTTTACAAAAAAATAGGGTTCTTGCTATTCAGTGTAAGGGCCTAATTATGAGTTTGGCAGTGTGGGAGCAGGCTGCCATGCCAGCGTCCCACACCCACATCGCTTTGCAGGAACAGGAGGTGCAGGCATACAAGGGGGCCCCCTGCATGCATCTACTGGCCCTGATGCAATAGGGGTAGGGCCCTTTTTGTTTCCTCACTGCAACAGTTTTCATGGCAAGCCTACCGTAATGAAAACTGTGGCAGTGAGGAAACTCCTAATATGCTCAGCGGTGCTGCAGTGGCACCGCCAGCATATTAGGGCCTCACACCGCTGCGCCATCACCGCAGGATCCATGATTCCTGGAGGTTGTGGCCGGCCTGTGCCGGTGGGACTGCTGCAGTCATAATGCGTCAGTCAGACCTCCAGTGCGGTAGTTCATGCCATGTCACCATGAGCTTGGTGGTGTCATGGACTCATAATCAGCCCCTTAATAGTTTGTTTGGAGTGTTTTGGTTTGAGTTGCGTTAGGAATTGTGTCATTCTTATGTCCTGGTAGCTTGTTCTTTTTAAAGCATTTCTAGGACTTGGTAAAGTGCAGTGTGGCTTTATCAATTGTTCCTTAGAAGGAATTGTGCTACCCTTCCACTGCCTTATTTGCCTTTGCTTCTTGTAACATGGTGCTGGCATAGACATTCCACCATTGAATTTGAAACTTGTGTAGGCATCTGTGGAATAATCAGTGCAGGTGACCAGCCCATCGAACCTCAAATTAGTCTATTAGTGGGGTGAGGTTTGCTTCATGTTGTTGGTTATAGGGGGATTCAATTAGCATATAATGTTTAGTGACTTCTGTTACAGTAACAAATGCTAAAGCTATTGGCTTTTTAAATTTCATGTGCACATATTAGGATAGTTGCAATATTGTATGCTCATGGTGGATTTATGAAGGTGCAGCCACATGCTCTGGTTACAGTGATAGTAGCCCCCCCCAGAACTGCTGTGTGGATTTAGATTTTAAATGTGATCAAAATCATTGCCTGTTCAAAAACTGTGATGAGGTTTTCTTGGTCGTAGTTTTTAGTTTGTTGTTTTTTTATGTATTAGCATTTAATTGTAGGCTGCACTTTGTTTGTTAGGTAATAGTGCCTACACTAATGAGATGTTTGTATTTTGGTATTGACAATGCATTTTGTATATTTGGTGGAGGGCCCGACTTAAAAGTGCTATCCATTATCCATGTGTTTGTTTACATTAGGGTTATTATATATAAAATTATAGATGGGCAACAGTGAATTACGGAATGTTTCTCACCAAGGAATTCTGAGTGATACCAAATAATCAATAGCAAAGCTCGAGTTGTCTATGATGTCACTCAAACCACGAGGTGAATAACATCCTCTTTATTCAGTTGTTAACCATCTATAAATGTATGTTGTGTGTGGACCCGGATTCATCTACCCTGCTTTCAACTGCTATGCAAGGGCTGTGGAGAATGGGACCATACATAACATGGCCTATCCTCTCTGACTGATTTGTAAAAAAAGAAAACCTTACCTGCCCATCCTTAACCAACCCCAACACCTTCTCTGCTTTCCTTCGCCCTCCTGGAGCTGTGTTTTCTGCTTTCAGTCAAAGTGGACAAGCAGTGTTGTGCTGACCTGGAAGGCCTTTATGATGTAGCAACTGTTGGTAACCAGTTATTGCTGCTTAATAGCAGTGAGTTACCAGATTTAG
Source organism: Lissotriton helveticus (assembly GCF_964261635.1). Classification (NCBI taxonomy): domain Eukaryota; kingdom Metazoa; phylum Chordata; class Amphibia; order Caudata; family Salamandridae; genus Lissotriton; species Lissotriton helveticus. Next base: position 1,596,123,364 of record NC_136067.1, read on the forward strand.
AATCTGATGTAAACAATAGAGGCTTTCTATGGAAGCCATGCATAACATTGTTAATGGTTGAATGGTCGATTATTTTTCATCATTATTGAGGTTGTCAAATAGTAAAAAGTTGTCTTTTATATGTGCAGTAGGTGTTGGGGTATGTCGATATTTTTATATTTTGCTGGCGCTACTTGTGTTTGTTTGAATGCTCTATGTGTTCTCATAATTATTCTTTTTAGGGTTGGTAGGCCAGGTAATTGATCTGTTGTTTGTTCAAGAGTGTGTGGTATAATATTTTTTTATATTGTTCATTTTGATTCTTGTGAGCTCCTACTGGCCTCTTTTCAGTCCTGTAAACAATTTCTGACTTCTTTTTCAGTAAGATTAGAGGGGGGGATAATGTTTCCTAATGCTTATAACTATTTTATTTTTGTGGTAGCACTGCCATTGCATGCATTTGAACAATACTTGGTGCATTTTCAGTCTGTTTTGTCACTCTCCTTACTAAAAGAATATCCTCTATATTTAATAACACCTTCTCTTTTGGGGTTTTGATATATTGCGCTGTTTCTGAGTTTTATCTGTGGATTTTAGAGTACAGTAAATATACATTGCGGTTTTTTTTTAATATGCAGTTTTATATTTCTTTTAACATTTTTAAATTGCATGTTCACATTTTAACTTACATTCTGGATGTTTTTAGTTTGAGATTTTAGCTTTGCAGGTTTGTTTGGAGGTTTTGGAACAGTCTTCTTTTGTTGCAGCCTGTTGAGAGGAAAAATGTGTTTGATGTGTTGGTTTATTTTTAATGTAAAATTTAGTTATGGTTTTGTTTATTTTTGTTTATTTTTTTTAATATGTTAAATTGTTATTCTTAGTTTAAACTAGTTGTGTGCTTGGTTACCCTACTTACTTTGGAGGCAGGCTTTATTTATATTTCAAGTAATGTGGTGTCTGTATCTTTAATTTCTTTCATTTTAGTGTCTTTTCCTTATTTAAGATGATGCACCTGCGATTTGGAGACATAAATAGCTAGCTTAGTTTTAGTTATTTTAACATATATTTAGTCACATATTAATTTGATTAGTTTTTATTTATTGTAAAATTCACTTTGCTTTAGTATTTAGTGTGTCAATGAAGGCTTGCATTCTTCTTTTGTAGGTTTGCAATTAGACTGTGCCCTGTGTAATTCTTTTAGAAATAACATAATTTAGTTTTTGGTCATTTTGTGGCCTTTTTACAATGTTTGGTAATTGAGAAAGTGTTTTTATTTGTTAACTGTTTTAAAGTTTAAGTTGATACCTTGATTGGAGAGTCGTTTCAAATGGGTTTTGGCATTATTGATGTAAACTTGAATTCATGTGTTTTTATTTATTTACTGTATATTAATTTTAGTTGCACAAAGTTTTATATGTTTATATATTTGATGTAATATTGTGTGTTTTATTTTGAATTATGTTGATTTTCTAGTCCTTGATTTTTTTGGGGTTCTTGCTTGACATTTTGTTTCCTTAGTTTTAAAGTGTAGGCGATATTTGTTATTGTCAAATTTTGCACTCCCCTCAGTCAACACTGCAGTCAACACTAATGGGAGCACATCGCCCTTAGTGTTGACTGTAGTGCTGACACTACAGTCAACACTGAGGGGAGAGCAAATTGTGGACTGCATGTACCATGATGCAAAGGAACAAACATTTCTAGGATATGATGTAGTATCTGGCCACACTCTACCATTTATCAGAACATTCCTAATGTTCCTTTTTCTAAAAATCACATTCTGGCCCATTGAGTACACTTCATCAAGCCCGAGCCGGAGAGACGGCTTGAGCCTGAGAGTACGCCCAGGTGCGGAGATACAACTTGTAATTGACCTCTGCGAATACCAAAAGTCGTAAAGATAGACTTTTGTCTCAGGTTGACTTTGTGAATCTGGCCTCTAGCGATTAATGTACTGCTGTATTTGCTGGCAATAGATATTTGAATATGAGGTTTGGTAGTTAGTTGACTGTACCAATTATTAAAAGTGCCCATTAACACCCCGCTGATACCACTATTTCTGGATCTAAATATTAAGTGTACTGACCAACATGCAATCCTGAGACCATTATTGCTGTGGGTCAGATTATGGACAACCCCCGAACTGAATGAATATAAAAAGGGGTTGAAAGAAGTCATGGATCTAGATAGTGGTAGCAAAATCTATTGGTTAAAGCACGTAAGATCCTGGCTGGTTAAACTAGGACTAGCCCATTTTTTGAGCGAGCCGGAATCAATGAGTGTGGGTTCAAGAAAAATTGTCAAAATGTCTTTCTGGTCCTATATAAGCTATGATTCTGTATATATAAAAATCCATGGCCCCTTCACTGAAAACTTTTTAATGGTTAAAAATGTGGCACACTTTGAGTTATTTTTGGATGAAATACAGCCGCCACTAGCTAAAACCTTGTATATAAATTATAGGTATGAAACATTGAGAACTAAAGATCTTGAGAAAAGTTGGGTGATGACAAACAGTGATCTCTGCACTCTATGCTCTAACAATGCAAGGGAAGATGTCTTACATATATTATTTTTTTGCCCCAGTTATGCGAAGTCAAGGAAAAAGTGGATAGTGCCGCTATGTCGCATTATTGGTTTGAATTCCTACAAGGAGGCTGGTAGAATTTTAAAAACAGACACCAGTCAAGTAGTTGTGTTTGGCATCAGTAGATTTCTTCTTGCTGTTAATTTTATTAGATTAAAAATGGGTCTTCATTTCTAATCATATTACTTCATGAAGTCCTTTTAAAATGAATACTACTGTGATTGTTATATACGCCATAATCAAAGGACGACCGAGTACTCAACTTTATGGTTGAGTATACCAACCATGTATTACTATTTTTTATCATCTCATTGTAATTTTTAATTATCATGCCATGGTAGTTACAAATGTAATCGTTTTTTAGCTTGTAAATACGTTGATTACTTTTAACTCTACATTTATTAAATGTGTGATGATTTTACTGGCCGTAATACCATGAGTCAAATATGATGATGTATACCGGGATGAACTGAACTGAACTGATAATGAAATGCAACTCTGAGTAGACACCCCATATCCCACCTGTGTCTTGATTACTATAACATTGTATTTTAATGAATTTTAATTGTATATCTTTTATGATGCTATTGCAACGAAATAAAGATTATTGAATTGAATTGAATTGACTTTGTGAATCTGGCCTCTAGCGATTAATGTACTGCTGTATTTGCTGGCAATAGATATTTGAATATGAGCTTTGGTAGTTAGTTGATTGTACCTATTTGTAGTACTCACTTGATTGTTATCTGTAATGAGTACTTTCTTTATATTCAAATTTTAATAAGAGTATGTATCAAATATAAAATTAACTTCAGATAATGGGTCACCTAATTTGAATGTGCATTTTAGATAAAAATGAAAGGTTACAAATGAGCAAATGTGAGCTATAATGTCTCTAGATTGACTCAGAGCATCTCCATCCATCACTTTTGTACAGCGATGGCCCGTGTAGGGCGTTCCACCAGGCAGTGACGTGGGGGAGGGGCAGGGTGGGGGGGGTGTAAAATACGGGAAACTGACGATTACAGGTAGGTAACGTAAAAAATAATAAAACAAATTTTGTTGCGCGCGCTGCAACGCCAAATGAGATGCAGCGCGTGCCCCAAAAATGTTTTTATTTCTTTTTTACCTTACTTACCTGTAATCGTCCGTTTCCCGTATTTTACACCCCCCCACCCTGCCCCTCCCCGCTCCACATCACCGCCCGATGGAACGCCCTACACGGGCCGTCGCTGCTTTTGTACAGTCTCAGGAAGATTACTTTTTCAATGTGATTGTAATTTAAAAATATTAAATATAATTCCAATTAAATAATGAATAATTGATTAAGATAGGAATCATAAAAATATAATGAAGTTTCATTGCATTACTTATTTGTGTGCGTTGACAATGTTTGTGTTGCTAGTTTTTAGAATATAGAGTGTACAGTACTTAATTTTGAATGATGCACCAAATTCCTAATGAAGCAAAAATCAGTATGGCATTTTATTCCGACTCATTAGGGATTGTAGATTATTTAATGTGTCAAACGCTTTTACTCTTTCAAGTTTGGCAACATGCTGGAGTGGATGTACATTTGTGTTTTTGTGGAAGTTAGCAGTTAATTTTGACATGCTTTTCATATTTGGATTTCTTGAAAGGCAGCCATTATTGCATAAATATGCATTGATACTCCAAAGTTTGATTGATGCTCCTATTCTTTATTTGACTGCATCCCTGGAAATCAAATATTTTCTGAAGTCATATCCAGTTAAAATGTTCATCTATTCTAGGTTAGGGATGCCCAATGGAGGCCTAAAAGGGCTGGTCGCAGGACAGATTTTTAGGATACCACAAAAGAGTCACATAGAATGTTGTTTTCCTTGATCTACAATAGACAGCCATGCTCAAAGAAATTCTGAGTAACAAATACTCTGTTTTTATATGAATCGAAAGAGAACCTCTCAGTCTCATCACTTGTCTCCCCCAATGGTTCTTAAAGTGACGGGGGAGGTGCAACTGATCTAGAGGTCAGGCTAGCTCCAGATCAGAACCGTCACAGAAAAAATATTTTTCACTGTATAGTAGTTATGTTATGTTGCGTTATGTTAAACTATGTTATGTTAACTTGTAAATCATGCAATTCACCGGAGGGTATACTGGATCTGAAAAGCAAGGGCAGGCTGAGGCAAAAAGACCCTGTCCTAAGTAAAGAGCCATGTCTTCAGTGTCTTTGGAATGCAAGAACTGAGGAGGCAGCTCTTATGTGCAAGGGTAGGTCATTCCTGGCTTTAGCATTTAGGTAGGAGAAAGCATGACACGACCACCAGCTCTGGTTCAGCTCATGCACAGGATTTGTACTAGTAAGTGTCCAGCAGAACGGAGGTGTCTTTTTGGTTCATGGAAATTGATGCAGTTCTTGAGGTATGCAGTGCCAATGTTGTGTAAATATTTAAACATGCTTGAGAAGTGTAAAGTGTGCGCTTTTGGGAATGTGAAGCCAGTGAAGCTATTCGAGGTGCGGGATGACACAAGTGTGTGGTGGGAAGTTAAGGCGTCACCCAGTCGCAGGGTTCTGTATGGTCTTGAGCTGTCTGGTCCATTGAGCGTAGATTATGGCAAAGAGAGCTTTGCCGTAGTCCAGTTTGCTGATGATGAGGGCTTAGGTAACGGTTCTTCGAGTATTCTCAGGAGCAATATGAAGATTATCCTTAGCATCTTGACCATGTGGAAGCAGGATGCGGAGACTGCATTCACTTGATTGGTCATGGTGAGTTGGATGTCAAAGACTATTCCACGGTTATTGGTGTGGGTAGCTGGGACGGGGGTCGGCAAGGTGTTCCTTCCCAAAATTACAACTTCCTTCTTGTCTGTGTTTAGTTTGAGGCAATTGGTTCTCATCCATTCGGCAACTTTGGTCATGCAGGTGGAAAGTTGGGCTGGGTGTGTAGCATTTTGTCAGAGAGGGAAAGTATGCACTGGGAGTTGTCGGTATTGGATATGACGATGCAGTGAGCACAGAGGATGCTGGGGAGAGGGGTCTTGTATACTTTAAACAGGGGTTGCCTCAACAATGATCCTTGTGGGACTCCGCAGATGGGATTTAGGGCATCTGAACAGAAGTGTGAAAGGTTGACTCATTGAGCGTGGTCTTTCAGGAAGGAGCAGATCTGGCAAAGTGCTGTTTCTTGGATGCCAGCTCCATGTACTCGATGGATGAGAATGGGGTGGGAGATGGTGACAAAAGCTGTGGAGAGGTCCTGTATAATAGGGGTCACGGTGTTGCCTCCATCCACGATCCTGCAGACCTCATCTGTTTCAGCAATAAGGGCCTTTTCTGTGATGTAGTTTGGCCTGAATCGGGGGCTCCAGAGTGGATGGACGGTGTGGTTTGGGTGGTTTACTACATTGTGAAGAAGTCTGCAATAGTCCTGGGAGACGGTAGACTGGATTACCACGTAAGTTGCAGCCAGCATTGATGAGAAGTGGAAGGTCAGGTGCTCCATGCTGCTGGAGGTGCTTTGCATGGTGGTGGAGCAATGGATGGATTTTTTGTAGATGATGGCAGTACCACTTCTGGGTCTGTGTGTTCCGTCCTGTCTTGTGATCTTGTATCCAGGGGGTATTGCTGTAGCACTATCAGGGGCCAATGAGGGGGACAGCTAGGTTTCGGTCAGGAAGAGCAGATCCTGAGAGCGGTCGAGAAGCAGTGGATGGGTGCCAGAAGAGGTATGGAGAGAGGGTGAGGATGCAAAAAGAGGGCAAAAGCAGGCACAATGCAAAAAGGAATAAACAGAGGCACAGAGATCAAAGGAAACAATAGAGAGGGTGTTAATAGTGCAAAACAGTGTCAATAAGAATGGTCAGCAGACAAAAACAGTAACAAAAGAGCAAAAATCAGGAAAAATGAAAACTAAAGAATAAAAAAAGAGGAGGAAAGAGCGCAATCAGTGGCAAAAGACCGGTAAACAGCATAAGTGAAAGCAAAATAAAGCAGAGGCAAGTCAGAATGCCTTACCCTCCTGGAATTTTCAGGCGGGTGGTAGGGTTCATGAGCGAGGGGCGTCCAATTGGCCTCGGGGCGCATGGCGGGTTTTCATGGGTTCTTAGGGCATGTGAGTTAGGGTTAGGGTGCCATTGTAATTTGGTACACCCCGGGTGACAGGGACAACTCCCCTTTTAGAATTTTCACTGAAGATTTTTTTGGTTGATTTCTGGAGGTTAAATTATAGTTAGGTGAGGTTAGGATGTTGCTGGCAGAGGACATGACCCTTGAATTTTTGTGGAATGCAGGCAGGCTGGATTTGCAGGCTGAGAGGGCCCTGCAGTAGGCAGGTGTGCCCCAGGTGGAGTGGTTGAAGAGGCGGTCAGCAGGCAATGCAGCAGCGGCCCTTATGCAACACAAAAAGATGATGAACGGTATGCTGAACATTGTCAAACACTCACCCCAGTCACAGATCTGGGTTTAATCCATCATTATTTTGCCCACCACGCCAGTCCAGCTTGGACTCAGCCATATGCTAATTAGCCTTGACCCTGCTCCTCATGGGAAATATCCAGCCCGAACTGTCAGGTCAGGTCCTCTCTGGACCGGAAGCAAGCGTCCTGGGACTGATTTTAGGGTATCACCCCTCATCAGCCAGGCTAGCTTGAAACCAGTGGTGCAGTGAGCATGAGACCCATGTTTGAGAATAGCGTTCGCACTTAGGGTGGAAATTTCAACACAAAGATCACAGATCAGGGTTTATTCCATCTTTATTTTGCTCGCCAAGCTATTCCAGTTTGGACCCAGCCCCATGCAAATCAGCCTTGACCCTGCTATTGATGAAGCAAAGCTTCGCATATTTTGCGACTTGCTGAAGTTATGAACCTTGTTTATGTGTAACAAGGTAATAAGTGTACGTCTTACTAACGTTTATATTAAGTTTGAATAAGGATTAAGAAGCTTGCCTATGTGTATTCCTAACGTATTTAATCCGTGTCCGTAAAATATGGCCGCCGCTTGTATTTAGTTACTGTGCATGCGTCAGTCACACTCACGTGTCCTGACGTGTCTGCAGAAGTGGAGGGAAATTCATGCGCATGCGTAATACATAGCTTATACTGCTCGTGCGGTTCGCTCTTGTCAATCGTTTTATGTAGCTAACATTTAGACTGCATAAGTATATTTTTTGGTGATAAGTTTAAAGTACAAACCATGTGATGTGTTTTCATATTGACATTATTATGTATTAATTTGTTTTCGCTTACTTTTCATGTACCGCGGGGAATGGGGGTCTGAGAGAGAAGAGAGCCATCTTGGAGGTTCTTTCTGCGCCTGCGCAACTTTCTGAGGCACAGTGGACCTTGACTGATGGAACACAGCCAGTTGGCAGTGATGGGCAAGATGTTCCTGAGAAAGTCACCTCTGCCCTGCAAGAACAGCGAATGTGGCTCCTTATATGTTACATTGTAATGTTGCGCTACTGTTTGCCGTGTAGTTTCTCATGGGAACCCCAATCTTGCTAGGCGGTACCCAAGTATGCAAATATAGGCTTAAAATGTAGTGTTATGATTGGTGTGTTACCCAAATCCTGCCTTAGGACCAATCCAAATTGAGGGATTCTGACACTTTGCAACATTGGGGGGTGGTACACTGCCCCAAACAGTATATCTACCCTGGGTTCACCTAGGGAAGTCGTCCGACTTGTCTGGTTTAGCTGACCTGTCACTGACCCATCGCACTCAATAGGTGACTGAAGATACAGAGCGCTGCGGAGCACTCTGTCCGAATTTGACCATAGACTAAGGTTTTACTGAACCTTAAGGTGCTGGCGAAGCACTTTGCTGGGAGTTCGCTGACCCAATCGGGGTCTTGATCGATGGCTGCAGAGAGGGTGGAGCGCAGGCGTTGCTTCCAAACTGCGGGTGCGGTTCTGTCCTGAGCGGTCCTGTCCTGAGGGTTTGCTGTCCTGTCCTGAGGGTCCTGTCCTGATTCCTATTCCGAGGGTATCCTGTCCTGTCTTGGGTGTCCATTCTGCACCTGCTGTTCTTTGAGGGGTATCCTTCCTTGAGGGTTTCCTGTCCTTAACTGACCCGTGGCCAGGGTTTGGTTTCCACACCATTCTAGGTAAATATTGCTCTGAACCTCTTAAATCTTGCACCTCCTGAATTTCTGACTTTTGCTTCAATAAAGTTACCCTTTGCATATGTTATTTTTCCATGTCTTTCCGCAACTATTGAAAGTCATTTGCAATTTTCTCATAAACGTGTTCCCATGTCATCTCACCTGTTAGAAATTATATTTTGCATTGCAGTTTGTCATTTTCTGATATGGTCTAGAACCTCCTTACCTAGACTGTTTAAAGGTCCCTTCACTTTAAGCTTAGCGTGTTACTCTTTATAGGCCCTCCTATAGTTACACATGCATAGTCTGTCCATGCTTAAACATTACTGAATTGCATAGTATTTTTCCCGTTGCATTTTATATCAGTATTTCAATGATTACTCTGTCTTTATTTCTCTATAGTTATATCATTTACATTATCCTAGTTATTGAATGCCTTATTCTTGTATATCTAATGAATGAAAATAATGAACTTTAGATAAACATTTTAAAACTTCCAGTTGTCCGTGGTCATTTTACACAGTATTTGAATGCTATTGGTTGGGTTTGTATTTTGTTGCTTTTTCTTTACAGCTAGCTCCCTGATTCATTGTGGTCTTTAGGTACCCGTGTTAGTGGATGGTAAGTCGGGTACGCTGAGAACAATAGTAGGGAACACACACAAATTGGTAGAGCTCGTGAAGTCACCTGGTTAATGTATATGGTGATTTGAAATATATGGGCCGGAAGCCGGAAACGGCGAAATTATTGGTCGGGTGGCCTCGCGCGCTCTATCAGTTTTTCTGGTAAGCAGAGGATGGTTAGGGACTAGTTGAAAGTAAGGCAGGGACTAGTCAGTCTAGTCAAGTCGGTAGCTGCTAGTATATTGATGCTGCTAGAAGAGCGGCTGTTCTGAGGGAACTGATCACTCTCTTGTGAATACGCTGCTGAAAATTCATGAATTGTTGTATTGTTATTATTCTTGTTCTTATATTATTATACGTATTAATCCATGCGTTTGTCAACCGTTTAGTTTTGTGTTCTCCGAACTCCCTGGGGAATTGAAAGGGCAAGTGGTGAATAGAATCCATTGTCCTGAGGTTACAGGCTTAAGGAAAGTTAGGTGCAGGTTAGGATAACCGGGAAGCACTAACTAGGGTTTTTCTGAATACATGTGTGAATAAATGTTAGTAACGAGGTTCATTGGCAAAATTCCCATAGTGGCGTAACCTAGTGAGGGTCACATCGGAAGAGTAGCAGGTTCCTCGGAGCTTGGGTGAAAGCAGAGGGGTCCGCTGGGAAACCTTAGACTCAGATATATCCCGGAGAAGTGGATGGGTTTAGGGGAATAACAGGTTCACCGATGCTAGAGTGAAGGGTAGGCGGAAGAGATCTACCCGCAGCGCGTGAAAAGTAAATGGAAGTAGTTTACTTGCAGTAAAACAAAGCTATCCTATCTAGACACTTGAGCACTGTGGCGAATGTGTATTCGTTGTTAAATAACTAAGCACTGAGCACTTTAGAAAGAAAGAAAGAAAGTTTCCGTTACCTTGTGAAGGGAGGGAGTCAGCCGCGAAGCGTCTCTGACGTCACTCAGTGCCGCGCTGGGATTGGTAGAAGCAGCGGGCGGGTAGCGGGGCTGAAATTGTAAAGGAGGGGTGAAGCGCCGAGGAGTGAGAACTGTCTCACGAAGGGGCCGCGCACCCATTGGTCGAAACTAGTTGAACGCGCGCACCCCATTGGTCGCACGGAATTGCAAGGCGCGTTCTGATTGGAGGTAGCTTTGTAAACAAAGTTAAGCGTAGAAGTTGTATGTGGCACTCGCAGACTACAGGAACTAGACCTGATCCAAGGCACCTAGGGTTTGAAAGGGATCAGTGGAAGACAAATAGATACGATATTATGTACGGAACTAAGCGAAAATTGTCCCTTGTAAGTAAGGTGAAAAATTATTTCAAAACGGACAAACCAATTAAATCTAGAGAAGGTGTTCTTGTCCCACCACCTAATACTCCCGCCTCATTCATGATGTTTGACCGAGGGTACAACACCTGTGTGTGGTTGGAAAATTGGGTGAAGTACACAAAAGATGACGGAGTATTGGCTTTTCCGTTAGAAGGTACTTTCAATGGTAGGATCTTATTTAATTTAAGAACCCGAATGAATGAACTGCATCCCAGACCGAGACTAACGCAGTATGAGGCATTAGAGGAATGGGAGATTGAGGCTTTTGAAAGAGAAAGACCCCGAATGGACAATGGTTTGACCAAGTGGTACCCAAGGCTGAAACAGGAGTCCAGGGACAAAAGGATGAAACAGTGGAGGCAGAGCATGATTGTTGAGGGTCTGTTTCCCATGATGCCAGCATGTCATAACCCTGCAGCGGGTGAGAAAAGTACTGAAAAGTGTAAACATTGGGGGGCCCCTGGGGAGTCAGATGATGAATTGATAGATGAAATCTGTACCAGAAGTCCGCCACCTTATAATGAGGGAGCCCGACCTTCCAGTGTAGGAGATGCTCCCCGACGCCACTTCCTCAAGGAGGAGGACAGATCCCTAGGACTGGGAGGGGGTGGTCAAGTATTGCCCTATTTTGAGAAACCGGAACCGGTGGAGGTAAGGGAGATATATCCCAGAGTGCCTACAAGCCAGGAAGAAAAATATTCACGTACAAAAATGTTCCCTCCCAGACCTATGTATGAAAACGAAGAGAAATCATCAAGTTCAGGACTGCCCTTTGTACAGCCTCCATATGAGGAAGAGCGCAGGTCTTTTAACACCGGAACTTTATTCCCGAAACCAAATTATGGTGGGGGACCAAGTGAAACGCATCCTACTGCCCCGGGTTTTACTCCTCCATTGACCCCACAGATATTGCATGACACAACTTTAAGAAGGATACTAGTGGAAAAGGAGCAAGAGGCTCTAGCTAGACAGAGGACAGAAATAATTCAGAAAATCTCCCAGTTAAATACCAGTCCTGAGGCATTGACTATTCCAGTAACTATTGGACCAGTGGTTCCGTTATACCGAAATAGTCAGGGAAATCCGATTGCTCCAGTTATTACCCCAGTCATGGCACCCCCGAGACAGGAACGGATAATCATAGATGATCAGTCCAGTGAGTGTGAGTCTGAAGTTGCGTTCCTGGACTTGCCAAACAAACAGACCGGAAAGGGGATGCAGCAGAGGCATAACCCTTTTAATGCGAAAGAAATTAAAATGGAATCAGCGACAGGTACTAGGAGTGTCTCTTTGGTAACTCCGGAAGAAATTGAAATTTGGAGTCGGGAACTAGAAAAACAGGTTCCGCAAACGAAACCTTTAGACCTCTACAAGCTAAGGGTAGAAATAGAGGAATTAATGGCAGGAAATGTGGGATTGGACAGATTAAATACCTACTCTGAAGAAGAGTTGTTGTTTATGTGTAAAAGCCTTACCAGAAGTACCCGAGTGCTCCATGAAAAGCTGACAGACACCGCAGCTAGTATGGGGGTAGATATTTCAAAATCCAAGCCCTTGCAGAAACCGTACAGAGCAGACTTCTCAGACAAAGATATAGAGCACCTGAATGTAGCAGGGAAAAAGTTGCAGATCAAAGAGTTATTGGGGGTACTACAAAAATGGGGAGATGTGGAAAGATGGAGAAGCAGGTGGGCGAGAAAGAAAGAAGAGGCTCGCTCCCGACAAGCGACTCCTGAGTTTGCTTTAAGGGAGATAGAAAGCCTTGAGCAGTTATGCCCCATGCGCGAGGTACCAGGAGGGAAATATGTGCATGTCCCCTGGTCCAGACAGGATATTGTGTCCTTTACGAACGATTTTCCAAAATTGCGCGAGAAACCAGTTGAATGGTACAGGCAAGTGGAAAGGTTCGTCAAGGTACAAAAATGCCTGTGGAAGGACCTGGATGGGTTTTTCGACATTGTGGTCCCGGTCGATCTATGGACCGAGTGTAAAATAGCCATAGCCTGGCCTAGTGAGGAATACCCGAGAGATGAGAAAACCGGGGAACCATCGAAAGAAGTGATGAGAAAATATGAGCAGGTAATTCAGTACTTGAAAGAAAAGGTGCCAGCAAAGGAAACAGATTGGACCAAAATAGATAGAACAACGCAGGAAAGAGATGAGACAGTGCACTCCTATTATGAAAGGCTGTTGCAGGTGTTTAAAACATACAGTGGTATAGACAACATCGAGATGAAGGATATGACGCATTTCATTTACAGGTTTGTAAATGGTTTAAGACCTGAAATTTGTCAGTGGATAAAAGATAACAAAATCTGTTGGCACTCCAAAAAGGTAGATGAGGTCCTGCGGTACGCAAAGTACTGCGAGGACGAGATGGCAGAAAAGAAAAAGGCCCTCAAGGAGAAAGTGATGTGGGCTCAGGTGAAGCTTGCAGAACAGCAGGAAAAGCAGTTGAGTAACATGGTTAAAAATGCTGAGAACAAAGGTCCTGGGGGTGGGGGTGGAAGAAAGCCCCGGCCCAAATTTAGCAGGGAAGAGGCTATGAAGAAATTTCCCTGCCATCAGTGCGGCGAAATTGGACACTGGCGTAACGAGTGTCCCTATTTGGTAGATGATAACGCCAAAACACCTGATTTAACTCCACAGACGCAGAAAGAAAGACCAAGAAAAACTCAAGCACAGGTAAAGACGGTTCAGGTGCCCCGAGCACCAAAACAAGTATACAAGGGGAGGCAAGCAGAGGGTGAGGAAATAGAAGTATGGGAAAGTAATGAGAACAGAAATGCAGCAACTTCGCAGTATCTGCTGAATGATACCTTCCTTTGTAATGACCAGTACTGACGGGGCCTGAGAGGGGAGGATGAGGAGTGCGTACTTGGCGCCTCCTTGCCGGTAGACCAGTCCGGGCCATACATTGAAGGAAAGGTTGACGGAAATGATGTCACCTTTCTGTTGGACACTGGCGCTACCCGTTCTACTGTAAGAACAGTGGACGTTCCAAACCTACCCCTCTCGGGAGAAAATATCCAAGTAGTGGGTGTATCTAATCAATTGATTAGTACTCCTGTTACCGAGCCAATGGAGATTTCAATTGGAAATTTTAAACAAATGCATAGATTTGTCGTCTGTGACACCAGTCCAGTGAATCTACTGGGTCGTGATTTGCTGTGCAAAATGAACTGTACTATCTTTTGCACACCAAAGGGTGTTGAAATTCAGACCCCGGATGAAGATGGCATTTATAAATTATTGTTACTCAGACCTGACTCAGAAATTAAACGATTGACCCTGCAGGACTTGCCCAAAGAACTCCAAGAAGCAGTAAAGCCAGAAGTGTGGGACTTTACTGGAAAAGATGTAGGATTAATGAAGGATGTAGACCCCATACAGATAGCCATCAAGGACAATGCAGTATACCCTAACACCAAGCCCTACCGAATGAATGCTGAAGTGAGAGCCGGTGTTACACTGGAAATACAAAAATTGTTAGAAGGAAACATCATACAGGAAGTAATGAGTAGCCCATGCAACTCACCGATTATGGGCATCAAGAAGCCTAGTGGCAAGTACAGAGTAGTGCAGGACCTGAGAAAGGTAAACAAAATTGTAGTTCCCTGCTGCCCTATTGTCCCGAACCCAGCAGTCATACTGTACCAGATTCCATGGGATGCTGAGTGGTTCACTGTGATTGATTTGTGTCATGCATTCTTTTCGATACCCTTGCACCCCGACAGCAAATTTCTTTTCTCATTTGCCTTCGATGGTCACGTGTACTGCTGGAATCGGGTCCCTCAAGGGTATACAGAAAGCCCCTCTATCTTTAATCAGATCTTGAAAAAATGTCTAGAAACTTTGATCTTACCTGGGAACTCTGTCCTAGTGCAGTACATAGACGACCTTCTACTGGCGTCTAAAAGTCATAGGGACTGTGTAGTTGACACCATTGCCCTACTAAATCACCTGTGCGAGAAAGGACATAAAGTGGCCCCTGACAAACTACAGTTTTGTGCAAATTCAGTGAAATATCTAGGGCACCAGATAGAAAAGGGCGTCAGAAAAGTAACATCAGAAAGAGTGAGAATAATTCAAAAGATGCAGTTGCCCCGTACTCAAAAAGAGATCAGAATGTTCCTGGGCGTACTAGGATACTGCAGGCAGTGGATTCTGGGATTTGCAGTCCTAGCCAGGCCTTTGATAAAAATGACCAAGAGAGGAATGCCAGATATTGTAGAATGGGATGATGAAAGCCTAATGGCCTTCACAAAACTGAAAAATTGTCTATGTACCGCCCCTGCATTGGGAATGCCAGATTATTCCAAAGAGTTTGCCCTATTCTGTGACACTCGCGATAATTGCGCATTGTCAGTCCTGACTCAAGAACATGGCACGACCAGAAGGCCTGTGGCCTATTTCTCTGCCACCTTGGATCCAGTAGCTGCTGGGTTACCAGGTTGTCTGAAAGCAGTAGCTGCTACCTGCGCAAGTTTGGAACAAAGTGAGTCCATTGTCATGGGACATCCTGTGACTGTGTATGTTTCACATGGAGTGGTAATTTTATTGACCAGAACAAAAACTCAGTATCTCACCCCTAGTCGGCTGACTAAATATGAGAGGATTCTTGTGGGTGCTGCAAATGTAAGCATTGTTAGGTGCGGTATTTTGAATCCTGCCACCTTACTCCCCGACCCCATGGATATGGAAGGGGGGGATGATGATGAACATGACTGCATTGATCTGACAGAGTTCAGCACCAAGCCACGCCCAGACATTAAAGAAACTCCATTGCCTGTGCATGACATGGAATTATTTGTGGATGGTTCCTGTCTAAGACATGAACTAGGAGGCCTGAGTGCTGCCTATGCTGTAGTCTCCTTAACTAAAATTGAAGAAGCAGGTTATCTATATAACATAAAGTCTGCACAAGTAGCCGAATTGATCGCTATGATAAAAGCTTGCCAAATTGGGAAAAACATACGCATAACAGTGTACACTGACAGTCAGTACTGTTATGGTGTTGTGCATGACTTTGGCCAATTGTGGCTACAGAGGGAATTCCTGACTTCCTCAGGTACCCCCATTCGAAATGGAAAAGTTGTTCATGACCTTTTAGAGGCCATCCAGTTACCAAAGGAACTGGCAGTGGTAAAGTGCGTTGCTCATAAGAAGAGCATGGACAAAGTATCACTGGGAAATGATTATGCTGATCGAGTGGCCCAATGGTGCGCCAGAGATCACTATATCATTAATCCTAAACGAGGGGGAATTGGAGCCAGCTGCCAACTTCAAGTGTTTGAAGAAGTACCTACATGGGATGAAGTGAGAGAGTGGCAGGAGTCGGCCCCATGGCAAGAAAGAGAGAAATGGAAGGAGGATGGGTGTAGACCGAGACGTGTGGATGGTGTCATCTTGGGCCCAACTGGTATGCCTGTATTACCCAGACACTTGCTGGGCACAATGGCAAGATTAATACACGAGGGGTCACACATTGGTAGGGATGCCATGATTCTGGTATTTCAACAGACTTGGTACAGTAAAAAGTTCAGGAAAGTAGCAGAGTCCCTCTGCCAGAGGTGCCTATCATGTCAACAGATGAACCCAGGCAAGAGGACAATGGTAGAACTGAGCAAAATTGGGAGATCAGGGGGTCCCTTTATAAGGATCCAAGTTGATTTCATCACCATGCCACGTTGTGAGGGGAAGCGATATGTCCTTGTCATTGTTTGCGTATTCTCAAAATGGGTAGAAGCTTACCCTACTTCCCAAAGTGACGCACTGACAGTAGCCAAGTGTTTACTAAAAGAACTGATACCTAGATTCGGGGTTCCATTCATTATTGAATCAGATAAGGGCGGACATTTTCAGAATGAAGTAATGGCTGAACTCTGTAAGGCCTTTGGAATAAGGCAGAAACTTCACTGTGCATATCATCCAGAGGCTTCTGGAGTAGTGGAGCAAATAAATGGAACTATCAAGAACAGACTAGCAAAGCTGTGCGATGCATCTGGCATGAATTGGGTGAAGGCCCTGCCCCTGGTCCTGATGGGACTGAGAAGTGTTCCTGACCGCAAGACAGGCCTAAGTCCCCATGAAATCATTATGGGAAGAGTGATGAGACAAGCATGGGTGCCAGGAAGCAAACTGTTGAGTATTACTGATGATTTAGTGCTTGAGTACTGCAGAAGATTGGGTGACCAAGTGCGTTCTATCTCTCGCCAGATCGGAGACGACGGCATCCTCAATCCAACGACTCCTCTCCACAACTTGGTTCCAGGAGACTGGGTCAAAATAAAGAAGCACACTCGGTCAAGCTGTCTGGCACCAAGGTGGGGAAAGAAACGCCAAGTAATCCTGGTAACAACCACTGCAGTGAAGTGTGCAGGTGTTCCCCAGTGGATCCACGCCGGACACACCCAGAAGGTATTACCAGACCAGGAACCTGAAGAAGAAGGGCGTCCAGCAGAGGACTCTGCAGGAGCCAGACCAGAAGTAGCTGACAACGTACAGCCCAACACCAGTCAAGCTGCAGGAACAGCAGACGTTGGCCCAGGAGTAGTTGACTATGAACTGCCAAGAATCCAGCCTGCTGAAGGGGTCCAAGAAACTGAGCCAGAAGTAGCTGATGACGAGCTGCCAAGCATATGGCCAGAAGAGTGGATACCATTGATTGATCTGACCGAAGATCCCATCCGAACAAGAGAGCGACTTTGCGAAGGTAGAGAGTGGACTAGTCAGGAAAAGCAAGGCACAGGCGAAGAACCTCAGCCTCTTGAGATTCACATCAAAACTGAGGAAGGAGAAGGTCAGACAGGGACAGAACAGGTGTTCGATACACCTCCACTAACTCCTGATGTGGATAAGGGACAGACTAGACATAGAATAATAGTTCGAGCAGAAGAAAATCAAGAGATCGAAGTGCTTGAACAGGATCAGATAGGGTTAGAAGAACGGGTTCAGGAAACAGAAATAGAAACAGAGACAATTAAAAGCCAAACACAAAATATTCCTGAACAAGGCCAGATTAGTAACAAGGCAGAAGAACTAGATGCTAGCCCTGGAACTAGCCAGATAGGGGAAGAAGAAGAAAGTGAAGCGGAATTGCCACATGTTAAAGAGAACAAGAGGATAAGGGAAGAACGCGAAGTCCAAGTACCAACTAAAAGACTTAAGAAAAGAAAGCACCTTGAGCCTAGGTTCGTAAAGAAATTGAGGCTAAGGATAAAAACGGTGGAAGAAAAGCGTGCAGAAGCAAGGAGAAGTGCGCGAATAGCAGAACAAGAGGAAAACACTTCCAAAAGAAGAAGTGAGCGAATAAAAAGACAAAATAAACAGTACAAGTCTCCTGAATGGACACTGGTTTTGGAAGAACTTGAAGATCTTGATATAACTGACGTAAGCGACGGAGAGCCCGTCCCTGAGTACTCTGCTGAAGAAGAAGACGAACCACCGTGAATTTGCACAAAGTAAGCTAGTTGTGTAAAGACACAAAGAGGGGTCAAGAAACTTCTTCTGAGCCGAAATGTCTGATTCAACTGTGAATGGTAGACCTAGTTGCAGTCGTTTCAAGACGTGCTGCAAGGTGTGTATATGTAGTATAGTAGTACTGATAGTCATCTGGATAGGACTAACAATTTTCATTCCCTTTGCTGTAAGTAAAGATACTAACATTGTCCCTACTGAAATTGTAAATACTGACAGTGAGGAGCTGACAACACAGAGTGTAGCAAGACATGAGAGAGCACTGAGACAAACAAAACAAGACTTAGAAGCACCAGATGAGGGAGGACTACATTATCATGGAGTTAAGAACCAGACACACTTAAATGTTTTCGCAAACTTGTTAATACACTATGTAGAGACTATGGAAATTGAAGATTGCTATGTCTGCATGAAGCTACCTACTTCTGTAGCTGAAGGCGTGACATACCATCACTTGCCGTTGACATATGGAATCTCCTGTAGCATTTTAGCTAGTTTATTTTACAAAAGAGGACCGTTACAGTACTATTACTCTAACAATGACGTGATCTTTTCTGAACTTCCTATACGTGGGAACTTAAATCCTGTACATACCAAAAGTGACACCATAAGATATATGGGAGACTACTTTCTGACTATAGGTAACATTGACATAGCTGATGCACACAGAGATAACTTGACTTGTTCTTTGCGTGAGCAGGAAAAGATGTTCCTGAACATGGCAGAGAAAAGGAGAATTAAAATCCAAAAGAAGGCTAATGACGAAAGTCAGAAAAAGCCAAGATGGGCAGAGAACATGGAAGGCACCTCATCTGGTGGGGCGGGTCCTGCTCTGTTGCTGGATTTTGAAAAGAAAGGCAAGCTATGTCTTCACCGCGAGAAGACTAGCTATTATAATAACATTTTCATTGGTTCCAGTGAATGCGAACATAATTACAAGGTAATTGGAGGTTGGGGTTTCAAAAATGGGTCAGAGCCTGTGTTTCCTGGAATTTATTATATTTGTGGGGACAAGGCTTATTTCAAATTGCCGGATCACTGGTATGGAAGCTGCTATTTTGGCATTGTCTTCCCGAAAATATACCATGTGAATGGAGTTGCTGGAAGCAGTGAAAATACTAATGGCTTAGTGCGTAGTAAAAGAGAAAGTATAGGTGAAATTATGGGTAGTATTTTCAGTGCACTGATACCTGGAGTGGGAGTGGTTCTGAACACTCACAGAATTTGCAAATTGTCTACTATAGTGGATGTATTGTCTACTGAGACAGCTCATGGATTTCTGCTGGTCAATACCGAAATGGTTGCGATTAGATCAATGGTTTTGCAGAACAGACTTGATCTTGACACCTTATTAGCGAAAGAGGGCGGAGTCTGCCGGATGTTGAGGGCGCAACATTGTTGCACTTATATTCCGGATAAAAGCGTACAGATCAAAAGATATGTGAAAAACATTACTAATTTGACAAAGGAACTCAAACCACTCGAGGTTGATAGTGCCTGGAAGAGACTGGTAGATGGTCTCTCAAATGTAGGTCATTGGTTTGCTAGCTTAGGAAAAAGCTTATTGTTTAAGGTACTGATGCCAATTGGAATTATAGGTCTTATCATATTTTTCATTTTTGTCTGTTGCAAATGTCGCAAGCACAACAGAACACATCAAGTGAATGCTAGAGGAGTGAAACGAAGTATGGATGAGATCGAATTAGAGGAAGTGAATGATCAGATATACAAAAAGGTGAAGACTTCTCACCCTACCAAAACTGAAAGAGAAAAGTTGGAACGCTTGCTGGAAGAGATAGAATTATATAAAGTGTGAAAGAAAGTTGGCATCTGGTTCCATTTATTTTGTGATGATAGTAAATATCATCAAAGAGGGGATTGATGAAGCAAAGCTTCGCATATTTTGCGACTTGCTGAAGTCATGAACCTCGTTTATGTGTAACAAGGTAATAAGTGTACGTCTTACTAACGTTTATATTAAGTTTGAATAAGGATTAAGAAGCTTGCCTATGTGTATTCCTAACGTATTTAATCCATGTCCGTAAAATATGGCCGCCGCTTGTATTTAGTTACTGCGCATGCGTCAGTCACACTCACGTGTCCTGACGTGTCTGCAGAAGTGGAGGGAAATTCATGCGCATGCGTAATACATAGCTTATACTGCTCGTGCGGTTCGCTCTTGTCAATCGTTTTATGTAGCTAACATTTAGACTGCATAAGTATATTTTTTGGTGATAAGTTTAAAGTACAAACCATGTGATGTGTTTTCATAATGACATTATTATGTATTAATTTGTTTTCGCTTACTTTTCATGTACCGCGGGGAATGGGGGTCTGAGAGAGAAGAGAGCCATCTTGGAGGTTCTTTCTGCGCCTGCGCAACTTTCTGAGGCACAGTGGACCTTGACTGATGGAACACAGCCAGTTGGCAGTGATGGGCAAGATGTTCCTGAGAAAGTCACCTCTGCCCTGCAAGAACAGCGAATGTGGCTCCTTATATGTTACATTGTAATGTTGCGCTACTGTTTGCCGTGTAGTTTCTCATGGGAACCCCAATCTTGCTAGGCGGTACCCAAGTATGCAAATATAGGCTTAAAATGTAGTGTTATGATTGGTGTGTTACCCAAATCCTACCTTAGGACCAATCCAAATTGAGGGATTCTGACACTTTGCAACATTGGGGGGTGGTACACTGCCCCAAACAGTATATCTACCCTGGGTTCACCTAGGGAAGTCGTCCGACTTGTCTGGTTTAGCTGACCTGTCACTGACCCATCGCACTCAATAGGTGACTGAAGATACAGAGCGCTGCGGAGCACTCTGTCCGAATTTGACCATAGACTAAGGTTTTACTGAACCTTAAGGTGCTGGCGAAGCACTTTGCTGGGAGTTCGCTGACCCAATCGGGGTCTTGATCGATAGCTGCAGAGAGAGTGGAGCGCAGGCGTTGCTTCCAAACTGCGGGTGCGGTTCTGTCCTGAGCGGTCCTGTCCTGAGGGTTTGCTGTCCTGTCCTGAGGGTCCTGTCCTGATTCCTATTCCGAGGGTATCCTGTCCTGTCTTGGGTGTCCATTCTGCACCTGCTGTTCTTTGAGGGGTATCCTTCCTTGAGGGTTTCCTGTCCTTAACTGACCCGTGGCCAGGGTTTGGTTTCCACACCATTCTAGGTAAATATTGCTCTGAACCTCTTAAATCTTGCACCTCCTGAATTTCTGACTTTTGCTTCAATAAAGTTACCCTTTGCATATGTTATTTTTCCATGTCTTTCCGCAACTATTGAAAGTCATTTGCAATTTTCTCATAAACGTGTTCCCATGTCATCTCACCTGTTAGAAATTATATTTTGCATTGCAGTTTGTCATTTTCTGATATGGTCTAGAACCTCCTTACCTAGACTGTTTAAAGGTCCCTTCACTTTAAGCTTAGCGTGTTACTCTTTATAGGCCCTCCTATAGTTACACATGCATAGTCTGTCCATGCTTAAACATTACTGAATTGCATAGCATTTTTCCCGTTGCATTTTATATCAGTATTTCAATGATTACTCTGTCTTTATTTCTCTATAGTTATATCATTTACATTATCCTAGTTATTGAATGCCTTATTCTTGTATATCTAATGAATGAAAATAATGAACTTTAGATAAACATTTTAAAACTTCCAGTTGTCCGTGGTCATTTTACACAGTATTTGAATGCTATTGGTTGGGTTTGTATTTTGTTGCTTTTTCTTTACAGCTAGCTCCCTGATTCATTGTGGTCTTTAGGTACCCGTGTTAGTGGATGGTAAGTCGGGTACGCTGAGAACAATAGTAGGGAACACACACAAATTGGTAGAGCTCGTGAAGTCACCTGGTTAATGTATATGGTGATTTGAAATATATGGGCCCGAAGCCGGAAACGGCGAAATTATTGGTCGGGTGGCCTCGCGCGCTCTATCACTATCAGTGGGAACAGTTCAGCCCAAACTGCCAGGCCAGGTACTCCCTATGAGACTTTCCCAGACAGGTGCATGGAGTTGTTTAAGAACTTAGATGTAGAGAGGAAGGCACAGGTCACTTTTGGAGGTTGGGCCTCGGTGCAGTACGACGAGGAGTTCATGGCTCGCATCGCAGTTGAGGAGGATGGTGTTTGGGGCAGTTGGATAACGACAGACTATGACACCTGGGAGGCCAGCCCCATCGACTTATACGGCGAGTAACTGGCTGGTCATTTACAAGCCCTTTCGAGGGTGCCCAACCCCAGCAGGGGTGGATACTGCAGGATGGGGGCAAAGGAGGAGTGGAGGGGCTTGCTGGTCCTATAACAGGGGACAATGTTTACGGGACTACTGCAAATATCGCCATGATTGCTCCAAGTGCGGTGGGAAGCACATGCTTACCCAGTGTGACTCCCCAGGGGGGTGCATTCAGTCAACAGGGTGCAAATGCCAGTCAGTGGTCTGGGACCGGAGATCGCAGAAGGGGCAGAGGTGACTGGAATCCCATAGGCAAAGGTACGTACTCCAGTTAAAGTGAAGCGGTTGTGCTATTGGCTTGGTTTGTTGGATCAGCTCAAGAAAAGGTATTGTTGTTGCCTGGTTTTCAGTTTGGTTTTCAGTTGTGCTATGGTGGCCCCATGGTGCAGCAGTTGACGTATAACTTACAGTCGGTCAAGGGGCATGAGGAACTGGTGTGGAGCAAGCTGATGAAGGAAGTACAAGAGAGGAGGATGGAAGGCCCTTTTTCCCAGTGGCCTCTGGACAGTTTAAGAGTGTCCCCGATCGGGGTAGTCCTCAAGAAGGATCCTCGTGAATTCTGTCTGATTCACCATTTGTCATGGTCGGAGGCTTTATCTATGAATTATTTTATTCTAGAGGACTGTAACAGGGTGCGTTATGCATCAGTGGATACAGCGGTTCAGCTGGTGAATGCAGTGGGACAAGGGGCTTTGATGTTGCAATGCAATGTGAAGTTGGCGTTTTAACTATTGCCAGATCCCCTGAGTATTACGAGTTGTTGGGCATACAGTTTGGGGCCTTTTTTTGTGGATAAGGGTGGTAAGTTATAACGGGGTTGGCCCCGAACCTAACCGACCTGGGTCATAACGTAAGTACAAATGTGAAAATGGTCGGCGCAGTGTTCATTCATAGAAACAACTCAACAGTGGACCAAATTGTAATTCAAAATTATATACACATTATTCTCTTATAGCCTGAATTTAAAAGGATTAGAGTTAGGGATGGAGTGGTTGGGATGGTAGGGGACAGGGTAAAGAATCACTTCCCTATGTGTAATGTTTTTATGGGAACTTATGATCAATAACAGACTGTAAAGGTTCCATCATAGATGACTGAAGTGTGTTTTTATCACAATGCCTTTACCCTGTCCCCCACCATCCCAACCACTCCATCCCTAACTCTAATCCTTTTACATGCACTTCTGAGCACTGTATAATGATGTTCAAATAATGTATATTTCCTAATGCATTTCTGCTACAGAAGTATGTATTGAACCAAACTTACTGAATGAATTAAATTCAGGCTATAAGAGAATAATGTGTATATAATTTTGAATTACAATTTGGTCCACTGTTGAGTTGTTTCTATGAATGAACACTGCGCCGACCATTTTCACATTTGAACTTTTTGGTGGATAAGGCTTTACTTGTCGGTTGTTCTGTGTCATGAGTTTTTTGTTTGAGTCATTCAGTACTTTTTTGCAGAAGATTATTATGTACACAGCACGGAAAAAAGTCATGACCCACTACCTGGACATTTTCTTCATGCTGGGAGCACTGCAGTCCAGGAAATGCTAAGAGAGTTTGAGGTTGTGTCAGGATTTGAGAGTGGATCTGGGTGTTCCTTTGACGCTGGAAAAGACAGAAGGGCTGGTACAGGTACAGAGTGACCCTTGACCCTGCCAACAGGTAGGTCGCCCCCCCAGCCGCCACACGGTCCTCCTGTGGCGCTGCCCCGCTACTGCTCTTGCTTTTGCCTGAGTAAGTCCTCTGTGCCTGGTCACTGTTGCCTCCCTTCGTTTTTCTGTGCCCTTGAGCCCCATCTCCCCCTTTTTTTGCATTCTGTGCCCCTGATCACTGTTGTTTCCCTTCGTTTTTCTGTGCCCTTGTGCCCCATCTCCCCCGTTTTTTTGCATTCTGTGCCCCTGATCACTGTTGTCCTCCTTCGTTTTTCTGTGCCTCCCTGCCCCCTCTCCCGTTTCCCCTCCATGCCACCTTTTCCTGCCGCTGCGTCCCTGTGGCCCTGCCCCCCCCCCGCTGTCCCATTCGCCACCCCGCTCCCGCCTCCCAGCTGCTCCTCCCTCCCACAGCCCCTCATATGGAGGCCGCGCAGCGGCCGCGCCGCTGGCGCGCCAAAGGCAAGCCCGTCTGCGCCCGTCCGCGCAAGAACCGCGCCCAACGCCAGAACCCCTGACCCCCACCACACCCAGAGTACCCGACTGAGATATGACTCCGCCACCCTCAATGCACTCAACACCGGACACCCACCCGCCTGCTACCGAGCCACCCCAAAATGAACCCACGTACCCTTCGCCTGCAAAGCCTGCAAATTTACATGCCTTCGAACCTGCCCCCCGCCAACCAAACACAGCAGCAAATGCAACAACAACCTCAAGTGCATCCTCCTCAACACCCGCTCCGTCCACCAACAGGCCGTCGAACTCTGAGACCTCCTCGACACAACAGCACCGGACGATGCCTTCCTCACGGAAACCTGGATGAACTCTTCCTCGGCCCCCAACATCGCCATAGCCATCCCGGACGGCTACAAAATCACCCAGAAGGACCGCGTCAACCAAACCGGAGGAGGAATCGCCATCGTCTACAGGAACACCATCAACACCATGACCAACATCGAAGACACACTCTCCACCGCCGAACACCTACACTTCCAGATTCACACCGACCCCAAGACCACCATTAGAGGAACGCTCATCTACAGACCTCCGGGCCCATGCACACAATTCAGCGAAACCATCGCCGACTTCATCAGCCCGCACGCCCCAGCCTCACCAGAATACATCCTCCTAGGGGACCTGAACTTCCACCTGGAGAAAAACAACGACAACAGCACCTCCACGGTGCTTGACAACCTCGCCAACCTCGCACTCAAACAACTGGTGAACACCCCCACCCACCTCGCCGGACACACGCTCGTCCCCATCTTCACCGCCAGCAACCACGTCTCCTTCAGCCACTCCACTGTACTACACTGGACCGACCACAGATGCATCCACTTCACCTTTGAATAGAATACATCGCACCACTGCACACGACAAATTCCCCGAAGATGCTGGAGCAAAATCACCACAGACCAGCTCCTCTCATCACTAAACCAGAACCCGCCAGCCGACACCACGAACACCAACGAAGCAGCCCACAACCTCGCACGGTGGATTCCCTACTGCGCCGACGACCTCGCCCCACTGAAGAACCCCCCAAACAAGACCGGCAACAGGAAAACATCAAGGTTCACAGACACCCTCAAAGAATCAAAGAAATCCTGCCGAACCCTCGAAAAAACCTGGCGCCACAAACGGACAACAGAAAACCTGACATCCCTCAAGAACGCCACTCGCGAATACCACCATCTGATCCGCACCACCAAAAGGGCATCGTTCAAAGAGCGGCTAGACAACAACACCCGCAACAGTAAGGAACTCTATAGCATCGTCAAAGAGCTCTCCAACCCCAGAGCCAGCAACTGCGACATCACACCATCACAAGACCTCTGCAACTCTCTTGCCACATTCTTCCACCGCAAGATCACAGTTATACACAACAGTTTCGGACCCCAGACTCCGCCTCCAGTCACTGAACCAACGACCCCCACCACCACCCTCAGCACCTGGACCCCTATCAGCACCGAAGACACCACCCACGTCATGAACACCATCCACTCCGGCTCCCCCTCGGACCCATTCCCCCATCATATCTTCAACAAAGCCGACATCATCATCGCACCCCACCCCCGGAACGTCTTTAACAACTCCTTCACGTCAGCCACCTTCCCTGAGAGCTGGAAGCATGCAGAAATCAACCCCCTTCTCAAGAAACCTACGGCAGACCCCAAAGACCTCAAAAACTTCCGCCCCATTTCTCTTCTTCCCTTCCCGGCTAAAGTCATCGAGAAGACCGTCAATAAACAGCTGACTGCATTCCTCGAGGCAAACAACTCGCTCGACCCGTCCCAGTCCGGATTTCGAGCCAACCACAGCACCGAGACCGCCCTCATCGCAGCCACCGACGACATCAGGACCATGATGGACAACGGAGAAACAACCGCTCTCATCCTCCTGGACCTCTCGGCAGCCTTTGATACCGTATGCCACCGCACCCTAATAACCCGCCTCTTCAACACTGGGATCCAAGGAAAGGCCCTGGACTGGATCACCTCATTCCTCTCCAGCAGAACCCAGAGAGTCCGCCTCCCTCCCTTCCGCTCAGCGGCCATCAAGATCATCTGCGACGTCCCCCAAGGCTCCTCGCTCAGCCCAACCCTCTTCAATATCTACATGACCCCCCTCGCCGCCATCGCACGCAAACACAACATGAACATCATCTCCTACGCCGACGACACCCAGCTGATACTCTCTCTCACCAAAGACCCAGCCACCGCCGAAAACAACCTCGAGGAAGGAATGAAAGACGTCGCAGAATGGATGAAGCTCAGCCGCCTGAAGCTGAACTCAGACAAGACGGAAGTCCTCATCCTCGGACAATCCCCATCCGCCTGGGACGACTCCTGGTGGCCCACGGCGCTGGGCTCCGCGCCGACACCCTCGGACCATGCTCGCAACCTGGGATTCATCCTGGACTCCTCCCTCTCAATGACCAAGCAAGTCAACGCCGTCTCGTCCTCTTGCTTTAACACCCTGCGCATGCTCTGAAAAATCTTCAAGTGGATCCCCACCGAAACCAGAAAGACCGTCACCCATGCCCTCGTCACCAGCTGGCTGGACTACAGAAACGCCCTATACGCAGGAACCACCGCCAAACTCCAGAAACTACTACAACGCATACAGAACGCCTCCGCACGACTCATCCTCGGCATCCCTCGCCACAGCCACATATCCACCCACTTGAGAAACCTGCACTGGCTCCCCGTCAGCAAGAGGATCACGTTCAGGCTACTCACCCACGCACACAAAGCGCTCCACGACATGGACCCTGAATACCTCAACAACCGCCTCTCGTTCCACACTCCCACCCGCCCGCTCCGCTCCACCAGCCGCGCCCTCGCCACCCTCCCACGGATTCGCAGAACCACCACCGGAGGAAGATCGTTCTCCTACCTGGCAGCCAAAACATGGAACTCCCTCCCTGCACACCTACGACTGACCCAGGACCACCTCACCTTCAGGAAACACCTCAAGACCTGGCTATTCGAGCAGTAGCAGCAGCACCCCCCTCTCAGCGCCTTGAGACCCTCATGGGTGAGTAGCGCGCTCTATAAATGCATTGATTGATTGATTGATTACAGGTGCTTACGTTTTTGGGCATTTAATTTGATTCTGTCGGAATGGAAATTAGATTGCCTGAGGAAAAGAAGCAGCATTTCATTGAACTGCTGGACAGCATGTCAAACAAATCGAAAGTACAGGAGAAGGATATCCAATTACTGATTGAGCATTTGAACTTTGAGTGCAGTGCTATAAGAGCAGGGAGGACTTTTTGCAGGAGACTGGCTGGGCTCTAGCTAACACATTCCTCCCACACCAAAGGGTGTGCCTCTAATAGAGGATGAAGGAAGACTTGCATTTGTGGCAAATGTTTTTATGTGAATGCAATGGTATTCCCCTTTGACTGGGGTGGGGGAGTAGATGGAATGGCCAGTCGCGCTGTTTTCAGACAGAGCGGGCGGACACGGTTTTGAAGTTTTTTGGCAGGGCGGGTGGTGTAAGGAGGAATGGCCAGAAGCATGGAAAAAAGAGGGCCTGAGTATCAACTTCTTGGAATTTTTTTCATTGGTGGTTTCAGTGGGCCTGTGGGGGAAAGAATTTGCAAACAAGACCGTTCTCTTTAATGTGGACAACATGTCTGTAGTCAGTGTTGTTAATCGTCAATCTGCTTGGGATCAAAAGGTTAGAAATTGTTGCATGTTTTTGAATTGGAGTGTTTGTGCGCAAAAGTCACCTACAAAGCACAACATGTTGCTGGAATCAACAATGAGATTGCTGACACTTTTTTCATTTTTAGTGGATGAGATTCCATGGACTTGCATCATGGGCCAACGAGAAGAAGACGGCGATAGCGGATCACTGGTGGGTTATAGGAGGGAGCACATGATGCAGCTTATCCTTGGGTCATCGTTGTACTCTGCTTGTAAGGCGTATTCGCTGGCTTGGGAGGAGTTTGTGCAGTCAGGGGTAATACGTCGTAGGTGAATGGATGGAGGTCGAGTTCGGCCAAAAAGACGAGGTGCATTTCATTCTGTCTCTGATTGGAAAAGGTTTGTCAGCAGTTACTATAGCTGGTAAGTTGGCTGGGGTGACTTTTTTTCTGTGGGGTTACAAACTGTCAGCAGGGAAAATGGGAAAGTGTAAGCTGGAGGGCTGGTCCAGGGAGAGGGGCACTGGGGTGTGAGTGAAGCACGTGATTGGCATGAAAACGCAAGTGTACAGGGATGCTTGGGAGGCTTCGTGTAGTGTCGTGCTCCAACGTTTACGGCCTCGTGGTGTAGGACCCTAGGTACGCGCAGTGAGATCTCGCGACATAGCGAGACGAGCAGCGCGACCGGTAGAGGTGTTCTTCCGGCGCTCTCCTGAAAAAAATAAAGACATTACTAACCCACTACGTGTCCACCTCTTCCGTACCCCACAAAGCCTCACTACAATTTGGTGACAAGGCTGGGGGAGGCGGACACTTCACCATCGGTCCCGTGATGTCCAGAGCACCTGCACAGGCGGCGCCTATTTAAGCAAGGAGAATGCGGCAGCAGAGTCACCGCCCAACGGCCCTGAGACCCGGGAGCCCCGCGCACAGCAGACTTAAAGGTGAGCCACTGCTGCACCGCGTGACCGAGCGGCCCAGGGCGCTGAACGGCCCACAGTTACAGCAGCAGCAAGGAGGCAGCAAACCCCATGTGGGGGGATATTGCAGGAGCGCATCTGCACAGCATAACACACAAACCAAGGAGCATTGCGCGAGCCTCAGAGTACTGCCCAGAGCAACCAACTAAGGGTAGTCACTCAGTGCATGGACAAACCCACATCTGGAAGGTAGGCCTAGCACACAGAGGCCAAAGACAAGAGCAGCACTAGGGGCCTTGCATCCAGAGCCAGCACCAAGGGGAGCATAGCTCACTGAGGGGATCGGCCCACATCCTTGTGTGCACATAGGAGGTGCCCATGACCATAGACCGGGTCAGCCACATCCTAGGCTTGCCACACCCCACGCCAGGCACAAAGAGGCCACTCTAGAGTCCATCAGCGCAGCACAGCCTCGCGGACCCAGCCCCACGGGTGTCCCGACAGCATGCCAGAAGGACACCGCCCCTGAAAGCAAACTCATCAGAAGCTCATCAGTCCAGCAACTCAGGCAGTTGGAGGGTCATCTGATCCTGGCGCACCAAGCACTACACCGAGTGGGCGAAGACCTCACGTCCCAGGCGGAGGTTGCAAGCCAGCATGAACAGAGTACACCGGGAAGCACCCCACCCAGGACGAACGAAGCTCAACCAAGTAAGCAGGCCGCCATGTGCGCCCACACCTTTTCCCTCATGAACCCGGTTCCCTTCCTGCCCAAACCGGGAGAAACGGCCATGAAATGGGAGGATTGGAAGGAATACTTCCTGAACTATTGGTTGGCCCTGAAAGACGAAGGCGGTGAAGTCTTTCCGAGCAAGCGGAAAAAGAAGATCCTTTTGCACAACTTGGGTCCGGAAGGCATCAGGGTGTACATGAACTTAGTGAAGAAGACCAGGGATCAGGACGACGATGATGTATTTCAACACGCCATTGAGGACTTGGACGGCCATTATCAACCCGTGGTGTGCATCGCAATAGACCGCTTCAACTTCTTCCAACGCAAACAGAACGTGGGGGAATCAGTGGATGACTACGTCGCGGCGTTGAAAAGACTAGCGATCACCTGCAAATTCGGAGCCCTCCACAATGACTTCATCAGGGATCAAATCATCATGCACACAGTGAATACGTCCATCAAGGAGAAGTTATAGGTCAGCGGAGAAGCCCCCCTCAAGGAGACAGTAGCCATGGTCAAAAAAGCAGAACTCTCGAAATGGTGTGCGGAAGCTGCCAAAAAAGAAAGTGCCAGCAAAACCACGGTGGGCAAGGTATCAGACGCCACCCCTCAAGAGAGCAAGCAGCCGTTCACGGGACGCTCGAGACAGTCCACAAGGTACGCTCACAAGACACCTAAGGACCGGAAACCCCAAGGAGCAGACAAGACCATGTGCTACAGGCGAGGTAGTCAAGCACACCCAGCCTAAGACAAACGTTGTCCCGCTGAGGAAAATTGAATTTTGCCCTGTTGTGTGTCCCTACGTGTTCCCCATCATATGTTATATGTGCATGATTAATATGCATATTTACCCCCTTGACCGAATAAAGACGCATTTACAGTTGTGTCCAACGTTAGTATGCCAGTTATCTAGTCCTTCTTAAAGCAACGTGATTTAGGCTTCTAGGCCTATGTTGCCAACGTCTTTACATTGTGCACGTTAAATCATCGAGTTGCACCCGTTTCTAGGCCTCACAGGGCCCGGACACCAGATTCGAGCCTCCAGTCTCCTGAACCACTCCGAGGAGAGATGCAGCCCCGCCCGCATCCCTGACCCTTCACTTACTTCCTGCCTAGCAGCGCGGTGCCCGGCTCGGCTTAGTCTGCCTGCCTGCCAAGAATATGTTATGCCTACAATTATCTGTTCAGCTCCCCGGCTTCACATTCCTAGCTAACGAACCGCATAAACATCTTCATCTATAGTCTAGTCTTCCTGTCTCCATGCAAGTGAATTACTGAATTAGTATCCATAGAAGATCCATAGCACACGCAATACATGAGGAAATATATGCATGCACTAGCCTTAGTGACAAGTAGCCTTTGCCCTGATGACTTTTAGATTCAAGCAACATGTACTCCAAACACAAGATATCAGATATGCTATAGGTACAGGTCGTTCTGACATCCCAGACTTTAGTCTCCTCTTCTAGTGCTAGAAGTCAGAGCCCCCAGCTCTCCCCAGTTACACGTCATGACCCGTTTGCGCGCACCAGTAGGTTAAAGGTTCCAGCTGCCCATGAAGCCCCCTCCATGTATCCACCCACTTATGACACTTCTGTGACGTTTACATCACACACCTCCGTGCACGCCCTGTGCACGCCTTCTTTTTACGCCCATATGTTCTTATCTTCTGTTTGTCACTTGTTACGCCTACTGTATTCAATACAATTGTACTGTTTTACTATATATACTGTATGATGTTAATGAGATATTAGCTGTCCCTCTGTTCCCTTTGCCCTGTGTCTGTCCCTTCCTGAACCTTAGCGGGTGATGGAACCCGATGGTCCATTGGCTCGAGCCATCTGATTAAAGCCCGTATGACTCAGATACCACGGATTCTGCCTCTTATTTATTGAGCTATCCTTTTCAGTTAATGCATAGAAAAATAGTACCGGTAATTATTTATTTATTTACCACATAAATGGCGCCCCAACAGGGACGAGCCCCTTCCCCACACGCCGGCGATGTAACGCAGGCCCCCTGACCCTTCTACAGCCGTGACGGACCCCTACTGTGCACGTGCAGATATTTCTGCTTCGAGTCTCCCTCAGGCCCACGGAGGAGACGGAGACTGCGGTCAGGCATCCAGACGAGGCGGTGAGGAAGGCGGATCGTCCCGACCAGAGCCCAAGCCGAGAGAGCAAGGTCCGAGGTATCCGGAGGCCCACCTGTTTCCGAAGTCCGAGGCGCATGCGTAGTGCGTAGCAGTAACCAGACGTCGTAGCAGTCCAGTCCAGTCCGAGGCCTTCAGTTTTGCTTCCCGGTGAGTACCGTTGCTGGGAACGTATCTAGACGGGTTCATTAATTTGTGCCCGGTCCGACGGGTTTGGGTACACAGATCCGGTCCGACGTGTTCACCTAGGTGGATACGGTATGACGTGTCTCTTTAGGAGACCGGTATGTTCTGTACTGTTTTAGCAGTGCATCCAGTAAATCTAGTAAGTCTGTTCTCTGGTATAGCTCCTCGAGAAGTTCCAGTATTCTGTTTTCGAAGTATTGTGTTTTCAATGTATTCTGTTCGAACTTTTATCAATGTGTTTTTGATGTCGTGGTATGAGTGATTGTTTTGCTATTCATTACTGTGTTCATTGTGTATTGTGTTCAAGTTCAGGTACGTTCAAATATGCCTCTGTTTTCAAAGTTACGTCAGATAGGAACCAGAAAAGCGTTACTCGAAGAATCAGTTCCTGTCCCTCCTAGGGACAGTCCTGGACATTTCATGTATCATAAACATGGCTTAGATGCCATACTGTATCTAGACTTATGGGTGGACTACACCAAGGATCTCGAAGAAAAATATAGGTGGCCTGTTTCAGGAACATGGGATGCCGAGTGCATCATGAGAGTAGAGGAAGCATTATGGAAAAAGAAAGCCAGACAATCCCAGAAAGATGCCATAGAATTGTGGCGTAAAGAATCGCATAAAAGAACAGAAAAAGAATTCAGAAAGGCAGAATTAAGTAGGGAATCCTCAGAAAAAGCCCAGGAAAGGGAACTACTAGAAGAAGGTGAACGAGTTCGAGCAGAACAGTCCGACAGACAAAGAAATGCCCTTATTAAAGGTATGTATCCCCTTCTCGCCGAGGGTTTGCCTAGGGCAACCCCGGAAACACCCCGTAATTTACCGCCACCATTGGTCCCGACTAAACTACGTCATAAACCGACTGCAGCTGAGATCTTCCTTTCTTCCTATTTAGACGACACTGTCCCAGAATATGCTAATACGAATCCTACCCGGCCTGTTCAACCTCAGCACCCTGTTAATAATATAATTACTGTGCCTCCAGCTGTTGGTCCCGGGAATCCTGTTAATGTGCCAGTACCCCAGGACCAACCCACATTACGTACGCCTACTTTACCAGTCACATTACCGGCAGTCGCACATACAGTATTAATTGACTATTCTAGTTCAGGAGGAGCAGGGGGAGGTATTCCTATCACCCCACCTCAAACAAAACGCCTGACGCTGAGAGACGCAGCATCACAGCGCACGCCAAAAGTGGCTACGTACGAAGCCCTCAAAAGGTTCCTTACTGATTGTAGATATGACCCAGTGCCAGGCGAAGATCACATGATATTATATTCCGTACGTTTAT
Organism: Lissotriton helveticus; assembly: GCF_964261635.1. Lineage (NCBI taxonomy): Eukaryota > Metazoa > Chordata > Amphibia > Caudata > Salamandridae > Lissotriton > Lissotriton helveticus. Next base: position 1,596,156,774 of record NC_136067.1, read on the forward strand.
GGCGGGTTGCAAACTTTTTGATTACCATATCAGATATGAAAGAACATTTAGACAGAATATATCATTTCATCCGAACAGGGGAGAAACCAGAAAGTATTCACAAAGCTATGACACACAGGAAAGTCGAGATTCAAGGCATGATTTTGCAATTTTTAATAAATTGTTTAATAAGAGAACAGGATCATCCTGATAAGGACAAAGAAGAGATGAAGGTCCTGATAAGATGGAGCGACAATATAGCAGACGGAAAACACAAGACACAAAATAGTATAGAAACTATGTACAGAAAGATTCGTAAAGAAATTATAAGAACACACGAGAGGGAGAAAGCAAGCAGAGTAGCCGAGAAAGAGAATGACTCTTCAGACGAAGATATAGACAACGAGAATCCCACTAGAATAGCGTATGTAGGTAGGACGAGACCTTCCGACAGACACACACGCTCAGACTACAAGAAAGTTTTTCCTCCTCCCGTACCAGAACAGTGTTCTCTTGAACAATTATTCCAGGCTACCGATAAAATTTTGAAACCACGAATAGGTTACAGTGAGCTTAGTACCATGCATGAACAAGAACTAGCCCGATCAGCAGTTCGATGGACTAGTGATTCTACCACGTTTTCAGACGAAATAGTGGCTCTAATGTTTCTGAAGCTTCCGCCAGGCGAACAGCGACTGGTGGGTATGTACATGATCCAACACCTCATTACACTGTATGAGGATCAGCATTCTGATCCAGGTCCTTTATATAATGTATTGAACGAGTTACTACTAAACCGATGGAAAGGTCTAGGTACCGATTTGATTAGCGTCATTTTAGAACAACGCCACAAATACCGAACGTTCCTGACTCCACATTTTGTTCCTGTTCCACCCCCATTCTACATAGATAGACAGAATCCCTTGCGAGAAGTACATCCTGTTAAAGGAACGGGGGGTGACCTCGAACGAGTATTTGTTTACACCCCTATAACGAAAATAGAACTACTAGAAATGAAAAAGTTAGTGCCCTGTCACGATAAGGATCCAGCAGGGTTCCACCGTGAATTAAAAGACATGCTCCGTATGGGAGAATACACGTATCCTGATATCATCAAAATGTTAAAGGTCCTGCTGCCTGCGGGCATATATGAAAAACTCAAAGAGAAAGAATGGGAGGTGGGACAGAAAAAGATTGACTGGACAGCGTTAGAGAACGAAGATAACACACGAGTTCCTGGTACTGGTCTCGGGGAAAAAGCCAAAGAATTGCCCGAACTGTTAATACAAGTCTTGCCAAGATTACTAGCCACGAAAAAGGAAGACTGGGATGCCATCTCAGCCTGTAAACAGAAACAAGACGAAGACACTAGTGATTTTTATTCCAGATTTGAGAAATGTTTCATTATTAATAGCGGTCTGAAAACAAGTAGTGAATCGTATCCACATCTCTTTGTTACCAAACTAGTTGAGAATTCTTTACTACAAGTTAAAAATCGAGTACTAAAAGTCGAGAGTACCTGGCAAGCTAATACCCCGTCCCAAATGCTACAGATGTTACAGTACCACCAAAACCGAATCAGAGAAGAGCAAGAACACGAAAGGAGACGTATGAAAGACACGAAAATGAAAGTACTAGTGGCACAGTCTGTTCCAGCAGATGGTCAGAAGAGGGGTACGAATCAGACTAATCATTCTGCAGCTCCCGTCAAAGGGACATGCAATTACTGTAAACAGCCAGGTCATTATATAAACGAATGTGCAGTTCTGAAACACAACATAGCTACAGGTAAGACGAAAGAGAGACTGCGTCCTCCTAGACAGGAACATGTTCCGCCAAATTCGCAACCACCGCAGAACGCACAACAGACAGTTACAGTACCGCAGCCTATAGCTGCCACACAACACGTTACACAACAAATGTACCAGTACGCACAGTCAGATTATCCAGAATATCAGCAGTATTCATGAAACAGCCTAGAGAGGGAGGTTGGTTTGCCTCTCATCGAGGTTCCTGTAGATCAAGAGGGTCCCTATGTACACAGTCAAGTATTAGGGAAAGACAGAAAATTTCTGATTGATACAGGGGCAAGTAGGACTACCATCAGTCATGACGAGGTTCCAGGGGCTCCACTCTCGGGCTCAAGAAATGTTTCCCTGGGATTTTCAGGCAAGCCTATTGTTAATGAAATATCGAAACCAGTTTCCCTAGAAGTTGGTCCTTTGTCCCGAACTACAGACTTGTTACTTACGAAATCATGTCCTGAAAACTTACTTGGTATTAAAACATTGAAAGAATTAGGTGCTGTAATATGCTGTTCTCCGGAAGGAGTGAGATTGTTTTTACGTGATTTTAAAGGACATTATGTGTTAAGAGACTTTGATCCAAGATTACTGAATGTACCACAGCATTTATGGGCGCAAGGTCCAACTGATGTAGGTTGTATGCACATTACACCGTATCGTGTCACTCTGAAACAAGGTGTTGTGTTACCACGAATCCGACAGTACAAATTGCCACCTGAGGCTGTAGCAGCCTTATCGAAAATCATTGACGAGCTCATTGCCCAAGGAGTAGTTGTAGAAACTGACTCCAATGTATGTAATTCCCCAATCATTCCGATTCTTAAACGTACTGACCCAAATGCACCTCCAGTTTATCGATTAGTGATTGACCTTCGAGAACTTAATAAATGTATCATACCCCAGTACCCAGTGGTTCCAGATATCTCTTCCCTATTGACTGCCATTGATTCTGAAGCTACGTTCTTTACTGTTATTGATCTCAAGAACGCATTCTTTAGTGTCCCCATTCATCCAGACAGCCAGTTCCTTTTCGGATTCTGTTTAAATGGAAGAAGCTATAAATTCACACGTGCACCTCAAGGTTTTACAGAAAGTCCTAGTATTTACAGTCAAGCACTTAAAAGACAACTAGACAGTATTCACATGCCAACTGACACTGCCCTGCTCCAGTATGTCGATGATCTATTGATCACAGCCCGTACAGAACGTGACTGCGAACGTGCATCACTGACCGTCTTGTATTTTCTGGCAGAGATGGGGCACAAGGTGTCCCCTTCCAAACTGCAATTCTGTGTCCAGCAAGTGGTATACCTTGGACACTTGCTGTCCAAGAGGGGTAGACAGTTGACACCTGACCGTATCCAGTTAATTGCACATCTTCCACAGCCCAAGACACAGAAGGAGGTACAAGCTTTTATCGGCCTCACTTCTTACTGCAGACAATGGATTCCTCAGTATGCATATCTAGCCAAACCACTGATACAGTTGACAACACAGGAGGCAGCGACATCGACTGTCCTCCCTTGGACCCAGGAACATACACTTGTTTTCAATGAGTTAAAGAAAGCTTTATGTAATGCACCTGTTTTAGCGACACCAAACTACAGTAAGCCTTTTACACTTTTTGTCACTGAACGTGATGGTACAGCATTATCCGTTCTCACGCAAGATCAAGCAGGACAACACAAGCCTTGTGCTTATTTTTCTAGCACATTAGATCCAGGAGCCCAGGCTCTGCCTGCGTGCCTCAAATCAGTTGCAGCCACAGCTCTAGCTATCAGACAAAGTGATTCCATAGTGTTAGGACACTCCCTGACAGTACAAGTTCCACACTCCGTGGAAGTTCTGTTAAACCGAACACAGACTCAGCATTTGACAATTGCACGATTAACAGGGTATGAACTGACACTGTTTCAGCCACACATAGAAATCAGACGCTGCAAAATATTAAATCCTGCTACACTGTTGCCCTCGTTTACATCAAACCCTGCCACACATGACTGTGTGGAAGTTATTAACACCATGACACCATTTCCCAGGGTAACGATCTAGCAGATCGAACAGCCAAGCTTACAGCTCAGACTCCAGACATTCCAGTTAACACGACAAAGACAGATGTTCCAGATCAGACGACTTGTATGACAGTTAAGGACCCTACACAAGACGTCCAAGACATACAGACACATGCTACCCCAGACGAAATCAAGAAATGGTCCGAACAAGAAGGGGTCCAGACAGATCAGGGATGGTTGACGAAGGGAAAAGCCACATGGTTTCTCCCCGACTCTATGGTTCAAGTTATTATTAACACCGCACATAGTCCAGCACATTTAGGAGAAAAAGCCATGTTAGATAGCATCCAGAACCTCTGGTTTAACAAGCATTTACGAGCAGCAGCGAAGCAGAAAGTGCGTACCTGCATGATCTGTTGTCAGTTCAATCCAGGTAAAGGTGTTCCGTGGAACAAGGTGGATTCCATCCTCCTGACCACCCTTTCGAAGTCCTCCAGATGGATTATATTCAGATGGATCGATGCCGAGGTTTCAGGTATGTCCTCGTAGTTGTCTGCGCTTTGTCCAGATGGACAGAAGCATATCCAGTCCCAGATTATACTGCCGCGACCACTGCCAGGCAGTTGGTTCGTGAGTTCTTCCCACGCTATGGTTTGCCCAGGGTCGTGTATTCAGATAACGGACAGCCATTCTCATCCGAACTCATGAAACAAGTATCACTTTTGTTAGGGTACCAGTGGAAGTTCCACTGCGTACGACACCCCGAGGCAGCTGGCCTCGTCGAGAGACACAATCAAACTCTGAAAATACGAATAGCGAAGGTCTGTGCAGAGAAAGGTGTAGATTGGATGGTAGCCCTGCCGGTTGCCCTCTTCTACATGAGAATGGTCGCTCACTCCCGATCTGGTCTGTCACCTTTTGAAGTAGTGTTTGGTCGTCCCCCAAACATGTGGGGTACACCTATGCCACGTAAAATCACCGATGTTGATAGTAATATGCTGACAGATTACCTAGCTTCCTTGATGTCTGCACTACTCTCTTGTCGTTCACAGGTCGCGGCTGCCTTTCCAGACAACACCCAGGTGAAACCGCACGAGGTCGTTCCAGGCGATCTAGTTCTCATCCGGAATTTCGATCGTTCAAGCCCTCTGGAGCCCCGTTGGAAGGAGCCGAAACTTGTTCTGATGACCACAAGGACTGCCGTGAAGCTGGAAGGGAGGAAGGGTTGGCTTCACTCCAGCCACATCAAGCACTTCCATGGACTGCGTCCAAAGACTTTTTTCAAGGACTGCCCCGATACTGACTCTAAACTTCCCCTGTCAGAGAAAACTCCGCAACAGGAGTATAAACTCAAGTTAAGGTCTAGCAAGTCAGACATTGTTTAATTGTTTAAGTCCCTCTCGGGTGAAGCGGTTAGACAGGTTCCTGACATGTATGAGATAGACCCACATAGTGAGAGAGATAGACGAAACTCCAAGATAACCAAATACTGTAAGAGTCTGCGAAGCAGATGTGTTGTTACATTATTGTTTATGTTATTTCTGAGTCTTACGATCACATGTATAAGTTATGTGCTACATATATTTTTTCCTCCTCTTGATTCGCATGTACACCTTTCCTCTAATGATACAGTAGAGCACACTTTTAGTGAACTACCCCCTCATGAGTTATCCTATCGACTTGCAATGCGCAACAATACATTTATTCGTATGTTACACTATTCACACCAGACCAGCAATGCCACTAATTGTTGGGTGTGTGGTCGACTCCCCCCTTACCAGACACCGAAGGGAGTTCTGCCACTTTTTCCCTATCCGTTTTCACACAATGGTTCGTGTGGAGCATGGTTTACATTAACATCATCTTTAGACAATAAGTCCCTTCTGAATAGAACATGTTTCCCAGACAAGGAAGGTCTTTCCCATAGGACAGGGTTAGATCTAGAAAATGAAGTATATGATCTAGGTAATTTCTCCACCAACCTCATGGTTTTGAATGTTCAGTCCGAGACTACTCCAGACTTACCTTCTATAACAGTTCTACCAGTGAAAGGCGAATTATGTGTTAGAAAGAATGGTTCAGTACATCTAGGACACAGTGATTGTAATACTGTGGTCGAGTATAGTGACAGTGGGAAATCTACTTTCAAAGCCTCACGTCATTCCTATTTTATATGTGGTCAGACCGCATATGTACGTTTGCCCCTAGATTGGGATGGAACATGTTACATTGCCTTCCTACTGCCACCAGTTTTCCTAGCCCCATCTGATTATCACAGAAATACACATCTAGTACACGTCAGACATAGAAGGGAGATCGAGTCCCCAATTGTCGATCAAACTGAAACCGCATTAGAACAGTATACAGATTTCAATAAAGGTTTCTTTTTCTTCATAGGTCCTATCCAGAATAGTAAATTAATACGCAGGTTAACCAGAACCCTTGAAGCAGTAGTGAATGAGACTACTTCCGCCCTAGGTAACTTAACAGAAGAGCAGTCTGCTATGAGATTTGTTGTTCTTCAGAACCACCTTGTTCTTGACGTCATACTGGCCGATAGGGGCGGAGCTTGTAGAGTCATCGGATCTAGTTGTTGCGTTTTCATTCCTAATAACGCACCGTCTGTGTATTCAGCAATAACTAGACTTCATAAAATAGCCCATCAGCTACACCAGAATCCAGGCACCTGGACATGGTCCGGTTGGCTCTGGAGTATAATATCTGCCTGGGGATGGAAAGTACTGTCATTCCTAGGAGTAGTAGTAATGATCATATTCAGTTGTTGTCTCTGTTTACAATGTGGCCCTGCGATTTGCGGCTTGTGCGCTACATCTTGTATTCCACGTCCAAAGTCCTATTCCCAAAAGATAAAAGACGAGCAAATGATGCTGTATGAACAGATAGATGGTATCATGAATATTGATGTTTCCTGAAGGAAACGTAGGGAACAAGGAGGGAATGAGGAAAATTGAATTTTGCCCTGTTGTGTGTCCCTACGTGTTCCCCATCATATGTTATATGTGCATGATTAATATGCATATTTACCCCCTTGACCGAATAAAGACGCATTTACAGTTGTGTCCAACGTTAGTATGCCAGTTATCCAGTCCTTCTTAAAGCAACGTGATTTAGGCTTCTAGGCCTATGTTGCCAACATCTTTACATTGTGCACGTTAAATCATCGAGTTGCACCCGTTTCTAGGCCTCACAGGGCCCGGACACCAGATTCGAGCCTCCAGTCTCCTGAACCACTCCGAGGAGAGATGCAGCCCCGCCCGCATCCCTGACCCTTCACTTACTTCCTGCCAAGCAGCGCGGTGCCCGGCTCGGCTTAGTCTGCCTGCCTGCCAAGAATATGTTATGCCTACAGTTATCTGTTCAGCTCCCCGGCTTCACATTCCTAGCTAACGAACCGCATAAACATCTTCATCTATAGTCTAGTCTTCCTGTCTCCATGCAAGTGAATTACTGAATTAGTATCCATAGAAGATCCATAGCACACGCAATACATGAGGAAATATATGCATGCACTAGCCTTAGTGACAAGTAGCCTTTGCCCTGATGACTTTTAGATTCAAGCAACATGTACTCCAAACACAAGATATCAGATATGCTATAGGTACAGGTCGTTCTGACATCCCAGACTTTAGTCTCCTCTTCTAGTGCTAGAAGTCAGAGCCCCCAGCTCTCCCCAGTTACACGTCATGACCCGTTTGCGCGCACCAGTAGGTTAAAGGTTCCAGCTGCCCATGAAGCCCCCTCCATGTATCCACCCACTTATGACACTTCTGTGACGTTTACATCACACACCTCCATGCACGCCCTGTGCACGCCTTCTTTTTACGCCCATATGTTCTTATCTTCCGTTTGTCACTTGTTACGCCTACTGTATTCAATACAATTGTACTGTTTTACTATATATACTGTATGATGTTAATGAGATATTAGCTGTCCCTCTGTTCCCTTTGTCCTGTGTCTGTCCCTTCCTGAACCTTAGCGGGTGATGGAACCCGATGGTCCATTTGCTCGAGCCATCTGATTAACGCCCGTATGACTCAGATACCACGGATTCTGCCTCTTATTTATTGAGCTATCCTTTTCAGTTAATGCATAGAAAAATAGTACCGGTAATTATTTATTTATTTACCACACCGCCTTCAGAGCAAAATGCCTGTACTGCGGCATCATGGGACACTTCGAGAAGGTCTGCAGATGCAAACCCAAGAAACCGATAGTCAAATACGTCGCCCAGGACTCAGAGACTGAAGAAGGAGGGGGCGAAGACGACGACAAAAGTGTCCTGTGCATAGATGACCAGGTCTTAGGTAGAGACTGTTCATGCACGTGGAAGCCATTGTGCGAGCTCATCATAGGTGGAGTCCAAGTAGCCATGGTGGCTGAGTCAGGCTCCCCACACACCATCATACAATGCAGCATCTGGGACAGAGACTTCGCACAAAACATAGGCCCACACCTCCTGGCCCCTGACATCCGCCCAGTCACCTTCACAGGGGAGCCAATCCCCATGGTGGGGTACCGTCTCCTCCAACTTGAACTCAAAGGCCGCACGGCGAAAGGAAAACTCTACGTTGCGGAGAAAGGACCCTCCGTATTAGGATGGGTGGACCAGGAAGAACTCGGTATCCAACTGAACCCTGGAGGCATAACGCAAGTCCTGATGACGTCCCCAGAGCAAGCATATGAAGCAGAAAAATTAAAGGAGGAGTTCCAGACAGTATTAGGAGGCAACATCGGCAAATTGACGAGTTCACTCATAAGATCTGCCTCAAGGGAGGAACTAAACCAGTGAGCCACAAGGTACGGAATATTCTGTTTCAGAGCAGAGAAGCGGTACAACGGGAGTTACAACGCCTAGAAAAGAATGGAATTATCAAGCCGATCGAGAGCGCAGAATGGCTGGCGCTCTTAGTTGTAGCCAGGAAACCCAACGGCAAGGTATGCCTCTGCATCGACTTGCGGGACCTCAACAAAAACATCTTAGTGGATAAGCCGCTGGTGAAGGTACATACGCATAGTAAAAATGACCTTGCGGCTCTTGGATTACGTGTACGATGTCCAATACATCCCTGGCTCCAAGAATAAAGTGGCTGACTTCCTCAGCATGGCAGCAGCAATGGAACATGCACCGAAGCCAACGGATGAAGATGATTACACCATAGCATCATGGAGGACCAGGAAGCGGTCATAAGTGCACAATAATGGAAGGAAGCGTACTCAGAGGACACAAGCCTCACGGCAATCAAACAGTTCATAATCATGGGGTGGCCAGAAAAGAAACACTTAAACACTGAACAGTGGAAATTCTATGAAGTTCGAGAAGAGCTGTCAATAGGAGACAGCGAGGTGTTCGTGCTCAGAGGAGAAAAGGTGTTACCCCCAAGACAGCTGGTAACCAGGTTGCTTACCATTCTGCATGAAGGACACTTGGGAATAGTGAAAACAAAACAAAGAACCAAGCAAGCATACTGGTGGCCGGCGCTGGATAGCCAAGTGGAAAGGCACGTCAGAGAATGTATACAATGCAGCGATGCAGACAAGACACAGACCATGATGCGACCCCCGTTAGGCAAGTTCTCCAACCCAGCCAACCCATGGGAAGAATTGTCAGTGGACATATTGGGCCCCATTTTAGATGCAAACAGTGTACCCAAGTATGCCATTGTACTCATCGACAGGTACTCCAAGTGGCAGGAAATTTAGATATGTAAGACAGTGGACACCGATGCAGTGCTAGCCTTCCTCACGTCGACATTCTTGAGAGAAGGAATCCCACGAGTCATAACATGTGACAATGGACCCCAATTCACGTCTGAGAAATCGAACGCATTCATGAAGAGGAACGGAATACAGATCAAACACACCCCGATATACCATCCAGCAGGGAATGGCCTGGCCAAACGATTTAACAGGGTCATCATGGGATCCATCCAAGCGGCCATCAACGTTGGGAAGAACTGGAAGAAGGAACTCAAGTGCATGGTGTGAGCCTACCGAATCACTCCCACTAAGACAGGGTACAGCCATTTCAAAATATTGAGGGGTCGGGACCCATTCACCAGAGACAATGTGGCATGGAAACAACGCACAGTAAAAAGCAAATGGTCTCCGTCTGTGATGCGCAGCAATCTGGAAAAAGCGCAAAAGATCTACACGGACCACTACAACAAGAAGCACAATGTCAAAGAAGCTAGGCAGGAAAGGGGGGAATGGGTCAGAGTGAAGCTCGCTCACTTGAGGAGGAAAGGCAACAGCAAGTACAGCACGCCTCTGCAAGTCAAAGAAATGTATGGCAGGTCAGCCTTATTGAGTGATGGGAAGATATTGTCCCTAGACAGAATGTCCAGGTGCAACAAGGTTATGCGGTGGGCCAAGACAGAAGACACTCCACTGGATGAAAGCACCCATGAGAACCTGGAGGAAGAAGAAAATAACAGAGACACGGAAACACCTTGTGGGGGCACAGAATGCACCAATACAGAAGAGGCGAACAACACCACCAGGACACAGGAGAATCGAGGAGACGATGAGAGGCAGGCAAGACAAGTAGAGCAAGGCATGAGCAGCACGGTCACCAGGGATCCATCACAGGACACAATCAAAATGGCCCCACACGGTGCCAGTAGAGACATGAGGGAAGGCACCCCACCGAGACAGACCCGAACAGATAGGACCATGGTACTGCCCAATAAGTATCGCGAGTTCGACATGAGGACCTAATCCACCTGGGTATGAACAATCCTTATTATAATGTAATAGTTTTGTATCCTTTCGTAATGTTGTTAAAGGGGGGAGGTATGTAGTGTCGCGCTCCAGCATTTACGGCCTCGTGACATAAGATGCTAGGAGCGCGCAGCGAGATCTCGCGACATAGCGAGACGAGCAGCGTGACCGGTAGAGGTGTTCTCCCGGTGCTCTCCTGAAAGAAATAAAGACATTCCTAACCCACTACGTCTTCGCCTCTTCCGTACCCCACAAAGCCTCACTACACTTTGCGTTTCTCAGTAATTATGGTTTTGTTGTTTTTTGGTGCATTCAGGGTTACGGGGGTGATCGACATTAAAGTACAGACGGGGATCCATTGGCAGAATGTCCGAACACTGGCTAGAGCAGTACAAGTGTGGATACCCTAGTCTAAAACTGACCAGTCAGGCAGGGGCAGTGGTACAACAATAAGAGCATATCCAAAAGTGCATGTTTGTCCTCGGAGTGGTGGTTGACATTGGAAAGGCAGGCAGGGGGTATGGTGAGGTTTTTCGCATGAGGACAGAGTGTGTTTCCCAGCACTGCAGATGTTGGGGATCTTGCGGAAAGCGCTGATGGTTCTGGGTTATGATACCTGAGATTTTGGGACTCATTCCTTTAGGTAGAACGCTGGAGCTGGTCGGTGGCAGAGATCAAGCATGTAGGCCGGTGGCTATCCAATTGTTATCAGTGCTATTTGCGATTGGGTTGGGTTTTTCATGAAGTGCGCTAACATGATTCATTTCTCCTCTGTGCATTGCGGGCCCTGGCAGTGGGCACATAGAGTTGTGGATCTGTGGCCACTCCTTCATGAAGTGGGCAGTGAGGCATGCTGGCACCAGGAAAGGAGGTCACTTGTTGAGACTACCTGATATGGTGGTGCAAATCAAATGGTTTAGAAAAGGAGGCAAGAGGTGGTACAAACTGTTAGCTAAACTAAATTCACTGGTAGTGGGCTGACCCTCCCTTATGTTTTAATTGTGCACCTAGGAATAAATGATTTGGTGAAACTACAGGGTTTGGCGCTGGCAAGTAGCATGAAACTTAATTTGTTACAGATAAAGGGGCGTTGGGCCAGCACAACTGTAGTTCTGAGGGAATTGATGCCAGGAAGAGTTTGGCAGGGTGCTACAAAACCTGGAGCGATTGATAGGTAAATGGGACGTGAGGAAGTTTAGCAAATTGGAGGATATGATATTCTTGGAACATTCAGATACATGATACAAGATAGTGGAATATTTTCGTTCTGTTGGGGTACATCTGTCCATTTTCGGTACAGAGCTTTATCTTATGTAGGTATAGAATGTTTTAGCAGAATTTTACATCTGCCAGATGGGCCCAAAATTGGGGCGGGGAGCAGTTAGGAGGTATGGGGACAGAAAAACTCAGGGGGGCATATTACCAAGCCCCTATCGCCACGACAACGTCACTTTTTGTGACGTTGTGGTGGCGATAGGGTTAGCGCCCTATTACCAAGGCGTGTAGGAACAACAGGAGTAAACCCATAGACCGCGTTGGGATGGGTATGTAGTATAAGCAAAAACAATTCCCAACAGGTATCAATAGAGGGCAGTTAAACAATGTATGCAATCCGCATTACATCAACAAGCAACAAGGAGTCTAGAAAAAGTTTTTAAAGGCTTATTATTCACCAATTATAAGAAGGGTCTTTCACATGGCAATACAGTTAAACAGCACTGTACAGAACAAATCATGTGACAACCCGAAGGCACTTGGTGAGTAGTGATATGTACAATTGGTGATGGTGAAAGTGCAAGTGCTAAGGTGAACAGCGTGAACAACGCATAGTGACAAAGAATAATACAGTGATGGCTCCACAAGGTCAAGTTACAGTCACTTAAAACATGATTGAATAAATTTCCCTGTTGGGAATTGTTTTTGCTTATACTATTACCAAGGCAGCGCTAAACCACGTAACTTGGCTAAAAGCCACGTTAAGTGGCTTAACGGTGCCTTGGTAATAGAACCCCTTTCACGCTAAAATTAGTGTGAAAGGGGCGAGCAGTGGGTGTTGCGGTGGGTGTTCCACCGCAACACCCATTCACTTTGACGCTGCCACCTATTATCAAGTTCTGAGTTCCTTCTCATCTCACCCCCGGCGAAAATTTCCACCACCCAAACATGGCTCAACAAACTAACAGCACTCAATGTCCAACCCACCATCGTGGACTCAGCGAAATCCCTAGGCATCACACTGGACGCCAAGCTCAACATGCAGCAGCACGTCAGCAAAGCCACAAAAGCAGCTAATTTCCAAATCAACACACTGAGGAAAATTAAACCCTTCCTCCCTGCTGAAGACTTCCAAACTGCTGTACAAGCGTTAGTCATCCCTCGAATAGACTACGGAATTGTGGCCCTCAGCGGACTCCCGCTATCCACAACAGCACCCTTAAGAGCCTCCCTGAACGCTGCCGCAAGACTCATTACTGGCTCAAGAAAACATTCGCATATTTCCCCAGACTTAAAGTCCCTAAAATGGCTGCCTTTTGAAGCCAGAATACAACTAAAAATTGCAGTTATGACACACGCGGCCGTGCACCACAATGCACCCAACTACCTCGCTCAAAAGTTGTCTATATCAGGAGGTTCGAGATCCAATAGAAGCTCAAAAAATCTACTCCTGAAACCCCGTAGATTCCGGAAAGAGAAAACTTACAAGCGCTCCTTCTCAGGAATGGCACCCAGGATCTGGAATGCGCTCCCTCCTGAAACAAGGCGTATCTCCTCCACTGCACTCTTCAAGAAAGAGGTGAAAACCATCCTTCTGGCCAAGATCTCCTGAACCTTATAGGTGCTGGATCAGAGACTCTGCATTGCCTTGTGTCAATGCTCACCTTGTCCTCTGGCACTATACCTCTACTTGATGGAGACACTACTACGCTACTTTCTTACTACCGACCAATATATGATACACGTTGGGTCACTGATTCACCCTCCCGATGCCCCCACTCAGTGCTCTCTCTATACTAAAACACTGGTATAAGCCTTCCACTCACCCAAGGTGTACCTGAACACCTCTGTAGTGGGATCAATGACTTGTGCCGTCTTATATTATTTGTTTACCTGACTGTATATTGATATGTTTTATGTATGTTATTATTATCCTTTCATGTTAGTGACTACTACAATGCTCCCATTACCTCTGTTCATTCCTACTGCCCCTACCCTGTCATTGTGAAGCGCTCTGATATCTGTAAGGATCTTGTTCGCGCTATATAAAACTTTGAATAAATAAATAAAATCAAGAGAAGCGATAATAAGTGGCAGCGCTGAACTTAAGACCAGGAAAATCCTGAACACCTTCCTGTACATAAACAAACCTCCATGCTCGCAGACACCCTTGCACTCTGGTGCAAGGGTGCCTGCGTTGGCGTTAAGTTGTGAGACTTAGCGCCATCGCAGGGAGAAACGCCAGGCTGCACTGTATCCTTTGTAATATGGTGCAGCCTGCCACTTCCGAAGTGGCGATGAGAGGCGTTAAGCCAAGGAGGCTAACACCTCTCACCAACACTCCCTAGACAATATGCCTCAAGGTTTTTCTGGAGGCAGTTTGATACACAACTTTAAAAGTTGTTGCCTAGAAACTTTGGTCATGTTCAGACCCAGTTGAAGTTTGGTGGGGGGGGGGGGGGGTTTATGAATGGAAGGATGTGGCAACAGGCTGTAGGTACGAGGTTGAATGCGGGGAGTTTGAGTGAGGAGAGTTGTGACTGGATTTTGGTTGGTTTTAGTGAAAGGGTTTGCTTAGGGGAGGGGATTTGGATAGTTATTAAGATGTATAGTGAGGCCAGATTGTTGTTGCATGGAAGGCGTGGAGGCAGAGTTTGTGATGGTGTGGATTGTGTACCTGTTTCATTAAAGGGGCTTCTTTCACACTATTATGTAGTTAGTCATTCTTGGATACGTCATCCCGCCCCGATTGTATTGTGTACCAACTATTTGTTAGTGGTCAGCTGGAATTCTCACCCAGACAGGCTATGAACTACTGTTGAAGATAGATACCAGCTATCACACTGCCATTCAGAGTCTGTGATTGATCCAATTTATCATTCCAGAGAGCCCTTAGCCAGAGGATGCAACGCTTTTACTCTCTACTTTGAATCTACATTGTTATAAGAAAAAAAATCAATTTATTGTACAGGGACCATAGATACAGGAGTCGTGATTTAGCTGTGAACTTTCAGTGATTTGGGGGCAATTAGATAATCTTGCATGTAAGGAAAAGGCCAAAGAGTGCATAAAACTGTTTTTCTTGAAAAAGGGGTTTTATGAGCAGCAGCATCTAACGTGTAGCAATATTTATAGTGACACGTCATTTATAGCTTTTAAATATAATGCTATCATGCAGATTATTTTTTTCTCCCGCAGCTCAGCTCATGAATACGTTTGAAAGGATCAGTGACAGGGGGCGCGGCGGAGGAGGACGAGGCGAAAGCCAATGAATCGCCGTGCCCCCCTCGCTCTGGCAGCCTCTTGTTCCCCGCTGGAAGATGTCAGCCGCTGGCCATGAGCTCGGTTCACGGCTCAGCATGGCGACTCGACGCACAGCGGTGTGTGACATGCCGCCGAACAATTCCCAAGCGGGACAACAACACGGGAATGCTGCTCAGCCTACCGTGCAACAAAAATCTATGAAATCGTATTATAAGCAAAACAAGGTTTTTGGGTCTCGCCCGCAGGACGGGCCTTGTTTCTTCCTTTCGGAAACGAGCGCTCGACTGTAATTGAACAAATGATACCAAAATCCTTCCAGATTCGCTGCTTGCTCTCTGTCATTGAGTGGAACGTGGGTAGTGAAGAAACTGTACCTGAGTCCCTGTTTTTGTGCATTCCTCGCCGCACATCTTAAAGCTATTTTAATAATGTTCAGTTCAATTTCCAAAGCGCATAATTAATAATATGCATTAGATTTATAGATCTATGGCTGCTCCTTATGTTTTTGTTTGCCAAGACATACCAAAGTTAAAAACAAATGAACTTACTATATAATAATTACTATGTGAAGGGAAGGAGCACGACGAGACAATGTTAATGTTGTTCATCATGTGAACTGTTTTAACTGTCTTTTGAAAATCTTTTATTATTCCTTCATGATTAAGCAAACAGACAGGAAACATTGTTGCATAATGTAGTGATCTTAGAACATGTACCAACATCTGAAAAATGATTATTTGATGTACTTACCCCAGACTCGAACTCTTCAAGCCAGAATGTACTTACTATAGGTTTACATATTCCTATGATTGTGAAAGTAGTTACTACGATCTCGTTATAACTACATTAATAAAAGAAAGCAAAACATCAAGCTAAATGTTTATGTATGCACGAGAACATTGCCAAATAAATGAAGAAAGGGATTACACATGTTTAGGTATAACATTGAAAGGAGAAGGTGTAGGGGTTGTATTCTGGGCAGAAGGCAAGGGGGAAATGTGTATAGCACTTAGAAGCCAATTCAGGGTTGTTGAACCAAAACCTTGATGCAATAGTCATAACAAGCATTTGCAATGCAATAGGTCTCGTATTAGGAAAGTTTGAGCTATTGGTATTGTAAATGACACATTTTTTATTTATGTTTTGTTTTTGAAAATAGCTAAATCAATAGCTTTGTCATTTACAATGCCAATAGTTATAACTTTCACAAATGTGACACCTATAGCATTTGTAATGCAATATGTGTTGTATTTACGTGACTTACATGTATTGATATTACAAATAACAATGGTTTTTAATTTTTTAAAAATATTTAATACTTAAATAAAAGTTATTGTACTTTATAATGGCAATAGCTTAAACTTTTGTAAATAACATTTGTGAAGATGATGTTCAGTGTATTTTATTGTGACGAAAATCCAAGAACAGAAGTGAAATATTAACATCTTTTTGTTACATTTGTAATAAAGCTTGAAACATTGAGATAACATATTTGAACCAGTTGTTGTTGAATGATTGCACAGATTGATGCTGTGGTGGAGCTCAGTGATGTTGTGGTGCCACTGAGTGATGCTGTGGTGGTGCTGAGTGATGCTGTATGCTATACTAGGTTTTGCTTTGCTATCCTATGTTTTGTTTTGTTATGCTATGCTATGCTGTCCTATGTTTTGATTTGTTATGCTATGCTGTTTTGTTATGCTATGCTATGTTTTGCTATGCTATGCTATGTTATGCTATGCTATGTTATGCTATGCTATGTTTTGTTATGCTATGCTTTGTTATGCTATGCTATGTTTTGCTCTGCTATGCTTTGTTATGCTATGCTTTGTTATGCTATGTTTTGTTATGCTATGCTATGTTTTGTTGTGTTTTATTATGCTATGCTTTGTTTTGCTATACTATGTTTTGTTATGCAATGGTATGCTATGTTTTGTTGTGTTGGTATGCTATGTCGTGTTTTGCTATGCTATTATATGTTTTGTTATGTTTTGTTAAGCCATGCTATGTTTTGTTGTGTTTTGTTATGCTATGTGTTGTTGTGTTTTGTTATGCTATGTTTTGCTATCCTATGCTTTGTTTTGTTATGCTATGCTATGTTTAGTTTTGCTATCCTATGCTTTGTTATGCTATGCTATGTTTTGTTGTGTTTTGTTATGCTATGTTTTGTTGTGTTTTGCTAGGCTATGCTTTGTTTTGCTATGCTATGTTTTGTTATGCTATGTTTTGCTCTGCTATGCTTTGTTATGCTTTGTTATGCTATGCTATGTTTTATTATGCTATGCTATGTTTTGTTTTGCTATCCTATGCTTTGTTTTGTTATGCTATGCTTTGTTTTGTTATGCTATGCTATGTTTTGTTGTGTTTTGTTATGCTATGCTATGTTTTGTTGTGTTTTGCTAGGCTATGCTTTGTTATGCTATGTTTTGTTATGCTATGCTATGTTTTGCTATGCTTTGTTATGCTAAGCTAGGTTTTGATCTGCTATGCTTTGTTATGGTATGCTATGTTTTGTTATGCTATGTTTTGTTATGTTTTATTATGCTATGCTTTGTTTTTTTATGCTATGCTATGTTTTGTTATGCTATGCTTTGTTATGCTATGCTTTGTTTTGCTATGCTATGCTAGGTTTTGTTATGCTATGCTGGTGAGGGTGTGTGAGGGTGAGTGAGGGTGTGTGATGGTTAGGGTGTGTGAGGGTGAGGGCGTGTGAGGGTGAGAGGGTCGTGAGGGTGAGTGAGGGTGTGAGGGTGAGGGTGTGAGGGGGTGTGAGGGTGAGGGGGGTGAGGGGGGTGAGGGGGTGTGAGGGTGAGGGTGTTTGGGGGTGAGTGGGTGTGTGAGGGTGTGTGAAGGTGTGTGAGGGTGAGTGAGGGGATGTGAGGGGGGTGTGATGGTGAGTGAGGGTGAGGGGGTGTGAGGGTGAGGGTGTGTGAGGGTGAGTGAGTGTGGGTGTGAGGGGGTGTGAGGGTGAGGGGTGTGAGGGCAAGGGGTGTGAGGGTGAGGGGGTGAGGGGTGTGAGGGTGAGGGGTGTGAGGGTGAGGGGTGTGAGGGTGAGGGGGTGTGAGGGTGTGTGAGGGTGTGTGGGTGAGTGGGTGTGTGAGGGGGTGTGAAGGTGTGTGAGGGTGGGTGAGGGTGAGTGAGGGTGGGTGAGGGTGAGTAAGGGGATGTGGGGGTGAGTGAGGGGGCGTGAGGATGAGTGAGGGTGTGTGAGGGTGAGTGAAGGTGTGTGAGGGTGAGGGGGTGAGGGTGAGGGGGAGGGGGGTGAGGGCGAGGGGGGTGAGGGTGAGGGGGTGTGAGGGTGACTGAGGGTGAGGGTGTGAGGGTAAGGGTGTGTGAGGGTGAGGGGGGTGAGGGTGTGTGAGGGTGAGGGGTGTGAGGGTGAGGGTGGGTGAGGGTGAGAGGGTTGTGAGGGGGTGAGGGTGTGAGGGTGAGTGAGGGTGTGTGAGGATGAGGGGGTGAGGGTGAGTGAGGGTGTGAGAGTGAGGGTGAGGGGTGTGAGGGTGTGAGGGTGTGAGGGTGAGGGGGTGTGAGGGTGAGGGGGTATGAGGGTGGGTGAGGGTGTGAGGGTGGGTGAGGGTGAGTGAGGGTGTGTGAGAGGATGTGATGGTATGTGATGGTGAGGAGGTGTGAGGGTGGGTGAGGGTGAGGAGGTGTGAGGGTGAGGGGTGTGAGGGGTGTGAGGGTGAGGGGGTGTGAGGGTGATGATGAGTGGGTGTGTGAGGGGGTGTGAGGGTGAAGGTGAGTGAGGGGGTGTGAGGGTTAGGGGGTGTGAGGGGGTGTGAGGGTGAGGGTGTGTGAGGGGGTGAGGGGGTGAGGGTTAGGGTGTGTGAGGGTGTGTGAGGGTGAGGGGGTGAGGGTAAGGGTGTGTGAGGGTGAGTGGGTGTGTGAGGGGGTGTGAAGGTGTGTGAGGGTGGGTGAGGGGTGTGAGGGTGAGTGAGGGGGTGTGAGGGTGTGTGAGGGTGAGTGAGGGGGTGTGAGGGTGATGGTGTGAGGGTGACAGGGTGTGTCAGGGTGAGGGTAAGGGTGTGTGAGGGTGAGGGGGGTGAGGGTGAGGGGGTGTGAGGGTGAGTGAGGGTGAGAGGGTTGTGAGGGGTGTGAGGGTGAGTGAGGGTGTGTGAGGATGAGGGGGTGAGGGTGAGTGAGGGTGAGGGGGTATGAGGGTGAGGGGGTGACACTGTGTGCACACGCCTAGGTGCCTCGAAGCGAGCAGCAGTGCAGTGCCTGGTGACTCTCCTTGATGGCGGCAGTGTGTTTGTAAGCTGGCAAGGCACACTGCACTTGATTACTGCCTCTAGGCGCGGTCTAGTGTGTGTTGCGGCTTCCAATGCACACTGAGGTAGTGACGCTTTGTGCAGCGCCGAGAGTGCATCTGCCATTACTGCAAGGCGCTGTCCATACCATGGGGCCCGCGTGAGGGTGCTACGAAGGCAAGACTGTCACTGATGTCAGCACAGCACTCTCTGCTGCTGCCAGGCACTTTATCGCACATGACCTCCACTCTGCTTCTCTCCAAAAGTCATCCCATGTTCTTTAAACGCTAAGACACGATGGATCCATCCTCGCACACAGCAAGAGTTGACCAGTGTGCTCAGACTTGGTCCTCGCAGCACTAGAGCCTCGCAGCCCGATTCAGAGTTTGATGGAAGCGGGACATGTGCCAAGCCGCAGCGAATGGCCCTCTGTGCGCTATAATAGAGCGAACGGGACGTCCGTCGCAGCTTGAAATGAAATTAAATGAAATGAAATGAAATGAAAAAGGTTCTTAATAAAGCGCACTGTGACAAAGCGGCTTCCTGGCGCTAGAGGTAGGAGCTGAGGGAGATGAGAGAAGCCTAAACTGTTTAACAAGAATATGCAATAGAAAACAAGTGGGTTTTTAGGGCCTTACGAAATTGGGAGTAAATAGTGATTGATCTGATCGACAGAGGGAGACTGTTCCAGAAAGAGGGACCCAAAACAGAGAATCTGGTGCCTCCGGTTTTGGATCTACGAAACCGAGGTACATTGGAAAGGAACTGATTAGAGGAACGGAGGGAACGGTTAGGGGTATAGGGAGTGATGAGAGAGTTGATAAAGGCTGGGCCAATGCGGGCCCGAGCCATGAAGACCAGACAGCCCATCTTAAAGAGAGATCTCTGAGAGATGGGGAGCCAGTGAAGTGCTTTCAGGACGGGGGTAATGTGGGAAGATTTCGGGAGGTGAAGGATAAGGCGAGCGGCCTGATTCTGAACAGCCTGTAGGCGGCGAAGTTCATACGCTTGAATGCCCACATACAGGCTGTTCCCGTAATCAAGGCGGGAGAGAATCATGGCCAGGATGATGAGCTTAAGGGCGTCAGAAGAAAAGAAACGGGACACCTTTCGGATGATTCAGAGGGGAAGAAAACAGGAGGAGACAACCGAGCTGATCTGGGCATGCATAGAGAGGTCCCGACTGACTTTAATGCCCAGGGTCTTTGCCGAGGCCGTTGGTAAAGGTGGAGGGCCAGGGATGGAAGGCCAAAAGGCGGTCGACCAAGGGGAAGAGGAAGAGCCAGTCAGGACCAGCTCCATCTTGTCCAGATTGAGCTTCAGTTGATTCCGATTCATCCAATCTGAAATAAAGACCAGAGTGGAGTGGAATTTGGGTAGGGAGTGCAGGGGAGAGGAGAGATCAAAAACAAGCTGGAGGTCATCCGCGTAGTTATACACGGAGACCCCCATAGCAAGAAGGGAAAGAATAAGAGGACGGATATAAAGGTTGAAAAGAAGAGGGGACAAGGAGGAGCCTTGGGGAACTCCACAGGAGACCAAGCGGGAGGGTGCGGAGTAACAGGAAAGATGTACCGCCTGAGTCCGATCTTTAAGAAAGGAAGCGAGCCAAGAGAGGGCAGTGCCCGGGACGCCCGCTGCGCAGACACGGTCGAGAAGGATGGCATGGTCGACCGTGTCAAACGCAGCGGATAGATCGAGGAGCACCAAGGCTTGGGGCAGGTTAGAGTCTGCCTTACTCTTTAGCTCATCCAAGACGGACAGGACAACTGACTCGGTGGAGTGAACCGGTCGAAAGCCCGCTTGGTGGGAGGCCAGGAGATGGTTATCCTCGATGTAAGAGGAGAGACAAGAGGTGACATAGCTCTCCAAGATCTTTCCGAGGTAGGGGAGAAGGGAAATAGGCCTAAAGTTAGAGGGGAGGGAAGGATCCAAACCAGGTTTTTTTAGAATGGGACGAACTATAGCGGATTTGAAATAATTGGGGACTAAACCAGAGGAGATAGAGGAATTAAGAAGAAAAAGAGGAGGGTCAGGGCAATGGGTGAAAAGTACTTTCAAAATGCGAGCTGGCGCACAGTCGGCAGGGGAACCAGACTTCACTTTCTGGAGTAGAGCCAAGAAAGCATCCTGGGAAATAGGGGGAAACTGATTAAGGGGAGGGGAGGACAAGGGGGGGGGGAGAGGAAGGGGGAGAGGGAGGGATGAAAGGAATATTGGCTTTAATCTTGGCAATCTTCTCCAGGAAGAAATCATTAAGAGAGAGACAGAAGTCTTGGGAAGGAGTGATGTTCAAATTGGCTCTGTCGGATGCAACAAGGTTGCGAACTATAGAGAATATCTCCTTGGGTTTATTTGCTGAGAGGGATATTCTCTCCGAAAAGAAAAAAGTTTTGGCTCGCAAAATGGCTTTTTTATAGCTCGCCAAGAGCGTTTTGTATTTAGCTCGCAGGACGGGGCAATATTTGCGTCTCCAATGACGTTCAGAGCGTCTAAGATCTAGTTTGAGGATTTTTAGCTCGTCTGAGAACCATTTTTGGGCGTCATGGGGGCGACAGGTCTTAACTTTCCTAAGGGGGGCGGCTAAATCGCAAGCAGAAGACAGCCAGTGATTCAAGGCGTCAGTTTGATGGTCAATAGAGAGGTTGCATAGGTCAGGGCCGGAGGAGGCAAGGGAGACACACAGAGAGTCAAGGTCCGCCCGGTTCCAGTTTCGGGCCATGAAGTTTTTAGGAAGGGGGGGCCTCTCTTGCGTTCCGAGCTCAATGGAGAAAGAGATCAATGAATGATCAGACCAAGTGCAGGGAAGAACGGTAGGAGGAGGAATGGAACAATTAGTTGACCAAATTTGGTCCAGAACATGACCGTGGATATGAGTGGGGGAATGAATGTGTGGGGAGAAATTAAGGGACTGAAGGGTAGCAGAAAAATCCTTAGAAGACGAGTCTTCTCTGGGGTCGCCCGGCCAATAATTGAAGTCCCCCAGGAGAAGCACAGAGGAATTATTGACCACGAGCGTGGCCAGAAGTTCTTGCAGAGCAGGAACAAAGGAGGACATGTACTGTGGAGGGCGGTAAAAAAGAGCTATAGTAAGGGGAGCCCGGAGATTAACTGAGCGGGCAACTAGAAAATCTACTCCACACATGGGAGGATAGGAAAGAGGCTGAAATTGGAGACTGGAGCGGATGATCATCGCCACCCCTCCCCCAAGTTTACCAGCGGGACGATCCGCCCGAAGAGCGTAGTAAGAATCGGGGAGGGTGGAGAGAAGATCGGGAAGGGAATCAGTAGAGAACCACGTTTCCGTAAGAAAAAGGAAATCGGGGGAGTCAGTATCCAGTAGATTAAAAATCTCCAGCTGATGTCTACCTGCAGATCTAGTATTGAGCAGGTAGGCAATGGCCCTGCTAGAAGGGGAAAGGGAAGAAAGGACCGGAATAGGAGAAATCTCAGACCAGGGGGAAGATGGTGTATGTTCTCCCCCGACCTTTGCGAGCAGCTGTGTTGTGTTCTTCGCCGTGGTTCTCTTTGCCAAAGCGCCGGGACGCCCTTTTGGGTAGCCGTGCGCTATAGAAGAGCCCTAAACATAGCATATGTGAGGATAATGAAACTGATGGGGATAGAATGTCCAGGGCGATAATGCGCTGCAGCAAAAGAGGGTCAATGTGCTGACCTGTATTGAAGGACAGAAGTTGAGCAGGGGTATAAGTGGAGAGATGAGCAGGGTCCATGGTCCCTGGTCCCTGCCGGTCACGGACAGGCGCAGACGGGCTTGCCTTTGGCGCGCCTTCGGCGCGCTGACGGCGCGCCTGCTGCGCCCGTCCGCTGCGCGACCGGGGGAAACACATTGTTTATAGAAAGGAAAAGCGGAAGAGGCGTGGCCTGTAGGTGGTGGGCGTGGCCAGTGGCCTCTGGGGAATGGCGGCGAAAGGGTGGTGGCCCGCAGCAGCGCTCGAATCAGCTGCGCGGTAGTGCCCAGAGCTTGAGGGTCGGAAGAACCAAGATCCCAAAGTAGGGGAAACCGGTGAGTAAAATCACAGTTTGCAACCAAAAACGTTTAAGAACGGGTAAAGGCGTTCTCCCGGCTGTGCCTCAGGAGATAGTGTGACCTCTGGCAGGCGCTCGCAATCAGAGTGGTAATGTGCCTTCGGTTGGGGGCGTGGCTAGCGTAAAGTGGGCGTGGCCCTTCGGGGGATCAAAAACAAACAAATGCCCGGCGAGAACAGACACAATTAAAAGCATGAGGAATGAGCAAACAGTTTTTAAAAACAAAGGTTCAATTTAACAAAGCGCTCTCCCGGCTGTGCCTCAGGAGATAGTGTGACCTCAGGCAAGCGCTCGCAGTAAGCGTGGTAAAGAGCCTTCGGTTGGGGGCGTGGCTAGCGAAAGGTGGGCGTGGCCCTTCGGGGATCAAACAACAAACAAATGCCCAGCGAGGACAAACACAGTTAAAAACGTAAGGAATGAACAAACAGTTTTTAAAAGCAAAGATTCAATTTAGCAAAACGTTCTCCCGGCTGCGCCTCAGGAGATGTAGAAGCCTCTGGCAAGCGCTCGTTATCAGCGTCGTTATATGCCTTCAGAGGGGGGCGTGGCTAGCGAGAGATGGGCATGGCCTATAGCCTCAAGGGATCGAGCAACCGACAAATGCCCAAAGTGAATGGCACAGTTAAACATAAAGAATAAGCAGGTAATTTTATTAAAACAGGTTTTAGGTTAAGCAGAGCGTTCTCCCGGCTGCGCCTCAGGAGATGACTAAGCCCCTGGCAAGCGCTCGTAATCAGTGCCGTTAAATGCCTTCGGCAAAGGGGCGTGGCCTGTAGGTGATGGGCGTGGCCAGTGGCCTCTGGGGAATGGCGGCGAAAGGGTGGTGGCCCGCAGCAGCGCTTGAATCAGCTGCGCGGGAGTGCCCAGAGCTTGGGGGTCGGAAGAACCAAGATCCCAAAGTAGGGGAAACCGGTGAGTAAAATCACAGTTTGCAACCAAAAACGTTTAAGGACGGGTAAAGGCGTTCTCCCGGCTGTGCCTCAGGAGATAGTGTGACCTCAGATGTCCCGCCCGTGCTTTCTATGGTCTCGTGAAGTTTATACCAGAGAGGAAAGAAACAGCCGAACCTTCGTTCAGGTGCAGGTGACTGGTGGGACGGCGCCTGCAGGGACATGTTTTATTGTGTTCACAGCGCCGCCAAATACCATCACAGTAATTAACATGCATCAAATTGGAAGCCACCCATATGTGATACGGTTATTTAGAAGGCCACATGTTACTTTTAATAGGTTGGTGACTGCAGCAAACCGAATACATGTTATTACTTACTACAAGCCACATGGACAACGATAGGGGAGATGGGGGCCCCCGCATTTGATAAAAGCTGAAAACTGAAACGCGGCGCCCTTGTAAGTTTAATGACGAGCACTAAAAGCGCCGGCCTTCTGAAGCTGCTGTAGAGGACAACGGTGATGGATCAAGCCCTGATCTTTGGACTGGGTAAGAGTGGTCTGCTTAATTCAGACACTCTGTTCATCACCACCCCCTTTTCTGAATCGTTTTTGGCAACTATAGGTGTGGCAGGGTATACTCAGACATGAGTCCCTTTCTCACTGCTCCATCAGGATTCAAGCAAGCCGGGCCGAAGAGGCTGAAATGCCAGAAACCGGTCCCCGGTAGCTTGTCTCCTTTCTGGTGAAGAATTGGCTTGGTAGTTTGGTCTGCCCTGTTCCCATGATGCACTGGGCCAGGGACAGACTAATTTGCATATAGCCAGGTTCTGAGCTGGGATGGGGCAGTGAGATAAATAACGGTGATGGATCAAGCCCTGATCTTTGGACTGGGTAAGAGTGGTCTGCTTAATTCAGACACTCTGTTCATCACCACCCCCTTTTCTGAATCGTTTTTGGCCACTATAGGTGTGGCAGGGTATACTCAGACATGAGTCCCTTTCTCACTGCTCCATCAGGATTCAAGCAAGCCGGGCCGAAGAGGCTGAAATGCCAGAAACCGGTCCCCGGTAGCTTGTCTCCTTTCTGGTGAAGAATTGGCTTGGTAGTTTGGTCTGCCCTGTTCCCATGATGCACTGGGCCAGGGACAGACTAATTTGCATATAGCCAGGTTCTGAGCTGGGATGGGGCAGTGAGATAAATAACGGTGATGGATCAAGCCCTGATCTTTGGACTGGGTAAGAGTGGTCTGCTTAATTCAGACACTCTGTTCATCACCACCCCCTTTTCTGAATCGTTTTTGGCCACTATAGGTGTGGCAGGGTATACTCAGACATGAGTCCCTTTCTCACTGCTCCATCAGGATTCAAGCAAGCCGGGCCGAAGAGGCTGAAATGCCAGAAACCGGTCCCCGGTAGCTTGTCTCCTTTCTGGTGAAGAATTGGCTTGGTAGTTTGGTCTGCCCTGTTCCCATGATGCACTGGGCCAGGGACAGACTAATTTGCATATAGCCAGGTTCTGAGCTGGGATGGGGCAGTGAGATAAATAACGGTGATGGATCAAGCCCTGATCTTTGGACTGGGTAAGAGTGGTCTGCTTAATTCAGACACTCTGTTCATCACCACCCCCTTTTCTGAATCGTTTTTGGCCACTATAGGTGTGGCAGGGTATACTCAGACATGAGTCCCTTTCTCACTGCTCCATCAGGATTCAAGCAAGCCGGGCCGAAGAGGCTGAAATGCCAGAAACCGGTCCCCGGTAGCTTGTCTCCTTTCTGGTGAAGAATTGGCTTGGTAGTTTGGTCTGCCCTGTTCCCATGATGCACTGGGCCAGGGACAGACTAATTTGCATATAGCCAGGTTCTGAGCTGGGATGGGGCAGTGAGATAAATAACGGTGATGGATCAAGCCCTGATCTTTGGACTGGGTAAGAGTGGTCTGCTTAATTCAGACACTCTGTTCATCACCACCCCCTTTTCTGAATCGTTTTTGGCCACTATAGGTGTGGCAGGGTATACTCAGACATGAGTCCCTTTCTCACTGCTCCATCAGGATTCAAGCAAGCCGGGCCGAAGACGCTGAAATGCCAGAAACCGGTCCCCGGTAGCTTGTCTCCTTTCTGGTGAAGAATTGGCTTGGTAGTTTGGTCTGCCCTGTTCCCATGATGCACTGGGCCAGGGACAGACTAATTTGCATATAGCCAGGTTCTGAGCTGGGATGGGGCAGTGAGATAAATAATGGTGATGGATCAAGCCCTGATCTTTGGACTGGGTAAGAGTGGTCTGCTTAATTCAGACACTCTGTTCATCACCACCCCCTTTTCTGAATCGTAGAGGACAACAGCACAAGGGGGATGGGCGGGGTTGTATTGTATGTTCAGGACGTTTAGTTTCTTTTATATTATGCATGTCAGAAGAACAGAATTTAAATAAGCGAACCTTATGAACGTGGCCCGGATTGAAAGCAGCCCTCGCACATAATATTAACAAGGAGGAGGCGCTGCTGCATGAGGTTTATCATGGGTCTGGGAAAGGGGTCTGTGTATGTGTGAGGAAGCCTGAAGAGGAGACGGAGGGAGGGAACTAGGGTGAGAGGTGACTGAGGAGAAAACGTCAGTACGGGGAAGCTAGTCAGATAAGGGGGAGGAGGTGAGGAAGAGAGGAGAGAGGGAGGCGGCCGGGAGAGATTGGGAAGGAGGATATTGGGAAGGAGAGGGTGAGAGCCCGGAGCTGCTGGAAGTGTATGAGCGGACGGCAGCATGCTGATCGGGGCTCTGAGAAATAAGGTGCCTGGGCCGGTGGGTGCTGGGGGAGGGGAGAGGAGGGGCGAGGGCTGCCAGGGAAGACCAGGAGAGGAGGGATAGGATTCATTCCCCCACAGATGGCAAGCTGCCATTCACGAGTCTCTAGCGCACAGTTGTGCACCTAAAAAAGCCTTTGATGCAGCAGGGGGAAGAGAGCAGGGGGGGAGCGGGAAGAGCTGCTTGTGTGGGAGGGTGATTGAAGCTGCTGCCTGCTTGTGGGGACTGGGAGGAAGGGTGACGATATGGGAGGAGAGATGCTGGCCTGAGTCAGAGCGCACCATATGGAGAGGGAGGGGGGTGGGCCGAGTGCAGGAGAAATGCTGCTGGCATGGGGAAGGCTCGGGCAAGCTCGTGCACGAGGAGCTTCTCAAGTGACTCGCTTCTCGTGAACTATTGAGAATCCGGATCATAAAAAGTCAGCTTTGTGGATGGACGACATTAGGTCTCTCTACGAGACCTAAAAATGGATTTTTTTTTTACTACGTCTCCCGTGTTGTTGTTTACTGCCCAGGGAAGTGTCCCCCTGAATCTGAGGCACCTCAGGTCACAGTGTACTCAAAGGTTACTTTCAGAATCTTTAGGGGTCAGGGATTTCTTTTTATGGTGGTACTGTGTTTCTGTGTTAAAGAATTATGACTTACTTGGATCATTGAGGTTTATGGTTGGTCTGCTGTGGCACAGTGATACTGTTTCGAATGATGTGGTTCGGGAACACGTGGGCAGCATTGATATGGTTGTAGGCATGTTATATTGTTATGTATCAAGATAGGGCATAATGTGTAGAGATTTATATTTTTAATGTATTATTCTAAGGCATGGAGTGGTATGGGAAGCATGCTGGCAGGTTGTTATGTTATTTGTAGTGTGGATCGTTTTCAAAGTGGATGTGTACTCAGATTCCTTCAAGGCTATTATGGGGTGGCTTGGAACTGACTGCTGTGATGAAGTTTCGTGAGGTTGAATCATCTGAAGAAGAGGGGTCAGATATGTTTTTGATGGTCTCATGCAAGTCCACCTTAATAATGGTGTATTACGTTATGTTATGATGTGGCAAAGCAATACCCTGGTAGTATGTAATTTAATTGTTATATATGGTGTTGATTACTTATGTAATGTTAAATGGTTTAAATATTTGGTGATGTTCTTTGACTGTAGGATATATATGTGAGATGTATGGAGTACCAACATGTGGTTAGTATGATGTAATGTGCAAGAAAACTGAGGCAACCGACAGCTCAGGGGGGTTAGGCACAGGGCCTGGCTTCAGTCCAGTCCCCGCAGCCAACCCATCACCATGCAGGGCGGAAGTCCCTGCATGGCTATAGCCTGGGCCTGTTGGCAATTCCTCACCATGCATGGCTGAAGGCACCCCGCTGCCAACCTTATGCGCGGTAGGGAATTGGCTGTCCGCAGGGGTTGAGTGCAGGACCTTACTGTCTATATTTTAAACTAATGATTTCAGCAAATAAGATGCTGTTTCTCTGTCATTCATGGGTACCGCAGTAATGTTTTTTAGGTACCACAGTACCGCAACACCTAACGTTATAGTTAGACTTTGGATTAGGACACGTACTAATGTTAAAAACTCCCAAAAACACTGAAGTACATGAACTATAGTTCACTGAATTAACTAAAACTTCTACCCAATCATGCACTGCTTCTGAACTCACACATTACATCACCCATGCCACGTTAAATGATGTAATTGATGACATCACTCATGACATCTCAGTCATGGCCTCCAACCAGACCCTGCATCCAATCCGCATCAGGACTTGGACTCAGTGCCTAGACTCTGGCAAAGCCCTGCACACAACCATCTGCAAGCATCAAACTTCCACTGATCTTGATCTTCAGCCACATGTAAGACACGTTTGATGCTGGGATTAGCCTGTGGCCGGGGTCTGCCCCATCCCTCCACAAGTAGCCAACCCCCACTATGCACAGACTTTGAACATACACAGGTATGCTGTCTGCAAGGCCTGGTCTGACAACAGACCCAGCTTCCAGCATAAAATAGGGTTTGCGCAGTGGGTTTGCCCTATGGCCAGAACTTGCTCCCAACCCTCGACATATGACCAGACCCTGAACCCACCCCTCCATAACCACCTAACACCCTACTTGCTCAAGCATCAGCTCTTCACAACAAAGATTGACCAAAGGGTAAATTATTCAATGACCTTCAGCAGCCAGCTCTCTACAAGTGACCTTCCCCCACTGCACCCATCCTTTTGGTAAATACAAGTAAAAAGACAATGACATCCATCAAAGTGCCTTACTTCAGAAATATTCAATTTCTTTTGCATCTTTCAAAAGCTTACAGACAAGCTTATAAGAGTCTAGCCATCAATTTAGGATGTTATGTTACTCCTCGTTCACAAAGCCTAAAGCACATTGTCACATTGATTGGCTGACCTCATTAGTAATTTCAGCAATGTGGTTATTTAAATATAATCAGTGATGTCATTAATGACATCATTTAAGATGTTATGAGTGATGTAATATCTGAGGTTGAAGCAGTGAATGATAAGGGCAAAAGTTAAACTAAACTGTAAGTGGCATAATCAATGGTTTTTGTGTTTTTTAAAGTTAGCTTGCATCTCATTCCAACACCTAACTATAACATCACTTTAACAGTTCTATTTTTCAATGCTCACTGCCATGGTCAAGGAGTTTCTGCTAAATTCAAAAGAAAAAAAGTCCTTGCTCTGATTAAACCTGTGTCCCTATCTTAATTACAGGTTCGTCCTTCCTCCAAATGCCCAAGATCAACTACAGTGCAAATCAAAAGGGGGTCAACAGAGACATGAATCACATCATGGTCAGCCCTTTACCCCTCCCCCAAAGAGAGGGAACCCACAAGACCTCTGAAACTTTATAACTAGTCATGTTGAGTATTTTTGAGTAACATGGTTATTACTTATGACTGTGCAGCACCCAGTAATTTTTATTCCAAACCTACCTTCATGCCTCAAATGCCTTATGATGTAGTTGATGCTTTCCACAATAATATTGAACAGGAACTTAAAAAATGAAGGGATTCTAAACCCAATAGCACCTGGAATTTGTCATGAGGGAAAATGAAGACCATAGTAAACCTTTCCCAAGACTTGAGCATTGTGATACACCCTGCTGATAAGAGAGGTAACATTGTTATAGTCACAGGAAATGTACATTGAAGAAGTCAATCGACAGTTGAATTACAGTAAATGTTATTAGAAGATTTCAGAAACAACTACACTGAAATGGTTACTAGATACTGAGAAACCCTAGAAGAGTGGAATGACTGAGGTTTTCTTGAATTAGAGGAGTATCATTACCTTCGAACAGAATATCCCAGCATGCGGGTCTTTATCTGTTCCCTAAAATTCACAAGAGTAAGGCCAATCACCCTGGCTGACCGATTATCTTATCTCGAGACAGTGTGTTGGAGAACACTTCCAAGTATGTAGACATTTAGACTTCTTTTTGAGGGAATTTGAAACTGCTCTTACCTCATACATACGGGACACTAACAATTTCCTAATCAAAATAGAGGGCATTGAATAGACTAATGATTTTCTTCTTATTACCCTTGATGTCTGTTCTCTATACACCAGCATCGATCATGAAAAATGCATTGAGGTGTGTAGGCATTTCTTGAGGTCCAGACACTTGAATTTCCTTTTACACACCTAAATGAATTTGAGTTTGAATTTTGAATTTATAAAGCGCGTAAAACCAAAAGACATCAAAGTGCTGTCACCGAGTGTGGCATCAGAGGGAAGAGGGGCAACCCAAGCAATGTGGATGGAGAAAAAGTCAGGAAGTCACCTGGGCAATGTAATTATGAAATTAACCAAGTTTTCACTTAGCTGTGAAAAATCGAGTTCAGGGTACGAATATTTCCCAAGAGGGAATACCACAACCTGGCAGCTGCCACCATAAAAGCATGTTTCTCTCCATCTAGCTTTCTGGAACCTTGGAACTATCACCTTTCTCCATCCTGCCTATCTCAGAGGTCTGCTAGGAGCATAACATCCAGCCATAAACTAACATGAGCCCTGCTGATGAAGAGCCTTATGTACCAGGCACAGGGCTTTAAAAGCCACTAGGGTCCTCACTGGCAGCCAATGGAGTGATCTCAAGCCCTCTTTAAGTGAGTTGTGTTTAGGCAGACCCAGGACCAACGAGTAGCTGCATTTTGGATGACCTGAAGCTTATTTAATTAATACTGGTTGGAATTCAAATACAGGGCATTACAATAGTCAAGGCAAAATGTAATGAGAAAAATAACCACTGAGAGTCTTAGCTTCTTAGGAAGAAATAGAAGAATCTTCTTCGTGGTCTTAATGATCTAAAAGCAAGAACTCACACTTCTAATGACTTTGGTGTCAAATTTCCAAGTATTGTCAAAGATCACCCCCAGATTTTTTGCCACGACTGCCGGAACCGGTAGTATACTGCAAGTTTCAGGCCAGCATCGATCGGTCCAAATCCAATTTTCTGCTCCAAAAACCAAAATCTTGGTCTTCTCCCCACTAATTTTAAGCCAGTTCTCTGTCATCCAAATACTGACTGCAGCCATACAGGACCAAAACCTGTCTGCCACCCTTTCCCAGTCATCAAAGATGGAGATGATGATTTGGGTGTCATCAGCATAAGACAACACCTGGCAACCGAAGAAGCACACCAGTTTTGTCAGAGGGGCGACATACAGGTTAGATAAGGTAGGGCTGAGGGAGGAACCCTGCGGAACTCTGCAGGGAAGCTGAAAAACTTTAGCCATAAAAACCCCGTAGATGACTGTAAGAGTCATGTTCATTAAAAAGAACTCCAGCAGGTTTAAGGCAGCAACCCTCAGCCCTGCTCTTGGAAATGATCCGATATTGCCTTCAGAATAACATATTTATTTTCAACACTGTACTATGGAGACAACTGATTGGAACTGCAATGGGCACCTGTTTCACTCCATGCTTTGCAAATCTTTTTATGGGCGGTGGGAGGAATAGGTGTCCACCACGCCCTGAACAGACAAGTAACTGGAGCAGGTCATTATGTGGCTCCGTTATATTGATGACCTGTTCATCATTTGAAAAGAAATTGTGAAATCAGCTTATGAGTTTGTACACAAACTCAAAGCCAACGATCTCAATTTGGATTTCCCTTATACTATTATACAGAATGCCCACAGCCAGTAACAGTATACCCCACGCTCTAAGCAGTCACCCGGAAACCCTGACATGGGGTATCCCCTTTAGAGAACTACTGAGGGCTAAAGGAAACTGCAATAATTAGGAAATATACTGCAGGAGGGAGAACAATATGATACCCAGATTTAGAGAGCGAGGTTATCCGGAGTGGGTTTTAGGTAAGGCCACAGCATGTAGTGAAAACATATCCTGGGAGACCATCCATTTCCACAACATGTTCATCACTTCCCATGATGAGCGTGAAACAACTAGATTGGTCACTATCTTCAGTAATGGTTCAGAGAAATTACCAAGGTTGTGCGCAGGAATTGGGGCATTTTGAAATGTGATCCCGCCATTTGTTGTTTACTGGATGATAAGCTGACTATCACATACAGAAAGGGCCTTTCCTTTAGGGACCTTCCGGTACATAGAGATGTTAACTTTAACAACACCATGAGCAATAACCTCTGGGCCTTTCTCCCTCTGGAAAATGCATGGCATGTAGGAACATTAAAAGCAAAAAGGAGTACTTAGTGCAATTTGGCGAAGACACTAATACGATTACCCAATTTCTCACTTGGAATTCCCAATTTGTGGGTTATACCTTGGAATAACTTTGCAACAAGTAGTACGCAGGCAGCACTATTCATCCAGTGAAAAAGAAAATTCTCAAACACAAGAGAACCATTGACAACTGTGATCACCACTACCCCATGGCCAGGCATTTTCAGGAATGTCATTACAGTGATAGGAATAAACTATATTACTTTGCTATCAAACAAATTGCACAAGGCATCTGGGATGGCAATACAGCATAATTGCTTAGATAAAATTTGTCCAGATATATAATTGACTTAGATACCAAGATCCCTGTTGGGTGAAAAACCGAAGAGGAGTTGAGAGTAAATTTTGGTGCTGTATTAACTATTGTTTGACCTGCCGAAATGTAACAAAGGCTGATGTATTTAATGCATCAGATAATTATTAGATGTGTTCAATACCTTCCAACATATAATTCCAACCTGTGTGCAAACAGGAGTTTGTGCACGGGTCAGAATACACTGATCCACTCGTAATTATTTGGCCCTTTTTCTAGGGATAGTCTTTTTTTAACCCCTTGGCTGCTGCCGTCGGCCAACGGTCGTCACGTGCACTACCTTGGTAGTGCTGCGAACGTCCATTGGCCAACGGTGCCCCACCCGGTTTTCGAACTTTCAGCACTGGAGCTGAACGTTCGACGCATGCAAGGTGTTAACGGCAGTTCAGCTTGTTCTTTGAGCAGGACAGCCTGTTCACAGGAAAGCTGAAAAAAGATGGTGCCCTACATAGTAACAAATGCCCTGCTCCTGCAAGCTGTGCTGACTTTAAAAACACCTATTGCTAGAAACAATTATGCCACTTAAATACAGATATGGCGAATCGATCAAGTTCTTGTGTCCATCCGGTGCTCTGATTTTTTGGAGCTACTCTTTAAATTGTGTTTACTCACTCCAAATGAGTGATTTGTGTTTTGCCTTGCTCCTTTACCCATTTGTGTGGCTTCCTGCTGCCCCGTCTGTCTTTTCTTTACATCCCCCACCACCGCCACCCTTTAATCGAGTTCAAGCACTAAAGAACTTAGATTCTATTCCTATTTCTTTTAATATAACAAACAAGAAAATGCCTTTAACTCTGTATTCCATGTTGCTTTCCCCAACTCCCACACCCTTTTTCTCAATAGCTGTTGTTGCTTACCCTTCACATTTGGAAGCCGGAGTAGCTGTAATGTTATGGGCTCTAGGCCCTTCATGATGGATAAAGAATGACACATACACTATTGGTATAGGTGCATAACTGGACATAAGCACATGCACTCCAGACATTTTATTAACAGGGTCACCTGACAGGTGACATCTGTGTTGTATGGGTGTGATGTGAGTGGTAGTACTGCCCCTACGGATGAGCTGCTACATGTCAAATCCTGCAGGACACTACGGGGCATATTACCAACAATTAGCGATATTTATTGCTAAATAGGCTTAGCGACGATTTTTTTATCGCTGAGCATGGCCGGAATTTATTGCTGAGATAACGTGCTATTAGCAACGTTTATCTCCAAAGCGATACATTTTCCGGCGATTGCGGCGAAATGCGTGAATATCGCTGAGAATACAGCGATATTCACGCATTAGCAACGAAATGCTCTTAGCCATGTTATCCACCTCCCATTGGATAACATGGCTAAGAACTGGTCTGGGCAGGTGTTAGTATTTGGAGATATTCGCGCTTAGCGCGAATATTTCCATCGCTACACCTGCCTTGCTAATAGGCGATAGCGATGTTAGCGACTGTTTTCAGTCGCTAACAGTTAGGGTACGCCAACTTTGCATGTCATTAGCGATAAATATCGCTAACATGCAAAGCGGGACCCAAATCGCTCGCTATCACCTAAAAGCTGTCGCTAACTGCTGTTAGCGACAGCTTGCTAATAGGGCGATAGAATTATCGCCGCTTAGCGGCTGAAACCGATTCCCTATCACCACCCTTGATAATATGCCCCCAATTCCTCCCAAAATCCAAAAGAAAAACAAGAAGTCCACCCTGTGAAAACAAAACAACAATAGACTAGACACAACATGGGCCATCAGTCTCTGGAGTCAGTCAGCGGGACTGCAGTGGACATATGGGCTGATGACACGAGCTGCAACAGGATATCTCTGCTCGCATTCATAATTTAACCTGAGTAGTTCAGGACACAAATGCTGACTCAGAGACGTCAGGGACCTTCCAGCTGCATGCCGGTTGAAGTCAGGTTCCTTGTGTGGAGTTGGCCCACTCTGCTGATGCTGCAGATGATTCATGGTTGGTGTCAACAGATCAAAGACAGTGACAGTCAGAAGCATTGTCGGAGTCCACAGCGAAGCGACTATCATGAAGCATGCTTTGGTGATGTTGCTTAGCTCGTTGAACACATCTGCAACCTATTAAGGTCCCCATGGAAAGGCCATAGCACCTTGTGGTATTTGATGGTAGGGCAGTGTCGAGTCCATCTCTCGTGCTGGTAGAGGTCCCTTGGGTGGGTTGCCATGGGGCTGCATGTGGTCTGCGCTTGGGCTGCATATGTGCTGTATCTGGGCCGCTCACAACACAAGGAGGGAGGTACCCTTGGGACCGTTTAAGGGACCGGGTAGAAAGTATACAGAAACAAGCAAAAGTCCCTACTTGGTGGGGATATACCCTGGGGCGTAGAATAACCTGGCCAAAAGGCTATGAGGGTTATCTATGCTCACACAACTAGAAATATATCAACATACCATCATTTTATCATACTAATAGCGGCCAATAGTCAGTGTAGGGACCCTATCTATGTAAACAACACAACAGTTAAGAGACTGTAATCATTACCAGTGAAAAATCAACAATTTATTAAAAAGTCATACATAGTAATTTGCATCACAAAAACATTGCACTATAAAATATACAATTAAAAAATACACAATTAAAAAAACCAAAGGTCGACGCGGCGTTTCGGTGTCTTTTGTTGATGACGACACCTTCTTCAGGACAGGGTTTTTTGTTAAAAATATCTAAAAGGTAAAGTTACAGAAAACAAATAATCAGTAGGGGCCTATTATACACTGACTGTTAGGCTTATGCTAGGTGTCACATCTGCTTTATACGCCAATCCATTGTTTAGCAGTATCAGATTATTACATCGCAATTCACTATCTATTATCAATTCAAACATTTTTAACCCTTTACTTTGTAATTAGCTAATACATAACTAAAATCGTCATTCCTCTATACCAACTGTCTTGTACAGAAATTCAGAAATTCTTTTCTATACATTGGTTACTTATCAACACAACAGGATACGTAACAGTTGCTGCAGCATTCGAAGACATTAATTGTAGCTTTTTTTTTATATAAGAAATGACCTACGCTGACTTACAACAAATGTTCGAGCACTCTCCAGATTTAAGATGTATTTACATTGCATAAAAAGGCCTTGTTCCTTTTCTTTTCTTAACGAGGATGATGGTATGTTGATATATTTCTAGTTGTGTGAGCATAGATAACCCTCATAGCCTTTTGGCCAGGTTATTCTACGCCCCAGGGTAAATCCCCACCAAGTAGGGACTTTTGCTTGTTTCTGTATCTGGGCCGCTGCCACTGCCTGGTCACTCTCGCAACCATAGGAGTAGTAAGGTCATAGTCAAGACTCCCTCTCACCATCGGGATAAGGGTGCAGGCAGGGTGAGGAGGTAGTTTCTGGTTGACTGACTCTTCCGAGTGTCACTGGTGCTTCTTGTCTGTAGTTCTGATGGCGGTGTTGGACTCTACTCTGGGTGTTCAATACTCCAGGGTTGGCAGTGCTTATGCACAAGACAGGGGCTGGCATGATGGGGCTTCCAGTCATGTGGTGAACCTGTGTGACTGGTGGGGATGACTTGCCTTGATGGTCGTGGGCATTCCTTCATTGGTCGTCAACAACTCGGAGTGATGGTGAACAGGTGCTTACTTTCTTTCTTTGTGGAGGCACCGGTATCCTTTCATCTGGATACTCTGTGTTGCTGAGCCCCCGGTTACAATGGCTTGACAGTTATGCTGGGAAGTGTGGTGCAGAGACTCGGTTTGCGCATGCTTGTAGCTTTCTCTCAGGTAATCCGCTGGGCTTGGGGTAGAGACTCAGTTTTCACATGCTCACTGGTTACTGCCGGTTCTACCTCTGTGCTTTCGCCAGATCTTCCTTGATTCATATCGCTGGCTTCTTCATGTGGATAGATGCCTTTCATCGTGGCTTGAGTCCTCTAAAGCGTGCCTTCCAGGCTTGGCCACACTTGATCTTCCCTCCTTCTGGACTTGGTCAGTCACTAGGTTTCATAAAGTGAACCCACAGGTCACACTTCCTTCTCCTTTGTTTCCTTGGTGCTTCGGCATGCACCTTATTTCTTGCAGTTGAGAGATCTCATTGCAAGTCTCTTCTTCTGGGTGCAGTAACATGCACCTTCCTCAGATGTCAGCAAACAAGGCCTCTCCATTGTCGACTGTTGCTGTAGTTTGGCCACTGAACTCTGATGTAGGGCTCCAGCTTGGTGATGATCAGTGCAGTAACTGATCCAATTTTACTTGTTTCTGTTGATGCTTTGGTGTGTCTGGCCATGTGCTGCATGTTTCCTCTTCCGGTACCTTCTTGTAGCTCCCACTCCGGGGGCAGATGTGTGTGTATGGCCCACTGCTGTGAGAGTCTCTGCTGCCTAACACTCCTTCTCTAGGTTGGTGGGCGTCATACCACCTGCCACATGCTCTCTTCCCAGTGGCCTTCTTCTGTGGGCAGTATGGAGCTGTGTTTCTGTCTCCTCTTTCTGGGTTGTACATGGCTTTTGACTTGAGACACCGCTGCCATCAGGCAGGGTTAGTGGGGTGTGGTACAGTGTGCCTTTCAAGGTACTGGACAATGTGGTCCTAAAGTCTGGACCACCGTCATGGCGTTGTGTGCTTCTATCCACCTTCTGATCCAGCCTTGATTTATTTGGACCTTCTTCTGCTTGGGGCTATGTCCATTTGGCAGTCTTAGACAGACAATGTAAAGACTCTGGGATTCTCAGTCTCTTTAGTGGGTGGCACAAGGTGGGTTGCCCTTCATTATCTTGGTGCCTTTCTGGAATGCTTTCACATCTTTGGCCTGCTAAGGTAGCATCAGAAAACTCGCTTCCCTTTTGCTTCTCGGCTCCTCCGATTCTCATTGGGGCAACAGGCTCCTGGAACCGGCTCTCTGGCGATGCCACAATGCAGTAGCGGTCTCTTTACAGCTCGTCAGACAGTACCTGAGTGTCTCTGTAGTTGACTGCTGCTGTTGGCTCTTTGCTGGGATGGCTTTGTAGGCCTTGCCCCCGATTGCCTTGACCTATCTTTCTTTGGCAATATTGAAAGGCGATGATTTGCATTTGATGATGATGCTGCTTGCCTTAATGGATTGTGTCATACGGTCTGGTTGTGGGCTTTGGCCAGTACGTATTCTCTTGGGCATGTCCTGCATTGTTCTGTGTCAGCATTGGTGCCCTTTGCGTTGTACGTTTACCACTGCTGTGCCTGTGAGGTTATCAGCATTCAGTATCCAGTTCACACATCTCTGCTTTTGTGTCGCACCCATGCTTTGCTCTTCTGCCCTGCTGCGTTATTGAGGTGGGTGGGGAAATGCAGTTTTGTGCCCTTCTGCTTGTACTCCTATGGTGTCTTAGCTGGCCACTTGTGTGGCTGTACCACTGGTAGTCTGGTTCCCACTTGCTCTGGTATCTTGATGGCACGGCATCCATGGGATGCAGACAACTCTATGTCTGTGTGCACTGTTGCCGTGCTGTTGCTGCAATGCTGTGTAAGGCCTCTCTTTCTGGGGCCAGCAGTGTCTCTGAGGACTGGATCCTGAGGGAAATACCTTGTATCTTCTTTATTTGTGATATTAGCTGTTTGCCTGACCCTCCTCCATGTCTGTACTTGAAGGTCATTACAGTGGGAGGCACGCAGTCTTTTCCTCTCCCTGGGGTGCCAGCAGGTGACTCCCAAGAGTATGTGCTCTGTGGAGGAGGCCTGGTGCTGCCTCTCCTCTGTCTAAACTTACAGTATGCCACCACCAGAGGCCACACAGTATGCTCTCCACGCCTGTCCTGGCTTTGCTTCACCGCATCAGTGTCTGTTGTAGTACAGGAAGCTGAAAGTTACTCCTGCTGCTGCAGCATGTACTCAATGAGTTTTGTGAGTTCCATGGGGCCTCCCTCTCATCCTCTCACCGCAGCAGCACCCCTCTGAGCCCGTTTCCTATTGGGGGTCTCCTCTAGCAACTCTCTTCTACTATTGTGCGGTGGTGCGGGCACTTCATTCTTCTCGTTCGTGGGGAATGAGGATCACCGTTAGTGCTGCAGGGTTGGCGTAGGAGGATAAAATGGTCTTCCCCTCTCCTGTGGTTGTGACAGGCTGCCACTAGGGGGCGCACTGCATTCCTCGGCAGCTAATGTCTCACTGCTTCAGAACTCCTTCAGGCTCCTCTTGCCAAAGAGGCTGGCAGTGTACTGGCGCATTGTGTCCTGAGGGCGGCCTCTAGTGGCTGGGTGTGAGCGTCGCACTACCTCTCTGACTGAACATGGTTGGCTCATGGACATTCTGTGAGGTGAGTGCTGTGGGTAGCTCCTTGCCTTGTTCCTTTTCCTGTTACTGGCTGACAGAGCTAGGTTACCATCAGGGGTGTAACACAGGCCCCTGCAGCCGACGCGGTGTGGGGGGGGCCCTAGCTCCAAGGGGCCCCCTCGGCACTGAACTCTGGCTGGGAGAGCTCCTGATTGAGCCCGGAGGGGACCCCCTACGTACCGTGCAGGTAGGCCCCCTGACTTTTCGTTACGCCAGTGGTTGCCATGTGTCTTGGGGGCGCACTGCACTAGTTTCTCACTTGCATGCACCTCTCATGTGCTCCTCACAGCCAGCGGTTTCTCGGCTGGTATTGCAGGGTTGTCATGTGAGCAAGTGGTTTCTCTCAGCCACAGTGATGGCAGGGGACAAACACTGTTCTCTCTTCATCATGGCCTCTCTCCTTCCTGCAGGAAAATGGTCCTAATGGTCCTACCAACACCGTGACTTGGGTTAGGGGCTCTCTCTAGTGGCCCCTATGCTCAAGTGCTGCTGGACCATTCTCTACTGTGCAGGGGGTTCCGGTGTCATTCCATGCCATGAGCTGCATTGCAAGCCCATTCCTCCTACTTGAGGGCCTCTCTGGGGACACGTCTCTCATGCTCTCCTCCCTGCCATCCTCGCAGGCATGTTGCGAGCCCTCAGCACGACTCTGGGCAGGATGTGCTCCACCAGAATGAAGGCTCGGTGTCTGGGCATGATGAGATCAGCCACCCTCATAGCCAATGCTATGTTATGGGGTCTAGGCCCACATTCACTCACTTTATTATAATTATTTTATTGTATTGTAATTAACTCATCAGGCACTCACAGGGCCCATCCATGCCATTCTCCATCAACCATGCCCGAATTGCTGCCCAAACTATATCAATGCAAACTCTGATTCGCATGTTGGACAGGCAATTCTAAAACTACTTTCTCAATTAAGTGCACAACCTCCTCAGTGTCGCCCAGTTTATAGCTGCTCGCTATTTAAATGAAGCATATGGCTGTTTGTTGCATACTACAAACTTGACGCTGGTGATGGATACGAGTGGTCTTGGTGTGTCAGGAGGATAGAGGAACATGGGTTGTAGTCCACTTTACTACTCATAGGAAGATGCCCCAGCGTAACACTTATAGCTGTTTTAAGTCTCGGCTAAGCCATCCAGTAGGGATGGTGGGCGAGATTATAGTAAGGCTTTCGAAAAGTCTACCCAAACTGCGGATTAGATACAGTGCATGTGAGCCAGGCGCGTGCACATTGCCAGCCACATAGCACATCGCACACCATTTGTCTGAGCCTCGGCATCAGACTTCAAAGGAAGCGCTCCCCCGCCACCCAATGCCGCTCTCCTGCCACGCAATGCCGAGAGCTTGTTTTTCTCCTCATTACTGTTTCTGTTTAAAAGATGCGAGTTGGCTCACTCAGGAGTGTGTTAACTTCTGAAGCATTAAAACGGATCACATCGGGTAAGTGCTTTGTCATAGGATTATTGCATGCAGGTCACTTTGGAAACGGTGGCTGACAACTGTGGCCACATTTAACATTGTAGATCTCACTGAATGAGGAATTATGGGTTGTCGAACAGACACGCTAGATATTTTCTTAAATGCACGATCACTAGGATTTTGTGTCCGGTCAACATGCTTTTTTTGTTGTTTAATTTTCCGTTAATGAATTATTTTTCATTTTTGATTTGGTGCGAGTTTGTCAGAAACAAATTTTTTCATTCTGCACTAACCACCACTGAACACAGGTCTTTTATCGAGTGTTTTGTTTCATCGAGTCACCAACATGATCCGTTAGCACGGGTGCTGCATGTGTAAATATAAACATTCTGACATTCCTTTCCCCGAGGGCTGAAGTATAGCTACTTTTTGTTAGCCTACAGCAGCGCACCACCACACCCACCACCACCACATCCACCACCACTACGTCCACAACCACCATGTCCACCGCCACCACATCCACCACCAAACCCACCTCCACCACCACCACGTCCACTGCCACCACACCCACCACCACGTCCACCACCACATCCACCACCACCATGTCCACCACATCCACCACCATCACCACGTCCACCACCACAACGCCCATCACCACCATGTCCACAACCACCACGTCCACCACGTCCACCACATCCACCACCACATCCACCACCATGTCCACCACCACCATGTCCACCACCACATCCACCACTACCACGCCCATCACCACCATGTCCATCACCACCACGTCCATCACCACCACGTCCATCACCACCACTTCCACCACCACCATGTCCACCACCACACCCACCACCAGCACATCCACCACCACCACTACCACCACATCCACCATGTCCACCACCCCATCCACCACCACATCCACCACCACCACATCCACCACCACTACGTCCACCACGTCCACAACCACCACCACATCCACAACCACCACATCCACCACCACCACATCCACCACCACCACCACATCCACCAACACCACATCCACCACCACTTCATCCACCACCACTACGTCCACCACCATGTCCACCACCACCACACCCACCTCCACCAGACCCACCACCACCACGTCCACCACTACTACATCCACCACATTCACCACCACCACATCACCACCACCATGTCCACCACATCCACCACCACGTCCACCACCACATCCACCACCACCACCACGTCCACCACCACCACGTCCACCACCACAATGTCCACCACCACCATGTCCAGCACTAACACGTCCACCACCACCACATCCACCACCACGTCCACCACCACTGCATCCACCACCAACACATCCACCATCTCCACCACCACCAAATCCACCACCACCACATCATTCACTCTATCTATCTATCTATCTATCTATCTATCGCCCTCACTCTATCACCCTTACTCTATCTATTGCCCTCACTCTATCTATCTATCGCCCTCACTCTATCTATTGCCCTCACTCTATCCATCTATTGCCCTCACTCTATCTATCGCCCTCACTCTATCTATCGCCCTCACTCTATCTATATATCGCCCTCACTTTATCTATCGCCCTCACTTTATCTATCACCCTCACTCTATCTATCTATCTATCTATCTATCTATCTATCTATCTATCTATCTATCTATCTATCTATCTATCTATCTATCTATCTATCTATCTATCTATCCATCTATCTATATATCTATCTATCTATCGGACTCACTCTATCTATATATCTATCGCCCTCACTCTATCTATTGCCTCACTCTATCTATCTATCTATTGCCCTCACTCTATCTATCTCCCTCACTCTATCTATCTATCGCCCTCACTCTATCGCCCTCTATCTATCTATTGCCCTCACTCTATCCATCGCTATCAATGTATCTATCTATCTATCTATCTATCTATCTATCTATCTATCTATCTATCTATCTATCTATCGATCGCCCTCACTCTATCTGTCTATCTGTCTATCTATCGCCCTCACTCACTCTATCTATCTATCTATCTATCTATCTATCTATCTATCTATCTATCTATCGCCCTCACTCTATCGCCCTCACTCTATCTATCGCCCTCCCTCTATCTATCTTTTGCCCTCCCTCTACCTATCTATCGCTCTCCTTCTATCTATCTATTGCCCTCTATCTATCTATTGCCCTCTATCTATCTATCTATCGCCCTCACTCTATCTATCTATCTATCTATCTATCTATCTATCTATCTATCTATCTATCTATCTATCTATCTATCTATCTATCTATCTATCTATCTATCTATCGATCGATAGCCCTCACTCTATCTATCTATCTGTCTATCTATCTATCGCCCTCACTCACTCTATCTATCTATCTATCTATCTATCTATCTATCTATCTATCTATCTATCTATCTATCTATCTATCTATCTATCGCCCTCACTCTATCGCCCTCACTCTATCTATCGCTCTCCCTCTATCT
This sequence comes from Lissotriton helveticus, assembly GCF_964261635.1. Lineage (NCBI taxonomy): Eukaryota > Metazoa > Chordata > Amphibia > Caudata > Salamandridae > Lissotriton > Lissotriton helveticus. Next base: position 1,596,200,030 of record NC_136067.1, read on the forward strand.
ATCTATTGCCCTCCCTCTACCTATCTATTGCTCTCCCTCTATCTATCTATTGCCCTCCCTCTATCTATCTATCGCCCTCACTCTATCGAATCACACTCACTCTATCTATCTATCGCATCACCACAGCATCACTCAGCACCACCACAGAATCACTCAGGGGCACCACAACATCACTATGCGCTACCACAGCATCACTGAACGCCACACCATCACTCGTCCCCACCACAACACCACTCAGCGCCACCACAGCATCAATCTGGGCCAACAATCAACAACAACTGGTTCAAATATGTTCTCTCAATGTTTCAAGCTTTATTACAAATGTCACAAAAAGATGTTAATATTTCACTTCTGTTCTTGGATTTTCGTCACAATAAAATACACTGAACATAATCTTCACAAAAGTTATTTACTAAATTTTAAGCTATTGCCATTATAAATGACAATAACTTTTATTTAAGTATTCATTATTAAAAAAATTAAAAGCCATTGTTATTTGTAATATCAATACATCTAAGTCACGTAAATACAACACATATTGCATTACAAATGCTATAGGTGTCACATTTGCGAAAGTTATAACTATTGGCATTGTAAATGACAAAGCTATTAATTTTGCTATTTTCAAAACCAACACATAAATAAAAAATGTGTCAGTTACAATACCAATAGCTCAAACTTTCCTAATGCGAGACCTATTGCTTAGCAAATGCTTGTTGTATATAAGAGGTATTTTACTTCTTTGGAGGACAAAGCTGAGTTCATGGAGGGGAACACTCTCTTAATGAGGTTCAATTGAAAGGTATGGTGTTAGTATTCGGTGTGTAGACATCCACATACCTTGCAAATGTAAACTACTTTCCAAATGATTTTGTATTGTATTTGAAGTTGTATGATTGCATTTTCAAAGGGATAGAAATCTGTCATTTTCTGGTATTTTCCATTTTTCATACAAGCTATGCCTTCAAAATACCAGCCAATCTTGTCTTCTCCAGCTTCCACTCCTCTTCCTTCATCTCACCCCCAACATCTAAAATTTCCATTTCAAGAAGTCCCCACAACTCCGTGATGTGTGCACTAATGTCACTTTAAGAGTAGATAAGGAAATTACCTTACCAGCCCACTGGAAGCAGTTTGGGAATAATAATCTATTTCCAGTAGGCCGATCAGACATTTCATTGACTGCTGCTAATTGAGATGATCAATTAACAAAATAGGGAAACCCAATTATCCCCAAGGAATTGGTTAAAGTCAAGTACATATACAAAGAATTCCGTGAGGAATTATTCACACTAAATTCTCACAATTGTATCGGTCACAGATGCGATCCAGGAACAACAACTGTATTCAAGGATGTATTCAAATTTCCACGTATTTTTTACTTGAAGTAATTCATTGAGCATCGCATCCACATTTTATGAAAGGTATATACACGTTGTATGCAATATACAGAAATCAAACTGCAACACTGTAACTACCAAAACAATCCCATACGATGCACCAGTTTGTTAGGGGATTACCATCAAGTAAAATGGTCAGTACAAGTAACAGCTAATATCTTTTCAATTCTCAGTATTCAAAATACATTGACCCAAAATTTAAATCAAGATATTCATAGACAATAAGGGTGTGTTGTCGACATTTCGATCTTTCATGGCCACATGGGTCTGCAGGACCATTCTCAGGACTCAGCGTTGCACATGGGAAAACTGCTGCTGATACTTGCTGGTGTCCCACTCACTTTCTGTGAGATTTCAAAGGATTCTAATAAATCATAACCGATTCGCAAGATAACCTCTCATTTCTAATTGAATTAATCTTTCTCCAAACAGCTTCCGACTATTCCACGAGGTGTGGACCTCGTAGCATAGTCAGACGCTGTGTTGGAAGCCAGGTAACCCAAATAGAAGCCTTCATGCAGGTAGCCTGTGTTGTTGCTCATATATTGAGATTTGCCAATTGTTTCTTTCATGCTTATTATCATGAGAGAGGTCCTAGTTCCTGAGACCACAAAAAGATACCTGAAGTTTATCATCAATAAAAGTGAAAACATATCAATACCCAAGAAACTGCCAACATGGTCTGACCCACAGCCGCTGTTGCCTTATGTAGAATTTGTAATAGGTAAGTAAAAAAGAAGGAAAGGATGGACCATGTTGCAGAAGAATCCCTCTGTATGAAGCCCCAGAGTCCATTACCGCAATAATGGAATGCTTTTTAATTACAGGGGAAAGTATAACATCAAATTCGCATGCCTCGGAAATGAAAGACTCGGCATGGGAATGGAAGATGGATAGGAAGAGTTTGGACGACTCTTGGTTTTGTATCTGGTGGTCATGGGCAACATTGACTGCTATATGTTTCCAATGTAATAAAAATGCCTATTATATAAACTTAAGGTGGTACTGTAATCCCACATGGTTAAAAGCTATGTTTGGCAGCTCTAACCTCTACTGGGCATGGTATGGGTCCCTAGGCATGATGTTTCACATATGGTAGCCTTGCAGCACCACCAGTATGTTCTGGAAGGCTTTTTGCCTTTACTTGAGGAGATTAGAGATTTGGTACTCCCAGTAAATCCATTATGATGGGCTTTGTAGATGAAGATCATTAATATTCACTATCTTCCATCATAAGCAAATTCATCACTCATCTTCTCCAGGCAGTACCTCTACCAATAACTCATAAATGGAAGCAACTGGAAATGTCATTGATTGTGGTTTGATGGCATGAGAAATGGAACATATATGCGATAGACACAGTGTTAGCTACAATTAAAGATAAATTAAGAACATTTGAGAGAGAGTTTGGACTTACTTTATGGCCTTTGTTAAAATTAGTTGGAAGTGTTAAACCTTGTTGAACTTTAACATTTTATAGGTAGCATTGGGGATATGTGACCCCAGTCTGTTGTCCCTTTTCCTTAACTCTGGCTTTGGTTGTTTTTGAAATTGTCTATTTATTTATATTGTTGTTTGATGAGGTATACCGCAGTCCTCCACACCTGTCACACCTGGACTAGCAGATGGACAGGACAGGCTCTTTTAAAATAAAATTTACCGGTTGCATATATTTTGCACCCTTCATTTGTAACAAAGAAAACAAACAAATTATTAAAGGAAAATAAAAGACTTTACTTAACAATTCAAAGAGGTAGTAGCTGCTTTCGCCGACTGTCAGAAGTCATATACAGAGGCACAGCTTACAACTATCTGCTCAGAGGGCGTAGGGGCACTGAACTCACACCTGAGTGCACTGAGTACATTTCAAGGGTTGAAACACTGACACTGTGTACAAAATGTCAGCACAGCATGGCAAAATATGTTGCAGCCTTTGAAGGTTGCAACGCGTGACACCACTCGACCTCGACCTACATTTCACAGAAATTCCTGAATTTTCATGTGGCTTGGAGAGGGGAGTTGCCATCCTGGAACCTCATATTTCATGGTCCTCTTGCCAGGCTATTGAGCTACAATGTTGCTGCAGGCACGACCCTTGCTTCAAAGATTCACAATTCATGTTGGATGAACAATTTATTACTTAAGAGTGTGCGGAAAAGTAATTTTTACGGGCTTGGCGACGTCACCACTTCGTCAGAAGTGGGGAGGAGCTGCGAGCCGTATTGTAGCGGCTTTTTCGTTCATGCTGGATAAATTCTTCTTTGCTCGTGCATTTTCAGTGCGCTATTTTATTATCTGAATAGTGATTGGTCGTCGCGGTGCTGTTTTTTTAGTAGTCTTCATGTGATAGGGCATATGTAATGTTAGTCGGCCATTTTTGGCATATTCTGTGCGGTTACCCGCACGGCAGACCATTAATTTTAATTAGGAGCTGTCAGAGTGCCCTTGTAATGCAATCCAGATGGTGGGAGCGCGTTCACCATTCTGCATTGCATGTATAGGGCGCCCGTTCGTCTGCAGCGTTTTTGGGGCTGAGAAATGTGGACGTCTATTGTATTGAACTTTTATGTGATTTATCATTGCTCTTTTATTAGCAGCCTTTGTTACACTAATTATGATAATTTTGTTGTTTCCAGTAGCTATCTTAGTTCTGAGTTAGAATATTAATCTCGTGACACCTTGTGGCAGATAGGGGCTATTGCAGGGATTCGGTGCAAAGCAAGTACCACTCTCGACGAGTATAGTTTTTTTTCCAGCCGGCTTTAGCTTAACGGCTTTGTATTCGTGAAAAACGGCAGTGTTAAGTGCACATTAGCGGACTCCCAGCTTTTCATCCTGAACCACACGTCATAGAATGCTTGGTGAATGAAGTGTGCGCAGTGTGTCACGAGGACGGCCAGAGGGACTGGTCCACGTTTGAGAAGTGAATGGTGACGCAGTTAGACTATGCACACACAATCTAAGGGAAAGACAGAAGGTGAAAGAACTTGGGTATCGTACCGGCGGCATCAGAGCTAGGAGCGAGTTGGTGAGATACACGTGTTTAGATTGTACTTGTAATCAGTTCAGTTTTGTATGCTTGTTAAACTTTTTGTTATAAAAACTGTTTGCAGTACCCTTGCTGCCTTCAGTGACAAACCACAGGATGTCTGTACTCGCCATAGAGGGATAGTAATGAACAGCTTTGATAGATGTTATGCGCTATAATTCTCATGGAAATGAAGCAATATTTTATGGCAGGAAAGAAAGCACTTGCGAAGGAAGAGTATGAAGAATTACTGGCACGTTAAAAACAATTCACAGACGCATTTCCTGTGGGCGGGAGGGCACGACTCCTTAGACTAAACAACGTGAGAATATATTTCAAATGTTTAACCGCTTCATGACATAATAAGCATTATAAACACTAAACTGGCCGCATTAATCCCTCCCCCAGATGTGGATGGGCTGACCTTAACGTGCGCCACTCTTGCGGATTCCATAACAGTTTTCTTTGTTTACTTGCCATAATTTATACGAGCCTGGCAACGGATTACTTTCCGTAATTGATTAGATTGTACGTGGTTAACGATCACAGCCACACTGGTTTAGTTACAGGTTTGTAAACCGCATCCCCAGGCCTGCTGCACCCTAAAAAGATTAATGTTGGCTAACCTTTCCATTTTACAGTAAATATGTGGAAGAGAACTGTTAGTTTAAGAGCCTGATTTCTTCTTGGCACGCCGTGTTCACAGACAACCAGTACTACCACTACCAGTACCACCACCACCACCAGTACTACCACCACCAGTACTTCCACCACCAGTACTACCAGTACAAGTACTACCACCACCAGTACTACCATTGCCAGTACTACAGCCACCAGTACTACCAGTGCCACCACAACCAGTACCACCACCACCAGTGCTACCCCCACCAGTACTACCACCACCAGTACTACCACTACCAGTACCACCACCTCCAGTACTACCACGACCAGTACCACCACCACAGTACTACCAGTACCACCACCACCAGTACTACCACTACCACCACCACCAGTACTATCACTACCAGTACCACCACCAGTACTACCAGTACTACCACCATCAGTACTACCAGTACTACCACCACCAGTACTACCACTACTACAGCCACCAGTACTACCACTACTACAGCCACCAGTACTACCACTACTACCACCACCACCAGTACTACCACCACCACCAGTACTACCAGTACCACCACCACCAGTACTACCACTACCAGTACTACCAGTACCACAACCACCACCACTACTACCAGTACTACCACCATCAGTACTACCAGTACTACCACCACCAGTATTACCACTACTACAGCCACCAGTACTACCACTACCAGTACCACCCCCACCAGTACTACCACTACCAGTACCACCACCACCACCACTACTACCAGTACTACCACCATCAGTACTACCAGTACTACCACCACCAGTACTACCACTACTACAGCCACCAGTACTACCACTAATACAGCCACCAGTACTACCACTACCACCACCACCAGTACTACCACCACCACCAGTACTACCAGTACCACCACCACCAGTACTACCACTACCAGTACTACCAGTACCACAACCACCACCACTACTACCAGTACTACCACCATCAGTACTACCAGTACTACCACCACCAGTACTACCACTACTACAGCCACCAGTACTACCACTACCAGTACCACCACCACCAGTACTACCACTACCAGTACCACCACCACCACCACTACTACCTGTACTACCACCTTCAGTACTACCAGTACTACCACCACCAGCACTACCACTACTACAGCCACCAGTACTACCACTACTACAGCCACCAGTACTACCACTACCACCACCACCAGTACTACCACTACCAGTACCACCACCACCACCAGTACTACCAGTACTACCATCATCAATACTACCAGTACTACCACCACCAGTACTACCACTACTACAGCCACCAGTACTACCACTACTACAGCCACCAGTACTACCACTACTACAGCCACCAGTACTACCACTACCACCACCACCAGTACTACCAGTACCACCACCACCAGTACTACCAGTACTACCACTACCAGTACTAGCAGTACCACAACCACCACCACTACTACCAGTACTACCACCATCAGTACTACCAGTACTACCACCACCAGTACTACCACTACTACAGCCACCAGTACTACCACTACTACAGCCACCAGTACTACCACTACCACCACCACCACCACTACCACCACCACTAGTACTACCAGTACCACCAGCACCAGCACTACCACTACCAGTACTACCACTACCAGTACTACCAGTACCACTACCACCACCACCAGTACCACCACCACCAGTACTACCAACACCAGTACTACCAGTACCACCACCACCAGTACTACCACTACCAGTACCACCACCACCAGTACTACCAGTACTGTGAGTAGTGAGTAGTGAGTAGAGTAGTGAGTAGAGTAGTGAGTGCAGAGTAGTGAGTAGTGAGTAGAGTAGTGAGTAGTGAGTAGTGAGTAGAGTAGTGAGTAGTGAGTAGAGTAGTGAGTAGAGTAGTGAGTAGAGTAGTGCAGAGTAGTGAGTGCAGAGTAGTGAGTGCAGAGTAGTGAGTGCAGAGTAGTGAGTAGTGAGTGTAGAGTAGTGAGTAGAGTAGTGAGTAGAGTAGTGAGTAGAGTAGATAGTAGTGAGTAGAGTAGTGAGTAGTGAGTGCAGAGTAGTGAGTAGTGAGTAGTGAGTAGTGAGTAGAGTAGTGAGTAGTGAGTAGAGTAGTGAGTAGTGAGTAGTGAGTGCAGAGTAGTGAGTAGTGAGTAGAGTAGTGAGTAGAGTAGTGAGTAGTGAGTAGAGTAGTGAGTAGTGAGTAGAATAGTGAGTAGAGTAGTGAGTAGTGAGTAGAGTAGTGAGTAGTGAGTAGAGTAGTGAGTAGTGAGTAGAATAGTGAGTAGAGTAGTGAGTAGTGAGTAGTGAGTAGAGTAGTGAGTAGAGTAGTGAGTAGAGTAGTGAGTAGAGTAGTGAGTAGTGAGTAATGAGTAGAGTAGTGAGTAGTGAGTAGTGAGTGTAGAGTAGTGAGTAGAGTAGTGAGTAGTGAGTAGAGTAGTGAGTAGTGAGTAGAGTAGCGAGTAGTGAGTAGAGTAGTGAGTAGTGAATAGTGAGTAGTGAGTAGAGTAGTGAGTAGAGTAGTGAGTAGTGAGTAGAGTAGTGAGTAGTGAGTGCAGAGTAGTGAGTAGAGTAGTGAGTAGTAAGTAGAGTAGTGAGTAGTGAGTAGAGTAGTGAGTAGAGTAGTGAGTAGAGTAGTGAGTAGTGAGTAGAGTAGTGAGTAGTGAGTAGTGAGTAGAGTAGTGAGTAGAGTAGTGAGTAGAGACCTACATAATGATACAAGAGCTAATGTGAGGTTCTCAGCGAATGGGGATACCACAGGTAATTTCTATATTAATAAAGGAGTACGACAGGGGTGCATCCTGGCCCCATTTTTTTTTAATTTTTATATAAATGACTTAGAGTCCGAATTGCAAGAGATAAAATCAGATTGTCCTAGAGCTGGTGCGAGGGGAATCCCCTTACTTTTATACGCTGATGACGCGGTTTTAATATCTCGAACAGAGAAGGGTCTCCAAGCACTTTTGAATGCTTTTAACAATTTTATGTCTGACAGGGACCTTATGGTCAACAATTCGAAATCTTATATTATGCATGTTGGCCGTCAACCGAACAAGAAGTTCGTTTTTAAATTAAATGATGTTGTGATCCCAGTCACTAACACGTTTTCATATCTGGGTATTTTATTTGATACTAAGCTAAGTTGGGCTCCGCATCTGGCCAGGAAGAAGGGTGAATTGACCAGAGTGAACGCCTCGATTTTTAACTTTGCTAGTAAATTGGGGAAAAAGCCGATGGTGGCCATGATGCAATTATATAATGCTAAATCTATATCCACCGCAGTTTACGGCAGCGAGATATGGGGCTATATAATGGTGAACAACTACAAATAGCCGAAAATAATTTCTTAAAACGCTTGTTGTGTGTCCCAGGTAGTACACCGAACGTAGCTGCACATGAAGAGCTTGGTTGTCAGTATATTTCACACATTGTTGGTCTGAAACCACTGTTATGCTGGACAAAACTATGGTTAAGTCAGGATATTCCCTTAACTCACCAGATACTGGAAGATCTTGTATCAATGGATTATGCCATGTGTGTACCCTGGCTTAAATATTTGAAGTCCCAATTTCTGAAGCTTGGTCGCCTAAACGTGTTTGAAAATCCGAGGGATATAGTCAAGGGCGATGTCGTAGCAATCAAGAGGGCCTTTCTTATGAACCGTAGTGCCCTAAGAGATGAAGTTGAGCTTCTGAAACCAAATGTTAGAAAGTACATTATGTTAAGAACTTGTGATACTATGGAAATGTACCTAACATGCTCCTTTACCTCTCATGATAAATTTTTGCTGACGCGCTTTAGGTTCAACATCTTTCATCATATTTTAATTAGACCAAAGCTGGACATTTTAAAAAAAAACCTGCAGCACCCTGTGGCTGCGACGGGAAGTCTCCACAGGATATGCTGCATTTTATATTTTTATGTAAACTTTACGAGTACCCCCGTAGGAGGTATCTCGTCACTCTTTTAAGGAAATTAAATTTTAAACAAATTAGACCCGCCCTTGTATATTTACAGCTATTGCATTCTGATTGTGTCCTCCAGGTGTTAGAATATTTAAAACTATCTGTGAGAATAAGAAAATGCCTAGATGAATAACTGTGATTTCCAGCTCGAATCATCTTTTGCATTTTTTCTGTATATGGCCTCGATTTGCACTTTTTGCACTTTTTTGTACTGATCTTGTCTACTCACTCTGTTAAGTAATCTATATGTTTTATGTAGATTGATTTGTAAATTTGTGATGTTTTTAAATGCAATGTATAATGTACTGTACTTTTATGGATTGCAATACATCCGAAAAAAAATGTTTTTGGATTTGGATTTGGAGTAGAGAAGTGAGTAGAGTAGTGCAGAGTAGTGAGTGCAGAGTAGTGAGTAGTGAGTAGAGTAGTGAGTAGTGAGTGTAGAGTAGTGAGTAGTGAGTAGTGAGTAGAGTAGTGAGTAGAGTAGTGAGTAGAGTAGTGAGTAGAGTAGTGAGTGGTGAGTAAAGTAGTGAGTAGTGAGTAGAGTAGTGAGTAGTGAGTGCAGAGTAGTGAGTAGTGAGTAGAGTAGTGAGTAGTGAGTAGTGAGTAGTGAGTAGTGAGTAGAGTAGTGAGTAGTGAGTGCAGAGTAGTGAGTAGAGTAGTGAGTAGTGAGTAGAGTAGTGAGTAGTGAGTAGAGTAGTGAGTAGTGAGTAGAATAGTGAGTAGAGTAGTGAGTAGTGAGTAGAGTAGTGAGTAGTGAGTAGAGTAGTGAGTAGTGAGTAGAGTAGTGAGTAGTGAGTAGAGTAGTGAGTAGTGAGCACAGTAGTGAGTAGTGAGTGCAGAGTAGTGAGTAGTGAGTAGAGTAGTGAGTAGTGAGTAGAGTAGTGAGTAGTGAGTGCAGAGTAGTGAGTAGAGTAGTGAGTAGTGAGGTGAGTAGTGAGTAGAGTAGTGAGTAGAGTAGTGAGTAGAGTAGTGAGTAGAGTAGTGAGTAGTGAGTAGAGTAGTGAGTAGTGAGTAGAGTAGTGAGTAGAGTAGTGAGTAGTGAGTAGAGTAGTGAGTAGAGTAGTGAGTAGTGAGTAGAGTAGTCAGTATAGTAGTGAGTAGAGTAGTGAGTAGTGAGTAGAGTAGTGAGTAGTGAGTAGTGAGTAGAGTAGTGAGTGCAGAGTAGTGAGTAGTGAGTAGAGTAGTGAGTAGTAAGTAGAGTAGTGAGTAGAGTAGTGAGTATAGTAGTGAGTAGAGTAGTGAGTAGTGAGTAGTGAGTAGAGTAGTGAGTAGTGAGTAGAGTAGTGAGTGCAGAGTAGTGAGTAGTGAGTGCAGAGTAGTGAGTAGTGAGTAGTGAGTAGAGTAGTGAGTAGTGAGTAGAGTAGTGAGTAGAGTAGTGAGTAGAGTAGTGAGTAGAGAGTAGAGTAGTGAGTGCAGAGTAGTGAGTAGTGAGTAGAGTAGTGAGTAGAGTAGTGAGTAGTGAGTGCAGAGTAGTGAGTAGAGTAGTGAGTAGAGTAGTGAGTAGAGTAGTGAGTAGGACATCACAGGCAGCAGCTGTGCAAGCTTCTTACACTCACAAGGAGACCACAGGCAGCTGAGGTGCAAGCTTCTCCCACTCACAAGAAGGACATCACAAACAGCAGCGGTGCAAGCTTCTCACACGCAGAAGAACGACATCACAGGCAGCAGCAGTGCAATCTTCTTACACTCACAAGGAGACCACAGGCAGCAGAGGTGCAAGCTTCTCACACTGGCAAGAACGACATCACAAGCAGCAGTGGTGCAATCGTCCCTCACACACTCACAGCAGGTACTGTGCCAAGGCAGCAGCAGCAACAGAGCAAGAGTCCCTTACAAAGAACAGGCACAGCACAGAGATGCACAATGCAATCTTCTCATACTCACAGGCAGCAGCGGTGCAAGCCTCTCACACTCACAAGAAGGACATCACAGGCAGCAGCTGTGCAAGCTTCTTACTCTCACAAGGAGACCACAGGCAGCTGAGGTGCAAGCTTCTCCCACTCACAAGAAGGACATCACAAGCAGCAGCGGTGCAAGCTTCTCACACTCACAAGAACGACATCACAGGCAGCAGCAGTGCAAGCTTCTTAAACTCACAAGGAGACCACGGGCAGCAGAGGTGCAAGCTTCTCACACTCGCAAGAAGGACATCACAAGCAGCAGTGGTGCAAGCTTCCCTTACACACTCACAGCAGGTACTGTGCCACGGCAGCAGCAGCAACAGAGCAAGAGTCCCTTACAAAGAACAGGAACAGCACAGAGATGCACAATGCAATCTTCTCATACTCACAGGCAGCAGCGGTGCAAGCTTCTCACACTCACAAGAAGGACATCACAGGCAGCAGCTGTGCAAGCTTCTTACACTCACAAGGAGACCACAGGCAGCTGAGGTGCAAGCTTCTCCCACTCACAAGAAGGACATCACAAGCAGCAGCGGTGCAAGCTTCTCACACTCACAAGAACGACATCACAGGCAGCAGCAGTGCAAGCTTCTTACACTCACAAGGAGACCACAGGCAGCAGAGGTGCAAGCTTCTCACACTCGCAAGAACGACATCACAAGCAGCAGTGGTGCAAGCTTCCCTTACACACTCACAGCAGGTACTGTGCCAAGGCAGCAGCAGCAACAGAGCAAGAGTCCCTTACAAAGAACAGGCACAGCACAGAGATGCACAATGCAATCTTCTCATACTCACAGGCAGCAGCGGTGCAAGCTTCTCACACTCACACGAAGGACATCACAGGCAGCAGCTGTGCAGGCTTCTTACACTCACAAGGAGACCACAGGCAGCTGAGGTGCAAGCTTCTCCCACTCACAAGAAGGACATCACAAGCAGCAGCGGTGCAAGCTTCTCACACTCACAAGAAGGACATCACAGGCAGTAACGGTGCAATATTCTCACACTCACAAGGAGATCACTGGCAGTACACACCACATGAACACACTCCATAACACATAGCAACAATACATTGGCATTTACAATGCTATTAGCTCAAACTCAAATAAATCCGAGCCCGATTGCATTTCTAATGCTTGTTTTACAAAGAAATATTCTGGAAATCAAGTTACATGGTGAAACAAACTTTCAGCAGTTTTTTAAAAATAGACTTCAGTTGTCAGAGAAGTTGGGACTAATTGAATTATTTTTAACTTTGAAACTTTGAGTTCCTTTGTGAATGAGCAGAAAGCACTCTAGCATCAAGCATTTGATTTGAGGGGGATTTATAGAGCACAGCAAATGCCCTGGGGCGTCAAGGCATTATAATCACAGTGATAAGGATAGTCCTGATAGTGAAATACTGTGGGAGATATTCTCAAGAATGTGTGATATATATATATATTTTTTTGTTATAAAAAAAAGTATACCTTTAATTAGCATCTTTTGGATAGATGACAAACGAGTAGCGACAAGGGGCTAAGAATGAAATACCAGTCTGCTTTGCAGTGCCTTCAAGACAAGACTTTTTTTTTTTTTTTACTTTATTTTTGAAGTTTTCCAAAGGAACACAAATGGTGCATTCATATTCACACATTACAGTACATAGTTAGCAATACGCACATGTAGCTGGAGCAACAGTGAATTATAAATTGCATGTCAATAAAAACCATCGAGTCAGTAAAATATGCCTCCGTTCACGGAGCATTGTTTGAGGTACCATATAGAGGCCCAATGTCAATAAACAGTACTTTGTATCACACATTGTTGCAGGCCAGCCAGAGCAGTGCCATGCCCACACGCTCATACAAGAGGGGACCCTAGGGTGGAGCAATCAGTTGGAATGAACCTCGCCCCGTAGGCCAGTCAGTATGTCTGTAGTGTATCATCAGTTAGCTAAGGGTCAGGGCAGAAATTCCCCCCCTGGCTCCCGTGTGTTAAATTCAGTGCGGGTGTTCAGAGGGTCTGTCAATAGGGCCTTCGACTTGCGAGGCAGGTGGTGTGTCTGCATTATGGGGGCCATCATTCTCCAATAGATAACACTGCAATGGGGCCCAGATATCGGCCGGCCTAGAGGCAACCGGTAGTAATTCAGAGTACGCAGCAATCTGTTCCTGACAATATGTGAGATCGTGTATCCAGTTCTTAAATTTAGGGGCCCTGCCTCTGCCCCATCTGCAGGCCACCCTCCTTTAGGCCACCAAAAAGGCTAGCGCAATAAACTTACGGTGTGCCGCCGGTACCGTCTCCACACACCCCAACAAAGCGAGTAATGGAGAGGGCGCCATGTCTGTATGTTTCATTTTGGACACCGCCACAAATACCTGCCGCCAGTATTCCTGCACTCCCTCACATTCCCATGCCAAATGTAGAAAGTCTGCCCCAGGGGCGTTGCATCTGTCGCAAGTGTCGGTGTCTCGCAAGTTAAATCTGTACATACAGGCAGGGGTATTATAAGGTCTAGGTACAAATTTGTAATGTAGGATTCTGAATCTGCTGCTCGATGACACTCGTTCAGTTTGTTGTAGGCAGAATTCCCATTGTTTGTCCGTAATTACAATGCCTAATTCCCGATCCCAGTGTGCCTTGGCCGCAACTGGTGGCGTGTCTCTTAGTGTATGTACAGTTCTGTAGATCGTGGAAACTAGCTTCTTAGGGGTTTTGGTTTGCAGTATACGCTGCAGTGGCTCAAAGGCTGGAGGCTCACAAGGAAAGTCAGGCGTAACTGCCTTCATTCCCTGTCGCAGTCTTATATATAGGAAAGTGTCAAGAGGAGATGGGGGACCGTCGGACCCCAGGCTATCTAGTGTGCGAAAATTACCTGCGATATACAGGTCACCCCATGTTTCAATCTGCAAGCGCTTACTCAATTTACGAAAAAGTGTCTCCTGTAACAAGGGCATGTCTGGGTGATAGGCAAGCGGTAGCAAAGGTGAGTACAGCATGGGGGCATGCAACATAGCCCCTAATCAAGCCCATGCATTCACAGTGCTCATTACGGTAGACGGCGTTCGATCTTTACTTTGCAAGGTAGCATATAGTGCCCCTTCTATTGGGATGGGATGGGCAAGCCAGTGCTCCGCCGCAATTTGGGGCATGTACCGGGGTTGGTGTATCCAAAAGTAAGCATAGTGCGCCTGTGCAGAATAATAATATAATTCAAAATCGGGAATGCCGAATCCTCCCCGGCTGTATGGTCTAACGAGGACATCCCATCGCAGTCGAGCCGTTTTGCCACCCCATACCTAACGAATGAGCTCCGAACGGAGCTGTTGGAAAAAATATCTTCCAGGGTAGTACGGGAGATTTAGGAACAGGTAAAGCAACTGTGGCAGTACAACCATTTTTATGAGAGATGCTCTGCCCGCCATAGACAGTGGGAGGGTGATCCATCTTGTAATGTTGTCAGTTATACGGGACATAGTCGTGCCATAGTTAATCCGCAGTAATTCCTCCCTATTTCTAGCCACCTGGATCCCCAGGTATCTGAAGTCCTCCTCGCACCAAGCAATAGGGTAGTCTGAATTGAATTTTACCGTGGCCGGCTTGAGGGGAAACAAGCATGATTTCCCCCAATTTATTTGGATTCCGGAGAGTTCGCCAAAGCGAATAAATTCCCTAAGGATAGGGTTCAAATTATGCCTAGGGTCACGGACGTATAGGGTGATATCGTCTGCGTACAGCGATATAAAAATCTGTCGCTGGTTACATTGTAATGCCCTGTCATTATGACGTTGCCGCAGTCTCGCCGCTAACGGCTCAGTAGCAATGGCAAACAGCAGGGGGGACAGTGGGCAACCCTGTCTTGTGCCTCTCGTGATGGGGAATTCCTGTGACAGTCTGCCATTAATAGTCACTTTGGCTACAGGCTTCTCATATAACAGTTTGATCCAAGCTATAAATATATTTGGGAAGCCCATGCGCTCCAATACTTGGAACACGTAATCCCATTCCAGGGAATTAAAGGCCTTGGTGGCGTCCAAAAAAATGGCCGCCATAGGTAAGTCTTCATGAACATTATTCATAATTGTAAAAAAGGTTCGTAGGTTATGCGACGTCGCCCTGCCAGGGACAAAGCCCGATTGATCGGGCAAAATCAAATTCGGTAAAATCAGACTAATGCGTGTAGCTATGAGTTTAGCAAGTATCTTCACATCGTAGTTTAAAAGCGACAGCGGCCTATAGGAATCACATCTAGCCGCCAGCTTCCCGGGTTTAAGCAATGATGTAATAAGAGCTATAGGCATGGAAGGTGGGAGATGTCCGACTTCCAATGCATCCTCGTAAACCTCCCGAAGCACTGGTGCCATAAAATCAATATACGTTTTATAGAACTCCATCGGAATCCCATCTAGGCCAGTAGCCTTGCCGGATTGCATATGCATGATAGCCTCACGCACTTCATCTATTTCAAATGGGGTGCTTAGAAAGGTTCTCTGAGCGTCGCTTAGCCATCCCAAGGTTATGTCCTTCAAGTAGTCATGTAACTGCAGTTTCGTCGTTCTGGTGGTTGTGTATAATGTGGTATAGTGTGCGACAAAAGTATTAAGTATCTGCGTTGTGTCCTTGTATACTAGCCCATCTGGCCCATCAATCTCCAGTATGGTAGTTGGCTGTCGTGTCAACCTTATTGTCGCAGCAAGCGCCTTCCCTGGCCTTCCACCCTCGCCATATCTACGAGCCGTCCAATGTCGGCCTCTAAACTTGGACTCTCTCATGGCCTCATCTGTGTATGCCGTACGTTTTTCCCTTATTTGCGCCATTGTCACTCCATCTGGGCAGTCAGCGAGCGACCTTTCAAGCGTTTTGAGCTCAGTTTCTAATGTAGTCAGTGTGGACAATATACTTTTATGTACCCCCGATCCTTTTGCTATGCAGATCCCTCTCAGGGTCACCTTAAAGGCGTCCCAAATTGTCTCTACATCTTTAACAGAGTCTTTGTTACATTTAAAGAAGTCTAATACCTCTACTCGCAACTCCTCCTGAAATACAGCGTCAAGGAGCATCGTAGGTTGTAAGCACCAGGGAGGCCTCGGTGGACCCAGGTCCTCAGCTCTCAGCGTTATTTTTACAGGTGAATGATCTGAGTAAGTCCTGGCTAGGTGCTGCGCTCGAATCAATGCAGGGAAGACCTGGGGGGAAAGGAAGATGTAATCTAGTCTAGCCCAAGCAGGGCCGGACTGAGAACGAAAACCGGCCCTGGCAAAGTGCTCGGCCAGCCCCCTGGGGGTGCGAACGAGCTCTTTGGCGGGGCCGGTTTTCGGCCGTTTTTGTTACAGGGCCGATTTTGCAGCTATGCTGCAAAAACGGCCCTGTAACAAAAACGGCCCCCAGGGCCCTAAACCGGCCCCCACCCTTGCGGCGCACCGGGGGATTGCCCGGTGCCCGCAACGGCCAGTCCGGGCCTGAGCCCAAGACCTAGCCTGCGCTGTGAACTGGGTGCCTTCTCGCGCAGTAGCGTTAAGGTGTCTCCACGCGTCAATCAGGGTATATTCTGTGATCAGGGTATGTAGTGCAGCCCTAGCTTTAGTGTAGTGATGGGGGCCGGGTGCGACCAATCGTGCGTTACGTTAAAATCACCGCCCCATAATATACGATCCGGACCGGTGTCCACAACAGTAGCCCACAGCTCATTAAAATAGTTAGGGTCATCAGTATTGGGTCCATAACTACATATCATGGTAATAGCCATGTGTCCCAGCCTTCCCCATAGGATACAATACCGTCCTTAAGTGTCTTGTTTGGTGCCCATCAAATTAAATGGCGTGCCTTTTTTAATAAGGATTGCGGTACCTCTAGCATAGGACGAATAAGAGGAGAAGGCTGTATGAGACGCCCATCTACTAGCAAAAGTGTGGTTGGTGTTGGGTTTGAAGTGAGTTTCCTGCAGAAAGGCAACGTGCACACCATGTCTGTCTAAGTATGAGACCACCTGTCGCCGCTTCCGCGGGTCTCCCAACCCCCGAACATTCCATGTAATAATGTTCAAATCAGTGCCTGCCATGAGTCACAAATGTCAAAGTAATAAGGGAGCCTGCTCGTCTGACCTGCCAATGATAAGTGCCTGGTCGTGGCACGACCTACAGTATAATCTAGTAGTGGTATATAAGTGTTGTCGGAGGTGACAGAAGAACCTACCATCAACTGAACTACAATTAGGCAAAGGCAAATGCGGAGGCAGTGGCATGATGTGAAAAACCAAGCCCATCAAAAACCCGCTGCCAACAGGAAGGCTGCGACGGCGATAGGAGGTGGGAGTCCTGCGCCACAGGAGGAGCTGGAGGAAACGGAGGCCACAGTCAACAGTGTGGAGACGGTGCAAGGAGTTGGGAGTCGGACACAGCTCGATAGGACCTGACACAACATCAACAGGGTGAGGAACGACCAGGGACTGGGTGGACAAGGGAGATGGGCACAATGGCACACATGCACAACGATGTGTAGCACCCTGCATACCCATAATGACCTTGGATCATGTCCCTGATCGCCGTGGCACACTGCAGCACACACACATAGCAATACCAGCACATCCACATTGACGACAATGTGGTACAATGTGTAACCCTGACACTGCAGAACAGAGGACACACCTGGGTCCGCTCATGCGCAGAAACAGGCAAATTACATTTAACATATCAGGAAAGTGTGAGATGGAAATGTACGTGTACAACCTCACATCCGTCATGTAGTCCAAATGTCCACTGTCCCGCATCAAAATCCAGCACCTCCCAAACAGTCACAATGTACATTGTCATACAGTCTGCATGTAAACAAGACCAATGCGCCAACATACATGTCAACACAATGTCAACATGCATCTCCCCTTCACATTGCAGAGGGACACACAACACCTCCAACAGAACAGACCAGACAACTCATCAGTGATGCTGTAGAGGACCAACACACCTTCGACACCGATGCCCTACAACAGCTCATGGACATCCTAGGCAACCTACTCCCAGGAGCAGGGCAGCCAAGCTACACAGAGGAGACCACAGCCCCTGCACAGACCACACAGCAGGAAGCAACCGCCAGCAAGGCTGGCTTCCAACACTTCACCAAGGCACACATGGCATTCCAATGGCAGGTGTCAGAATGCCAAAAGGAGGTGGCTGAACAGGTGCAGGTGGGGTCAGAGCTCATGGAAGCCTAACTAGATCACATAAGTGGGTGTCTAATTCCCATCAGGGACCATCTACACCCCACAAAGGAGACCCACACTGCAACAGAGACACATGCATTTGCACATTTCCTGTACTGAACCATGCCCATAGCCACGCAATTATCGTTCACACACCCACGCTGGACCAGGACCTTCATACGATGGCCCAGTCTACTCCTCTTACGTATTGAGTGGGTGACGACAAAGCTACATGTCCAAGTTCTTACCCACTGTCTGCGGTGACATGGTTGCGTCCGCTGTACACAGCACTATGTAATGTTGTAGGGCCCGGGTCCTCATGCATACATTATGACCACACGGACACACTCAGATACGTTGTGGAACTGGCTGCGGGTACGTGCGCCCGGCCCCTTTATTGGCAGGGCCACATGTACAGTCATGCCTGTGCTGGATGTGTGTTGGTGCTGGCAACAACTACAACAGTGAACACTATTAAAACGGAAACAGAAAACACCAGCATTACAGATACAACTGCGGAGCATCATGGTGGTAGCCAGAGAAAGCACAGAGGTCACCCAATATGCAAACAGAAGTGTCCGTGAGTTGCAGTGTACTGAGATTGTGGCACTAGAGCTGAGCGTGCGCATGTGAAGAAATTGCCTAGGATTGTGTCCCTTCTGGGTATTCCTGATGCAGCTGCAGTGGGGTGTGTTACACCTGCATCATTTTCCTCAACATCATCCCAGGTCTCCCACACTGCCTGAGGAGACTGCTGCATAACCTCTCCACAGCACAAAACTCAATCAGTAACGGTTCATGGGTTGCGGTGCACTGAGTTAGTGGCACCTGGATTGCTGAGCAGGGTACCAGGTCGATGATGACATCAACGACAGGTGTGAGCAACTCCGTTAGTATGCCAGTACCACTGTTTTGACTCTGGCTGTTGGTGTTTGGAGGTGGTCCTGGCGGTTGTGGCATGTGCCTCCTGCTGTGATGTGACGTCTGGGCAGGTCAGGACTCGATTATATGTGTGAGCCCTGGTGGACCGCAGTTGAGGCCGGAGGCAGCGGACATCACAGGGCCACATACACATGGCGCTGATGACCCCAAGATCACAGACTCAGAGGCCATTCAATATCTCATCAGACAGGGTCCCTGACTTGAGCTGCACAGAGTTAGTGGCCCAGGTTGCACTGCGGCCGGCATAGGCACACTGCCACGGGACCCTGACTTGCCGTGCACTGAGGTAGGGCCACGCAGACTGAGCGGATCCTCGTCGATGTCGAAGGTGAACCTGTCAGAGGGTTGCGGGGGACAGTGGAAGGTATCCTCCAGGGCATGATGCAGAGGGCAGAAGCCATCTGGAAGCAGCAAATGGAGGAGTAGAATGGTACTGCCTCGTTATTGCCGCCAAGTCGGGATCAGCTACATGAGGATGAAGGCAACCCCCAGTCCATATACTCAGATGCCACCAAAGTTCAACCAGAGAGTGTCCATGGATGTCGGGAAACAGACATAGTGGCACCAGGGCTGAGAGTGGATGCAGTCTGCAATGAGGCCAGTACAATGATATGAACACTGCCATGAAGACATCAAGACTCAGTTCCTAATGTGTGACCTACTCGACCGCAGTGTGGGCCGGAGGCAGTGGCCAGCAGTGGCCCTCAGCCACGTGTCATTGGCTTGCAATGCACAGAGTTAGTGACACCAGAGCAGGTGTTGGTAGTGTTCGATCACCTCCGTAAAGGATGATCCTTTTTTACTCCAGACTGAAACGCGTGTTCCTCTTACGCCTCTCCTTGCGTGCAATGATATGACCTCTGCCATTGGGAAATCAATACCCAGTTCGAAATGTGTGACCTACTGGACCGCAGTGTAGGCCGAAGCCAGTGGTCAGCAAGGGACTACAGACAAGTGTGGCTGGAATGCTATGCACAGACTTGGTGGCACCACATCGAAGGGAGTATAGTGATATAGACTCTGCCTTGAAATATGTCCTCGGCCATTGTGTAATCAAGACTCAGTTCCAAATGTGTGACCCACTTGTCTGCTGTGTCTGCCAGTGGAGTACGTCAACGAGAAAGGAGTACTGCGGGACTGTGTCGCGGAGGCCATGATGGTCTGAGGAGGCTGCCAAGGTCTCGTACCTCGGGCTTGGAGCTTGCACCGGCACGTGGTGGGCCCTCTTTGACACACGCCAGTGTCAGGAGGTGAGCAGTGAGGCCTGGGTGCACAGAGGTGGGCAAAACAAGTCTGGGGACCAGCGGCCCGGGGTGCAGCAGGCGCACAGGATCGCAGGCACCACCGCACACGGCGTCGGCCTCATGGTGGGTTGAGAGGCGCCGCCCTGGCAGACATGTTGGGCATTCCGGAAGAGAACCACGCCCAGGGCTACGTGCTTTTTATTCACACTCCTACGCTAGCCTGGCGTACGCCGGGCCAGCCCACTCCACTCATGCTTACAGGGGGGATGTAACAGTCTAGATTTCCGTGATCTTCCCCACTGGCTGGGGCGACATGGTTGCGTCCACTGCCCAGTACACCCCAAACACCAGCAGTGAATGTCGACATGGAACTGTCTGTGGTCTGCATACTGCAGTCTGGCCAGCACACCCACGCCACACTTGGCATTGTGTACATTCTCATTCACGGGTCACTTGCCTCCTTCACACAAACCTGGTTCCCACCTCTCCCCACAATCTGCTATTGTGCGGCTGCGGTGCAATGCCGTTGATGGCTCGTGTACATGGCTAGCCCAGGTTACCACAATAAGTTGTGCTGTTGTGTCTGGTTGGTGGGCATGTTGTTTAGCATGTTGAATGTGATTGTGTAAAGTGTGCATTCCCATAGTTGTGATTTGCATGATTGTGGAGTTGGGGTGTGTGGTGTGTTCATTTGGTTCTTGCCAACAAGCAGAACATTTCCATAGGTGCCATCCTGGAAGAGCCGGTTGATGTTGGACGGTCGGTAGATGTTGGAATCACGCACACAGCCTGGGTAGTTTGCGATGACATTGGTGAAGAGTCCCCGGTGGTCCACTATTGCTTGGACATTGATGGAATGCGTGTGCTTTCTGTTGCGGTAATTGTGTGTAGTGTCGGCAGGGGGCACAAGTAGGACATGTGTGCAATCAATTGCCCCCAACACGTGCGGGAAGCCAGCTAAGGTGTGGAAGCCTTGCTTGGTCTCCATCTGTTCCTGCTCAGTGTCGGGGTAGTATAGGTACTGGGATACCAAGCTGATTATGGCATCCAGGACAGGTGTGAGGAACTTTGACAGGACTGGCTGTGAGACTCCTCCGACTCAGGCAGTTGTTGGTTGAAAGGTACCAGTGGCCAACAGGTGCAGCACAGCCAGCAGCTTTGTCTGAGGTGTGATGTTGGTTGTCCATTGATTTGGTACTGTCAGCCTGTGGGCATTAATGTTCAGGATGCAGAGGATGGTTGTCCTTTTGAGCCTGTAGTGGGCAATGACATCCTCTGGTGGTAGGTCTGTGAGGCTGGTGCGTTTTCTGAAGCTCCGCTGTCTTTGTCTGCGCTGCATCTGTGGTGGTCGGGGGGCAGGGTGGTGGCGGGCCTGGGGTGGTGATTGTGGGTGTTGTGGCCCTCTTGGGTGTCCGAGCTGCATGATCAGTAGCTCCATGGCATCTGTTGTTCTTCAGGTATGGCTCTGGGCTGGGCTCCCTTTTATGTTGTAGGTTGTAGTCCAACTTTACACCAGGTCAGAGCAGGTGTTAATTTCCAGCTGCTAACATGATTTATTGCCTGTTTTGTGATCTTATCGCCGATCTGGCTGGTCGTTGAAAATGTTGCGGAGTGGTGTTGTTGCGGCTTTTTGCACGGGAACGCCTACTCTGCATCTCATTAGTGTTATTTGCCGGGGTCATCTGTGGCGATGTTTTTTGCGGCTGCTATCGCAGGTAAACTGGTGATATCGGCTGTTAGCACCAGCTTGTGAATGGGGTGATAAATTTATCGCCACTTTGGCTGAGATAAGGTGCCGATAACTCGGCAATAAGTCCTTGAGAATATTCCTCTGTGTTTTTCGTTTTTCACAGTTGAAAGGCTGTCTGTCCCATAGGCTATCATTGGAGCTGCACTGTATGTCCTTAGGCAGAGTTTATAAGGATGTATATGCTCTAGTGCAAGTCTTTTGAGAGTTTGTTTTTTGGCATGCCTTTTGCTTTTTTGTTTTTTTGCATGCCCTATGCTCTATGGGAAATGCACTTTTAAAGATCTTATATTCCACTCTGCTGTTTCCTGTGAAAGATGAAATTTCTGATTCATGTGTGTTATCCAAAACCTTAAAGTGATACGTGTAATGACTGAATTAAAATGTTTTTGAAAAACAGATGCAATCAGTCTAGAGAAGTAGTATCATCATTGTATGATGAGTCTCGACTCAAGACATCTAAGATCTTTGACTCTGTTTCCACCCCTCATGTTGGTGCTGACTGAATCCAACACAATGAAGGACAGTAGTCTTTCATCCTGATTATGATAGGCTTGGAAATGTCTGGCTACAGGGTATTGTTTGTCGCCTTTGCATATAGCCCTTAGGTGTTCGAGTACTCTCTTCTTAGCTTTGTGTAGGGTGCTTCCTATATAGCTTTTCTTGCACGGGCACTGGAGTGCGTACACTACATGATCAGAGTTACAGGAAAAGTGTTTCTGTATGATAAACGGTTTGCAAGATGGTGATAAGATACATTCTTTGCAGCTCTTACTAGATTTACATGCTTTACAATTGCGGCATGGATAGAAGCCCTTGATGTCAGTTCTCTTAGTGTCAGGTGTATCTAGTGTTCTGCAAAGGGTATCTTTGAGTGATCTGGCTTTCCTAAAAGTAATTTGAGGAAAGGGTTCTATTTCAGAAGCCAAATCTTTATCAGTCAACAGGACTTGCCAGAAATTTCTCAACCCCTGTCTCACTTCTTTGGATTGTTGGCAATAGGTGGTGATAAATCTGATTTTCTGTTTTTCTTGAGGGGTTTATATTGTGTTGCTAACCCTCAGGAGGTCTATTCTGTCCCTCTTTTCGGCTTCCTTGCTGGCTCTCTTGAAGGCATTATTAGTATAACCTCTTTCACGGAATCTCTTGGTCATCACAGCCCTTTCTTTGAGGTAGCTATCTTCGGTGCTGCAATTACGCTTTGCCCGGAGAAATTCCCCTAAAGGGATGCTGGAAATGAGGCTTTTGGGGTGACAGCTGTGAGAATGTAGTAGTGAATTTCCTGCTGTTTCCTTACGAAATAAAGAACTCTCTATTTTGTTATTCTTTATGGTAAGTTTAAGATCAGGGAAATCTATTTCATTCAGATTGTTGACAAACACACTCGCTTCATCTTCATTACCATTCCATACAATGAAAATGTCGTCAATGTAATGCGCCCACCGTACTACATGTTTCTTGTACAGCTCCATCCTAGTCACAATGTTTTTTTCCCAATAGCCTAGATGGAGACCCGCAAAGCAAGGAGCAAAGCAGGTCCCCATCGAAGTGCCAAGGGTTTGTTTGTATATTTTGCCATCGAATATAAAAAAAAATTGTGTGAGGCAACTTAGCATCATAGATATCAGCATGTCAGTGTGTAATGTGTACGAAATTGATCTTTCCTTGAGAAAATGTTTGCAAGCCAACAGTCCTGACTCGTGAGGTATGCATGTGTATAGACTTGTGACGTCTAAACTGAGTAGGCTGTAGTTGATGTTCCAGTCCATTGTTTCTATAAGTCTGAGAAAATCTCCAGTGTCCTTAATGTATGATGGTAATTTTTGGACAAAGGGCTGTAGAAAAAAGTCTACATATTTAGATGAATTCTCTAAGAAACTGCCCCTGGACGACACAATAGGTCTGCCTGGGGGTTTGTTTCTGTCCTTGTGGACTTTAGGTAGTAAGTAAAGGGCAGGGAGTTTGGGGTATTTACAGGCTAAGAATTCAGATTATTTTTTTTCTAAAATACCCTCCTCTTTCCATTTAAGCAGCTGTCTTTGGTAACTCTCAATGGATTTTTCATATTCTTGTTTGTTACTGATTCTATATTTATCAGGGTCAGAAAGTTGGTCTAGGCCTTCATTTATATACATTTCCCGTGATAAAATAACAGCATTACCCCCCTTCTCCGCTTTCTTAATTACAATTGATTGATCATTTTTCAAATCTTTGATGGCTTTCAACTGTTCATTGGTTACATTCTTGTTGAAATGCCACTTTTTTCTGGGCAAGTTGAGGAATTCCTGCATGACTCCACGTTCGAAGACATCTATGGAGTCGTTCTTGATTTGAGGCAGAAATATGGATTTCGGTCTAAAACCACTCTTGGTGCTTAAATCTGTCCTAATATTCTCATCAATGTCAAGAAATGTACCTGTTGCTGTGTCATCACTTTCCAAATCTTTACATGTATCCCATAGTTCTTTGTCCCCTATGCTAGCGAGACTGGGTTCCTCAATAGCCCTTACACTAGGGTCCTTAACCTTTGTCGCGTACCATTTTTTTATCCTTAATTTCCTAGTCAAATAAAATAAATCAATGCGACTTTGAGTAAAGTTAAAATTATAATAAAGACAAAATGATAAACCCAAAGTAAGAGTTTCTACCTCAATGTCGGTGAGTTCTTGCTCCGACAGGTTGAAGACCGTGTATATATATATATATATATATATAAAATAATGGGATGTGGCCAAGATGGCGACCGAGTAGGACGTGCCTGCTCGACGTTCTGGCTCTGAAAACAGGCCCGGCCTTAGCTTTGAGTAGCTGTGCCACTAGCATAAGCCTTGTTGCTCTGAGGCAACTACGGAGAATGCGCTGACCCAATCGACCACCTTGAGCGGTGTCCTCGACCGTGGTGTTGTGTGCCGGAGAAGTGCCGCCGGGAAGCGGCCCTGGGCGAGGCAAGCCAGGGCGAGTGACAAAGGAGCTACGCAGCAGAGCGGTCTGCTGTCCTGGAGGCTGAAAGAAGGTGGGGATCAGCACAAAGAGCAGTGGTGCCGTGGAGGTGGATCCATAGCAGTTTCCACGGATACCCGAATAACCGAAGAGACTGCAGAGAAAGCGGTGGTGGGGCCTGACCCAACCGAGACACGTCCCCAAGTCTGAGCCGCACCGAGAGAAGCTCAGGTGGAAGAGGACTGTGGCCTCCAAGACAGGTGCTCTGAGAGACATGAAAAGTGGAGTGTGCTGGCGGGAGCTGGTGCGCCTTGAGAGGGGGCAGCTGCATACCAACTGCGACTGGACCGGAGCAGCTAACCGTGAAGTAGTGAGAGAGCTGGCCGTTATAACAGGCCGGTGCACGCCAGATTGGCGTGGGCCCCTGGAGTCTGCACCGCACAACAGTGTCTGCAATCGGCCCGCAAGAGTAGGGCGGGCAGCGCAGCGCACAACGCCCATAGCACAGGCACTGGTAGGAGAAACAGCCACGGGCAGCGCCTGTGAGCAGTGAGAAGTGTGCCCGACTGGAGGGGTGAGGGATTTGCCAGTTTCCCCCCTTCATTTAGAAGCATTTGGGGCATTCGGATGCACCCAACACAACACACTAAACTGTAAGGGCCCGAGGAGCAGCAGTCTCGCTCACAAAAACGGAGTTGGCCCCAGCACCCGCAGTCGCCTATTTGTGTGTAGGAAGCCGAGGGAAGAGTTGTTTCTGAGCGGTGAATCAGTAATATCAGGCACTTAAGCACGATAGGGCGGATGGCACAGAGAGACCCCAGCTGTGCCCCAGGAGTCATAAAGAGCGGAGCAAATTGCAGAGGGGCAAATCCAGAGACATTGTGGGGAAACTACATGGGAGAATCCCAGGATCCCTGCTGAAGGGCAGTGCCCCTTGTTGCCTCAAAGGCATAAATGTCCTCACATCTAAGGCCCGAGGCACAGGCGAACTCTTGTAACATCAGGTGCACTGGACCTCCCCTAAGTGCAGCAACGAGGAAGCCCACTTTTGGAAATATTTTAGGCGAGGGGTGCCATAGAGAGTACAGAAAGCCGATCACAGCAGCCGCAAAGAGGGGGGGGGGGGACAGATCAGTCAACGAAATGCTACTTAAAACTCCAGCAATAAACACTGTGGAAACTACAGAAGCAACAAACAATGGAGAAACTGAGGCCTCACTCACTTGTGCATTCATTGAGACTTTATTTGCATCACTGAGGGAAGATTAAAGCAGATGAAGACGGAAATAGTGCAGGAATCAGAGAGGTGAGGAGGGACGTGGACTCAATGGGAGACAGGGTAGACTCCCTGGAGACTCAAAGCTCAAGCAGGGATGAAGAGATCGAACTCGTACAGCAGGAGGTAATTCATTTGAAGGACCAGCACTGGACCTCCAGGCCCATGCGGAGGACCTGAAGAACCATTCTAGCCGCAACAACATTCGTATTCGCAATTTCCCTCGTGGGGCAGAAGGCCAGAACATTGCAGAGTACATTGAGGGTCTTTTCAGGTCGGTCCATGGTGCCTCAGAGGAACTGGAGATTAAATTAGATCGCACACACCGGTTGGGCCCCAGGAGGCCCTGTGCGGCACCTCCCCCATATATTCTAGCTTGTGTGCATGATTTCCAATTGACAATTCCAAATAACAACCCCAAACAAATATAACACTCAAAACAAATCGGGTTCTTGTAATAATTCAAGACTACGAAGTGAGTGGCTGTAAGGCTCAAGAGTCAAGACCCAAGAGTCAAGTTATAGCGATTGAGGTATGCAATCATACCAGAGTTACAGTAATGAGCTGAGCATGACATTACCGCATAGCTAAAGCATGCTATTTTTCATCCAGTTAGATCTCAACCTCGTGGGAACATGAACGCTGGTCCAGAGAAATAAGACCTGTTTTTTAAACCTGGGGCGGACGTTGTCATTGACTAAAGTAAGTAGGGGTAATCGGTTTAGTATTGATACCTCTAGTGAAGAAAGAACAAGGGAGAGGTGATTAAATCCATGCTTTCCTTATATGTATTTCTAGCATAAATTTTAAAGAGGAGCATACAGGCACAAGCTTAGTGAATTGATTACACAAGCAGAGTGGTGGGAGCAATATGAAAGCGCCAACCAATGTAAGTGTGACTTTACCCACAAGATTAGTAATATAGGAGTGAGTCACTACTAAAGCTGTTGCAATTTGAGATAGTCACTACACAAGCTGTTGTAATTTTCAGAAACCTAATGTGAGTGAATGTGAGTGAATGGTAAAGAAGAGGATAGAATGAGCTTGTATAGAGAGAGTGCTGTCTAATGATAGGGCAATTTGGAACTGAAGTATTGGCACAGAATGGTTCTCTATTGAGGAAATATTTGTATTGTTTTTTCTGATAATGTTGGTAATTTCTTGATTGATGTCAGATATGTTGTATGCAAATAGTATTCACTTTTAATTGTATTTATTTGTATTTGTAGAGTATATAATATTGGGAGTAACTACTACGGTCTTGAAAAAGAAGATGGTATGAGACTGAACCTTCAAAACGCATCGACGCACACAGTAAAGCCACAAATCTTAGTGTTCATCTGTCACCTTAGAAGTACCAAATGTAATAGACAACAAGGTGTTTAGGTTAAGAAATTCTGTTAACACCAAATTGTGGCGATCAAAGACAAAATGTATTGTCTGTACAGACTCTTGGGGAAAAGGTGTTTTTAATTTCATGGGATTCTATATGTGATTTTATGATGTTAGTATTTTAATGAAGAGACTGTGATTTTTTGATCCAAGACGGTGACCCATTGCGGAATGATTTTATGAAGTTTTGTGATGATAAATTGTATAATTATTTTGGCATTCTATTGTTTTTTGTGCCAATACTTGGGTTATTCAGATAGGTAGACTGTGAGTTGTGCTAAACAAGTGGTGTATTTGAGTGTGGTGAATAAAAGTGAGAGAAGTGATTGACATCTTAGGATTTATGTCTCCCAGAGGACATCATCTGACAATAGTTCTTGTTTGAACCCTAGTCCTTTGGGTTACCAAGGGTTCCTCTCGTCTCTTTTATATACCAAACACAGTATCTCCAGGGCGTCCCCCTCTTCTACAATCGCCACTGACCAAGCGGAAGAGATTAAAGCCCCATTTAGAATAGAGGAGGTAATTTCAGCTTGAGCTAAGCTTAAACCACTGAAATCCCCTGGACCAGATGATTTTTCCGTAGCGCTTTACAAAACTTTGTGTCCCATACTGGCTTCCATCCTCACTAGAGTATATAATGCTGTAGGGACATCATCTACTCTTCCCAACTCGATACTGGGAGCATCTATGATTATAATCCCCAAGATTGAGAAAGACAAAAGACAATGTGCCTGGTACAGACCCATCTCTCTCTTCAATATTGATTTTAAATTGTTCACAGGTGTCCTTGCATCTAGACTGTCGCCACTACTGCCTGGGCTGATTGACCCGGATCAGGTGGGTTTTGTGCCTGGTCGCCAATGCGCAGATAACACCAAACGCATACTCCATGTAATTGACAAAGCACAGCGCTTTGATACTGAGCATTTGATTCTGTCAATGGACGCTGAGAAAGCGTTCAACAGAGTGAATTGGATGTATTTTAAGGCCCCGTTGCAGCACTTTGGACTCCTAGAGAGATTCATTGCTTGAGTCTTTAGGGGTTACACTAACCCTGTTGCCACAGTCCGTGTAAATGGATATACCTCTGTTTCTCATACAGAGCGGGACCCGTCATGTAGTGTAGTTCCTATATTCCCAATAGGCTCTGCGCATTGGAATAATATAAACAGCAGTGTAGACATAGGACTGAGGTCGACTAGGTCTCTACTGACTATATTAGACTTAATTAGTTTTGCCAGCTAGCTCAGAGGTCACTAGAAACTTTCTCAAGTAAACAAGGAGGAGTTTAAATTCCCTGGATAGACAAGAAGGGATTCGCTTCTGACAACTATATATAACATGACAACTTTGCTCCCTCAGAATAAAGAGTGTATCTCTAGAGTTGTGTGAAAACAATAGACAACCATTTCACTCAGTCAATCGTGCATACTTAGTTTCACCAGAGTGCAGAGAAATAGAGAGACGGGCGTTTTCAATAAAAGGTGTTATTTATTGAGCAGTCTTTTTTCTCATGCAAGAGAAATTAATTGCCATAATTGCAATACTTATTATAAAGTACAGTGCGTACAGTAAAAGGAGTATTATGAAATAATACTGTAAAAGCATTGATATGGTTTCTTAGCCATATGATACTTTAAAATGGATAAAATATATACATACATAAAAACATTGACTAACGTACTCAACTGGTGTTTCTAATCTACGCCTTCTACCTGACCTAAGCCTAATACGTGGGAAGGAGTAAGTAAGTGGCAGTTTAAGTTAAGTTGGGTTTTTGCCAAGGATCTGAATCAAGAATTCTCTTAAGGGTTTAGTCAGCTCGGTACCTTGGTTCTTAGAATGAAGGAGGTCTTGTATCTGTCTCTCAGGACGGCTGAGGAAAGGTGCCTTCCGGGCTCGTCACGATAACGAATTTTACAAAAAAAACAAGGGACATACTTACGTCAGAAGTGTTTGTTGACCTTGATGAAACAGGAGCGGCCGGTACGAGTGGCTTGGCTGTCCCCTGCACGCGATAGAACTAGTGTCCAAAAAAGTGAAGTGGCAGCATTTGAGTGCAGCCCTGATGAAACTGCTTTTACGCAACATAGCAGTGAAACATGTCGGCACTGGCAGCAGGTTATGGTAGGCACGATTAGCTACCAGCCTTTTTAATAATTACAGCACACAATCACCGCCCTATGAATAAAATTGGTTAAGGGATTGGTGTGTGTGTTTTTATGCACTCAGTTAGTATTATTTGTGTGTGTGTTTGTCACCAGCAGATCATTCTGCAATTCACTATATGTCACTTTACATGTTGTTTGTTTTGGACACTACTTTCCTTTCTGCTTATTTTTCTTTGAGAAGCAAGTGACCACCGATGATGAGACAGGGGCCTGTCTGGAAATTGTATACCAGTTACCCCGTTGGTGGTGTTTCCGTGAGGGGTCATTTGCTTCTCTCACATTTTTTTGCTCTATTAAGAGCGGTGTCCAATGTTGGGTGTGGACGAGTGTGTGACCAATTATAGTCTGGTGCACTATTACTGGGTTTCTTGTGTGTTGCCCGGGAGAACAGGTTCTTAACTTTGGCGGAGGACAGTGCAGTTTTCTCCTTATAAAGTGTATAAGAGAGCAGTGGGGAGTTAGAGTTTCTTGTACCCCCTTTTAGTCACTGATTCAGACGTTCGCCAGCGGATTCGGTCTTATTTTGTATTGTCGTTTTTGAGTGGAGGGCGACCCTTTCTGTTTTTCCCTCTGAGCTCCTTTATTGTGGGGATATACACACAATCAGTCTGTATGCGAACAAAGTAATACTGACACTAGAGAACCCCCAGACATCGGTCCCAGCTGTACTGTCGGAACTGGAACGCTTCTCCCAAGTCGCAGGTTTCAAATAAATGTACACAAATCGCAGGCTCTCAATCTCACCTTAAAACTGTCTACACTTAGTTTTTTTTAAAGTGCACTTCCCATTCAGTGGGCTACAGTGGCTACCCCCTATTTGGGAATACAACTGTCAGCATCAATACAGGACACTATAACACTAAACTATACTGCCTTGCTTTGTCAGTTCAGGGAAGACTTACGCCGCTGGAAACTGCACACTCTGTCCTGGTTCGGTCGAATAGCATCCATCAAAATGTCTATACTGCCAAAGATCCTATTCTTGTTCCAGACCCTCCCTTTGGAACCACCTAGGGGCATGCTGCATACACTTCTACAAGAGCTAGAATCCTTCATCTGGGCAGGCAAGAGACCTAGAATGCGATACGATTTAGGTTACAGACCTCTGAGGGAGAGGGGCCTGGGGATCCCAAACTTACAGGATTACTACTGGGTGACCCAGATTAGGACATTCATGGAGTGGTCACGCCCAGAGTCCGAAAAGCACTGGCTTTTTATACATAGAGCGTTAGCTTGGCGGCCACTATGGCAAATACCTTTCCTGACAAAAGCAGCCAGACCTAAGAATCTCTATCTCTCGTGCGTAACGAGAGCTCCTTTTAAGGCTTGGGACAAAATAGATTCCAAAAGAAACCTCACTACCTTTCCGCCCCCTCTGACACCCATTGTCGACAACATCTCTTTTTCACCGGGGGATGGACGTAAAGGCCTTTACAAGGTGGACAAGAGAGGGAAGTAGATCAATCTGGCACTTCTTCAATGAGAGGGGTCCACTCTCTTTTGAGGACCTCTGTAGTCAGCAGGGTCTCCCCCAATCAGAACACTTTCACTATCAACAGATAAGGTACTGAGTCATGCATCCAGATGTCCGCCCACTGGCGCAGTGCCGTCTTACTGCTTTTGGAAAGTGGTTACTATCTAAAATAGACGACGTTCATCTTATATTACAGTTATAAGGCTTAATCAGACAGGCCCCAACTCCTCATAAGACCCCCAGTCAAAAGAGATGGGATCTAGAACTAGAACGTACCCTCACCCAGTGTGAATGGGAGGACATCTACTACAGGGCTAAACACACTGCGTGCAACATGGCTAGTGTTGAAACAGCCACTAAAATAGCAACGTACTGGTATTACACTCCTGTCCATCTCCATAAATGCAACCCATCAAAAGATCCTCTGTGCTGGCGCGGGTGTGGTTTACCAGGCACCCTGACCCACGTTCTATGGTATTGTCCTCAGTTGAACTCTTATTGGGCGCAGGTACTACGTGGCATAGATACGCATTTCGATGCAAAACTACCCCAGTTCCCAGCCTATTTCCTTTTGGGGTTACCGAATGCCCTCATGTTCACTCTCAAATCACGCAAGGGCCGCCAAATTGCATTAGCCTTGGGGAGCGTCTCTTCAAAATATTCTCTCACACTGGGGATTAAGTCACCTACCTACTCATACGTGCTGGCTGCATCGCATGTGGTAGACTCTCGGTATGGAGAGGATCTCCCTTTCACTTGCGGACAAGAGTGCTTCATTTCCCCACTGTTGGAATCCTTTTTATCGCTGCTATTTTCTGAGTTCAACTAAATTACCTGCCCTAAATATTTTAGGTTGTTGTGCCTTACTGGACAGATGCAGGAGACCCCTCAAGGCGCAGCATAACTAGTGTAGACACGTTCAGTGGTGGGAGGGGGGTGGGATGAGGAGTGGGTCTTCTGGGGTGGGGGGTTGATGTTGGAGTTTTTAATCAATAACTCTACAGCTTCCCTCACATTGTGGGAGGTCAGGATGCACATTTTGTTCTGCTGTAGTTAACTTGTGATATGTGTAAAACTCAATAAAGAAACTTTCAACATAAATAATGACAAACAGGCGTCCCTGCGGCCTTCTCAAGGTTTTGAGGTTATGATGCTTGAGCCCTACATACTACGGTCTGTATTTTTTAGGTCTGTATTTTTATGTCCTGATGGCAGGATTGATGTCATTTTATGCCCTATTGCGATAAGGTGATTCATCTGGGTATGTGCATTATCCCACTGCCTCATGTTCAAGAGTTACATGGTTATGTACAGTGATATGTGGTGACTTATGTGTACCTTAACTACAATCTGATGCCCTAAGGTTATGAGTTATGACATTTTACACCTGGCTATGATAGGATAACAAGCATCCTTTACAGGAAATGCATAATATGTACCTTTGCTGTGTAAGGTGTTGTTATACCTAATGTTTTCATGATGTTTTCTAACGTGTGCAACTTATGAGTATTTACTTTAGTGTACTACATGTGATGTTATGACAGTTGCCTAGTTGGTAAAGTGATTTATGTGATTGTGGTCTAATATGTTTTATGTACAATATATGAGATATTTGAACATAACCTGCTGTGGAGTCTCTTATTGTGGTGTGTGTAGTATGTCACTGGTGCATGTGTGTTGCACAAACACTTTACACATTGCCTCTAGGATAAGTCTGACCTCTGTTTCTCATACAGAGCGGGACCCGTCATGTAGTGTAGTTCCTATATTCCCAATAGGCTCTGCGCATTGGAATAATATAAACAGCAGTGTAGACGTAGGACTGAGGTCGACTAGGTCTCTACTGACTATATTAGACTTAATTAGTTTTGCCAGCTAGCTCAGAGGTCACTAGAAACTTTCTCAAGTAAACAAGGAGGAGTTTAAATTCCCTGGATAGACAAGAAGTGATTCGCTTCTGACAACTATATATAACATGACAACTTTGCTCCCTCAGAATAAAGAGTGTATCTCTAGAGTTGTGTGAAAACAATAGACAACCATTTCACTCAGTCAATCGTGCATACTTAGTTTCACCAGAGTGCAGAGAAATAGAGAGACGGGCGTTTTCAATAAAAGGTGTTATTTATTGAGCAGTCTTCTTTCTCATGCAAGAGAAATTAATTGCCATAATTGCAATACTGATCCAGCGGCCTATAGAAAATATATCATAAACAACGCTACCCAATTTCATAACCTATAAACAAAATTATATACTAAATTATGGACCCATTTATAAACCTGACATATTTTGGGCCTACTGAATCAGGTGGTCAGATTAAATCATTAGACACATTATCTACAAACTATATACAGTTTTATACATCTGCGGAAAGAATATTGTCATTAGAATAAATCCTAACCATTTAAACGACCACCATTGGCGACGTGATCTAGCTAATAGTAACCTACACTTCTGAATAACCAAGACCAGCTTGTTTGTCAAAAGTAAGATTTTATTTACTAAATTATGGTATTTTAATTGATAGTTTTATAAAAGTTATTTATTAGCATTGAAGCAAGCATGATTGTAAAGAAACGTGAGAAAAATACAATTCAAGCAAGTAAATCAAATTCAAAGTGAATATTTAAAGTTTAGCATTTCTAAAACCTAAGTCCCTAACTGAGCTAAATAGATAGAAATTAAAGAAAAGTTCTTTGAGGATTCTTACGTGCTCCACGCAATGTCCGACAGCACTTCACCCTCATCGGAAAGTCAGAAAGCAGCAGCCAGCCCATCCCTAGGGGCATGACTTTTTATACCTTTCTATGCTAACTAAACTACGCAAAGGAAAGTTTTCAGAAATCTTCGACGTCCCATTGGCTGAGAGTGACAAGTGACATGTCACCCACATTTCAAAAGTTCCATTAGGTCACTTTTCTTAAGGACCATTGTCTTTTCTGAATGCAACCAGGAGCTTCCTAGGTTTGCAACAAATGTATATTAATGTTCTCATAGCTTCCAATTGACTTCCGCGGATGCCAAGTTAAGGGCTGACAAAATGTTCTTTTTTGACCTTGGCCATGTCCGACAGAATGATGATAGCACGTCAGTTTTTGCTTTGTGAACGCAGCTTTTGACGAACATTTTATTTCAGAATGGGCGTCTCATGACTTTTGCAGAAGTAAAATTCAGCTTTTTGTAGCTCGAGCAAACTAGGCCCAAAAGCAGGCAACTTATGCTTTCTAGTATAAAACAAACACAAGAAAAGTATTAATGTAAGAAATAATGTAGATTCTGTATCCACCCCAGGATCTACTAATTAATTAACCCACCCGATTAATCAAATGTTACCTAGCAAATGCAAACAAATAATGCAGCGTTTATATCTACCAGTCTTCATTAATCCATGAGACTTATGTGCACCTAGAATAGTAGAAATGACATCACACAGACAAGGAAAAGCAAAACAAGCACATGCTTCTTTTAAGTTTGCAGCAGTTAGTAGTGACAAAAACGAAAACAATAAATTATTTTATTATTTTGCACGAACAAAAAGATGCAACAATTATGCACGTTTATGAGCACACATGTTAGTCCCCCCATGTGTAAAGTTTAATCTAAGTTGTATTAGCACGACATATCACAAATCATTAATATTATTATTCATGTTATGGAAATGTGACTTCACGAGTTTAAACAAAATTTTGTTTTCTATCTCGCTCCATCAACTCCCTCATCTGGTGATTAACAAATCACCACACCAGCACTCAAAATTTTGGTAATTTAAACTCCCAAGAAATCGATTCAAATTCATTTGTATTAGTAAACCTAAAAGTCTGTTTCTGCATAATCTTTGGAATTAGCATAACGCTCTCTATGTAACTCCTGTAATTCGATTTCTCTTTCTTCTTCTTTTCTAAGTTTATAGATTCTTTTCTTCTCTTTCAACTGTTTCTTTCTTTTATGTAACAAACAACCTATTTTGGTTAAAATAAAAATGAATACTATTACAATCAAAGGTGCCAAAATCTTGCCAAGAATTGAACTTCCGATATCATGAAACCAGTTTTTAATTGCTTGAAACCTTTTTGAAAGTTTCCCTGTAAAATCTTCTTCTTCTAAAGGAATTATCTCTGAATGCATTTGTGTAATATTCTTGATATACATTTCAATATTCTTACTTTCGTCAGGTATATATGTGCAACAATGTTGTACATGTAAAATGCCACAGACTCCTCCCTCTTTTGCTAGGAGTATGTCTAAAGCAAGGCGATCTTGAATTACCATGGATCTAATTGCAATAACTTCAACATTTACTAATTGAAACCCATCAGCTGTGTCAGTTGATAATCTATCAACTATAGTGGACAATTTTCTAATTCTCCCTGCATTTAAGGTTATACCAACAAAAGGTATTACTGCTTGAAAAATATCTCCTAGAACTTCAGTAAAAGTTTCTCTTTTAACTCTATTTACATAATTATGAATTTTAAACAATCCTTCTGAATCTCTGTCAACATGAAACACTTTAGGAAAAACAATTCCCACATAACAAGTTCCATACCAGTGGTCTGGAAGGTTGTAGTAGGCTTTGTCACCACAAACAAAATAAATCCCAGGAAAGATTGGATCCTTTCCACCTTTGAATCCCCAACCTCCCATAATCTGATAAGTATCTTCACAGTTACTTGCACCTACAAAGTAATTTATCAAAAAGTGTGTTATCTCTTCTAATGCAAAGCTTTCCACTAACTGGTTTGTCTATGTGAATTGCAATATTTTCAAGCATTTTGCCATTTAACTTCTCATCCTCTTTCTGCCAGAAATTAGACTTAGTCTGCTTGACTAATTCATTCCTCTTATAAATTGCTCTTCTCTCCTCAACCATATTCAAAAATTTCTTTCCTTCAGCACTTAATTTGCAAGTTAGATTATTTTTATAAGCATACTCATAAGTAAGTTCGTTAGTAACAAGGAAAAATTCTCTCATTTGCTTTGCTTTCTTATGCTTATTTAAAGCATTTTCAATTTTAATATTTGCAAAAATTTCATCATAATTTGAATAGTAATATTCTAAACGTCCAGTTTGATAAAATAAACTAGTTAACACACTACATGTTACAGCATAAGTGAGAGGAAGCATATTATATGTTACTCCCTCAGAAACAGAAGCAGGTAACTTAACGCAGACATAGCAGTCTTTTGCATCCATTACCTTAACATATTCACTCAATAGCTTTGTGAATGTATTACTTGAAAAATCACTAATTGATTTATCTTGATGAATGTTAGGCTGATGATCAATAACTTTTGCAGACGCACTATGTTTAGTTTGGCTAACCAGAGCTTTGTTTGTTATGTTAACTTTGTGTAATTCTCTATTCATCTCCAAAGAGATAATCACAGCTAAAACCAACCAGAGCAGAATTAAAATGAGCAGACACACCAGAGTCATCTTACAGCATCTCTTAAAAACAGAACACTTTGAAGTGCTCTCCTTAACATAAGGCATTTTTGGTTAGTTTAGCCTCAAAATAAAATAAAAATAAATTTTAAAATTCTAAATTTATATTTACACCCCCCTTTTAAAATATATATATATATATATATTTTTTTTTTTTTTAAACCCTAAACAAAATTTCTTCGACCTTATGTCATACATAAGTTTTCTTCAACTAAACAGTTTTTCTTCGACCTTGTGTCAACTAACAAATTTTCTTCAGCCTTTTGCCAATTTAATATTTCTGTACTTCAATCATTGTCACTAATTTCTTGGATTTCGTCTTCTTCTTCACTACTATCATATATGTCAATAACAGGTGGAATTACTAAATAAGTCCACTCAGGAGACTTGTATTTTTGGTTTGGTCTTACTATTCTTTTTCCTTTTCTCGATATCACTTCAATTTTCCTTCCAACTCCAACTTCTTTTCCAGGACTCTTTTGACTACTGATTTCTTCAACTTGTTCTTTTGGTTTCTTGATCAATCTGACTCTCAATCTTCCACCAGGCCAGTAGTCTGCTTTTCTCACGTACTTCTTTTTTGGTTCAGAATTATTTGATTCTGACTTCCAAGTCCTTTTCTTTCTGTTTTCACTTTCACCATCCACGTCACTTTCTTCAGTTTCGTAGTCTGAAATTTCAATTGACTCAGGAACTTCTCTATTCGGCAATTTCACTCCTTCAGGAACTTCACTTTGTTTTCCATCACTGGTACTCGGTAATTCGTCTTCCTCCTCTTCTTCAATTACCTTCAACTTCCCAGATTTCGGATTTCTGTTCCTTACTTCAGAGTTTGTTCTCTGCCTTTCGATACTCTCCTGGTCTGAAACTTCTTTTTGTTCTGCTTCTTTGTCTTCGATAGAGACAACCGAATCCTCAGTTATCTTTCCTTTTAACAGATTCTCTTCACCTTCAGAATCTATTTCAATTATTTCCAAGTCTTTTCTTGTCAAATTTCCATTCACTGGCACAGTTTCCAGATGTCGACTTTCTTGTCGATCTTCAGAATCTGGATTTATTTCACCTTCTGTTTCGCCTTCTGCTTCAGAATCAGAATCATCTGTGGTATCACTTTCAACATCAGAACTCTCAGGAGTTGGTACTGGAATAGTATGACTAGGATGAATCCAGCGTTTCAATCCTCTGCACTTTACAGCATTAGTAGTGATCAAAATTATCTGCCTAGGCTTCTGCCATCTAGGAGCTAGACAATTCCTTCTCCGATGTACTTTCGTTCTGACCCAATCGCCAGGTCTCAGATCATGTGTCAAAACCTTTTCATTTGATTGTGCTTCAGTTCCCACCTGATTAGACACAGAAGTTACCATATCAGATAACCTTTTACAGTAATCCAAAATAGCACTGTCATTTATGCTCAACAGTTTACCTACAGGTACAAAAGCTTGCCT
Organism: Lissotriton helveticus; assembly: GCF_964261635.1. Taxonomy (NCBI): domain Eukaryota; kingdom Metazoa; phylum Chordata; class Amphibia; order Caudata; family Salamandridae; genus Lissotriton; species Lissotriton helveticus. The sequence continues at coordinate 1,596,238,227 of NC_136067.1, forward strand.
CATAACTCTTCCCATTAAAATTTCATGAGGACTCAAACCTGTCTTTTTATCTGGTGTACTTCTTAATGACATCAAAACAAGTGGAAGAGCATCAGTCCACTTTATACCTGTTTCAAGACACATTTTTCCAATTCTGTTTTTAATTGTTCCATTAATTTGTTCAACCACTCCTGATGCCTCTGGTCTGTATGCACAGTGTATTTTCTGCTCAATGCTCAAAGCTTCGCAAATTAACTTCATTAGTTTGTTATCAAAATGGCTTCCTCCATCACTCTCAATAGTGACTGGAAAACCGTACCTTGGGATGATTTCTCTGAGCATTAGTTTTGCTACTGTAATTGAATCACAATGTCGTGTAGGGAAACCCTCTACCCATCTTGAAAATAAACAAACAATTACAAGCACATATTTCAAACAATTGTGTAAGGGCATTTCGATGAAATCCATTTGTAATCTGGTAAAGGGACCACCCTCTCGACCAATTATTCCTGTCCCCACCACTGATTTTCTGTTTGGATTCATTTGTTGGCATGACAAACACCTTTGGCAAAAAGATTCTGCAATAGTTCTGAACTTAGTATTGAACCATGTTTCTCTGAAAAGTCTAACCATAGAATCTCTTCCCAGATGTGCTGGACCATGATATAATCTGGCCATGTCAGCAATCAAGCAATTTGGTAAGACTACTCTACCATCTTTGTAAACCCACACTCCATCTTCTTCACGTGGTCTACAATCTGATCTTAACCACAAGTCTTTTTCTTCATCATCTGCTTCATTTTGTAAATCTCTAATCTCATGCCATGTTTCTACAACTGTTGTTAGCATTAATGAATTTGAATCAGTTTCTTTACTCCTCTCCCGATTGTAAGAATAATTTTTCCTTGCGCAGTATTTAGCTGTTTCATCTGCGAAGGCATTGCCCTTGGAAATATAATCAATTCCTCTAGTGTGTGCTGCACACTTAACAATGGCGATTTCTTTTGGTAATTGTATTGCTTCAATTAATCTCCTAATGAAAACTGCATTTTTAATTGGTGATCCTGCTGATGTCATGTATCCTCTCTGTGACCAGAGTTGTCCATAATCATGCACAACTCCATACCCATACTGACTATCAGTAATGATGGTAACTCTTATATCCTTTGATATTTCACATGCACGAATCAAAGCAATTAATTCAGCCACTTGTGCTGAACGAACTCCTTCAAGACATGATGCTTCTTCGACATCTTTGACTGTACAAACTGAATATGAAGCTTTTAAGACACCTCCTTCGGATCTTAAGCATGAGCCATCTACAAAGTAGACGAAATCCGATTCAGACAAAGGTCTGTCTTTGATGTCTTTTCTTGGTTTAGTGCAGAATTCCATGACATCTAAACATTCATGTTCTGTTTCAATGTCATCAACAATTTCAGAATCAGGCAGTAATGTAGAAGGATTCAGATTTAAACATCTTGAAATCGAAACATTATCTGCTCCTAGTATGATTTTCTCATACTTTGTCAATCTGCTACTTGTTAAATGCTGAGTCTTACCTCTTGTCAGTAAAATTTCTACTGAATGAGGCACAAAAACTTTCACAGGAAATCCCATAATGATCCCCTCACTTTGTTTGAGACTAATACTTGTAGCTGCAACTGCTTTTAAGCAACCTGGTAGTGCTTTTGCAATTGGATCAAGAACTGCAGAGAAGTATGCAATAGGTTTCTTTAAATTTCCGTGTCTCTGAATCAACACAGATAATGCACATCCTTCTCTCTCACTACAATACAGTTCAAAATCTTTCTCATAATTTGGCATACCTAAAGCAGGAGCTTGGCATAAGCTCTTTTTCAGGTTTTCAAAAGAATCCATCTCAGCATCATTGAGAATAATTGGATCTTTTACATCTGACTTTGTCAGTCTTTGTAGTGGTTTTGCAATTACTGAAAATCCACTTATCCATTGTCGACAGTAACCAACCATTCCCAAGAACATTCTGACCTGTCTTTGTGTTCTTGGTGGTAACATTGCTTGAATCATTTTTATTCTCTCTATTGTTACTTGTCTTTTTCCCTTTGCAATTCTGTGACCAAGATATTTTACTTCTTGTTTGCAAAACTGTAGTTTTGCTGGGGACACTTTATGTCCTTCTTCTGCAAGGCGATTTAACAGAATTATTGTGTCTGTCACACAATTTTCTCTTGTCTTTGCAGCTATCAACAGATCATCAATATACTGCACTAACGTAGACCTACCAGGTAAGTCTAGGTCTTCCAATGATCTTTTTAACAGTTCATTAAAGATTGAAGGACTTTCTGTATAGCCCTGAGGGATTCTTGACCATCCGAGGGTCTTACCTTGGAATCTGAAAGCAAAGATTTCGTAACTGTCTGGATGTAAGGGAACAGTAAAGAATGCATTGCAAAGATCAATGACTGTATACCATTCAGCATCATGTGGAATCTGGAATAAAATTACTGCTGGATTTGGAACCACAGGACAACATGGAACGACAATTTGATTAACCTTTCTCAAATCTTGTACGATTCTAAATGTTCCATTTGACTTTTTAACTCCCATAATTGGTGAATTACAAGGACTACTCTCCATTTCTTTTAATACACCTTGCTTGATTAATTTTTTCAATTATTGGTGTAATACCTTCAATTGTTTCTGTTTTCATTTTATACTGTGGAATGTTTGGAAATTCTATTCCCTGTTTTAATGTAATTTTTACTGGATCTACGTTTTTCATCAGACCCATCTCATTTCCAGTAAAATCCCATATATCAGATTTCACTGTTTCCTTGAGCTCTTCAGGTAAATCCTTTTCTTCGAATGCAGGAAACAATTTTGTTTCTTCTGCTTCTATCATCATCATTGTCATTCTGTATAAACCATCTTCCTCCATTGTTTGTAACTCAACTCCATCCGGAGAACAATATATTCTACAATTCATTTTACATAGGATGTCTCTGCCCAATAGATTCACTGGACTACTATTACAAACCACAAATCTGTGTTTGTCTCTGTAATTTCCAATTTCAACTGGTACTGGATCAGTTAAGTTAGTTTTAATTTGCTGATTACTTACTCCGACAACTTGGATGGTATCCCCAGAGAGAGGTAGGTTTTCAATTTCCACTGATCTAACAGTAGAACGGGTAGCACCAGTGTCCACTAGAAAAGTGATGTCTACATCATTAACTTTCCCGTTTACAAAAGGACCAGACTGGTCAACCTCAAGAGTGGCTCCAACAACACACTCTTCCTCCTCTCTCGGGCACCGTCAATAATAATCATCAGAATCGCTGTCTTGACTTTCTGTTAATAAAAACTGTTGTGAAGCATTTTGCATTTGAACTCTTTGTTGCTTTTGCTGTTTTTGTGGTTTTATTACCTGTTCACTTCCCTGAAATCCCACGTTTGGATTATATTTTTGAACTCCCCCACAATTCGGAAAAGGTGGTTGTGGCAATTGGTCTTGACGATTATTCACCTGTTGCTGTTGCTGTTGCTGCAACTGTCGCTGAATATTTAATTCGTTTAACCCCTGTTGCATCTGTAGCTGTCGCTGCAGGTCAACACCATTCTGCATCTGTGGATTCAATAAGGGATTCTTTAAGTTTTTAGGAGGATGAGGACACTCGTCTCTCCAATGTCCAATTTCGCCACAATTAAAACAAGGTAATCTTTGTTTCAACTCCTCAATCTTTGGGCTAAATTTCTTTGGGAAATTATTACTTTTAAACTTTCCTTGTATCTGGTTTGTATTTCCAGTTTGAACAAAATTAGTGTTCTTATTACCCATGCTGGCGATCTGTTGCTCAGCCACTTTTACCTGAGCCCACATGGCTTTCTCCTTGAGCTTCTTCTGTTTTACTTCTATTTCATCACTGCAATACTTAGCCTTTCTTAGAATATCATCTACAGATAGTGATTGCCATCCTACAATGCTATTTCTGATAATTTCTCCAATTTCAGGTTTTAGTCCATAAACAAATCTATAGACAAAATGGCTCATGTCCTTTTCATCTAGTTTTTCATAACCACTGTATTGTTTAAAGATTAGCAGTAGTCTTTCATAAAAAGAATGAACTGATTCTTTTGTTTCCTGTTCTGTCCTTTCTATTTTAACCCAATCGACTTCTTTGGGTGGAATTTTGTTTTTCATCCAAACAATCACTTTTTCATAAAAATCCATTACAAGTGGATTTGGAGCACCTGTTTCTTTGATTCGCTCAGGTTCTGTTTTTGGCCAACTAATCGATATTTTGCATTCTGTCCAAAGATCTGATGGAACGACAATGTCAAAAAATCCATCTAAATCAATCCACAGAACTTTTGACACTTTGATAAATCTATCTACTTGTCTGTACCACTCAACTGGTTTTTCCCTTAATTTAGGAAAGTCATTTGTAAACAACAGAATGTCCTGTCTCGACCAAGGGACATGAACATATCCTCCACCTGCAATTTCTCTCATTGGAAATTGTTTTGACAATTTTTCCAATCTTTCATCTTCCTTCTTTTTCGTCCATTTCACTCTCCACTTATTCAGTTCTCCTAGCTTTTTGATATAAACGATCAAATCTTTTATATGTACTATTCTTCCCATTGAGTTCAAACTCTCAATGTCACTTTCTGAAAAGTCTAATCTGTAATGTTTCGCAAAATTCTTTTGTTTACTCACATCGATTTCAAGTTCTGCTGCTAGATCCTCTAGTTGATCATATTTATTTTTTGTTTTCCATTGAATGCTTTTGCAAATGAACAGTAGTTCATCATCTCAATAGTAATTTAAACTATCTGGACCGATTGTTCCGATTATTAATTCTTCGATATTCGCTTTTAATTTGGCCACATCAAGTTTTGGTGTGGTTACCCTGATTTCAGGACTCCCTATATCTGATATAGCACCCATTGGTGTTTTCGGAGATAAATCCTCATTAAAGGTTAAATCAGGCATTCTCGATTTAGAAGAGTTTATTTCAGATAAGTCTGAATAAAATTTTTCAGTAACTTTTTGAATTTCTGCATTTAAAGGAATAGTTAATCCTGTCTTGTTTATTTCCTTTTGGTCAAATACAGGCTGAACAGGACCAATCGTTACTGGAACTGTCACAGCTTCCATGCCTTTTGTCATTCTTTTTATTAATTCTTCTTTAGATCTTAAATATTCATTATAATCAACATCTTCAACATTTCTTGCCTCTCTTGTATAATCTTTTGGAGCTTCTCTTGCCCTTGGAGCCATTGTAAAATGTCTACCTTCATTTCGAGCATTATCAAATTCTGGTCTTCTAGGAGTTTCAATGATTTCACAATTATTTGGATAAAGTTTAGGAGCTTCATTAATTGGAGGTGCACTCGGTGAAGTTTCATTAGAAACCACCGGAGTAGACCATGATCTAGGAGGTCTCAAAGGCTGATTCTTTCTAGCTGTTGTATATATTTCTTCCATAACTGCATCCTCAGATTCACTTTCCATAGATTTCCCTGTAGGAGTACCCATTACCATTTCTTGTATTAAATACAATCCTTCACTCATGTTTCCCTGTCTCCACATTCGCAATCTATCTTCATGAGTTTCTCTTCTCCAAGGTGGATTTTTAGAAGGTCTTTTAATTCCACTAGCTTCTCTTTGTAACTGATACATCTCGTCTTCCCACTCAACTAAAGCTTCAAATTGAGTTGGTCTCGGTTTTGGAACAAGAGCATTCATTTTCTCTCGTAAATTTCTCAAGACTTTTACATTAAATGAACCATCATCAGGCCAAGTTAAAACACCGTCGTTCTTAGTATATCTTTTCCAACTATCAAACCATAAGACAGTATGATATCCATATTCACCTTCCATGTACGCTGCAGGTGTTTTATACTTATGAAGTAATTTACCACCTCGCGTTTCGATTTTCTTATCAGGCGAAAATAAATTCTTAAACTTCTGAAATAATGTTGGCTTTTTCTCAACATGTTTAAAATGATAACTCATTTTTAAGAGTTAAATCTAATTCACAAAATCGTTCGTAAAATATTTCCGGGATGTTCCGCAAAATAACCAATCCGTGCGCGAAACACACTAACAAGCCAATGACAGTTGAGCTACGTCACTTTTCTGCTCAACCAATAAATATGGAGTTTTTCTGAAGGACCAATCAGCTTACAAATCGTCATAGACTCAAGAGCCAATCAGAATATAGTTTGTGACGTAGGTCACCCAATCCCAGTGCGGCTCTGTGACGTACACAGCAGCTGCGGTTTCTCGTTTCTCACTCCTGGCGCTTACCCCTCCTTCACAAAATCTTTTCACAGCGCCATTTTAAGAACACTTTTCAGTGTAAATTAATTCTTAACAATGACTATAAGGACATCATCTGTTCGTTTCACTATTTAGGATAGTTTACATACGTTCAAGTATCCACACTTCGGAATAGACGGCGCTATTCACACTAAGGATAATATCCAATTGTCAGTAGAGTAACCCTTACTCCACCCTTCTAACACGTATAATTATGAACTCGCTTTGCTCTGAACGCACCGCGAAGTGACAGTTCTAAGAGTTCCACTTGAACATAAAATACAAATCAAACTCGCACTTTCACACTGAAAATTCCCTAATTTCGAACACACATGAAATCCGTACAGGACTCTCACCTGTTTATAGAGATCATGCACCGTTAGCAAAATAACGACGTTATCCGTACAGGGCTCTCACCTGTTTATAGATATGAAACATGTACCCGTACAGGACTCTAACCTGTTTATAGATAATCATGCACCGACGCTACTTTACCCTTCACTCAAGCTCGGATATAACTAATACTCTTATCACAGTGAGTTTTATGGAAGGCGCTTTGTCCCTATTCTCATGCTGCTTTAATTTCTTAGAAAACCCTCACTATACAAGATTCACACCTAGCCCTAAAACTGTGCTGCTCGGCGACAACACTATGGTACACGGCGATACCTCTTGTGATACTCGGCGATATCACTACAAACAGAACAGATGGCTTGCGTGACTAATTTCTCGCCACACAATCTATACCGGTATAGCTTACAGATAGCACGAAAAACGAACTCAACATGTGTTAAAACATCGATCCTATTTCTATACCATAACACTTTAGTAACCCTTAGCAACCAACATATTACCTTGGTTACTCTTAGCAACCATCAATTTCTGCTACCAGAGAATTGATCCAGCGGCCTATAGAAAATATATCATAAACAACGCTACCCAATTTCATAACCTATAAACAAAATTATATACTAAATTATGGACCCATTTATAAACCTGACATATTTTGGGCCTACTGAATCAGGTGGTCAGATTAAATCATTAGACACATTATCTACAAACTATATACAGTTTTATACATCTGCGGAAAGAATATTGTCATTAGAATAAATCCTAACCATTTAAACGACCACCATTGGCGACGTGATCTAGCTAATAGTAACCTACACTTCTGAATAACCAAGACCAGCGTGTTTGTCAAAAGTAAGATTTTATTTACTAAATTATGGTATTTTAATTGATAGTTTTATAAAAGTTATTTATTAGCATTGAAGCAAGCATGATTGTAAAGAAACGTGAGAAAAATACAATTCAAGCAAGTAAATCAAATTCAAAGTGAATATTTAAAGTTTAGCATTTCTAAAACCTAAGTCCCTAACTGAGCTAAATAGATAGAAATTAAAGAAAAGTTCTTTGAGGATTCTTACGTGCTCCACACAATGTCCGACAGCACTTCACCCTCATCGGAAAGTCAGAAAGCAGCAGCCAGCCCATCCCTAGGGGCATGACTTTTTATACCTTTCTATGCTAACTAAACTACGCAAAGGAAAGTTTTCAGAAATCTTCGACGTCCCATTGGCTGAGAGTGACAAGTGACATGTCACCCACATTTCAAAAGTTCCATTAGGTCACTTTTCTTAAGGACCATTGTCTTTTCTGAATGCAACCAGGAGCTTCCTAGGTTTGCAACAAATGTATATTAATGTTCTCATAGCTTCCAATTGACTTCCGCGGATGCCAAGTTAAGGGCTGACAAAATGTTCTTTTTCGACCTTGGCCATGTCCGACAGAATGATGATAGCACGTCAGTTTTTGCTTTGTGAACGCAGCTTTTGACGAACATTTTATTTCAGAATGGGCGTCTCATGACTTTTGCAGAAGTAAAATTCAGCTTTTTGTAGCTCGAGCAAACTAGGCCCAAAAGCAGGCAACTTATGCTTTCTAGTATAAAACAAACACAAGAAAAGTATTAATGTAAGAAATAATGTAGATTCTGTATCCACCCCAGGATCTACTAATTAATTAACCCACCCGATTAATCAAATGTTACCTAGCAAATGCAAACAAATAATGCAGCGTTTATATCTACCAGTCTTCATTAATCCATGAGACTTATGTGCACCTAGAATAGTAGAAATGACATCACACAGACAAGGAAAAGCAAAACAAGCACATGCTTCTTTTAAGTTTGCAGCAGTTAGTAGTGACAAAAACGAAAACAATAAATTATTTTATTATTTTGCACGAACAAAAAGATGCAACAATTATGCACGTTTATGAGCACACATGTTAGTCCCCCCATGTGTAAAGTTTAATCTAAGTTGTATTAGCACGACATATCACAAATCATTAATATTATTATTCATGTTATGGAAATGTGACTTCACGAGTTTAAACAAAATTTTGTTTTCTATCTCGCTCCATCAATAAAGTACAGTGCGTACAGTAAAAGGAGTATTATGAAATAATACTGTAAAAGCATTGATATGGTTTCTTAGCCATATGATACTTTAAAATGGATAAAATATATACATACATAAAAACATTGACTAACGTACTCAACTGGTGCTTCTAATCTACGCCTTCTACCTGACCTAAGCGGATGTATGACATTACAACGCACGCTTTTACATCGCATGCCTTTACAACGCGGTTTTTACAACGCATGCCTTTACAACGCATAGTGCTTTTGGGCGCTGTATAGTGAATTGTTTAATTTACTATTCCAACTCCAGTCCCCATGGATAGTAGGGAAGGTGTTGGATAGTACATTAAACCTATTCCCTATCCTAGAGCGCCCCCCAGCGCAATGCGTTGTAATGGCTTCCGTTGTAAAAGTTGCATCGTAAAGGCACTGCGTGGTAAAAGTTGCGCTGTAAAGGTTGTTCACCGACCTAAGCCTAATACGTGGGAAGGAGTAAGTAAGTGGCAGTTTAAGTTAAGTTGGGTTTTTGCCAAGGATCTGAATCAAGAATTCTCTTAAGGGTTTAGTCAGCTCGGTACCTTGGTTCTTAGAATGAAGGAGGTCTTGTATCTCTCTCTCAGGACTCGATATCCCAGCAACCCGCAAGGGTGGCAGGAAACACCGGAGCTGGAAGTTCTCGGCTAGAGAAAAAGACAGCGTCTTCCTCAGTGCGTCAAAAGGGAGGGGCAGCTTCCTTCGGCTTCTCGCATCAGCTGGGCGTCCGGGCAAGTAGATAGCCGCTCTGCTCCAAACCACCGTGTCTTTGCTTAAGGCAACGTTGGTATATTTATACCTAAAAGGTGCCGGGTTTGACGTAAGGTTGGACATAAGATGTCACCAAGAACTAACAGTTCTTTCTGACTCTAGGAGTTCTTGTGCAAATCAAAACAAGAGCAGGGGGATTTCCCGGGCTGCTGGAGGCTTGGTTTGTTTAAAGAACGCGTTGTACTTTCTAGCAGTCTAGGGGAGTAGCCTTGCCGTATTTGGACTGCATGGGCTATTACTAAATATGGATATGATTCTTATGCCTCTATAAGGGTATTATTTATTATAGCCATATAAGGGCATAAATCGGGAATATCGAATTAGGGTCCTAGATAGAAACACAACAGTCAGGGCTGCCCCCTCTCCCCATACTTTTTGCCCTATACATGGAGCCAATGGCTCAACGTATTAGAGATAACCCGCTTGTCTCAGGCATTCGCTTTTGGGGGGATATACACACACGACAATACAAAATAAGACCCAATCCACTGGCGAACGTCTGAATCAGTGACTAAAAGGGGGTACAAGAAACTTTAACTCCCCACTGCTCTCTTATACACTTTATAAGGAGAAAACTGCACTGTCCTCCGCCAAAGTTAAGAACCTGTTCTCCCGGGCAACACACAAGAAACCCAGTAATAGTGCACCAGACTATAATTGGTCACACACTCGTCCACACCCAACATTGGACACCGCTCTTAATAGAGCAAAAAAATGTGAGAGAAGCAAATGACCCCTCACGGAAACACCACCAACGGGGTAACTGGTATACAATTTCCAGACAGGCCCCTGTCTCATTATCGGTGGTCACTTGCTTCTCAAAGAAAAATAAGCAGAAAGGAAAGTAGTGTCCAAAACAAACAACATGTAAAGTGACATATAGTGAATTGCAGAATGATCTGCTGGTGACAAACACACACACAACTAATACTAACTGAGTGCATAAAAACACACACACCAATCCCTTAACCAATTTTATTCATAGGGCGGTGATTGTGTGCTGTAATTATTAAAAAGGCTGGTAGCTAATCGTGCCTACCATAACCTGCTGCCAGTGCCGACATGTTTCACTGCTATGTTGCGTAAAAGCAGTTTCATCAGGGCTGCACTCAAATGCTGCCACTTCACTTTTTAGGACACTAGTTCTATCGCGTGCAGGGGACAGCCAAGCCACTCGTACCGGCCGCTCCTGTTTCATCAAGGTCAACAAACACTTCTGACGTAAGTATGTCCCTTGGTTTTTTTGTAAAATTCGTTATCGTGACGAGCCCGGAAGGCACCTTTCCTCAGCCGAATGGATACAATATATACATACATAAAAACATTAACTAACGTACTCAACTGGTGCTTCTAATCTACGCCTTCTACCTGACCTAAGCCTAATACGTGGGAAGGAGTAAGTAAGTGGCAGTTTAAGTTAAGTTGGGTTTTTGCCAAGGATCTGAATCAAGAATTCTCTTAAGGGTTTAGTCAGCTCGGTACCTTGGTTCTTAGAATGAAGGAGGTCTTGTATCTCTCTCTCAGGACGGCTGAGGAAAGGTGCCTTCCGGGCTCGTCACGATAACGAATTTTACAAAAAAAACAAGGGACATACTTACGTCAGAAGTGTTTGTTGACCTTGATGAAACAGGAGCAGCCGGTACGAGTGGCTTGGCTGTCCCCTGCATGCGATAGAACTAGTGTCCAAAAAAGTGAAGTGGCAGCATTTGAGTGCCGCCCTGATGAAACTGCTTTTACGCATCATAGCAGTGAAACATGTCGGCACTGGCAGCAGGTTATGGTAGGCACGATTAGCTACCAGCCTTTTTAATAATTACAGCACACAATCACCGCCCTATGAATAAAATTGGTTAAGGGATTGGTGTGTGTGTTTTTATGCACTCAGTTAGTATTATTTGTGTGTGTGTTTGTCACCAGCAGATCATTCTGCAATTCACTATATGTCACTTTACATGTTGTTTGTTTTGGACACTACTTTCCTTTCTGCTTATTTTTCTTTGAGAAGCAAGTGACCACCGATGATGAGACAGGGGCCTGTCTTTAAATTGTATACCAGTTACCCCGTTGGTGGTGTTTCCGTGAGGGGTCATTTGCTTCTCTCACATTTTTTTGCTCTATTAAGAGCGGTGTCCAATGTTGGGTGTGGACGAGTGTGTGACCAATTATAGTCTGGTGCACTATTACTGGGTTTCTTGTGTGTTGCCCGGGAGAACAGGTTCTTAACTTTGGCGGAGGACAGTGCAGTTTTCTCCTTATAAAGTGTATAAGAGAGCAGTGGGGAGTTAGAGTTTCTTGTACCCCCTTTCAGTCACTGATTCAGACGTTCGCCAGCGGATTCGGTCTTATTTTGTATTGTCGTTTTTGAGTGGAGGGCGACCCTTTCTGTTTTTCCCTCTGAGCTCCTTTATTGTGGGGATATACACACAATCAGTCAGTATGCGAACAAAGTAATACTGACACTAGAGAACCCCCAGACATCGGTCCCAGCTGTACTGTCGGAACTGGAACGCTTCTCCCAAGTCGCAGGTTTCAAATAAATGTACACAAATCGCAGGCTCTCAATCTCACCTTAAAACTGTCTACACTTAGTTTTTTTTAAAGTGCACTTCCCATTCAGTGGGCTACAGTGGCTACCCCCTATTTGGGAATACAACTGTCAGCATCAATACAGGACACTATAACACTAAACTATACTGCCTTGCTTTGTCAGTTCAGGGAAGACTTACGCCGCTGGAAACTGCACACTCTGTCCTGGTTCGGTCGAATAGCATCCATCAAAATGTCTATACTGCCAAAGATCCTATTCTTGTTCCAGACCCTCCCTTTGGAACCACCTAGGGGCATGCTGCATACACTTCTACAAGAGCTAGAATCCTTCATCTGGGCAGGCAAGAGACCTAGAATGCGATACGATTTAGGTTACAGACCTCCGAGGGAGAGGGGCCTGGGGATCCCAAACTTACAGGATTACTACTGGGTGACCCAGATTAGGACATTCATGGAGTGGTCACGCCCAGAGTCCGAAAAGCACTGGCTTTTTATACATAGAGCGTTAGCTTGGCGGCCACTATGGCAAATACCTTTCCTGACAAAAGCAGCCAGACCTAAGAATCTCTATCTCTCGTGCGTAACGAGAGCTCCTTTTAAGGCTTGGGACAAAATAGATTCCAAAAGAAACCTCACTACCTTTCCGCCCCCTCTGACACCCATTGTCGACAACATCTCTTTTTCACCGGGGGATGGACGTAAAGGCCTTTACAAGGTGGACAAGAGAGGGAAGTAGATCAATCTGGCACTTCTTCAATGAGAGGGGTCCACTCTCTTTTGAGGACCTCTGTAGTCAGCAGGGTCTCCCCCAATCAGAACACTTTCACTATCAACAGATAAGGTACTGAGTCATGCATCCAGATGTCCGCCCACTGGCGCAGTGCAGTCTTACTGCTTTTGGAAAGTGGTTACTATCTAAAGTAGACGACGTTCATCTTATAATACAGTTATAAGGCTTAATCAGACAGGCCCCAACTCCTCATAAGACCCCCAGTCAAAAGAGATGGGATCTAGAACTAGAACGTACCCTCACCCAGTGTGAATGGGAGGACATCTACTACAGGGCTAAACACACTGCGTGCAACATGGCTAGTGTTGAAACAGCCACTAAAATAGCAACGTACTGGTATTACACTCCTGTCCATCTCCATAAATGCAACCCATCAAAAGATCCTCTGTGCTGGCGCGGGTGTGGTTTACCAGGCACCCTGACCCACGTTCTATGGTATTGTCCTCAGTTGAACTCTTATTGGGCGCAGGTACTACGTGGCATAGATACGCATTTCGATACAAAACTACCCCAGTTCCCAGCCTATTTCCTTTTGGGGTTACCGAATGCCCTCATGTTCACTCTCAAATCACGCAAGGGCCGCCAAATTGCATTAGCCTTGGGGAGCGTCTCTTCAAAATATTCTCTCACACTGGGGATTAAGTCACCTACCTACTCATACGTGCTGGCTGCATCGCATGTGGTAGACTCTCGGTATGGAGAGGATCTCCCTTTCACTTGCGGACAAGAGTGCTTCATTTCCCCACTGTTGGAATCCTTTTTATCGCTGCTATTTTCTGAGTTCAACTAAATTACCTGCCCTAAATATTTGAGGTTGTTGTGCCTTACTGGACAGATGCAGGAGACCCCTCAAGGCGCAGCATAACTAGTGTAGACACGTTCAGTGGTGGGAGGGGGGTGGGATGAGGAGTGGATCTTCTGGGGTGGGGGGTTGATGTTGGAGTTTTTAATCAATAACTCTACAGCTTCCCTCACATTGTGGGAGGTCAGGATGCACATTTTGTTCTGCTGTAGTTAACTTGTGATATGTGTAAAACTCAATAAAGAAACTTTCAACATAAATAATGACAAACAGGCGTCCCTGCGGCCTTCTCAAGGTTTTGAGGTTATGATGCTTGAGCCCTACATACTACGGTCTGTATTTTTTAGGTCTGTATTTTTATGTCCTGATGGCAGGATTGATGTCATTTTATGCCCTATTGCGATAAGGTGATTCATCTGGGTATGTGCATTATCCCACTGCCTCATGTTCAAGAGTTACATGGTTATGTACAGTGATATGTGGTGACTTATGTGTACCTTAACTACAATCTGATGCCCTAAGGTTATGAGTTATGACATTTTACACCTGGCTATGATAGGATAACAAGCATCCTTTACAGGAAATGCATAATATGTACCTTTGCTGTGTAAGGTGTTGTTATACCTAATGTTTTCATGATGTTTTCTAACGTGTGCAACTTATGAGTATTTACTTTAGTGTACTACATGTGATGTTATGACAGTTGCCTAGTTGGTAAAGTGATTTATGTGATTGTGGTCTAGTATGTTTTATGTACAATATATGAGATATTTGAACATAACCTGCTGTGGAGTCTCTTATTGTGGTGTGTGTAGTACGTCACTGGTGTATGTGTGTTGCACAAACACTTTACACATTGCCTCTAGGATAAGTCTGACTGCTAGTGCTTAGATACCAAGACAGTGAGCAGGGCTTATCTTGGGTGTGTAATTCCCTTACTCTCACTAGAGTGGTGGGTTCTGCCTGGCGTAAGTGCATACCCTAGCCAACCAGAAAGCCCATTTCTAACACTACCCGATTGGCCTGGAGGTCGATAAATTGACTGACAGTCTGGCAGGACCCCTTAGCCTTCTCAGTAGGCATAATGTCTCAGGCCACTAGCTGTGATTCCAAATGGAGGTTTACGTTCCAAAAAGCAGCACCTCAGACTTTTCCCCATTGAGCTTCAGGAAAGTACCTCCCCATCCACCCAGCTACTGCTGTCATGCAGTGGTTGAAACTGACTGTAGTAGCTATCATGTCTTTCTTAATTGACTCGATAAGCTGGGTCTCATTGGCATAGTATTCCATCTGAAGCCCAAATGAACGAATAATTTTGCAGAGTGGGGAGACGTACAGATTAAAAAGTGTAGGGCTTAGTGAAGAGCCTTGCAGCACCCACATGGCAAAGAAAAAGGGTCTGATAGATAGTGATTTACTGACACCCTCTGAGATCTATCATTGAGAAAAGACAAAAGCTGTTTCAGCGCTCTGCCTGAGACATCAAGTTTGCATAGGCGATCAATCAGAAGGGATGGAGTGATGGTGTCAGAGGCAGCGGACAGATCCGCAGGATCAGTGCCATACTTTGCCCTGCAACCATAGGTCGCCTGATACTGTTCATAGCCAACACCAATGCAGTTTTGGTTCTGCGATCTTTCCGCAATCCGCACTGCGACACATGCAACCTATTCAGCTCTGCTCCGCACACCATCAGATAGTATATTTAGATGTCTTTCCAGGATCTTGGCAGGAACTGGGCGAAGAGAAATTGGTCTGAAGTTTTCAAGGTTGTTGAGTTAGATTTATGGTTTCTTGAGAAGGGGCTTCACTACCGTTTCCTTCCACACTCAAGGGTAGTGCCCGTAAGAGATAGCTTAATTTGTTATGAATGTAAGGGAGTGCACTACCATGCTCACCACATGAAGGATCTTCGGGGCACATGGTTCTAAGGGAGAGCCTGACTTACTGATAAGAAGAAACTGCTCACATGAGTTCAGGCATAAGAGAAGGAAATACGGTGAGCCTTGTTGACGTTACTTCAGTGGGATCAGAGGAGATGAGGAGCTCTGTATCCCACTGTCTACTTAAGGGCAATGAACTGACAGCTTCTTGTATAGATGATTTGAGTACCTCTCGGATGTTCGCAATCTTTGCTTGGAAAACTTCCGCAGGCTGATTGCATATTTCTTGTGACCCATCTGTTGTTGTGGGGGCCAGAGGTGTGGAAAGCTGCTGAACAATAATATAGAGTTATTTAGAAGAATTTGTGCTCTCATTTAGTGCAGTAGAATATTGAATTTTTCTTCTGTGAGAGCTCTCTTATAGTCTGTAATCATGGACTTATAAACTGACCGTTCTTGCCACCCAAAAGCATCATCAAGCATAATTAATTATGATAGGTATATGTAATGTGCATTTAAGGTACAAGGGATATTTAGTAGGCTTCTTTGAAATGTAAATAATTCTGGTGCAATGTGTGTAAGGTTGGCAATATCATGTTATGCTTGTTATGCATAGATCAGAAATTACTCCATTCCACCACTTTGTATAATTTTGCTCCATTCGTGGTTCCTCCTCGTCGTGGGACCTGTGGACTTTGATGGTCTTTTCGACACTCTAGCCGACTGCACAATACTGCCATCAGTGCCGGGGTTTTCGTGAGACTGTTGAAGTACAGTAATTATGTGTATATCAATTCATTTTAGTAGTGGGACATTGGGTTTTTAGGGGTTAACGGTGGGGGGCATTTTTGTAATAAGTGAATCTTTGAATTTAAATTTAATGTTAGTAATTACAATGGCATAAAAATCAATATTCTAAAATATATACATTTATTTTGTTACAATGATAATTTTTCTAAATATTAGTTTATAATTATTTTAAATGTATATATAAATAATACTAACTAAAAAAAATATTTTATTGTAAACATGAAAAAAATATTTAAATCATAAAAACTTTGGTGAAATGTAAAATATAAAAAATACATGAAATAATGTAATATATTCGCACATTTATTTTGGTAAAAACAATTATTCAGAATTTGTTTTTAAATTAAATTCTTTAAAAATGTTTAAATATTTTAGGGGCTTTTTTAAATGTTGAAAAGTTTAATGTTATTTAAATAAATTGTTGGAACAATTTTTAATTTTTCCATTTACCTTAATTTTAAAACTTGTTAAAACGTTGTCTAATTAAATTATGAGAATAGAATAAATATGCATGATGTATACATTTATATTTTGTTGTATATTTATATAATATAGGTTTATTTATTTAAAAAAATCTATTACACAACATTTTAATCATGAAATGTTTAATATGTTTATTATTAGAATAAGTTCTGTTGTTGGAATATATATCTTTAAATGAACACATTTTAATGTAAAAAAGATTTTAATATTTAAATTGAAAGCAAGTTTCACACTTTTTTTCAACTTTCATGATTTTAATTTTTGGAGTATGAATTTGTTTATGTTATATTTCAAAGTTTAGGAATATTAGTAAACATTAGTACAAATATATTATTTACTAATAGGGGTAAATATATACTAATGTTTAGTTTTTAATGTTTAGTTTTTTGGTTTAGTTTATTGAGTTTTAAGTAGTTTATATTTTATTTTATAGATCAAAAATTATGTGTGAATATGGAGTATTGATTGTGTACATAAAGGTTGTCCAGCACGTTGCATAATTTGTTTTAGATTTTAGTGGTCATAGTAAATGTCACGCCTTTAGTGTTCAACACCTTCTCCAAATTGACTTAGATTGAAGTGGAACGAGTAAATGGCACCCCTTTAGTGTCCAACACCTTTCCTAAATTGGTATATATCAGAGTAAGGATGGTAAATGTCGTCCCTTTAGTGTCCATGACCTTCCTTAAATAGTTTTAGATTGTAGTGGGAATAGTAAATGTCACCCCTTTAGTGTCAAACACCTTTCCCAAATTGGTTTAGATTGAAGCGAGAATAGTGAATATCACCCCTTTCGTGTCCAACAACTTCTGCAAATTGACATTTGAATTTGTAATTTAAAAAAAGAAAGAAATAGTTTTGGTTTATAATAAACAAATATTTTTAACTTTGGTTTCCTTTTTATTCAGGTTTCCAGGAGCATTTCATTTTTTAAACACTTGTTCAGGTTTTTCATGTTTACTAGATACTTTGGATTGCTTTAAGGGCTCTATTGGATTGGTTTTATTTTTGCATTTTTGGTAGCTTTTTCTAACATATTTTTTTAATTTTTGGTGGATTATACTTTTTTAACTTGGTGACTACAGAGCATTTCATTTATTTGTTATGGGTGGGAAATGTTATATATTATTATTTAAGTAACTATTATGGGATTGTTAGTTGGAATTGTGTATTTTATGTGTTGTATTTATTTCATGTAATGGATTGAATTTGGTCTTTGAGGTTTTTGGTTGGTGAGGTTTAGATTTTTAACATATATAATTGATATATTATTTCATTATATCCGTCTTATTGAAGATTTGAGTTGTATTAAATTTGTGACTTATGAAATAAAATATAATGTTTATTATTTATACAAAAATGGTTGGCATGTTGGTTAAGATTATGTTATCGTTTTTTGGGAGTTTTGTAGCTCAGTTCTTTTATAATATACTTTTGGCAATTATTGCTAAGTAATCTAATCCTTTATGATTGTTTATGAAGAGCTTGACTTTAAATTGTAGCATGTCTTACATTCTTTTGGATTGTTTGCTTGTTTAGGTGCAATTTTGGTTACAAATTGCTCAATTCATAGTTGCTGGTACCTTTGCTCTTTTTGTTATAGATTGTAGTTTGGAAGACATTGTGTCATCCTTCCACTGCATTGTTTGTTTTGGCTTCCTCTGCCAATGTGCTATCATAGATATTCCATTATAGTTTTTGGAATTTGGATTGGCATCAGTGTCTAGAGCAATTAGGTCTGCCAACCCGAGTTTCTCTGAAATAATCCATTGGGGGCTTAGTTTATGACTGTTCATAGCATATTCTACACATACTGCAGATTGTTGGGGGTGCCTCCTTTTGCTTTGATTGAGATTGTAATAGCCCTGCATGGCTATGTGGGGGTAAATGGTTATAAATGGTTTGAATCATGGGTTGTTCAAAGTCTATGGTTATTCTTGTAGGTAGTAGTGATTTATTTAACGTTTAATGTGGTTTAGAAATTAGTAGTGAGTGCTACTTAGTTTATTTGGTAGTAGGGCAAATATAAAAGTGATATTTGTGTTTTGATATCCACCATGCATGGTGTATGTCTAAGTGAATGGTTTGATACACATTTTGAAGGTTCCATACATCATCCTAGTTTCATAATGGCTTAGCTTTAAATAAAATTCTGCCGAAGAAAATATTAGGATTCATCTATCATCTATACTAATATAATAAAGAGACAGCCCAAACCTTTAAGGCCGGTAATCTCAGGAACCACAGCACCAATCACAACACCCAATACAGCGTTGGAAAGGGCAGTTGCAGCAGAAGGACATAGGCTATGCAGACGCCCACCATATACTTTTAAAAGGTAAAAGAACCGTGACAGCAAAGTAGTCCCTTGTGGGCGTGTCTGCGTTGTGCTGTGGGCGTGTGCTGAGGGCGTGACAAACACTGGGGGCGTTTGGTACGTTCCGCCCTTCATGCCATGTCTCATATTGTGTGCTAATCCCACCCTGCTCCCTTTAAATATCCCTGCACCTCATAATCATAACCCACCCTTACTCCTTAAAATACCCCAACACCCTTAAACACTAACCCATCTTAACCCTATAAATATACCCTGTACCCCAAAACCCAAACATATCCCTAAACCCTAAAAATACCCCTGTACCCCAAAACCCAAACCTAGCCCTGAACTCTATAAATACCCCTGTACCTCAAAACCCAAACCTACCCCTGAACCCTAAAAATACCCCTGTACCCCAAAACCCAAACCTAACCCTGAACCCTAAAAATAACACTGTACCCCAAAACCCAAACCTACCCCTGAACCCTAAAATAACCCTGTACCCCTAAACCCAAGCCTAGCCCTGAACCCTTAAAATACCCCTGTACCCCAAAACCCAAACCTACCCCTGAACCCTAAAAATATCCCTGTACCCCAAAACCCAAACCTAGCCCTGAACCCTAAAAATAACCCTGTACCCCAAAACCCAAACCTACCCCTGAACCCTAAAATACCCCTGTACCCCAAAACCCAAACCTAGACCTGAACCTTAAAAATACCCCTGTACCCCAAAACCCAAACCTAGCCCTGAACCCTTAAAATACCCCTGTACCCCAAAACTCAAACTTACCCCTGAACCCTAAAAATACCCCTATACCCCAAAACCCAAACCTAGCCCTGAACCCTAAAAATATCCCTGTACCCCAAAACCCATACCTATCCCTAAACCCTAAAACTACCCCTGTACCCCATAACCCAAAACTATATCTGAACCCTTAAAATGCCCAAACACCCCAAAACATATACCTCAGTACCCCAAAACATATACCCCTATACCCATACTTACCTTATCCAAACATTTAAAAAAACATGCTTTTACCATTCATGCATTTACAACGAATTTCGTTGTAAATGTATGCGTGGTAAAAGCATATAAAATGTAATGCCATGCGTTATAATGGCATTGCGGAGTCATGGTACTTCGTAATGAAGGTATGCGGAGTGATGGTATGCGGAAAGAAAGTTGCGGAATAATGGGTATTTACCCTCCCCCGGTAAGTACATTGATGGCACGGCGGCCCACATCTCCTGCAACATACTCATATTTTTTCACCACCCATTTGAAAAATGCACAGGTCTCTCTCATTGATGGCCAGCACCGACATACACTTTTAGACACACCTCCCGCCACAAGTTCTAGAATTGCGAACTGTAGAGCTGGGGAGCTACGTTCGAATCTCGGCATCAGCTCAACATCCTGTGATTCCAGGCAAACCGCTTTTTCTCCCCGTGCCTACCACAAATGAATGTGTTCTTCTGTAATGTAAATTGTGCTCATGCCATGTTGTCGAGTTCGCGCTATATGATATTGAAAGGAAAAATAAAGTAGGGAAACTCGAGTTCACACACTACTGAACGCGTACTCTTAAGTGCATCAGCAGTGCACTTTGAATCGGAGCGTTTCACAGGCCTGTCACAGATAAGAAATGCTATCAAAACAAAATCCTACAAAACAATATACTACTGTCCGGCAGCAATTCATACCCGGACAAGGTCGGGACGGGCTGCTAGTTGTTTATATTTTCATACAACAGGAAGGGTTCCTCATTATGTGTAGTATTTCAGTGTTCAGGTACTTCTATGACTTAGGGGCTCATTAGGATGTAGGGTGGATCGCCACCACCCGCCACCCATTTCCCCCCCGCCACATTAGTATGGCGGGGGACCGCGGCGGACAGGAAGACTGTCTGCCGCTTTTCTGCCCGGTCAATGAGTTGGCTGGGCGGAAAAGCATTTCATATGGTGGCGGTGTCTGCTAGACACCGCCATCCATATCAGGATGCAGACAGGAGGGTTCCTTTCTGTGGTGGCGTTGCCGCCATGGAAAGGCATGCGGTGTTTGTGTTTGGGGCCTGTTGCCGGCCCCCAGGATGTTGGGGGATGGGGGTGGCACATGGGGGTACCTATGGTACCCCCCAGCAGTTCCATGCACAACATGGCAGGCACCGCACGGTGCCTGCCATGTTGTGCATGGAAGTGCACAACATACCTTCCTGGCATTGTGGCGGGCGGTGCTGAGTGCACCGCCCGCCACAATGCCAGAAATGCAGGATGCGCCCGCCACTGTGGCGGGCGCATCCTAATTGCCCACATGGGACCCCCGCCCTTCTGGCGCGCGGTCCCAATCCCCGACAGGATGGTGGGCGGACTCAAATGACCCCCTTAGTGTCTTCTAGGGGCAGGAGGAGTACTGTTGGTGGCTTTTTTTAGCTCATGCAATTAAGCATTGTAAAATGGGTATAGGTGGTAATTGGCCTGTGATGTGTTCCGAGACTTTAGGAATATCTCTTTTAGGATTTTGTTTGTGGACTCCTGGGAGCTACTGCTTGCCTCTCTTACATCCTGGAATATCTCCCTTCTATTTCTGGCACATTTGGGGGAAGTGGGGTTATTGTGTTCCCTTACATTAATTATAACATCATATTTCGTAGTAGCCCTCTCATAACATACATTATGATAATATTTTGTACATTTCTAATTCACATTTTCCATGGATGCACTTTCTTGGTTGTAGGTGTAGCCCATATAAGTGGTATGTTATGTATCTTGCTCTTTCTGTCATTGTGTTTGAAAGAAGTATAATAGTATAATAATTACAATGTTAAAATGTTTATACATTTGTTATTTGCAAATAAAATCATGCATCTACCTTTATAATTTATACTTGCATGAATGTTCTTCTTAGAGGTTTCACTTTTTTTGCAGCTTTTCTGTTGGGGAAGTTGTAATGTGGAGCAGGTGTTTTCATTTCTGTTGGAAGAAAGAAAATATTTGTTGGTTGTTTGTAGAGGTTGAGGTCATTAGGTTTTAGTCTAATTAGTTTTGGGGTGAGTTTCTATTTTATAATAATTTACATCTACTTGCTTTATTATGTCTATAATAATTTATTATGTCTTTTTCTGTTTTGGGATTGGTGTTGTATTTTGGCAGGTTTGCACTTTTCAAAGCTGTAGTATTTTCTTTTAGTAAGTACATGTAAAAAAATTACATTGGAGAGTGTTTTATTAATTGTTTTGCTATTTTACCATTTTAATTTTAATTACAAGTAAGTTTTAATTTAAATGTAGGTGCTCATACTTTGCAAGGTAGTTGGCGAGATGTATATATTTCTATTTTTAGGGTCTGGTCAGAGAACCCAGAAAAGTTTCCTCATCTTGCAGCATTTGTCATTTTTGAACTATTAAATTGATAACATTTGTGTGCCTCTTATTTTGTTGATGTAATTGTTTGTGTGATTTTATTGGTTGAGTTTGTTTATAGTTTGATTTTATTGGTTAGTTTAGTTTAAGTTAGATTTTTTTTAATCACTTGTGTCCTGTGTATATATTGTTTAGGGGCCGGTTCCGTTCTCGGTCGGTAGGGCACCGAATCAAGTTCGGCATTAGCGGATCCGATCTGGAAACTGAATTTCCGTCCGAGTCGTACATGGGTCCGGACGTCGAAGTGATAGAGATCGCAGGTCACCCGGCCAATAATTTCACCATACACGTACCAGGCCCATATTTTTCCAATTTATCATATACATTAAGCGGGTGACCTAACACTCTACTACCAGTAACCCTGGTTCCTTCCTATTTGTTTCTATTGTACCCGACTTACCAATCCACCGTTACGGGTACCTATGACCACAACGGATCAGGGAGCTAGCTGTAAAAGAAAAGGCAGGCAAAATACAATACCGACTTTTATTTCTTCTGTATTCATCAAATAGCCACAGACTACTGGGAAGTTTTAAAAGTTTATCTTAGAAATCAGATTCTGAGAGTATGCAATTTACAACGAGAAAACAATCTATAATCAGAATAACGAAGAGCACATAACCATATAAAAAGAAAACTAAGGCAACCATTTAGGAGTCTATAGGAAAGTAATAACAAAGCGATATGCTAAATAGATTTTCGGAAATAGATCACGAACTAGAATTTTACTGTTTAGAGACTACTTCAAAGTAAAAAAGATTGGAAATCCTATACATCTATAGGAGGGGGAAAAGTGGAACACGCTATAGTTCTAGCATTATTACGTCCAAATCAGATTGCAGGAGAAAATTATATACCATATTTAATGATTCATAAACAGTATGGAGAGAATGTGTTCTAAAGGTAAGGAAACATAGGGACATGCTAAAGAAAATATACTGTATGACTTTTATAGTAGGTTTGCGGAAAGCATGGAAAATTATCGTATGCAAAGAAATGTCTTTATTAGAGCAAAGACAGAAAATAGAGAGTGCAGTATAGAGTTCTTAGCCCTATATAATTACCTAGAATGGTGTGTAGACCAACCCTGGCCACGGGTCAGTTAAGGACAGGAAATACCCCAAGGAAGGACAGTCATCTATGGGACAGCAGGTGCAGATTGGACACCCCAGGACAGGACAGGAAAACCAGATTAGGATCAGGACAGGACCACCTAGGCACGACCAGCACCCGCAGTTTGGAAGCAATGCCTGCGCTCCACCCTCTCTGCAGCTATTAGTCAGAACCCCGATTGGGTTAGCGAACTCCCCAGCAAAGTGCTCCGCCAGCACTTAAGGTTTAGTAAAACCTTTAGAGTCTATGGTCAAATTCGGACAGAGTGCTCCGCAGCGCTCTGTATTCAGTCACCTATTGAGTGCGTTGGGTCAGTGACAGGTCAGCTATTCAGACAAGTCGGACAATTTCTCTAGCTAAACCTAGGCTAGTTATACTGTTTTCGGGTCAGTGTACCACCCCCCAAATGTTGCAAGTGTCAGAATCCCCAATTTCGATTGGTCCCTAAGTAGGATAGGCTAACACACCAATCACAATTTACGTCTACAAGCCGAGTTTTACATATTTTGGAACCACCTATTGAATTTGGGGTTCCCATGACCGATTCTATAGAATACAATAGGAAAAATTACATTTGTTTCGAATGTAACATTTTTTAGCTTCTCCGGCTGGGTGAAGGTGCATCTTCCCAATCACGTCTTGGCAGGGACCTTCAGTTGGCACCCTGTCAATGCCACCGGCAGAATACGGTCATGCGCAGAACATCATCTTAATATGGAGTCTTGAGCCTTGCATCAGACCCTCAATACCACGGTACATGGACAGTAAGCAAAAACAAATTAAAACATAGAATATAAATGATTTCACTGTATTCTATGAGTAGCTACTTTATACTCCTTAAATTGAAAATTATACTATGGCATTATAGTTAGTGCAACAGACAAGAACACGAAAGCATTTGCGCAAGCTTCACCACGTTAGGACACAGACAACCATTTTAGACGCAAGTACGCAAGCGCACATTTTCCCACCAGAACTGCAACTACGTCACGCCACGTGAGTGTGACTAACGCATGCGCAGAAGAAACCCATCAAGCGGCGGCCATTTTTAAGGACACGGGTTAATTGTATTAGTAAACACATAGGCAAGCGTCATTACGACACTCAAATATAAAGATAAAGGAAAATTAGTAAGACGTACAGGTTGAATTATAGGATTAAATGTTATTCGAGGTTCTTGATGTCAAGCAAGTCGCGTAATATGCAAAATCTTGCTTCATCAATCCCCTCTTTGATGATATTTACTATCATCACAAACTAATGGAACCAGATGCCAACTTTTCTCACACTTTGTGCATTTCCATTTCTTCCAACATTCGATTCAGTTTCTCTTTCACATCTTTATCAGGGTGAGAATTTTTCATCTTTTTGTAAATCTGATTATTTAAGTCTTCCAATTCAAGTTCATCCACACTCCTTTTCACACCTCTCTTATTCACAGCGTATTTCTTTGTGTGTTTGCGGCATTTGCAACAGACAAATATGAGAAATATGACGAAACCTATCACTCCAATTGGCATCAGTACCTTAAACAATAAACCTTTACCTAAATTAGCAAACCAATGACCTACAGCGGAGAGATCATCAGTAAGTCTCTTCCAGGCACTATCAACCTCTAGTGGTTTGAGTTCTAAATTTGTAATGTTCTTCACATATTTTTTAATTTGTACACTTTTGTCCGGTATGTAAGTGCAACAATGTTGCGCTTTCAACATCCGGCAGACTCCGCCCTCTTTTGCTAATAAGGTGTCAAGCGCAAGTCTGTTCTGCAAAACCATTGATCTGATCGCAACCATTTCGGTATTGACCAGCAGGAATCCATGAGCTGTGTCAGTAGACAACACATCCACTATTGTGGATAATTTGCAAATTCTGTGTGTGTTCAGAACCACTCCCACTCCAGGTATCAGTGCACTAAAAATACTACCCATTATTTCACCTACGCTTTCTCTTTTACTACGCACTAAGCCATTAGTGTTTTCATTGCTTCCAGCAATTTCCTTCACATGGTATATTTTCGGGAAGACAATGCCAAAGTAGCAGCTTCCATACCAGTGATCCGGCAATTTAGAAATAAGCCTTGTTTCCACATATATAATAAATTCCGGGAAACACAGGTTCTGACCCATTTTTGAAACCCCAACCTCCAATTACCTTGTAATTGTGCTCACATTGACTGTAACCAATGAAAATGTTATTATAATAACTAGTCTTTTCGCGGTGAAGACAGAGTTTCCCTTTTCTTTCGAAATCCAGCAACAAAGCAGGACCACTCCCACCATTTGAGGTGCTTTCCATGTTTTCAGCCCATTTAGGAGTTCTCTGTCTTTTATCATTTGCCTTTCTTTGGAAACTCTCCCTTCTTTTCTCTGCCATGTTTAGAAAAAAAAAATCTTGTTCATGTAATGAACAGGTCAAGTTATCTCTGTGTGCTTCATTTAAGTCTATGGTACCTATAGTCAGAAAGTATTCTCCCATATAACGTGTAACGTCACTTTTAGTATGTACAGGATTCAGATTTCCACGAATGGGAAGTTCAGAAAATATCACGTCAGAGTTAGAGTAGTAGTACTGTAACGGTCCTCTTTTATAAAAACAAGCTAGCTAAAATGCTACAGGAAATTCCATAGGTCAAAGGTAGGTGATGATAAGTCACGCCTTCAGCTACAGAAGTAGGTAGCTTCATGCAGACATAGCAGTCTTCTATTTCCATAGTTTCTACATAATGTACTAAAAGGTTAGCGAATACATTTAAATGTGTCTGGTTCTTAACTCCGTGATAATGTAGTCCTTCCTCATCTGATGCTTCTAAGTCTCGTTTTGTTTGTCTGAGTGCTTTTTCACGTCTTTCTACACTTCGTGTTGTCAGTTCTTCAGTGTCAGTGGTCACAGTCTGTGTAGGGTCAACATTAGTATTTTTGCTCACCATATAAGGAATGAAAACTGTTAGCCCTATCCAAATTATTAACACTAAAGCTATGCTACATATACATACTCTGCAGCATGTTTTACAACAACTGCCTCTAGGCCTTCCATTCACATTTGAATCAGACATTTTCGTTCAGAAGAAGATTTCAACCCCTCTTTGTAACTTTGCACAGGTAGCTTACACTGCGCAAATTCAGGTTGGTTCGTCTTCTTCGGCAGAATAATCAGCTGTCTGTTCTTCGTCACTTTCGTCAGTTATATCAAGATCCTCAAACTCCTCCAAGATCAAATATGTCCATTCAGGATCTTGGTATTTCTCGTTCAGTCTTTTTATTCGGTCACTTCTTCTTTTGGAGCTTTCTCCAGCTTGATCTGTAATACGAGGACTTTTCCTCCTTTCTGCAAGTTTCTCCTCTACTGTTTTTATTCTTAGTCTCAGTCTCTTAATATATCTGGGTTCGATATTTTTCTTTTTCCTGAGTCTTTTAGCTGGCACTGTGTTTTGTCTTTCTTCTAATGTTCTTTTATTTTCATTTGCTTGTGGCACTTCTGATTCTTCCCTTCCTGTCTGACTAGTTCCAGTCTTGTCTCTATTTCTTCTGCCTGGTCACTAAGCTGGCCTTGTTCAGGTGTATACTGGATTTGGCTTTTGGGTGTTTCAGTTTCTGAGTCCTGAACACGTTCCTCTAGTTCTACTTGATCCTGTTCAAGCACTTCGATCTCTTGATTTTCTTCTGCTCAAACTTTTACACTAGTTCTGGTCTGTCCCTTTTCGACTTCAGGAGTTTGTGGGGGTGTGTCGATCACTTGCTCTGTCCCTGTCTGACCTTCTTCTTCCTCAGACTTGACGTGAATCTCAATAATCTGAGGATCTTCGCCTGTGCCTATCTCTTCCTCTCTGTCCCACTCTCTATCTTCGTAGGTTTGACTTCTTGTTCTGATTGGGTCATTAGTCAGGTCGATTATGGGTATCCAATCATCTTGACTGGTGCTCGGTTGTTCGTCATCAGCTACTTCAGGACCAACGTCTGCAGACCCCTCAGCTGGACAACCTTCAGCGTCAGTTTTCTTGTCTGGAATCACCTTCTGTGTATGGCTGGCATGGATCCACTTTGGAACGCCGGCACACTTCACCGCTGTCGTGGTCACCAGTATCACTTGGCGTTGTTTTCCCCACTTCGGTGCAAGGCAACTTGTACGAGTATGCTTCTTTATTACGACCCAATCACCTGGAACCAATTTATGGACTAGAGTCGTTGGGTTTACGACGGCGTCTTCCCCAATCTGGCGAGAGATAGAACGCACTTGGTCACCCAGTTGCTTGCAGTATTCAAGTACTAAATCCTCAGAAATGTTTAGCAGTTTATGTCCTGGTACTCATGCTTGTCTCATCACTCTTCCCATCAGGATCTCATGAGGGCTCAGGCCTGTTTTTCGGTCTGGAATACTTCTAAGTCCCATCAGAACAAGAGGCAAAGCATTTATCCAGTTCATGCCTGTAGATTCATACATTTTTCCTAGTCTCGATTTTATAGTGCCATTTATTTGCTCCACCACTCCAGAAGCCTCTGGACGATATGCACAGTGCAGCACCTGTGTGATCTTGAATGCTTTACAGAGTTGCTCAATTATCTCATTCTGAAAATGTCCGCCTCTATCTGATTCAATAGTGACTGGAACCCCGAACCTAGGTATTAATTCTCGTAGTAACAATTTTGCTACGGTTATGGCGTCATTCTTTCTAGCTTCCACCCATTTTGAAAACAGGCAGACAATGACAAGGACATATCTCATTCCCTCACAGCGAGGCAGTGTGATAAAGTCAATCTGTATTCTTACAAAGGGACCTCCTGATTTTCCAATTTTTCCCAATTCGACTACTGTTCTTTTCCCAGCGTTAAACTGCTGACATGTTAAGCACCTCTGGCAGAGTGACTCTGCTACCTTCCTGAACTTCGGATTGTACCATGTTTGTTGGAAAACCAGAACCATGGCATCCCTACCAGTGTGTGAATCTCCATGTATCAGTCTGGCCATAGAAGCAAGCAGATGTCTAGGCAACACAGGCATACCATTTGGGCCCACAATGACATCATCCTCACTTCTCGGTCGACAACCAAGTTTCTTCCATTTTTCCTTCTCTTTTGAAGGCACAGCATGCTGCCAATCTCTCAACTCTTCCCAAGTGGGCACCTCCTCAAACACCATAAGTTGGCAGCTGTTTCCAGGTCCTCCCAGTTTGACATTTACAGACATGCGATTTCTGGCACAATGTTGGGCCACTTCATCAGCAAATCTATTTCCCAAAGTTGCATGGTCAATGCCAGATTTATGAGCAGCACATTTCACCACTGCCAATTCTTTTGGTAATTGGATTGCCTCCAGTAAATCTTGTACAACCTTCCCATTTCTGATGGGAGTACCTGAAGAAGTCAGAAACTCCCTCTGTAGCCACAATTGGCCGAAGTCATGCACAACCCCATAACAGTACTGACTGTCAGTATATACTGTTATTCTTTTGTTTTTTCCAATTTTGCAGGCTCCTATTAATGCAATCAATTCGGCTACTTGTGCAGACTTTACTCCAAATAAACTGGAAGCTTATTTAATGGCGTCTATAGAGACTACAGCATAAGCAGCACTTAGGCCTACCAGTTCGTGTCTCATACATGAGCCATCCACGAACAGCTCCTCATCTTCCACAGGCAAAGGCATTTCCTTAATGTCTGGGCGGGGTTTAGTACTGAATTCTGTCAGGTCAAAGCAGTCATGCTCGTCCTCTCCCTTGGCTTCTGCAAGCATTGGGTCAGGGAGCAGGGTAGCTGGATTCAGAATGTTGCATCGAGCAATGATTACATTCGCAGCACCCACGAGAATCCTCTCGTATTTAGTCAGCCAACTAGGGGTGAGATACTGAGTTTTAGTTCTGGTCAATAAAATCACAACTGCATGGGGAACATACACAGTCACAGGATGTCCCATAACAATGGATTCACTCTGTTCCAGACTCGTGCAAGTGGCAGCTACTGCTTTCAGACATCCGGGTAATCCAGCAGCCACTGGATCCAAAGTGGCAGAAAAATTTGCCACTGGACGTCTAGTCAACCCATGCTCCTGAGTTAGGACTGACAGTGCACAATTATCCCGTGTGTCACAGAATAGTGCAAATTCCTTGGAATAGTCAGGCATCCCTAAAGCAGGGGCTGTACACAGACATTCTCGTAATTTAGTAAATGCTGTTAAGCTTTCATCATCCCATTCCACGGGGCCCTTTTCTCCTTTCTTTGTCATTTTTATCAAAGGCTTTGCCAGGACTGCAAATCCCACAATCCATTGCCTGCAGTAACCTACCACCCCAAGGAACATTCTGACTTCTTTCTGTGTACGGGGTAACTGCATGTTTCGAATTATCTTGACTCTCTCTGAGGTAACTTTTCTGATACCTTTTTCTATTTGGTGCCCCAGATAGTTCACTGACTTTGTACAGAACTGCAATTTGTCAGGGGACACTTTATGTCCTTTTTCACCCAGGTGATTCAGTAAAGCAATGGTGTCAATAACACAATCTCTATGACTTTTAGACGCCACCAAAAGGTCGTCTATATATTGCACCAAAACAGATTTTCCAGGTAACACTAAAGTTTCAAGGCACTTTTTTAGAATCTGATTAAAGATAGAGGGGCTTTCTGTGTACCCTTGAGGGACACGATTCCAAACGTACACGTGACTGTCGAAAGCAAATGAGAAAATAAATTTGCTGTCTGGATGCAATGGGATCGAAAAGAATGCATGACATAGGTCTATCACGGTGAACCACTCAGCATCCCAGGGAATCTGATACAGGATTACTGCAGGGTTGGGAACAATAGGGCAACATGGAACAACGATTTTATTTACCTTTCTCAGGTCTTGCACTACCCTATACTTGCCACTAGGTTTCTTGATTCCAATTATCGGTGAGTTACATGGGCTACTCATCACTTCTTGTATGATGTTTGCTTCTAGCAGTCTTTTTATTTCAATGGCAACTCCTGCTCTCACTTCTGCACTCATTTTGTATGGCTTGGTATTGGGATAAACGGCATTTTCTTTCATGGCTATTTTAATTGGGTCTACATTTGCCATTAATCCTACATCCTTTCCAGTAAAGTCCCATACTTCTGGTTTCACTGTCTTTTCGAGTTCTTCGGATATGTCTTGTATAGTCATTTGTTTAATTTCTGAGTCTGGTCTAATTAACATTAATTTGTATATGCCATCCTCGTCTGGGGTTTTAATCTCGACGCCCTTTGGTGTGCAAAAGATGGTGCAGTTCATTTTGCACAACAAATCACGTCCCAGTAAGTTTACTGGACTGGTATCACAAACTACAAATCTATGCATTTCTTTGAAATTCCCTATTGTGATCTCCATGGGCTCAGTAACTGGGGTACTAATCTATTGATTAGACACGCCCACTACTTGGATTGCTTCTCCCGAGAGGGGTAGGTTTGGAACGTCCGCTGTTCTTACAGTAGAACGGGTAGCACCAGTGTCCAATAGAAAGGTGACATCATTTCCATCAACTTTTCCTTCAATGTATGGCCCTGACTGGTCTACCGGCAAGGAGGCACCAAGTACACACTCCTTGTCCTCCCCTCTCAGGCCCCGTCAGTATTGATCGTCACAGAGAAAAGTATCATTCAACAGAAACTGCGAAGTTGCTGTATTTCTATTCTCATTGCCTCCCCAGATCTCTATGTCATCAACCTGTGGTGATTTTCCCTTATAATTTGGTTTTGGCGCTCGGGGCAATTGACTTGCCTTTACCTGATGCTGGTTCTTTCTTGGTTTTTCATTCTGCGTCTGTGGAGTTAAATCAGGGGTTTGGGTATTATCATGCTGTAAATATGGACACTCGTCTCTCCAGTGCCCAATTTCTCCGCACTGGTGGCAGGGAAATTTCTTTTTAGCCTCTTCTCTGCTCATTTTTACCTTTGGCTTCCCACCACCCCCAGAGCCTTGATTTTGGGTATTCTTATTCATCTTATTCAATTGCTTTTCCTGTTGTTCTGCTAGCTTCACTTGTGCCCACATAACCTTTTCCTTTAGGGCCTTTCGCTTATCTGCCATCTCGTCCTCACAGTACTTTGCGTACCGTAAGACCTCATCCATTTTCTTAGACTGCCAACAAATCTTATTGTCTTTGATCCACTGGCAAATTTCGGGTCTTAAACCGTTTACAAACCTGTAAATGAAGTGGGTCATATCCTTCATCTCGATGTTATCTATACCACTGTAAGTTTTGAACACCTGTAACAGTCTTTCATAAAAGGAGTGCACAGACTCATCCCTTTCCTGCGTGGTTCTATCTATTTTGGTCCAATCAGTTTCCTTTGCAGGCACCTTCTTCTTCAGGTGTAACATGACCTGATCATATTTTCTCATCACTTCCTCAGAGGGAGCACCTGTTACAGGGTCCCTGTCATACTCTTTGTTGGGCCAATCAATGGCAACCTTGCATTCGGTCCATAAATCCACAGGAACCACAATGTCGAAAAACCCATCCAGGTCTTTCCACAAGCACTTTTGCACCTTTACAAACCTTTCCACCTGCCTGTACCAGTCCACAGGCTTTTCTCGTAATTTGGGAAAGTCATTGGTAAAGGACACAATATCCTGTCTGGACCATGGAACGTGCACGTATTTTCCCCCTGGCACTTCACGCATAGGGTATAACTGCTCAGGTTTGTCAGCTTCCTTTAGAACAAACTCAGAAGACGTCAGTTTAGATCTGGCCTCATCTTTCTTCTTTGCCCACCTGGCTTTCCACTTTTCTACGTCTCCCCATTTTTGCAACACAGTCAATAATTCTTTGACCTGCGCCTTCTTCCCTGACACATTCATATTTTCCAGATCTTTGTCTGAAAAATCAGCTGTATAGGGTTTCTGCAGTGGTTTTGATTTTGAAATATCGATTCCCATACTAGCTGCGGTGTCTGTTAATTTCTCATGGAGCACTCTGGTATTCCGGGTAAAACTCTTGCCGATAAACAGCAACTCTTCTTCAGGATAGGTATTTAATCTGTCTAAACCTACATTTCCTGCCATTAGTTCTTCCATTTCTATTCTCAGCTTGAAGATATCTAAAGGTTTCGACTGAGGCGTTTGTTTTTCTAATTCTCGACTCCATCTTTCAATCTCTTCAGGAGTCACCAATGTGACACTCTTGGTACCCGAAGTCGTTTCCATTTGAATCTCTCTCGTATTGAAAGGATTATGTCTTTTCTGTAATCTTTTTCCTGCAACCCTAGTGGGCAGATCCATTAGCGAGACCTCAGACTCACATTCACTGGTCTGGTCATCCACGATTAAGGGCTCTGGTCTCGGTTGTGCTACAACTGGAGTGATAACTGGAGTTTTTGGACTTCCCTGTCTATCCCCATACAGCGGAACCACGGGCCCAATAGTTACCGGGATTGTCAAGGCTTCAGGACTTGTATTTAACTGGGAGATTTTCTGAATTATCTCGGCTCTCTGCTTAGCTAGAACCTCTCGTTCCCTGTCCTCCAATATCCTGTCTAATGAATTGTCATGTAATACCTGCGGGGTCAAAGTTGGGGCATAACTCGGGCAGTGGGATGTGTCTCACTTGGTCCTTCACCGTAATTAGGTTTTGGGAACAAACTTCCTGTGCCTAAGGATCTTGGTTCCTCCTCAGACGGGGGTCTTGAGAACGGAATTCCTGACGTTGAGGGCCTTGCCTCACCTTCGTAGGGAGGTCTAGAGCAGAAGTCTCTTTCTCTCAAATATCTTGACTCCCCACTAAATGGTGTTCTTTGACAGGTATCTCTAGCACCTAGGGGTCCTAAACCCTCATTATACGGAGGTATTTGACAACCCTCTCCTGCACTTACTGATCTGGCCTCTTCCCGGAGAGGAGGTCTCCGAGAATTATCCCCTTCACTAGAGGGTCGGTGTCCTTCATTATAAGGAGGCGGACTTCTCATAAACATGTCATCTAATAATTCATCATCCGACTCCCCAATGGGCACCCAATGTTTGCATTTTTCTGTTCTCTTCTCTCCTGCAGGAGGACCACCCATTGACATCATTGGAAACAGCCCTTCTACAATCATATTCTGTCTCCACTGTTTCATTTTTTTATCTCTGGTCTCTTGTTTTAGTTTTGGATAAAATTTTGTTAACCCTTTATCCATTCGGGGCTTGTCTCTCTCTCAAAAGCCTCGATCTCCCATTCCTCTAAAGCCTTGTACTGCGTTAATCTAGGTCTGGGATGTAAGTCATTCATTCGGGTTCTCAAATTAAATAGAATCCTGCCATTGAATGTACCTTCTAACGGAAAAGCCAAAATTCCGTCATCCTTGGTGTATTCCGCCCAGTTTTCCAACCATACACACGAATGGTACCCTTTATCAAACATCATAAACGATGCAGGAGTATTAGGTGGCGGAATGACAACACCTTCTCTGGTTTTAATCGGCTTGTCCTTTTTGAAATAATTCTTCACCTTATTTACAAGAGATAATTTTCTCTTATTTCCGTACATAATGCTGGTGTTATGCCCTTTCCACTGATCGTTCTCAAACCCTAAATGTCGTGGATCAGGTCTAGTATGCGGTCTATACGAATGCCACATACGATTTCTGCGAGTGACTTTGTTTACAAATCGCTTCCAATCCAAGTGCGTCTTTTATCTTCGTGCAACCAATAAAATGCACGAATTCAAATAATCTCGACCAATGGGTGCGCGGCCTTTCGCGAGACAGGTTCTCACGCTTCGGAACTCACCCCTCCTTTACAATTCCAGCTCCGCTACACAGGCGCTGCGTCTACCAATCCCAGCGCGGCACAAAGTGACGTCAGAGCAGCTCCGCAACTGACTCCCCCCCTCACAAGGTAACGGAAACTTAATTTCTCTTTAAAAGTGCAAGTGCTTTTGTTATTTGACAACGAATACACATTCGCCACTGTACTCAAGTGTCTAGACAGTAAAGATTTGTTTCACTGCAAGTAAACTACTTCCATTTACTTTTCACACACTACGGATAGATCTCTTCTGCCTACCCTTCACTCAAGCATTAGAGAACCCGCTACTTCTTAGACTTATCCACTTCTTTCCGGGACATATACTAAGTCTAAAGTTTCACCAGCGAACCCCTTTGCTATCACCCAAGCTCCGACGAACCTGCTACTCCTTCCGGTGCGACCCTTATCAGGTTATATCACAATAGAAGTTTTGCCAGCGAACTCGTTGCTATCAGTTATTCGAACATGCATTCAAAAAATGACCCCTAATTAGTGCTTCCAGTTCTGCCTAACCTGCACTAACTTTCCTAGAGTAAGTGACCTTAAAGCAAAGTGGATTCTCTTCACCACTCGCTACTCAATTCCCCGGGGATTCCCAACAAACATAAAACACTTTACTAATGAGTGGGTTAATACATATATCAGTATAATAATAAGAAAAACAATTTAAAACATTTCATAATTTTTTCAAAGCAAACATTTCACGTGATTGATCAAGTCACAAAAATTGTTTACCCTTGTAGCAGCAATAAAATGTTATCATAAAAAAAATGTTTAGCAGCATCCAACCTATCTAGCTTAACGAGTCCTACCTAATTTTAACTAGTCTCTAACCATAGCTCAGCTACCAGAAAATTACTGATAGAGATCGCAGGTCACCCGGCCAATAATTTCACCATACACGTACCAGGCCCATATTTTTCCAATTTATCATATACATTAATCGGGTGACCTAACACTCTACTACCAGTAACCCTGGTTCCTTCCTATTTGTTTCTATTGTACCCGACTTACCAATCCACCGTTACGGGTACCTATGACCACAACGGATCAGGGAGCTAGCTGTAAAAGAAAAGGCAGGCAAAATACAATACCGACTTTTATTTCTTCTGTATTCATCAAATAACCACAGACTACTGGGAAGTTTTAAAAGTTTATCTTAGAAATCATATTCTGAGAGTATGCAATTTACAACGAGAAAACAATCTATAATCAGAATAACGAAGAGCACATAACCATATAAAAAGAAAACTAAGGCAACCATTTAGGAGTCTATAGGAAAGTAATAACAAAGCGATATGCTAAATAGATTTTCGGAAATAGATCACGAACTAGAATTTTACTGTTTAGAGACTACTTCAAAGTAAAAAAGATTGGAAATCCTATACATCTATAGGAGGGGGAAAAAGTGGAACACGCTATAGTTCTAGCATTATTACGTCCAAATCAGATGCAGGAGAAAATTATATACCATATTTAATGATTCATAAACAGTATGGAGAGAATGTGTTCTAAAGGTAAGGAAACATAGGGACATGCTAAAGAAAATATACTGTATGACTTTTATAGTAGGTTTGCGGAAAGCATGGAAAATTATCGTATGCAAAGAAATGTCTTTATTAAAGCAAAGACAGAAAATAGAGAGTGCGGTATAGAGTTCTTAGCCCTATATAATTACCTAGAATGGTGTGTAGACCAACCCTGGCCACGGGTCAGTTAAGGACAGGAAATACCCCAAGGAAGGACAGTCATCTATGGGACAGCAGGTGCAGATTGGACACCCCAGGACAGGACAGGAAAACCAGATTAGGATCAGGACAGGACCACCAAGACACGACAAGCACCCACAGTTTGGAAGCAACGCCTGCGCTCCACCCTCTCTGCAGCTATTAGTCAGAACCCCGATTGGGTTAGCGAACTCCCTAGCAAAGTGCTCCGCCAGCACTTAAGGTTTAGTAAAACCTTTAGAGTCTATGGTCAAATTCGGACAGAGTGCTCCGCAGCGCTCTGTATTCAGTCACCTATTGAGTGCGTTGGGTCAGTGACAGGTCAGCTATTCAGACAAGTCGGACAATTTCTCTAGCTAAACCTAGGCTAGTTATACTGTTTTCGGGTCAGTGTACCACCCCCCAAATGTTGCAAGTGTCAGAATCCCCAATTTCGATTGGTCCCTAAGTAGGATAGGCTAACACACCAATCACAATTTACGTCTACAAGCCGAGTTTTACATATTTTGGAACCGCCTATTGAATTTGGGGTTCCCATGACCGATTCTACAGACTACAATAGGAAAAATTACATTTGTTTCGAATGTAACATTTTTTAGCTTCTCCCGCTGGGTGAAGGTGCATCTTCCCAGGCACGTCTTGGCAGGGACCTTCAGTTGGCACCCTGTCAATGCCACCGGCAGAATACGGTCATGCGCAGAACATCATCTTAATATGGAGTCTTGAGCCTTGCATCAGACCCTCAATACCACGGTACATGGAAAGTAAGCGAAAACAAATTAAAACATAGAATATAAATGATTTCACTGGATACTATGAGTAGCTACTTTATACTCCTTAAATTGAAAATTATACTATGGCATTATAGTTAGTGCAACAGACAAGAACACGAAAGCATTTGCACAAGCTGCACCACGTTAGGACACAGACAACCATTTTAGACGCAAGTACGCATGCGCACATTTTCCCACCAGAACTGCAACTACGTCACGTCACGTGAGTGTGACTAACGCATGCGCAGAAGAAACCCATCAAGCGGCGGCCATTTTTAAGGACACGGGTTAATTGTATTAGTAAACACATAGGCAAGCGTCATTACGGCACTCAAATATAAAGATAAAGGAAAATTAGTAAGACGTACAGGTTGAATTATAGGATTAAATGTTATTCGTGGTTCCTGATGTCAAGCAAGTCGCGTAATATGCGAAATCTTGCTTCATCAGAAGTACCAAGCGAACAAGAGCGAAATCTCCATCCGAATCGTTTCCGGGTCCGAACCGCACCGTACGACTCCATCACAAGCTAACCGTGGCATGCAATGGAGACGTTTCATGACCAAGCTAGTACGATGCTAGATTTGGACAGCCGGATCGAGTCGGAGCGTCTGGCTCACAATAGCTCCCGGAGTTGGACTTTGGGGGTTCGCGTAGGACCCCTTGTTACCTGCAGCCTTACGACTCGGACACAGGGGAGACCCAGGCATGTACGGTGCGGATGGCACAGATGCGTACCCACTGTAGGGGGCACACTTGTCCGTGACATACCCATTCAGTCAATGGGAGCCCATGTATGGGTCGTACGACCGGCTCCTATTGACTTCTATGGGAGTCCGACCGATCTGAGTCCGACAGCAAACGGCCCCATCGTACTCGCTCGGTCGAACTGCAGGAGTCTGGATCGGTCGGAAAACACCCCGGAACCGGCTTGGTCGGAGTGCCTTCCGACCCAGATCGGAATCGGCCCCTTAATGTTTATTGCAAATACTAATTTATTTAACATAACATTTATTTTTTTAATGTTTATTAATGATAATGGGATCATTTTAGCAGTATTGTTGTGTCCCATAAGTTTGACATATCATATGTTTATTTAAAGGTAACTATATTTTTGTTTCCAAAAATATTTTTTTCTAATTAAGTAAAAATCCATATTTTTACCAACAATATTTGTGTTCTTAATATTTGTGGTTTTATTAGTTACGTATAGAAAGGCAATATTTTTGTTAACGATATTTCTTTTCTGATATTTTTGTGTTCTGATATTTTGTGCATCGATATTATGATCTGTTGTTCAAGGTGCTTTTGTTTTGCACTTTTGTTAGTGGGAATTGTGTTCTCACGTCAAAAATGTATGCAGAGTTGCATATCATACTAAAATATAAGTATTGCATATGACCTCTAGTATACTGAGAATCGAAGATCTCTTCTGCTTCATAATGGTAGGAGAGGTAAAATGAAAAGAAGAGGCCGTCTTTTTCAACCCCAGATATGAAATTCAGGATGGATTCTCCAGCAACAGGGAAGTTTTAACTCAAGTACTGATTGTCCCCCTAACCCAGTTATGGGAAATGGACCCGCAAATTTGTGGAAAACTTTGGATGTGGCCTCTAATAGTTAAACACTATGGATAGGCATACCTTATCTCCTTCTTTGAACACTGACTAGGGCTGCACCTTCTGTCGGCAAATTCCCTACATGCAGCTTTAGCAAAGTGTAAATGTATAAGGACTGATTTGTAAATTCTAAAGTGGTCTTTAAGTAATGTTTACATAGAAGAAACTGGTGAAGAGCAAAATAAAAGGTGGCTCATTATGTGGGTGAAAGCCACAGGAGATGTCGAAAAAAATACCCTAATAAAATGTTGAGATTGTTCCTACACACCAAGTCTACAACAGGGATCTAGTTTACCCAGTGCTCGGAATTGTGCACAAAACAAATTTCATAGATTTTGTTTGAGGGTCTGATTCATTTGCTTTATTTGGCCATCTGTGTGGGCATGATAACTTGTGGAAAAAATGTGTTTGGCCCCTAAGTGTTTGAGTGATACCTTCCAAAACCTGGCTATAAACTGAGATTCCTGATTTGTAATTAAGATAATGTGTGATTCATCTAACCTGACAATTTCTTTGACAAATACTGTAGCTAATCTAGTACTGTTGCTAATCTAGGAGCTGTTGGACTCTTTGATAAAGGGATACAGTTAGTGGTCTTAATGAGTTAGGGCCTAATTATGACACTACCATAGCCACCATGGTGGTGCAGGCACTGTCAGCCCGACTGCCCTATTACAAGTTTGGTGGTCGGACTGCCATGGGACCACCACAACCATCAGGGATCAGAGATCCCTGGCGGTCTTGAGGTCACAATATGCTTGGCAGTACCTCTGTTGCACCACCAAGCATATGACGAGTTTCCTCTCCACCACGGTTTTTATGGTAGTGAGCCCACATGAAAATTGTGTCAGAGAGGAAACAAAGGGGGCCTACAGGGCCCCCTGTTGCTTCAAGGCAATAGGGTGCATGCAGGGTTGCACAAGTTGTGCCCCCCTTTGTGCCTGCACCCGAGTTCCTGCACAGCATGGGCAGCACCAGTCCATGCAGTGCAGGAACTGCCTTTGATGCTCCCATTGCAGTGTCCTTTTCATAGGCACTGCAGCTGGACTGCCAAAGAACCACCCGCCAGACTAAAAAAGTTGTAATCTGGCGGGCGGTGTCAGTATGGCTTCTGCGATCTTGGAGCAAGTCCGCAGCGTGGGGGTCATAATTAGACCCTTAGGCCCACATGCATCATTGTGTCTTTTTGCATTTCTTAATTTGCGAAAAATAAGGAATCGCAAATTAAGAAATGCAAAATGATATGCATCAATATTTTCGGTATTCTTTTGGGATTCGGTAAAAATCGCAATTTTTACCGAATCCCAAAGAAATACCGATTTCTTAACTTAATTTTCGCAATTCCCATTGATTCCTATGGGCCAAAAGGCCCATAGGAGTCAATGGAAATTGCGAGTGGCACTTAGAAAATTTCATGGGTGCAGGGGGGGGTCCAAAGGACCCCCCCATGCACCCCTGAAATGTATTTTTCGCATCATGTTGCACACACACATGTCCTAAGGACATGTGTGTCCGTAACATGAATGTTGAAAAAAAAACATTTTACACATTTTACACACTTTTTCCAAATTTACCGAGTGGTTCAACCACTCGGTAAATTTGGCACCCTATTTGCGAATTTTCACTTTTTAAAAAAATGATGCATTGCTTTTAAGAAATCGCACATCTGCGACTTCTTAAAAGCACCCGCAATTTTAGAATTCGCACACATGTTACGAATTCTAAAATTGCTTCATGCATCCCAAAAAGCACTTTTGCATTCGCAAACGGCCGATTTTAAGGAATCGCACCGTTTGCGAATACAAAAATGCTTGATGCATGTGGGCCTTAGTCTATAATCAGTATTAAGAGTGACACTGCATCTAAAGGTGGCAAATCTGTTACAAAATCCACAGAGATCTGTACCCACGGTTGTTGAGTCATGGGGAAAGGTTGTAATAATCCAAATGGCTTTTTTCAGGGCACCTTAGCTCAAGCAGAGGTTACAAACTGGTGTACATACTTTTCAATACCTCCCCCATGACTGTCCACAAGAATTGATGAATGATTAGTTCCAAGTGTTTCTGTTGCCCTGGATGTCCTGCAGCTGTAGCGAATGTTCTCATTTTTAAGCATGGGCGGAAAATCTGTTCCGTTCGCGGATTTTGCGGATTTTCGGTAAATTCGCGATCCGCGAACTCCCGCGAATTTACCAAAAATCCGCAAATCCGCGAGCGGCGGATCCGGGGGGCCAAAGTTCAAGCCTTCAAGATTGAAGTTGTTGTAACTATTTTAGGATGGCGCCGGCAAACTGCCAGCGCCATCCTAAAATAGTTACTAAGTTAGCTTCAACAGGAAGCACAAATAGATAAAATAAAGCTGGTGCTCGAGCACCTGCTTTATTTTATCTATTAGTGCTTCCTGTTGAAACTAACTTAGTAACTATTTCAGGATGGCGCTGGCAGCTTGCCCGCGCCATCCTAAAATAGTTACAGGATGATGGACAGCTCACTCAAGGGATATGAAGGGCAGGGTTCATTCTGGCACGATGGTCCTGTCACAAAAATTAAACCTCAACAGGAAGCACTTACAGATATCAATAAAGCATGTGCCCTAGTTGAAGCTCAAATTCAGTGATGCATTCATCAGCCCAAAAACAATCGTGAGCATTGTCGAGGCTGGGCAGGTGTGCTTTCTTCCCAAATCTACCGTCGAAAATCAGCTGTGATGCTGGATAGAGGCCTTTGCATCCTTGACTTTCACGAGCGCAATCCCCTGGCTGTTCCTGTGACCAGGAGCTTCTTTCTCTTCATCTGCTGCTCTGATCGGTCTCTGACCTTTTATATACACCAGAGGCATGTGTGCTCGCATGTAAGGCCCGTCTGTTTGGCCCCGCCCACACACTTGCGGTGTGAACCGTCTTCCCGCCATTTACCCACTATGATGGACAGTTGAAGCTCAAATTCAGTGATGCATAAATCAGCCCAAAAACAATTGTGAGCATTGTCGAGGCTGGGCAGGTGTGCTTTCTTCCCAAATATACCGTCGAAAATCAGCTGTGATGCTGGATAGAGGCCTTTGCATCCTTGACTTTCACTAGCGCAATCCCCTGGCTGTTCCTGTGACCAGGAGCTTCTTTCTCTTCATCTGCTGCTCTGATTGGTCTCTGACCTTTTATACACACCAGAGGCATGTGTGCTCGCATGTAAGGCCCGTCTGTTTGGCCCCGCCCACACACTTGCAGTGTGAACCGTCTTCCCGCCATTTACCCACTTTGATGGACAGTTGAAGCTCAAATTCAGTGATGCATAAATCAGCCCAAAAACAATCGTGAGCATTGTCGAGGCTGGGCAGGTGTGCTTTCTTCCCA
This sequence comes from Lissotriton helveticus, assembly GCF_964261635.1. Classification (NCBI taxonomy): domain Eukaryota; kingdom Metazoa; phylum Chordata; class Amphibia; order Caudata; family Salamandridae; genus Lissotriton; species Lissotriton helveticus. The sequence continues at coordinate 1,596,280,114 of NC_136067.1, forward strand.
AATCTACCGTCGAAAATCAGCTGTGATGCTGGATAGAGGCCTTTGCATCCTTGACTTTCACGAGCGCAATCCGCAAAAAAAAAAAAAAATCCGCAGATCCGCGGATTTTGCGGATCAACAATACGCAAATTCGCAAAATCCGCGGATCGTGGATCCGTGAAATCCGCCCATGCTTACTCATTTTATGATGAATCTTTGTAATTTTAGATCAGGGATAAAGACGTTAACATGATACCAGAGAAGGTCTCTTTCTATCTTGCTTTCAGTTTGGTCTTGGACCACCTACTTCAAGGGATAGAGAACTTGATAGGTTTCTTTTAATATCTGTAAAAAGGGGATCTTCACTACTTCTTCATGCAGGCACCAATATGGAGGGTTGGCTGATGACAGGTTTTTGTTCCTCCCCTTGTCAGGCAAAGTATCCATTTCATTTCATTTCATTAATCTTTATTTCGGCCCAATCTGGCCATAAAAGACACATAAAACAACAGTACATTTTACACAGTGGGTACAAAAGTGCATACATGATATGCTGTTGGGGAGATGGAATACAATTCAATTAATCAAGTTTAGTGTTGATTCATGAGTTTAAAAAGGCACATAAAATATAAAATGTTGTTATAATACAAGATAAAAAACTTTTTAGGTGGCACCATAGGCAAAGTATCCACCTTTCTATATCTGTTACCTGGCCTATATGTGAGCTCACAATCACAAATTGAGAAAATATGGACCTCCTTGCATGATGAGGATTTATATATTTCACATACATTAAGTAGCCTAAATTCTTATGGTCTATCCAAATTGTGATACAAAGTTGAACCTCTTTTAGATAGTGTCTCCAGTGAGCCAGGACTTCTTTGCTGGCCAGAAGTTCCCAATCATAAATAGTGCAGGATCCATGAAGATTCTAAAGTGTCAAGAACATCAACACAATATGTATTACTGGTGTTCAGTTACCTTTACATTTTCATCTGTGGTGTGACAATATGCCATTGCTTAGAAAGATTTTACATTTCGATCCACATACTTAATTTCTGAACATATTGTAAACTGCAATTGATATTATTCAAGCTAGTTGATGGATGGCGTTCTTCCTGCTTATATCATTACACCACAGAACAGTTAGACCAAAAATTAACTTTTCATATTATATGTAGCAGGCAAATCATTTATATTCCTAATCACACATAGCTGCAAAGTGTTACCCAACCCTAAAATGTATATCATACACAGTATTTTAAAAAGTTACGTTCAGGAGTCTATATAGTAAATGTTGTCTGTCTAATCTCTTCAGCACTTGAACACATGAGACAAATCCATACCAGGTCCAAGACAGGATGTTAACGAGTGGCTTGAGTCTTTCCTATTTCCCCTTTCCCCCTGTTTTCTAGGGAGTAGCTTCTTTGTTTCCTTTGAATACAAGGTGTGTGAGTTAGAGCAGCATCTAAGTCCAGACATCCCCAGAGTGTAACTGTAAGACTGAAATGAAGTTTGTGAGAAATGCTATTGAATGTATTTCATCTGCATCAGGATCCTTTTGGGAAAGAATGGCTCTGATGGCATAGGAAGAGGCATTCATCTCCACAGCAAATGGCAATTTATTATTTGTGTGTTTCAGAATAGGAACCAAGGGGAATGTTTCTTTCAATTGTCAAAAAGCCTCTTGTTCTACACTATATGCAGAGGATTTTTTTTTGTATGAGTCTAGAAATGGGTCAAATTATTACAGAAACACTTGTACAAAAAGGCAGTAAAAATAGGTAAAACGTAAAAACCGTTGGATTTCTTTCACTGATTTGCGAGCTGGTCATTCTTGTACCACCTTCACCTTGTCTTAATCTATATGGAATTCTAGATCACTGGTCCTAAAACACAGAAAAACAACTTCAGAGAATTCAAAGACCCCCTTCTCCAAATTTGTGAAAAAAGAGTGTTGTCTTAATCCCTTTGCGACTTCCTTGACAAGTTTCCAATTTTCTTTCAATGGCTCAGAGAATGTCATCCATACACATACCCACATACACATTTAGAATGTCCCTAAAGTTTCATTTACAAATTGTTGGAATACCACTGGGGAGTTACACATCTCAAACAGAATTACAGGATATTCAAAGTGTCCAACCTGGTTTTGAATGCTGTTCTCCATTAATTCGTTTACATATTCTAACCTTTAAATCCATCTTTGAGATTTCTTTTGCTGATATTGTCTAGTCTAATAACACCCACATACGTTGCAAAGGATACCTGTTAGGAAACATGATGGCATTAAGTTCTCTGTAGTCTATACTTGGTGGTACTCACCCTCTGCTTTTGAGATGAAAACAATTGGGGAATCTGCGGGGGAGGTGAATGCCAGATAAATCCTCATGTAGGTTTTCTTGGCAGTAACTTATGAGTGCCTTTTCCTCAATTGTCCTGAAGGGATACATTTGTATATGGTGAATCTTAGCCTCAGAAATATAATCTATGGGGCAGTCATAAAGCCTGTGTGGTAGTAATTCATCCACTTTCCTTTCTACTAAAAACACCTATAAACTCTTTGAAGAATTCTGGAATTTAAGAATGAGGGGTTGTATTAGGAGCAGACAGCAAGTTAGTGGAAGATCTTGTCCTAATCCCTTTCATGTGAAGCACTGGAGTTCTTCACACAGTGATAATAAGACTGCTGTCTGTACTCTTGAATTGATCAGTGGATTGTGCTTGTGCAACTGTGAAGTCATCAGCACCACCAAAAAGGCAGAGAATCAATGAGATTGAACTGGATTGTTTCTATATGCCCTTTTTTCTAAAGCCACAGCTATAGCTGCAGTCTCCCAACACTCCTTCTGCCAGCAAGAATTTTCTATCTATCTCAACTATGGGTTAGGAGTTTCTTTATCCTGCTTTGCTAGTCCATGTAGAGTGTGAAAAGTATTATCCATGAAACAACTTGATGCACTACAGTCTAATAAAGCAATAATACTCAAAGACCCTCTTGTTGTTAGAATCATCTAATTTGAAGTTATCAAAAGCTTCTTCATGGAGACAAACTTCTTTGCTGCAAGGAAAGTTAACTGGGGTTTATATTTTATGGTCACATTCTGATGTTTCTCGATAGCTGAGGGCATTCTTTGGTAAAATAGACTGCTATTCCACAGTTGAAGCATAGACATATTTTACAATTGATTTCCTTTTCTTCTGCCATGAGAGTTTTTCAAGTATTTCCCAAATGCAATGGTTCCTCTGGCATGACTGAGAAGTCAACCTCATCTTTGTTGAGGTTTGAATGAAGCTATACCTAGGGTAGAAGGGTCTCTCTTGTTTTCGCTGTTTCTTCTGTGCATCAAATGGTAGAGTCAAGTCTTGGAGTGTAGTGGAGATTGTGGAACAATTAACCACTAAAGATAATGCCTGCTGTAAATCTTACCGAAGGCCATGATATAATGCCACCCTCGCAGATTTTCAGTGCATGCCACTTTTGCTACTAATTCCTGATATTGACTAATATTGGTAAGTAGGTCTCTGGAAGCTTGCTGAAGGGTAAGTAACCCAGCATAAGCTGCTATCTTAGTTTGTTTTCTTCCACTGCTATCTGAGTTTGTTTTCTTCTAAAGATAGCAATGAACTGTTGTACAAATGTAGAAAAACCGTAAAGCCATGTGCATGAACTGACACAAAAGTGAGAGGCATTACAGCTGCCATTGCTAGACATGCTCTCTCAGGTTCAAAGAGTCCTCACATGGCTCTGCCTATTCTGGATTGGAAGTGCTGCTGAACACTATCAGCTCAGGACAAGCTGGAGAAGTATATGGTTAGTTCATCTTCTCCATGTGTGCCATTTCTTTGGCCTTTTCTGTGGTGTTTCTTTGAGAGTGGCTAAATTGACAAAAAATATTTCAGCAATCTGAAAGCCAGCGGATCCAAAACCTCAAACCTCTCAGCCCAGGAAGCCCTAAACAGCTTGACCATAGGTCTGTGCAAAATTGCACAATATTGTTTTGTGAAAGTTTGCAAAATGGACACAAAATTCTACACCTTTTGTAAAACGTTGCTGTATCTTGTGGAAAAATGTAAGTAAAGGGCAAACGACACATCAAAACATCATGTGAGGTACCGCCAAGTGGACTGGTTTGAGGAGAAATATCTCACTAGAGACATTCTCTGCATTTCCTGCTTGGAGTAGTCTTCCATGGAAAAAAGTGAATGTAATCCCCACATCCCATTAATTTTGTGAGCCTAATAAAATTGTACTGGACAGCAAACCTTTGAATTTTAAGCATAGTCACCAACAACCCCTTATCAAACTCGTACAAGAGAAAGTCCAATATGCTGCCGGAAGGATAACGACTGTACCCCTCCATGCGTACACCAGGACTGAATAAAAGACCATGTCATGCGTGTGTGCATGTCATGCATGTGTGCAGAACAACCCCAGCTTCCCTACATCAACACCATGTATATCGGATGCAAGTATCACTGTAGTAATAGATGGAGAGAAACAACCAGCAAGCGCTTGTAGTTTTCTGTATCCTGGCATCAACAGATGTTGCACCAAATATTTTAGTTTGTACTGGACCTAAGGTACAAACAAGTCCTCAAAGCGATGTGACCATCTACCCTCAACCAGACCGCAACTAGAGCCACTCCGGCATACAACAAGGCTAAAAACCTGGTCTGAAGAGCCAGTATCCTGCTTTCTGGCAGCACACACCCTGCCAATGGTCGTGTGAAAGTTCATCCCAATGAATTCCAATGACCCAGAAGGAGTTAGGGGTAGTTTTAACAGATTGATTGAGCAAAAAACCATGTTGGGTCAGACCTGCACAAATCAAGTGCCACTTTTTCAGATGGAGACTGGCGGGTGAATCAATCAGAACTGCGACTTCATCTTCTGTTCCGAAGGCTACAAACAATGCTTATTGCCCTCGCAAATGCAGGTTGTTCAAGAGCATCCAAAGAGCTTGGAAGATCCATAGATACCAGAAAATGTGCCAGTTACTTTTAATGAAGAATAGCTTGACTGAGATGCAGACTTAATCTGAAATAGGAAGGCAAATTTACAGTTGTCAGAGGCCCTCTGTGCTGTGTCCTCCAGGTCATCGTCAAAAATCTTCTGGCCTTGAAAGAGCATATGTACGAATAACCCATCCTAACTAGCAACAGTATGGCACTCCCTCACCCACATGTTACATCTGGCAGTCTAAGCTGAACCTCCAGTGAAATCCACGGCTGGGGTGTAATTGAATGCCACATCTGCCAACAAGTTCATCTCATGTTCCATCAAGGTGAACACGTCAGAACAAGTCACCTCATCCGTCTAAATAGCAGATAGAAACCATGCTTTAAGGACTTGGCTACTATGCAGCATAAGGTCTAGCCCTACGAGACAGGATAGACCTAGCAAAGATCCACTTCAAAGTGGTAACCACCTTGTGGTCTACAGAATCCTTAGGGGTAATGTCCTCTGCAGCTATTTACATCCTTCCTGCCAAATTCAGAAGCATAGTAGCTAAGGGAATAGCATCCCCAAAACCGACTTACTTTCCAACGTCAAAGTACGTTTGCCATGATTTTTTAGCTTGGTTAGTTTTCAGTTTCTTTTCCACGCCCTCAACACCATGCTGTTCACGAACTATTGAAGAGAGAATTCAGACATAAGTAGCATATCATATTTCTATCTGCATACGAGTCACTGGCTGAGGAATCACCCAACATTGCCCTGGACATGCGCACCACTAGCTGGACTAAATCTTTAGTCATAAACTAAGACTGGGTGACATCAGGGCCGGACTGGGAACAGCAACCAGCCCTGATAGATTGCTCAACCGACCCTGGGAGTGAGGGGTGGGGGTGCTAGTGAGTGATCCCGGTTTTGTTACAGGGGCCGATATTGTAGCACTGCTGCAAGACCATCCCTCAGTAACAAAACCGGCCCACATGGTTACAAAACCGGCCCCCACCTCTCTGGCCCACCAGGGAAACGCCCTGTGCCCACTATGGCCAATTCGGCCCTGGGTGACATTTCTTTAGAAGTTGGCCAGTGTGAGCTTTGCTGACTGTACAGATGGCCTGTGAGTGCGGGGCGGGCTGTACTAATGAGGTTTTGTTACTCAGGCCCACCACGCCCTGAGTATGAAGGGAGCTGCATCACTCTCATAGTTAGTAGGAGCCAGAGAGGTGTATTACGTGAATGCTGGGTGATTGGATGGTGAAGGCATTAAAAATGCAGGGTAACTGTAGGGACGTCCTTGTAATTAAAATAATAGAACAGGAAAGAACATATATGCCAATAAACCTGGTTGGTGTTTTTTACACCAAAATGGCTGTATTTTGGCTGTCTCCGGCCTGAATTTGCCCATGCTCCCATAGGAGTCACTGGAGGAAATAATTTCTCCAGATTATCTTTCAAAAATCTCCCACTTTCCTCTTCTAAAATGTTAGCATATAGGAAAAAGTGTACGCACAGTAAGAGACAGCACAGTTATACTATAGTGAGACTTACTTGGAACACCTAAAAATTAACAGAAAAGAAAACCAACAAAAATAAATGGCTTTGTAATTCAGGTACATAAACGAGAAAGTGTAAATGACGAAGCAGAAATCAGGGTACGAATACACTACTGACCTCTAAAGAAATAAAAGTGAGAGTCAAGAATAACAATAGAACAGGAAAGTGTGGCAAGCTATCGTAGGTAACTACTTATCAATGATTTGCCAATACAAGCCCAACTATACTTTAGAAAATGTTCGAACGCTTTGAACCACAAGTGAGCCATATTTGAAAACCCAAACTCCATTAGGGAAAATTAACAAATATAGTGAAGGGGACAAAAGTAATATATAAAACACGCATTGGCATAGCCAATAGGGCTTCCCCTTGGGATGTTATAAGTGTTTAGCCAGAGCTATTGGCTTTGCTAATGTGTTTAAGCTGTGAGCTTTCTAAGGGGGGTGTCTTCACAAGAGCGCATCGCTGGGGTCTGCAGGTGCCAGTTTTGCACTAGGGACGTAACCACTGGTATCACAAAGACAAGCACACGATTTTCAACATCTGCAAAGTAGATAAAAGGAGGGCAGGACATATGTTGAAGACATTCAAAGTCCTACTGAGCATTTCAGTGACAGTGTGAGAAACTGGCTTTGCAGCGCTGTTAGAAGTCAGGAGCCTGAGGGGTAACATAATAATAGATGTTTATTGTTACCTAACTCAATGGTTTTCATTTTATCTACCTCAGAAGGATGCAAGGCTGAGTGGATCCACTGGGATTGGAACTTGTGACCATGAGGTCCCCTACAGTGGATTGGCCCACAGAGCCACCAGACCTCTCCCTGGAAGGACTAAAGACAAAGTTGGGGGGGATAGCACTATACCTCTGCAGAAGCCCACCTTTCCTAACATAACATTAACAAGGAGTGTGGGGCTTCCGAAAAATGCCATAGATCGGGCAAAAAGAAAACAAAAACAGGCTGTTTTGCTCTAGTTTTTCACAGCTCAGACACACTATTTTTTCTTGAATTTGTTGCAGAAATAGTTGTAAACTGAACTTGCATTATGTTTACTTAATACCAAGTTGTGTAAATGTGGCTGTAGAAGAAAATATAGATAAAGCATGCTGCAGGACCGACAATTCTGGCCGGCACAGCCTCCTGTTTCTGAGAATCCCACATAAATCCTGCTTGAACTTTCCATTCTGGTTTTTATAGTTTAGATGTTCCCGTCAATATAAGAAAGCCCATGGGAGGCAATAAATCGATAACCTATTTAGTGTTGCAAAATAATTTCATTGCAAGTTTTCCAAGCAAATCACTGTGTCAGGCCGGGAACTAGGCTGATAGAAAATAAAGATGGCTTCCTGCTGTGAAATAGCTTACCTAGGATGCTGTGTTCCATCTGTGATTTATGCAGCAACGTAAGTATTATTTATATTAGGTCACCCACAATTCACATATACATTCGGGACTTCAAGTATCACAATGCAATGGGGCTGGATAGGTCCCTCACGCCTGACATGGGTCAGTTTTAGCTGGACTGCAGCCAGCCTAAAGGAGCAGATTTCTGGCTGAGCGCTCTTCCCAGAAGCCCTTGCAGTTTTGTAGACTTGCATCAGTGTCCCGTGAGGGTGGTACCTTTAGAGGTGCCAGTGTCCGAGTAGTAATTTGTATTTGATTATTCATTTATTTTGCTCCGGTCACCGTAAAATGAGTATGTGCAGAGCCCTCGTCCTGTGCAGATGGAGCACCCACATGAATCGATGAATCAATAGAGTTATTTTTACAGGTGTAGTTCTGCAAATTGAATTGGGACACATTACATCTAGATTCCCCCAAAAATTTAAGAAAATTGTCCTCTAGTGTATATGCGGCAATAAACTGGCTGCAGGTTGTAGACAGAAACGTGCATACTCGTATTTTTCCCACCTGGGAATTGACAGCCTGCACATGTGATCTTGAGCAGGTCACATATTTCATAATCGGGCCTTTGCCTTTTGTGAGCGTATTTTTCTACGGTGCCCAAAAGAAACCGAATTTAACCAGTCTTCACCCTCACAAGTCTCGTGAGGCCACCCTCATTACTAAACTATCCCAAACCCGAGCACTGGAATGGTGTTAAGTCCTGCCGCATGTTATTTTCTGATCTTTCTAAAGCTGTAGGTGTGAGTCCGAGCTGTTGTGTTTTTGTGTCTTGTGTATAACTACCAGTGCTCGCCACTAGGGTCAATACTAAAATGAGCCCCCACGTGTTACTACAGTGGGCATTGAATACACTTTCCATCAAAAGACCTTGGAAGGATGAATGACTGACAGCATCAGAGAGAATTTAAATGTATGGTTTCCCGGGTGCACTCTAAACCCCTCGACAGGTGCATTAACTGGGTCAGTTGTCTTGCCTGTGGTTTTGACCATGTTCCTATACAGATGTCTCTTCATGCAGACCCTCCCTCTCGTAAGCATTACTGAACAGAACAGCAATTATTAAAAAAAACAAGTGCGGTTTCCGAAAGCGACCATGCTTTGTAACATGAGCCAAAACAAGATAAGGATCGGGGAGGAATGCAGCTGGCACAATGCCCACTGCTGCTCTCTCTCGAGACCCCGAGGCCATGGGAGTGAAAGTTTTGAGGAAAGGCGGGACATGCACTCGTCTTTGGCCATTTGCATGCTTTCATTATTGAAAGCCTCACGCAAAGGCCAATGGGATGTGTGGGAGGAGGCAGACCCACACAGAGAAGTCTCTTAGAAGTCTGAAGTGATTCCACGAGGCCCTCTCCTAGAGAAGCAGCGCATGTGCACTGCGCTAGGCGAGACCTAAAAAGAAAGCTAATGTGGACAGGTTTGCTGTGCTGAAATCCAAAATTGAAACTAAATAACTTGGGCCTAATTTAGAGTCTGGCTTTAAATAAGGTGGGCTAGATTTCCGTCACCTCTGAAGTGGAGTGGCCGCCTGCCAAACTCTAAATCACAGCCTTAGATTTCAAAGGAGAGAAAGTGAAAAGGAAAAAAGAACCAGACTGTCATGCTGTGAGAGATAAGTAAAAATTATTGTAAAGCCGGAAGTCACATTCGATTCTTTAATAATTAACATCATGAAACTAGAAGAAATCTAGTCAACCCAAGCAAGAAATGAGGATTTGGTTTTCAAGTGCAATGGAGAACACATATACAAAACTGGATTCTCAGAATGTACATCAGTGGACAAGTTGAAGTAATTAATTCCAAAATAGTTGAAAGAATTGATTGATGAACCCAATTTGACTGACAATATATATCTAGGAGAGCCCACCACGAGTTTGCACCCAGACCGGCGCCAAGACTTCCCTCTACATTATTTGCAACACAAACACTAAACTATAAAGATCACACCTTATCCCTAAGATTTGCATGTGAAAAGATAAAATGTAAATCAGGGATTGCACATCTCCATGTTCCATGTTTTCACAGCAACGGTAAAAACAACAGCAGGAGACTTTGCAACATAAAAAAGGGGCACGATTAAAAGAATTAAATATGCAGTACTATATCAATGTCAGCTAAGGAAAATGTGTATGATGGATGATGAAGGAGTATTTATTTCACACCTTAGAAATAGGAGTAAAATGTGTAGCCATACAATGTGATGTGTGAAATACATGACCCAGAGGGGAAAAAAACTCTCACTCTGGAGCAGGAACTTCAGCACATGCCTTCATGGAGAAAAAAACATATAAACAACAAAAAGAAAAATTGAGCTACTCATTGTTCTCAACATCGAGTAACATTCTAAGATATTTGAAGCCAGATTTAGCAATTTCTACACAGCACAGTGCAGCAGCCGCAAAGGAGAGAGCGGGAGAGCTCCAAATTTACTGAAATATGGCACTTTCTTCTCCCTAGCGCCGGCGCTGAAATTAGCTGCCGTCCACCATCTCTGCGCCATAGTGCAAGGGTGTATTTGTGAGTCAAGCATAGGTTTTGTACTGGAAGAATAACTTTCCAGTACAAAATACTATGCTTAAACTAATTTTAAACATTTTCCTACATTGTATGTGTGCTGTACAGATCAGCACACATGCAAAGTCGGAAAGTAAAGGAGAAAAAAAGCATTTCTCCTTCATAACGCCTGATTGAAGGGTGAGCTATTTTCTGATGCTAAACCCTCTCTACTTTATTTAGTAAATTTGGTTTAGCATCAAAAATGTTGGGTGGTTGCATGGAAATGCCCATGCACCACCCATGTTACACCCCTCCCTTTTTTTGACGAAGTTTTAGATAGCGCAGACTTGACCCGAAGGCATCAGGTATCAGAGCGCTTTACATGAGCACCAGTTGTGTTACAGACAGACACATTCATTTGTGTTAGGCACAGGGAGATTAAGTGATTTGCCCAGAATCACAGGATGTTGAGTGTCATTGCGGATACTCTAACCCGGTTCCCCAGATTCAGGGTTGACTGCCCTAGCCGTTAGACCACATCCTCTCGCCCCCTTGGCACTATGTAATGCAAAGTAGTGCTAAGCACTGCTTCTTGTTGCTTTCACATTATTTGCAGCGCTAAACAAGTCTAGCGCTGGAAAGAAAATCGGACAAAAACATTTTGTGCCGATTTGTGTCACTTTTGTGGTGCAAACACAGCTTAAAATCTTAGTAAATCTGCACCTCAGTATAATAGTTGCTAGAAAACCAACAACACTGCAGCAGAAATCCTGGATACGACTCATCCAAGATGCCCACAGGGTCTATAGGATTTTAGTTTAGGAGAGTGCAATAGTATCTCTTGAAAATCTCTACCACATGCACTTTCCAAGGACAACGAAAAACATTGCGCTCTGCAGAAATAATTCAATGGAGTTTCTGTGTTCCATTTTATAACTCTCTTCCCTCCCGCTCAATCTTCCTAAATAGCCCAACCTGAGGCTTTTGTGGTACATTGCTCCTTACAAATAGCCCAAAAGGCAATAAGATAATGAAACGAGACAGGGATGGTAATATAACCTACATATTGGGGTTTTGGGTGGGTGGTAGGTGGGGGAAAGGAGGGAATTTCCATGAAGACTTTGGGCCTCATTGACTATATTTTGCGTTTTGCCGCACGGCAGCATAACAATTATGTTGCTCTGCCGTGCGTCAAAATAAAAGGGCAGGAACGCTCTGTATCTTCAAGATATGGTGCACTCCTGTCCTCCCCTGCGCCGGTGCGCAAACATCAGCCGTACGCCAACGCAAACACCCTGGCATCATGTTGCAAGGGTGCCTGCATTGCGGGGGTGATTGTATTTGTACAGGAAGGGACACCTTCCTGCACAAAAACAATCATTGATGGCATTTCACTCTTTCTAGTCATGCTGCAGAATGCAGCATGCCTAGAAAGAGGAAGAAACAGGGAGAAATAAAAGCATTTCTCCTCGTTTCGCCACTTGATTCCAACGCATTCCCAGCTTTACAAAATGTTATAAATCTGGGAATGTGTCAGGTTCCATGGATGTTACGTGGAAACACCCACAGCAACACCCATGGAACACCCCTTTCCCACAGAGTAATGCGTGAAAGGGGCTCATATTTGCAAGGCCGTGAAATGTCAAGCAGGGTGACTTTACGTGGCCTTGTAAATATGGGCACACCCTCTGAACTGCTGGGTCGCCACATTTTTTATGCACCGGCAGCGCAATGGACATGCCCATATTTACAAGGCCACGTAAAGTCACCCTGTGTGCACGCATAGAAAGAGGAAAATTCCATCAATGATTGTTTTTGTGCAGGAAGGTGATCCCTTCCTGCACAAAAACCAACATCCCCGCATGCAGGCTCCCTTGCAACATGCCACAAGAGTGCCTGCGCTGGCGCACGGCTGCTGTTTGTACACAGGGGAGAAGGACAGTATTGCGTCGTATCTTGTAGATGTGGCACATTCCTGCCCTTTTATTTTGACACATGACAGCGCTGCAGGAAGTTTTGCTGAGCTGCTATGCATCACAATATAGTAAATAAGGCCCTTTGCAGGAATGAAGTTGACACATAACAACATTTAACAACAACATCTATGTAATGAAGTCGGTTAAAACAGATAGAGATGGGCATTAAACAGAGGGTAGCAACATTGAAGACTAACAAGCAACCCACTATCTTAGGTTGGAGCATGACATGGGGAGAGGATAAGCAACATCTGACACCAGGTTGTAGACATACTACACAGTTAGGCTGGCAGTGTTCTAGAAATGAAGATTATTACTTTAACAAGAGTCTGCACCAGTTGGAGAACTGTTCTGTAATAAAGGTACTGCACGATCCTAGCATTTGTGTACATAACTAAAAGGAGAGCCATGCGTTTCTTGAGTGCATTGTTGCAGTATTTGAAGTAAGTGGTGCAGGTCCACTTTGCTTTCAGCAGTGTTTCTTCGCATCTCAGGCTGGGGGTGTCCCAAACACCACCATGCGGTCAGTGCACTTTGTTATGAATGGTGTCATGACCAGGGGCGGCTCTAGGCTCATGGCGGCCCTGGGCAGGGAGCGTAGGTAGGGGGCTCCGGAAGAGGGGGTCCGGGCGGGGCGGAGCGCGGCGACCAGTGAAGAGTGGGGTCAGGGTGTTTGGAAGTGGAACACTGCCGGAGGTCGCCAAAACCCTGCCAGGGGGCGCCACGCAAATATGTATCCATCCTCAGAGGATTATTATATTAAGGATATATATTGGCGTGGTGGCCCCTGGGGTTTGGTGGTCTGTGCAGGTGCACAGCTTGCACATGCCTAAGGCCGCCCCTGGTCATGACCTGGCCCCACAGAGGCAGGGTCTGTCAAACTCCAAGTGCATGCTGGGAAGAATGCTCAGGCAGATGAGACAGAGAGGAGGATTTTTGGTTCCTACCTCTGCATTCCCTATTCCAGTGCACGTGTATGGGAAAGAGAGGCAAACGAATGTAAAAAGCAATGTTTGAAAAAAAAGGGAAGAAAATCTGTAGAATTGCACAGCAAAGCCAACAGTTAGTATGCAAAATGGATGAAGACATTTGTAACTGTAACCAGATGTTTAAGTACTGATGCTTAGACAGAAATGCTCATTGGTCAACCTTTGTAATGCCCGGAATTTGCACGATTTTTCCATTCAACATGTTGGAATTGTATTCTGCAGAGCTTTGTATGTTTTCCTTGTGTGTTTCCTTAATAAATAAAATATTTAAAAATGAAGAGGGATTGCTTGTATACTTTATCACTGATTTTATAGGAGGAAACGTGTAGAACTATAGAAGTGTGTACAGAAGCAATCTCAACGCTCACGCCTGGATGCAACCACCACAGTTACAGCATATGAACAGGCTGCAGGCAGACCAGGCAGATTTTTTTTATATGGGTCTAGGAGCAGCAGCCAAGTACATAAATCATATCTGATCCGGCCGAGCGCCATCCTGTCTCCGTCCTTGTGAGGGGGAACAGGCACCTGCTGCGAGCATTGTTTCTGAAAACAGCTCTTCAGCTGCAGTATTGTGTTATCAAGAGCCCATGGAAGAGCAAAACACTTTTTTAATTCACTTGCATCTAAGACTAGATGGCTTTTCTTACGTTAAATAATATTCTTTATTTTCTAACTTCATCAGACATGTTCTACAAAAATTACTGGGTTGTCCTGTTTATTTATTTATTTATTTTGTAAAATACAAAATTTGCTGAAGGTCATCAGAAAAAATATTTATTGTATTTAGAGTCTTTGTAAAGCTCTACCAACCAGTCTATGGTGGCATTTGAAGATAGGCTTCTTATAAGTAGATATATATTACAATTGCTGGAACAGCTGGTGGGTAACTGGTCTGTCACTCAGCAGCGACTGACAGCACCTGGTGATGTCGACGAGATGACAAAGCTTTATTTGCAATGGTCCCGAGTGTCTGGATGAAGGGACAAGTCAGCCTTAGGGGTCTGACCATGAGGAAGAACATACAGGAAGAAAAATATGCATAAGAAAAATGTGAGCAATAAGAAAGATAAAGATCATTTTTTTCAACATCAACAGGGATTCGAAAAATGTAGAATAACACAGAGAAGGTAAGGTGGCTAATAATTCAAGGAATCGTGTAGTGTATCTTCTACTACAAGTAGATCCTGACTATCCGTCTTCAGATGGACCTGAGTGGCTTCAGCTGACTCTCGGTAAGTTATCAAAGGAAGGTCATCCCTTAATGGAAGAGGAAACCTCACACAAGTAATAGTGTCATGCTTCATCATAGGAATCCTCTCCCCACCTCGGTAGGAGAGTGCCACCGAGGCGGGCTCAACCTCTTCGAAGACTGTAACAGTAGGAGAGAGTTCTTGAATAAATCTTACCGGACAACACCAACAAGACGGGGGATCCATTCACAAAATGTATACATTGAAAGTCTTTCTCGAAATACAGCAATGTAACTGTTAGGAACCGTTTATGGAGACACCCTTGCACATTTAACCCCTTCGCTGCTGGGGTTATTCCCCCGCTGTGCTGGGGGGGAGGGGCGCGCGCACAGCTACGGCGCTCCGGTGCTCATGACGAGCTCAGCTCGTCACAGGTGTATTACCTCCCGTGGAACGCTCAGCACAGGAGGGGAATTCTCCCCGCACCTGAGCGTTCCACGGCTCATGACGAGCTGAGCTCATCATGAGCACCGGAGCGCCGTGGCTCATGACGAGCTCAGCTCGTCATGAGCCTCAAAGAGGTTAAGAAAATGCTTGATTTTTAACTCCTTATGTATTCAGGCTGATTTAAACTATAATCACCCAGTAATGAAAACATGTATTGGCAAAGCCACTAGATCTGGCTTTGGCTGCCACTCTTTTGGCTTTAGCAGTGCTTGTTTTGTCTTGGTTTTTGTAAAGCTTTATTGTTAGGCCCTAGTCCATCTATTAAAAAAATTAAGCAAAAATATGTTTTCGCCTCGAAAACACACATTGCTATCGTTGTGCCAGGCACTACAGGATACTACTTTGTATAGGGATGTACAACTTCAGAAATGGCAGAATGTGGTCACTCACAGTGAAGCTAGCCAATGGCTGAAGTGGGCTGAACCACTGCCACATGCTAGATACTATAGTAGGCGGAAGAAAATTGTGGCTGACACAGTAAAAAATCATGGAAGATGGCTGTCTGAAAGTCCCTATCAATAAGTATATAATACATATAATTTTATAAAAATCAAATAGGTATTGGCTAATGCCAGACCTAAAGATGCTGATAGCAGAGCCCAAGACCCATGACAACATGTGAAATAACAAATGTAGTATTTACACCATTTGTTTCATACTGGAATTAACACATTATAGTGTGAGGGGACTCTAAATCCATGTGAGGTAACACACTTCCCATTGCGATAGCATCATTGCTGCAATCAGAAATTGCACTTCGATTTTATTGGCAAGAGGCTTCTATTATGCTTCAGATACTACTGTATTTTTTAGCAGCCAGTCAAAAACATGGAAAACTATATTACCCAGATGCCATCAGAAAAAAAATCAGTGAATGGATAAATTGAGCCACCAACATAATGGAGGCTTTCTCTCAAAACGCCATACTCAAACTAGTGAGGCCTCCATCCTAGGACCTGCACTATTACTCCTTGGGACATTCCATTCCCACTGAGTTCCTTTTCCCCATTTGTAGTATAACTTCTATATTAAACAGGTGGGACTGGGCCATGTCTGTGAAAAATGGCTCACTTTTTTGTCAATTACCATATTGTTTTTCTTACTTGTGACATGCAGAATATCTTTGCCCTCGTCTATTTGATGTCCCTCGTGAACGTCTCATTGAAAAACCACCCCATCATTCACAGCTGCCCATCCATAATTTTATATAGCTTAATTTTCTGTGTAAGAACTAAACTAGTTGATTTCACTTCGATTCATTCATCCTCTATCCTTTGTGTAACTCAATCTAAACTTTCTCTTTGGTTTCTTTCTCTACGTACGTGACACGTCATCTCGCGCCTGGTTGTCAAAGTTCACAAGCCGGCTCCAGTGTTATAAGGGAGACAGACACTCATGTTACTAGCGCCATCTAGAGCAAACCTTCATCACTGCGCTCCTCATGCTCCCGCGCCTCTGTTCAGCATCACCTGGCAGCATCCACTGCTCTCCAGGTTGCCCCACAGCCAAATACATGCTCAGATCCAAAACCTTGCCTCATATTCCAGTTGTTTTATATTTATTATTTCAAAATAAAAACTGGTTACAATTCACAGGAATATCTCCATGCATATAATTTAGAATATAAAATCAATAGTATGTCAGAAGAACTGATGAACAAATCCAATAGTGAACATGTGTGAGTTACAAATGTCGTTTTTGTGCATTAAATATATCAGCTTGCATCAAGGACGCACGTTGCCTCACACTCCAGTTGTGCCTCTGTATCGTTCCCATTGCTTCAGTGCCTTTATCTCCCCCTGCTTCCCACCAAAAGGGAGAGAACATAATGGTCCAGGAGAGAGGAGGGAAGAGGTAGGAAAGACTGAGACAGCCTTCTCACATTTCACTTTGTTCAAACGTGCTGTACCTCAAACCTCCCCCCCCCCTCCCCGTCGCCCCCCCCCCCCCCCACCTTGTCTAAAAGCAATGTGGCTTTCTGGTTTCCAACCCTGTCTGCAGCCAAATTCCAATTATGTGGCTGGTGGCTCAACCACACAGCAGGCCCTGCGCTCAGATAAAAAAGAGTGGCTCCATTGTTACTGCTGATTCAGCTATGGATCTGAAAGGAGGAACGGGTACATTCATTACTGACACAGACACTAGAGATGATCCTTGCTTTCAGTGGTTTGGTAAACCAAAAAAAGGTTCTGAACTTTTCTGGCCTTCCTTATCCAAGTATCATTTTTAGGTCTGGCGGAGATGTGGTAAGAGAAAAGAAAAAAAGTGAAGAAGAGAAGAAAAAGAGAAAAAAAGAAGAGGGAATAAGGAAGAAGGCAGGAAGACAAAAGAGAGGAAGAAAGGAGAAAAAAGATAGGGAGAAGGAGAAGGAAAAAAGAGAGAAAGACGAAAAAGGAGAAAGAAAAGGAAAAGAATGAAGAAAAAGAGAGGAAGGAGAAAAAGGAAGACAAAAGGGAGACAAAGGTAGAAAAAAGAGGGGTAAAAGGAAGAAAACATAGAGGAAGAAGGAGAAGGTAGAAAATGGAGAGGAAAAGGAGAAGGTAGAAAAAAGAGAGGAAGAAGGAAGAAAAAGAGAGAAAGAAGGAAGAAAAAAGAGGAGAAAGGAGAAAAATGGTGGTGGAAAAAAGAGAGGTAGAAGGAGAAGAAGAAAGAAAAAGTGAGGAAAAAGGAGAAGGAAGGGAAGAAGGAAGAAAAAAGAGAGGAAGAAGGAGCAGGCAGAAAAAGAGGGGAAGAAGGAGAAAAAAGAGGAAGAGGGAAAAGAAGTTAAAGAGAGGAGAAAGAGAAGAAGAAGAAGAAAGAAAAAAGGGAGGAAGAACGAAGAAAAAAGAGAGGGAGTAGGAGAAGGAGAAGAAGGAAGAAAAAAGCGGGTAACAAGGAGAAGAAAAAAGAGTAGAAAGAAGGAGAAGGAAGAAAAAAGAGGGGAAGAAGGAGACAAAGGAAGAAATAAGAGCATTAAGGAAGAAAAAAGAGAGGAGGAGGAGAAAGCAGAAAGAGAAGAAGGAAGAAAGAAGAGAGGAAAAAGAGAGTACCTTGGATGACGGTTGCTCCTCACAGCGGTGGCAGATATCCCATCCGCTGAAATATAAATCCCATTATATCCTAAGGGATTACACCTCAGTGATTGCTTGTTGCAAGTGTCATTCACGTTTTGGATCCCCTCAAATTACAGCCATTCATGCTGGTAGATGCAAAAATGACAAATAATATTTCCTTTATTTGTGTCCTAGGCATAATTATTGTGCAAAATGTTTATTTTCCTTGGCTTCCGGTTTCATCTTTCTGACTAGAGATATCTTTCTGAGTAATATGGATCTTTGTGCATGAGTAATGTGGGTACAATGATGGCCCCCTAATGGTGGCCAGGCACTGTAGCCTCTCTCTGCCCCATGGTGCTCACCCCCTAGTGTAATTCTTTAACTGCATTATGGTAGTATTTATCTCTGTATTGTGAGCATTTTGGGGCAGATTTACAAGCCCCTTGCGCCACTTTTGAGTGGGAAGGGAAAAGTGCCTCAAAAGTGGCGTAAGGAGGTTGTAAATCTGCCCCTTCATCTTTAAGGATCCAGCCATGAGGCAATGCTTACAGTGGCAGAATAAGTCTACCCTATTGGTTTTGCTAATGCTATTGAACGAGCGTGTTAATGAATTTACTTTATCTACAGTAAACTAACCTGCATGACCCCAGAAACCACTTTTTCTAAAAGGAAATCGCAGGCATGGGTTCGTATGGGACTATTTACTGGGGACTGCGCTCGGAAGGTGGTGCGCAATTTTGCGCTGCTCTTGCGCCCTTTGGGGCATATTTATAAGTTCTGGCGCATCTCTGCAAATCAGCAGGGATGCGCCAGAACAAATGCGTCACGCAAAACTACCCTTGCGTCATGGCGGATGCGCCGCATTTACAATGCGGCGTGCCATGGCGCAAGGGTAGGCAGATGCGTGACGCATCTCGTGACGTAAGGGCGGCGCATCGCTGGAGTCGCGTCGCAAGCGCGACGCGACTCCAGCAATGCTCGGGTGCGCCATATACTTAACGTGCTGTGTCAGTCCTTATGCCTGCTTCAAGCAGGCGTAAGGAATTGACGTAGCAGTGTCGCACAAGTGCCTGCGTGAAATCTTGTAGATTTCACGCAGGCACTTTTGCGAGGCACACCTGCCCCGGAACACCCAGATGCGTCACGTTGTAAATAGGTCGAAGGGATGCGCCACGTTTATGCCGCCGTTGCGTAAACGTGGCACAAGTGCCTTGTATATCTGCCTCTTGATTTTGTGAAGTAAATTGGTGCATTGCTTGGCATCGTTTTGTGTTACGTGAGCGCTCATGCAAAAACCTTCGACTATAACAGTGCCCTGCGCCCTATGCCCTATTGCGTTGGAAAGCGGACATGAAATAAATAGCAGTTGATGTCCGAAGACCCAGAGAAAGCAGATCCCATCTGAATTGGTACTTCAGGAGTGAATTGGTTACATGGTTCTAAAAATAATATTATTCCCTGTGCTCATGACATGTGTCAAATAGTTCAGGCTTATTTGCACTGAGTGTAAATGTATCTTTTCAGATTGGAAGTGTTCTCTCCGCTGCGCACTTGCCGAAAATCCTTGAGTACACTGCGGTGTTAGAGTGCCACCATGCGGAGAATGCTAATAACTACATATTGTTGAACTTGTCAGTAATATTTGGGATTGCATTCCATTTAGTAGAGTTCGAGGTAACATTATCCATTATTTAAAAAAAAAATCTAAATTGCCCTTGACGCTATGTTGCAATACTAATAACTAAAATTACGACATTTAAAATGTAGGTTTCAAGACATGTGCATTCGGTGTAACACTGATATGGTTGGTGCCTTAAAGAAATCAATTAATCAATACATTTATTCTGCACACTTTCTCACATTTTTCTTGAAGTATTTTTTAAATGGTGACTGAGACCGAGTCATGATAAGATATTTGAGGTACTTATCTCAGTTTACGCCAATTCAAAGCTTGTTTTACTCATTTGAGCCAGTCATCTGACTGAGGTTCAAGCCTGCCATGCATGTATCATGTTTACCATCATTTGACACAAACACGTGACCATGCTTATATTGAGCACACAACATGCAAATCGCCACCCAACCAAAACAAGCTTTAAAGCAGTGACATCACAGTCACTCTTGGTAGGACAGAAAAGTCCAGGACCACCAGCAGGTCAGTCCCCCTCCTTCCAGCCCTGTGCCCCAAGAGAGATCACACACCCTGACAAGGGCATAGAATCGGAAATCCAGTCCACTTTTTGTGTATCCCCATTATCTTCTGCTTACTAACTCTGCCAATTCAGCTTTAGCTTAGGGGGTTTGTGGGTGGGTTTTCATTTTGGTCGGATGCAGCCCCAGCCGCTGGCCTAGGTGTCAATGAGGAGCTGTACTGTGCGTGCCAAGGAATGAAAAGGGCAATTTCTTCACCTGCCAAGCTTTAAATCCAACGGTGCATGCCTTCTGATGATTTTACTCCAGCAAGATGTACCACTATTTGGTCCTTGGTCTTGCTCCTGTACGCGGTGCGACTAATGGCGCACCTCTACTATATGCCGGGTTCACCTGGTCATAGTCCGCACACAACATGCAAGTCGACACCCAACCAAAACTAACTTGAAATCAGTGACATCACAGTAACATAGAGAGGCCTATGCCATTGTGTGGTTTATCAAATCATAGCTCTTTTATTCACAGACTAAAAAGCAGCTGAGAACCACAGATGTATTGTGATTAGACATGAAAATCCAGGGGGAAGAAAAAGCAATGCAGCCTCCAGGCTGTAGGACATTTGACTCTTGCATAATACATTGTATCAGGCATATTTCCCCCCCAACATGACATCAAGTCCAAAATAAACTCTCAAATTATATTACATCCCCACAGGGGCAAGCACAAAGTGCCAACCATATACAATCCCCCAAAGGGTACAGAAGAACACATATCATTACATCCATTGACTTCAGTCTTCTCCTCTGCCTCGCAACAGCATGACAGAGGAACGTGAAATGTGTGCAGTAAAATGCACAATACTGGGGAACCGCATAACTCTCTGCCCTTTCTGGGGCACATGTTCCCAAGCATAGTCCCTGTCAATCCTCAGATCCAGGCAATCCAGAGTAGGGTAGAACAGTCCAGGACCACCAACAGGTCAGTCCCCCCTCCTACCAGCCCTGTGCCCCAAGATAGATCACACACCGGATCCAGGCATCTCAGGGTAGGACAAAAAGGTCCAGAACCACCAAACCACCAGCTGGTCAGTCCCCCCTCATGCCAGCCCCATGATCCAAGAGAGATCACACACCTTGATAAGAGCATATAATCCGAAATGCAGTCCATTTTTTGTGCAGAGTTCCACTTTGGTGCATGCATGACGAGAAACTCTCTAAGCAGTGCAGATGTCAAAGTGTAACCCCTCATCAAGAGATGCTGGTGGATGCAAGAAACAGTAGTTAGACAAAAATCGAGTATATCGAACAAAACATGCCCTTACGGAATTAGATAGGATACAACAAGAATTTGTTGTAATCCCTTGTCTAGAACAAGCATTGGCATAGCCAATAGGTCTCGCTTGTGGGACCTTATAAGTATTTTGTTTTGCAGCACAATATCCTTGTAACTAAATACTTATAAGGTCCTACAAGCGAGACCTATTGGCTATGCCAATGCTTGTTATGAGAAGAAACGAAAGTGTACTGAAGCTGGTAATTGTGCGCCGTGCTCGGCGCAGCTTAATTAGCCTCTCACACTAGACTGAGCCACAGATCAAAGGTAACCTAGGAACGGGGTTCCTGCTCGGTGCAGCTGTGCTTCGAGGAAAGCAATTAATTACAGCCGAGTTTCGAGCAAAATGAGCATTACTGGGCTCACATGTCGAGGATGTGAAGTGATACAGCAAGCTTAACTGTCAGCGGTGCTTCGATGAGCAACTACTTATAAGTGATGTAAATTACATGCTTGTTTGTAATGTAAGGAAATAAACGTGTGCGTTAGTGTTCAGAAAGCACGAGGCAGAAACCTACAAATCAGGCCAGTGAGTGGCATGGAAGCTACAGAGCGTGAAAGGAAGGCAGAGAAGGGGAGGGGGAGGAGAAATGCGAGACGGCGGGCAGGGGAGCGGCGAAAATGACTAATTAGGGGAGGAGAAGCCGCAGAGCGCACGCTGGGCGAAGCCCTTTGATGTGCTGTGCGGCAAATGGAGGGAGGCTGATGTTTGAACACGTGGTTCACATGAACTGCAGGAAAACGCCAGGAAAACGCCAGCAAAAAGCTGGTGGTTTCATGATGTTTTCGCTGCTTGAATTCTCGCTCCGCTCGACGCGCATGCGCGCATCAATAGGTCGCGAGACCTAAAAAATACTTTTTTTCTAGAGACCCCTCACCCACCAGGGTTGCCCCGAGGTGGCATGCTTCATCATTGGGGTTCCTCTCAATCCTCTACAGATTGAAGCGTGCTTCGACTTGCGAATTATGTAGGAGCACTTTTTATTGTAGACTATGTGTAGTGCAGTGATGTGGAGTGGAAAGGGAAAGAAAATTTAAAAATACCTAACTAATTGGCCACTCTTTTATTCCCGCTCCTAGTTTGTATGGTTAAAATCAGGGTTCGTTTACTGAGAAGAAACCTGACCTTAATGAGTCTGGTTGTTTCAGTAATGTGATTTTGTCAACATGTTTCGAGCTGTTCCCCTAATAACTCTTCATCAGGACTCCATGGGGTCCAGCCCCGTGTGTACCACTCCTATTGAATCCTGAAATAAGGACACAAACCATGCACACCTAATGCGCACTGTATACATACGGTTCTAGTGATTAATCCGTGTTTCTGTAGATGCTATTTTGCAGAACTATTCAAAATAATTGATTGATTAAATCAAACTGGTAAGTGCACTGAACAACTTACCCTGCAAAATACGGAATGCTGATAGGATATATACAAATTAGATAAGATCAAAGGATTGTGCAAGGGAACATTACAAGTGGTGGGTAGACTGGAAATGTTCTCACAGAAGGGGTAAATAAAGAAATCAGAAAGAGGACCACTGCACTGTTCAGATAGTCTGTCCCATGTGTTTAATGTGTTGAAGTGATCCTGTGCGAATAGAAATCATGCACAAATGTAACACGAATGACATGATCATTTTTGGTAGACCCAAGACCGTCATTGTTCATGTTACTTATACATGCAATAAAAACTGAGGGGCATATTTACAATGTCTGGCGCATCTCTGCAAATTAGCAGGGATGCACCAGAACAGATGCGACACGCAAGTCTCCCCTTGCGCCACCAGGGATGCATCGCATTTACAATGCGGCGCACTGTGGAGCAAGGATAGGCAGATGCGTGGAGCATCTTGTGTCGTAAGGGTGGCGCATTGCTGGAGTCGTGTCGCAAGCGCGCCGCAACTCCAACAATGCACAGGGGCCGGCCATACCTAACATGGTGCGCCACTCCTTACGCCTAAGCAGGCGTAAGGTTTTGTCGCAGCGGCCTCGGAAAAGTGGCTCAGTGAAATCTTGTAGATTTCACTGCATTGTAGATTTCACTGTGTCACTTTTACGAGGCGTTCCTGTGACGGATCGCCCACCCGGCGACGGAACACCCACATGAAACCTAATGCAGGTTTCAAGTGGCGTAGGGCTTTACAACGTGTCACGTTGTAAATAAGGCGCAACGTGGCGCATGCTTTACGCCGCCGCTGCATCACAGAAGTGACGCAATGGTGGTGTAAATGTGTCGCAACGGGCTTGTAAATCTGCCTCTGAGTGTACTTTGTGAAGGGAATGCACAAGTGAGCTTTAGAAGGTGGCAAAAATATCAAATAGGCTGGACCTGTGAGGTAAATAAACTGCGAAGGGGACAACCCCGTATCAATGGGGGCTAATAGTCATTTTCGATTAAGCTCAGAGCACAATTAAGAAACAATCATCAACATTGCGGAATGACAATGAAAACAAGTAAAAAAAATACACACTTGCTTTAAACTGCGGAAACTGTTATTGCTGGTTCGTATTACCTAAAAGAAATTCAGCTCTGAATCTGGAATCTTATGACCACCTGTGGATGTTCTCCCTTCAGGAATAAATAAGAGAATGGTCACAAGTATGTACGTTAAACCAGTTAAAAGAGCTATGTAATCATTTCCTATGTTCTATAATTAAGAAAGAACAAGTGTAAATGATGTGCCTCAGCGATGCAGATTTGTATTTGCAGAGTTTGCATTCCTGCGTTTTCAGATCCTGAGCCCAGCTAGGGAGGAGGCCAGAGTTAGGAGGCCCAGACTTAGCTGCATTAGTTTTAGTAAGAAGTAGGCCGGATAATCAAAGAAGTTGTAAGGCATGGGCAAAGTGGGCGATTGTCCAGCACCCCCATTTTGGAAGGGGCCCCCTGATAAGAGACTGGGACATTCCTATGGTACCAGTGCTTTGATAAACAGCTATTGACTTTCTTCCTCTTTACAAAACAAACTGATCGGCTGAGATCATCAGCCCTATACAGTTGGTTGGCACACACTCATTACATGGAGACTTCGTGGTCACAAACTAGAGTTTAA
This sequence comes from Lissotriton helveticus, assembly GCF_964261635.1. NCBI lineage: Eukaryota > Metazoa > Chordata > Amphibia > Caudata > Salamandridae > Lissotriton > Lissotriton helveticus. The sequence goes on from NC_136067.1 coordinate 1,596,304,739, forward strand.
GACCGATGAACATTAGCACGTCGCAACCTGTGTCACGAACTGTAAGCTGAGATGCATTTTCACCTGCATTCCTTAAGCAACGCTGGTATCAGATACATTCTTGCTGGAGCATCCTGGGCCTTTGTAGCGTCAAGTCATCGCAGGTTTACCCATTGGCCGATTAAATTGTTCATACCTGATGTTAGACCTGGCATCTTTTGGCGTGTTTCCCCCAACTTTTTGCTTTCTAACCTCCTGGTTTTGACTCTATTTTTGCTGGTTTAGTGTCTCTGCGCACTTTCACACTGCTGTTCAGTGTTAAAGTGCAAGTGCTCCTATTGTAAATTGCATTATGGATTAGTGTTTGCCTGATTGGCATATTTGATTTACTGGTAAGTCCCTAGTAAAGTGCACTGAGAGTGCCAGGTCCTGTAAATCAAATGCTGCTAGTGAGCCACCCACACAAGCTGCCTTTCAAAGGGTTCTCGGACATACCACTGCAGTGTCTGCGTGCAGTTTTTACAGCCATGTTGACTTGCCAAGTGCGCCCACTTGCCAAGCCATAACCTTCCCTTTTATTACACGTGAGACACCCCTAAAGTAGGCCCAAGGTACTGTTGTGCAGTTCCTAAAAATACATACGATCTGCGTGTTTAGACCACATAAACTAAGGGATTGGTGCCTAGAGCGATTCCGGACACCCCCGAAGGATATCTTAGCCTTTAGACCAGCTAGCTCACAGTGCCATATAAGCCCCCTAACCTTACCAAGGAGTGAATAGTTTCTGGCAACTATCAAACATGACAACCCATAATCCTGCAGGGATCTTGGAAACAGTACAGTATTTTTCGCTCAATCAATCATACTCACTTAGTCTCAGAGAGATACACAGAATAAACAATGGGGAACCTTTCTATAAGCATTTATAGAACCATTGTCATTCTAGTATTAAGCATGTTTGCTGCGACAAACATTAGACAAAAGCAAATGTAAAAGATTACAAGCACCAACAGATTAAATATGAGGTAGAATTCTACCATGATCCTAAAACAGTGAATATATGCTGGCATATAAACATGACAGTAATCAAGCGTACTCCTACGATACGGACCCTACCTAAGTGTACCTAAGTGTGCCTAGCATGTATGTGGGTGCAAAGAAAGAATCCCCTAGGAAAGAGCAAACCCCATTACCTGATGGGAGAGAATGAAGAACCCCGTCTTGGTCTCGAGTTGGACAAACCGCGTGCTGAAGCTTCTGCGTGCAGGGACCTCACTGTCAGCATGGAAGCATCTCCTCTGTCTATCTAAGGAAGGTACTGTTCTTTTATCCTATAAAGATAGCCTTTGGGTTCCTAACACAATTGATATGTTGTGTGTACGATTATGTAAATGATCCTAAATCAATACCTGCAATTATGCAAAGTATTTCTTTCACCTTACGATGAAGACGACTCCGGCTTTTATACAGAGTATATTAATACTGTTCTGTATGTTATGTGCAGGGGACTTTTCCAAGAATCCTTATGCATAACAAATGAGCTAGTTTCAAGGAAACCAATCGACATTTATTCAGCCCATAACTGTGTAAAAGGTCAGTGCCTGAACCGTTATTCAGAGCAAGGTAGGACGAATGTAGATGGAAGGTTGTTTACTACTTAGTCCTAGTTTGGGGTATATAACAGTACCCCTTTGGGCAGGGTGCGGTGTATTTGAAAGGTAGGACATGTACTGGTGTGAGTGACATGTCCTGATAGTAAAATACAGTGTATTTCGTTTTTCACTAATGGAAGGCTATATGTCTGATAGGATAGAATGGGAAGTACTGGGCAACATTTTATGAGTATATCTACCCATTGGGCCAAGATAGAAAAATGGAGTTTAGTATGCCTGAACTCAGAATGTAGAAATGCATCTTTTAGTAAAGATGTTTTTTATGTTTTGTGTTTGAAAAGACCACTTTTAGAAATTAGGTATTTTATTGTGTAGCCATCCTGTGTGCCTCTGCTGGGTTGTGGATTGACTGTCTGGCTTTAGAGTGACAGGGGCTGTGGATGTGCATTCTCTTCAGACAGCCACTGGGGGTGGTGGGGGGTTAAGGTGTGTCCTGCTTTTCCTGGATGAGTCAGGGCTCAGTTGAATTGACCTGGGCTGCATTTAGAGTAGTGGGAGGAAATTTCCTTGCACCTGAATGGGCCTGGTCTGCCTTGGACAATGCTGTGTCCGCCTCCTACCGGGAAGCTTGACCAGAGAGGACAGAACTGGTTTGGACTAAGCACAGCATCTCTCTGCCACAAGAGAACAAAGGGAAATGTGGTATAAATATTGGAGCCCAGACCCCAGATCTTTGGAACTCGCTTGGATCAAGGAACCTGCCAAGAAGAAGAGCTGGAAGAACTGCCCGCAAGAGTACTGCCCCTCTGCTGTGTTGTTGCTTTGCTGTGTTGTCCTGCAGTCGCTGCTTCTGCTTTGGGAAGGAAAAGGACTGGACTGAACTTTCTTCACTTGTGGCTGAGTATCTCCAAGGCTTGAAATAGAGCTTCCCTCCGGTTCACAATGGCCCAGGGACAGCAAAGACTTCACTTACCTCTGGGTACTGCGTCTGGAACCGTAGGTTTCAGTTCCCACGGGGGGAAAAGCAGCAGACGCCGTCACTGACACAGCTGCTCGCTGTGTGGCCTGAAGGCACTGTTGCACTTAACACCCCAACCTAGGTATCACTGACGATGGCATCCGCAGCTACCACCGAACCGCTGCCTGCACCGCAACCTCTGGGCACCGCACTCTGCACCTTTTCGCTTTACCCCGCCTCTCCGGTCACACGACAATGTCGCTGCCCGCTGACCTCGACACACGTGTCTGCACCGCTTGAAAGTCACAAGGCACACCGCTCCATCCCACACCACAGTCTGAGCCCAATGACGCCAGCTCCCATCAATCGGCACTGCCGCTTGCACCCTGAACTGTCAGCAACACAACGAGCATCGCCCCGCTTTGCAAGCAGCACTGGTCTCACCAACGCTGCTGGACAACTGCCACTGAGCCGCTGCCTGCACCATGACTTGAGGGCATCACACACTGCACCGCTACGCTTCACACTGCAACACACTGCAACAACGATGGTTGCCACAACTGGCCCGTACAGACGCGGTCGGCCGGAACCAAAGGTACTGTTTACGAGTCTGCTGACACTGACGCCGGTCTGCACTGAGGCCGACAGTCGGAACTGTTGGATTCTGTTGTTGTCAGCACCATGGTAGATCCAGATGGAGCTACCGGCTTTAAGGAACTGCATTTTAAAGTCATTTTAGGAAAGTGCATATTTTTTATTACTGTTTGTTTGTTTTTAATCATTTTGGTTTCGTTTGCAAAGATTAATATTGATTATTTTCCTAAAACTGGCGTGGTGTCCTTTTCTAGTGTTTTCACTGTATAACTGTGTTATATACAAGTGCTTCACACACTACCTCTGAAATAAGCCTGACTGCTCATGCCAAGCTACCAAGGGGGTGAGCAGGGGTTATTTTAGAAGTGTTGCCCTCTTATCCTGACTAGGAAGAAGGGTCCCTACTTGGACAGGCTAGGGACTCCCAATTCTAACACCTGACATGAACATTGAAAGGCAGAAAACATCAACAATACAATTTAACTTGTGAAGCCCATGTGACTTCACAATGAGAACCAGGAATCATCAAATGTGATTAAAGGGTTTTATTTGGATTACCAATCAATCCAGTAAGTCAGCAAACCATGTGCAAATTCGGTAAGTACATTAGTACAATAGGCAAAGTAAAATATCAAAGTTGGTTGAGATGCACTAGAATAGGATACAGAATTGTGACAGCAACAATCATACGATAACAAATAAAAGTGAACAGGTGTTCCATAAAGAAACTTCCCTTCTCTACTCTAACATGGGATAAGTATAGAATCATCCATCAAGGGTCTCTAATTCAGGAGCATAGAAGCAAAAGGTGTCAGCATGTTCAGACTCCAGTAGAAGTCCAAAAGAATAGGAACTAAGGGCCAGATGTAGGAGCCCAAATACCGGTCGGTAACGGCCGATTTTGGCCGATACCGACCGGTATTTGGGTATTATAATGTAGGGGGCTAGAAAATTACAGAATCAGTATATTTACCGATTCGGTAAATTTACCGATTCGGTAAAATACCGAATCGGTAAATATACCGATTCTGTAATTCAATATGTAGGTGGCACAGTTTACAATGCCACAGGCCCTTAGAAATTCGTTATTTACCACCCAATACTATTGGGTGGTAAATTACGAATTTCTGTATACATGTACATCTGTGCATTTACACCTGTGCCATGTGGCACACATACATGCCCTAAGGGCATGTATGTGTGTCACATCGCACACAAGCCAGAAACAGGGGTGCAACAGGGTGTCAAAGTGACACCCTGTCCCCCTTGTAAAATCGGTAATTTTACCGATTCGGTAATTACCGATTCGGTATTTGCTATTGAATCCTATGGGCTTCAAGGCCCATAGGAATCAATGGCAAATACTGATTCGGTAATTACCGAATCGGTAATTACCGAATCTTACCGATTCGGTATTTTTACCGATTTTTTTTCCTACATAGCAAATACCGATTAGTAAATACCGAATCGGTAAAATTCAGTATTTACCATTCGGTAATTTGCTATTACCTACATCTAGCCCTTTATGTTGAGCATAACACTTCACACTCACAAGAATAGGACAAGCAGAGAGTTCTGTACGCCTCAGGAGATTCAAACACGTTATCTCTGTTCACACCACCAGGAACCAATCAGAGCACTACTCAAGTGCATCTGCAACATAGCTCTCAATTCCCAATGCATCAGACTAAGGCTGCCGTTCCCAGCCTTGAACAACTTTCCATCCTGGTACAGGATAAACAGAAAGCTTCTTTCGACCATTATTTCTCTACATTCAATGTCAAGTCTGTCTCAGACTTCATTATCAGTCGTCTAATATAGACGATGAGCCTTTCACTAGCTAATGAAATAATAAACCCGCAAGAGAAGGAAAAAGTAGGCTAGCAAGTAAAATACATTTCAATTCAGGCCTGTAATCATGATAACTTAAATGAGCATTTAATGTGCACTTCGATTACATGTAATACATGCACACGGATAACTTTGAAAGAACTGCAAAACGTGAAAAAACAAAAACATGTTTACATATGCAAATATAACTTGAAGTGTAAGTATAAAACGTGAACAAAGAATACATGATTGATGTTTAAACTGAACATTAGTGCACATGTATAAAAATCTCTGAGTTCTACAATAAATACATTTCAATAATGCGTTTAAATGTTCACACTCATTAATAAGATTAAGACACACAATTAATATAATGTCAGACGCACATATATGATTGCATCTCTAGTACGCCTAAGGGTGGGGCCCAAATTACGCTGCTTTTTATTTTTCATTTTGAAGCTATTCGAAAAGCATAGATTTTGAAAGAAAAGGCGAAGAACAATTACGGCAGCCTAAGACATCTTTAGAAATTCAACTAAAATTGCTTTGATATATGTTACTTCCTGCCATCAGGTCACATTTGATATGCCACCTCATGCATGAATAGCTCAAAAATCTATGTTTAAAATCTGAAAAGAGATTGTTAAACCTTCATTCTGGATTGTGGCAGAGACTGTCGCTCCTACATCGATGTTTGTCAGGCGCTTCACATGCGTCTTAATGGCAGTCGTGATGAGGACTCCTTTCTAACTCTTAGGATTTGCTGCAAAACCAAACTGTGAACAAGATTCCATTTCATTGTGCCATCTTCTTCTTTTCTTGTACATTGTCCTCTAGTCCCAAGTAGTGGAGTGGGAAATTTGCATAATTTGCTTTCTATATAAGTACACAAAATGAATGCAAAATTACCTGCAATTACATGAATGAATAAATGAATGAAAGATTTTGTATAGCACACTGCTACTCCACAAGTGTCCTGGCGCTATGACAAAAGACAGTTGAGGGAGCAGAACTTATAGATTCAAAAGGTGGGTTTTTAAACTTTTCCAAAGTTTGCCTCATCCGTAAGGGCTCTTAGTTGAAGCGGAAGCTGGTTCCAAATCTTGGCAACAGGTGCCACAAAGGAGGCACCCCCTTCGCTTTCTTCTGAAACGGGGGACAGCTATCATCCGAGCATTCTTAGAGTGCAAGGCTCTGGCCGGGCAGTATTGAATAATCCTCTCATTAGGGCATTTGGGGCCTGTATTTTAGAAAGCTCAATATGCAATCATTATGGCTATGAACGGCACTTTCTTATGGGCTGGCAACCAGTGTAGTTGTTCCCGTAGGTGAGACACTGAGGAATGTTTAAACAGTTTGAACCGAAGGAGGATACCCGTGTTCTGCACCATCTGCAGGCAGTGCAAGAGATAACCTGGAATATCCATGTAGAGGACGTTGACATATTCAAATCTGGACAGAATTGGTGCCCTAACCACTGTTATCTGTGCATCCCATGGAAGAAAGTCCAGGAATTTCTTCAGCAATCTTAAGATCCTGAAACAAGATTTCACCACTGCTGCTATCTGGGCTTTGAATGAGAGCTGGTATCAACCAGTACTCCCAGGTTCCTTGTTACATCTGCAAAATTAAAACAACATTAAGATAAAAACTTTACTTGGTGGATTCTTTTATTTCCAGTAATGCTGTTTCAGTGCTGTGCCGGACCTGGAAGACAGATTAGGATGGGAGCCAAAGGTTGCCAGTGGTTAAAAACTCTGAAAGTTGGATATTCACAATTTTTTCAAGAGTCTTCAAAGGGAATACATTTGCCCCTTTTCAATGTTCTGACACTATCCCAGACTGCAGTGAGGCCATGAATAACTCTAAATACTCTGGACCAATCGTCTCAGCCACTCGGTTCAAAATATGAGGGGTGAACAGATCTAAGGATTTATTGGGCAACTGACTAGATGCAGCTGTTCATTTGAGAAAATTGGTAAGGTTTAACAAAATGACATCTGCTGTACTTGATAAACTGGCTTCCTTGATGACTAATCTTGTTAAAGTAGAATATTGCAAGTGTAACTAGTATACACCACATGTAAAATCTGCAAAAAATGTACTGATAAGGCAAGAGTTACAATAGCTGACCAACTAAAACAACCAGGGCAAACTCGTTAACATTAGACAAGTGGGAAATGATAAAGAAGCAATAATTCTCGAAAGAAATTAACACATTAGGCATTATTACGAGTTTGGCAGATGGGATACTCTGTCACAAATGTGACAGATAGCCGGTCCACTGTATTACAAGTTCAATAGGATATAATGGAATTGTAATACGACGGACGGGATATTCGTCATTTTTTGTGACGGACTAACCCTGTCGTCAAACTCGTAATCGGGCCCATAATGTACCCGAAGAGATTTCCAAACCCCTGTAAAGTCTAATGGCTCTATCAGCATTTAAAAGTTGAGATACTACATTCAAAAGCTTTGGTCAAGCTCTTTCTCAAATGTGTACTTCTAAAGTGAATGAGGTTTGCAGCAGTTGAAATCCTCACTCACACATGGGCACCAGCACTGCAAGCTACCTTAACACATACAGCTGGTTCCACATACAGACAGACACCTAGCAAGCTTCTCTTACACAAAGTAACAAAGTCTGAGCAGGCAGGGCAGATGTGAACTATGACGTGGAATGAGGACACTGAACTGGAATTAATTTGTTTACTTGTCCTTGTAGGAATATCCTATTGAGAAAGATAAATTGTAAAGGAAGGTGCCTTCAGCGAGGATTCTTGTTCAGGAAGCGCTCTTGAGACGAGAGATACCATTTGTCACTTTACCAATGTTACAAGGTATTAACACGTGGAGTGGGTGAGAGTACGAAAATAACATATACATATGTGTGAAACACTGGACTGTGTTTTACATATGTTTACATCTACCATTAAGTATACATCTAACGGAAGGCAAAATAGTGATGCGTGGTTTCAATACTGTGATAACTAGTGTTATCACAAATAATCTATGTTTCTCTCTCACATTACTCCTAAGTGAGGTAAGAAACTTGTTTTATAGATGTTGCAAGGGGTTAATAAAGATTAAGACATTTCTCCGCAAACTTTCTGTATCAGCTTACATATATCACCCCAAACTCCCCACTGATCAAAACTACAATAAAAGAGAATGGTATTTAAAACAATCTACGTTGAGGTTATCAGATCAGGACTGTCAGCATAACACAGCCAGCTCAGGCAGACAGTTGAGAAGGTGCGACCACCTTTTAGCACCCTGTCCCCATATGCCTGGGGGCCCTGGGGGCACTAACCATGCCGTAAAATGTCTCTGAATAGGAGGAATAGCTTTGTTGTCAGCGACCTGAGCCTGTAAGATCTGGGGGACATGAAACATAGTTTCCTTTCAGATGCTTGAGGATATAAAGTGAATGTAATCTGAATGCAGCTATGCTGCTAGAGATTTAAGACTAAAATATGTGTAATTTGAGGGATGGCATTGCTGGCAAATGTCTAAGTGGAATGTGGAACATATTTGCTGTCTGAGGTCAGAGTTTGAACAAACTGTGTAACGTGAGCAATAGCTCGGAGGCCCAATTTCAGAAGCGTTGCCACCTGTGTGCTGTCTGTGCCTGTACTGAGAGCTGTGTAAACAGAGACATTGCTTTGCTGTCAGCAGCTTGAATGCTTATGATTTGAGTTTTAGAAACAAACCACAATTTTCTAAAGCCAGAGCCTAGGACTACAGCTAGTTCAACCTTAATTCAGGGCAGAGCACTTGAATGCTCACGAAAAGTAAAAAGACATCATGCAGTGTTACTGCAGAGGCTGAAGTGCACCCCACATCTATTTTAAGTGAAGACATTTCTTTAAAAAATCCAGAATACCTTTCAAGGAGCTCCATTGTCAGAAATCCTTTTAGCCCCGAATCCACCCAATATTGTAATAATCGAAGGAGGAGCTACGCTAGCAAACAAGAGGGCCGCGTAGGCTCCCGGCTCCGCCGACCTCTGACTCCCGCCAGAAGATCCTGTTAATTATCCTGTTTTTGCGCCCTGCCTCCGTGTGTATAAACCTGACGAGAGATTAATGGTGCAATGCCGAGATTTCTACCTGTTTGGTAGACAAAGATACGTTGAGTGGCAGTTTATGGCCTAGATCAGCTTGGAAGCCGGGGTCTCGAGTACTGGCCCAGCCGGGTTTCAGTTGAACAACATCGGCTATGGTGATGTGACAGGGTCCGGTCTACCGAAGTGGAGGATTTCTTGGATCGATGTTGACGACGTTTGGCTGACTTGGTAACTCTCGAAGGAGGGGTGACGATTCCCAATTGTAGCGGTGGACGGGGGTCCCTGCCCGGTGGCCCGGTCACGGCCCCCGCTGGTGTTCGCTGGGTTAGGATCTCCGCCTGCGGTGGCGAAATCCGGATATTATTGTAACTACCGATAAGTCCCCCTCTGCAGTCGTCCGTTCCCTAACAGCCTGTTCCCCGCCGGGAGACCGGGCTCTCTGGGGGACGGGAATATGACCGACACCGAGAGAGGAGTGGTGGAACGGACCGAAAGTGACCCGTCACTACGAACTGTGTTGGCAGCCATAGGGTCGCTTCTTGTTTACGTCGAAGCCCGCATTCAGGGGATGATAGCGCGTTTGTCTGAAATTGGACGGCTTCGACCGGACCCTACTCCACTACAAGAAACAAAACAACTCGAGATACCCAAGATGGCCACTTCGATGGAGGAAGCAGACCCCGTACTATGGGAGGTGTTGGAGCCTCTGACCAGTGTTTTGGGCGATGAGAGCAAGCTCGATGCCGCAAATGGATTGTCAGGCCTACGATCATTGCCGACTATGGAAGGACTATTTGATGTTCCCTTTCCGGAGACTTTTGATGAGAACTGGTATAGGTTTGAAACTGCGTCACTCCCCTATACATCTGCGCCGCTAAGATGGCGGACGAAACAACGTTGGGAGTTCATAACGGTGAGGGGAGTCTCTGGACCTGACTGAGTTCTCAGCACTTTCATTTCTCTCCTATGTATTGATTTGAACTTTGCTACGGCTACATCGTGCTTGGACTATCCTGCAGAAACTGCAGTTTGTCCGGAAAGGGGTCACACGTCTGATCGGAAGGGTCAAGGATGAGACTGAGTGACTGGGTTTGACCTTGATTATTGCTGGACATGGTGAAGGACTGGGTTCTTTAAGGCCCAGCGGTGCCAGGGAACAACACCTGAAACCTTCGTGGGTTACCTGCTCTGGCGTACAAGTGACAGAGACACGGGACACTTCCTTCGGCGTCAAAGATCAGCGTTTATTACTGCAGGGATACAGAAATCGCAAGAAGTACAACATAGTGTAGGTTCTGAGAGTCTGCTTCCAATTGCAAAAGGGAATCGCTCCTTTTATACACATTTTCGTCATTGCTCGACATAACGAACAAAAGGTTACAACTCAGTTCCCACAGTAAACTTCAAAAGGATTGCATTCATGTTTTCAGAAGCCCGGAACATGATTATAGTAACATTGCCGGTTCCCAACTGTAAAAGCACATCATCTCGCCATAAGGCACATTCCACTCTAGTTGTAAACATAAGAAAGAAAGAGACAGGAACAGGTGTAAGAAAGACAGACAACCGTAACAGAAGAGTGTGGGGGCAGTATCGGAAGCGTGATCACAGGATCAAAGGACTCAAACCTAACATGTGTAAAGCTGAAACAATAGACCAACACGGCAGAATAAGCCTCAAGCTGAGCCATCTGCCTTTGCCGTGTCATTCCCCCGGTCGTAAAGACGACCCCAAAGAATATTCATCTTCCGCCAGAGCTTGGGAATTCCAGGGTCACGAAGCGGACATTGTCCCTTCGCTGGCTACGTGAGGGCAAGAAACAAAATGGATGCCGTATCTAAAATGGAACCCGAGGGTTCAGATGGAAAAAACCCGTAAAGGAGACGAACCCTTCTAAGTAGTGTAGCGTAAACGCAATACACCTACTAATCTCGTCATTTACGGTTCATAGATACCAAACTCGTCCATATCCGAGAATGCCCAAAACGTCGTAATGATTCTCACGGAACCTCAGACGCTCCTTTTGCCCTCAGGTAGGCAAGCACTAGTCGAAATCAGAATCAATTTCGATATTCATCAGATCATTCAGGTGTTGTTGAAACATCATCCTATCCATCAATGTCTCTTTGGTCACAGATGGCCTTCTTATACACGTTGTAGCACAAAGGCCACATAAGGCAGGACCACACTGCACACAAAGACAACACGTGAACAGAAACGCTACAACGACTCCTATGATCATCAGAAGCTTCCAACCCCAAGTCGACATTAGACCCCAAAACCATCCTAGAAGCGTCCAATCTCCCTCGTCCACGTGTATGGACTCCGAGATTTTATGCAACTTTGAGATGGCTTGATAAACAGTTGGAGCATTATCAGGGATGAAAATGCAGCAGCTCGAATGGATTACCTTACACACACCACCTCTATCTGCAAGTACAACGTCTAGAACCATACGGTTCAGTAGCGTCATAAGTCTATCCGCTTGAAGCTCTGCTGTCAGGTTACCAAGGGCACTTGCAGTGATATTATCAGTCAATTCCACCACACGAGTCAACTGTCTCAAGTTCCTACTATTAACCATAGGACCCCAAAACGGTAGGAAACCCTTAAAGAAGTCTCCTGCCTCTTAACTGGCAGTGTCCTCTTTACTAACGACGCCTCTCACAACTCTAGTCTTGTGATAGTTTGAGGCAACCGTAAAAGTTGGTGGTAAAAGATTCGCGATATAGCAGGTGCCTGAAAAGTCACGAGGCAACCACGTATAAGCACGATCGTAACACACAAAATAAGTACCCTTGGCAGTCAGGAAGACAGGGGAAGAGAGCATCGGTAAGACATACGTCTCAGTACAAGCACTCTTCCCAAGCTGAGCTCTTGGATTTCGACCAAGGCCTTGCAGACAGAAATGGCCGAGATGAGGTACGATCCAAATCGGAGATGAGCTTTTAAGCTGTCTATCACTTACTAACATACTATACTCAACCTCACTCAGATCCTTGTAAGCTCGCACCTCTTCCTCTGGGATAATTGTTGCATCAAAAATATCTTTATCTAAATCAGCAATCGCTATCGCCAAAGGCTTGTGGTACGGGCTGGGACTAAGGTCTGTGGAGCGAGGCTCTCGACGGGGGTAGGAATCTAGTGCACTACGGAACATAGTTTGGAATGCTCGAGCTGACCCCTGGGTGCTGTAAGGAAGAACCAAATACGGAATACCTTTATCCATAGTATGTGGCATTAACCCACACACCCAACAATTGGTAGTATTCATCACCAACTGATGCTGATGCAGGAGTTGGACAAAGGAATTGTTCATAAATTCCGCACGTCTGGCCTGTTCATGTTGAGGCAGAAGATGAAAGGAATGTGGTGAAATAGTGGAAACAGAATTTAGGTCAAGTGAGAAGGAAACGGGTGAAATGGAAGGCAATAATAATTGAATCCCAAAGTACACTCCACCCACTAGTAGCATAGAAACAGTCAAGAACAACATAAAAACCTGAAACAGAAAACATTTTGTTCGAAACATCTTATGCAATTTGGATCTTTGTACCGCCATTTTGTCTATGTCCGACAGCTTAGAAAACTCCATCCTCTAAAAACCGTCCGTGACGTTCTTGACGCACTTCGTTCTGAGTAGCGATTATCAATTCCCAGGAGTTCCCAGAAATTGACAAAAGGCAATCGACCTAGTGTCAGAAACCTGCTAAACAGAAGGAGGTACCCGCACGGCCCTACGGTCAACCCAGATGGTAGGTCTAATCAATTTATCTTTTAATTAGCATAAGTCTCCTAGCTGCAAGGAAAAAAGTACACACACAATATGCAAAATCATAACATTCATGGCAACTGTAAGGGGTAACGTGAATTCAAAAATAAACAAATGCATCAGTCTTTATTGCGCGATCGAAGAAAATATCGAGTTTTTCCAGGTTGAGTTAGCTCTTCAAATAACGGTTCTGATGGCAAAACAGTGTTCGATTGTTCAGGTAACAGTTCAGAACTTGAACTCTCCAATGCTGATGATAACGGTATTGTTTTCGATGATTCGACAGGGATATCTGATTGAACTAAATCGTTCCCTACAGGCTGGGCATCACTAAATGGTACATAGTACAAAGGGGTCTCTGTTTCAGTCGAGGCGACTCCTTTCTTCATCCATGTGTCTACTGGCAACGGAAGCGGAACCTTCTTGGTGTGGGTGGCATGCACCCAGTGCTTTCTTCCTTCCAGTCGAACTGCAGTCCTCGTCGCCAGTAACACCTGGTGGGGTCCCACGAATCTAGGCTCAAGATTGCGTTTTCGTCCAAAATTTCGGGTAACGACCCAGTCGCCAGGTTGGAGCCGATGACCAGGACCTTCTGTTTGTGCCGGTAGAGCCTCGTAAACCTGTTGGTGAATCAAACTCAATTTAGCAGTCAGATCATGAAGATAGTCAATCAACATTGGATATTCAAGTCTGTTAAATTCCTTAGGCCTTGGGACTCCCCAAATGTTCGCAGGACGGCCGAACACAATCTCATATGGGCTAAGCCCTACTCAAGAGTGCACAGTCGCTCTGGTCGATAAGAGGGCTAGAGGCAAAGCATCTGGCCATGATAAACCAGTCGTGGCCTGGATTTTGGCAAGTTTCAGTTTCAGGGTACCATTGTATCCTTCCACTAAACCCGCCGACTGAGGATGATTAGCACTATGGTATTTTTGATGAATACCAAGGCCACTGCATACACTTTTCATCACACTTCCCACAAACTCACTTCCGTTATCCGACCATACAATCCGTGGCATGCCATACCTAGGGAAATACTCTTTGAGCAACACTTTTGCTGTAGATAGGGCAGTATTATCTTTAAGGGGGTAAGCCTCAATCCATCTAGAGAATGCACAAACCACAACCAAGACATACTTCAGGTTGTTGCATCTCTCCATATGGATGAAATCCAACTGAATAATTTCAAAGGGACATGTAGGAGGGGCAAAATGACCAGGTGGAGTAGGAGTGCCCTTGCCAGGATTGTACATCAAACATATCATGCAATTCTTAACCACTCTCTCCGCACACTTAGTAATTCCCTCATTCTTCCATACTGGGGACAACAACTTACATATGCCTTTTGCGCTAATATGTGACGTGCCATGAGCCATGGTAACAACGGCAAGCACATATGCATTCGGTAACATCCATCTCTGCCTTTCTGACAAATCAACCCAACATCCATTCTCATCTAACTTCCCCGTGCTCTCTTTCCACTGAGTCTTTTCCATCGCGGTAGCCTCATTCTGTATCTCTTTCACACTCTCAACTGTGTCTTCACACATACCAGTCTCCGCTGGCCATCTTACTGAACTCGTAACGTACATTCGATTTGTCAGATCTCTAGCTGTCCCTTTAGCAATCTCATCCGCAAACGCATTACCGCGGCCAACATCATCTGTCACTTTCCGATGCGCACTGCATTTGATTATTGCCACCTGTTTAGGCAATGTAAGTGCATCCAAAAGGTCATTCACAAGTTGTCCATGCTGTATCTTCGTGCCATGCGACGTGAAAAACCCTCGTTCTCTCCACAATCGACCAAAACTGTGCGCTACGCCAAATGCATACTGACTATCGGTAAACACATTCACCCGCTTTCCTTTAGACAACACACACGCTCTCGTCAACGCGATCAATTCAGCTGCTTGGGCCGAATTCTGACTCAATCTCGCAGTTTCCACAACCGTACTCAACGTCACTACAGCATACGCAGTCGTCGTATCACCATTCGGCAACTTGAAGCACGAGCCATCAACATACAAAGTACCATCGGGATCTATCAATGGAGTGTTTGTCAGGTCAATGCGACCCTTCGTCTCTTCTTCAGTTCTCAAGTAACAATCATGTGGTGCTACATCATCTGATTCCATGTTGATCGGCAACAATGTTGCTGGGTTCAACACATTACAACGCTTTATCCGTATATGACTTGCCAAAAGTGTCAGCTCATACCCAGACAACCTTGCGCTCGTCAGGTGTTGAGTTTTCGTTCGGTTCAGAAGAGTGTCAACTGCATGCGGAACCATCACCGTAAGCATATTATCCATGACCAAACCTGCGGACTGTCGAATGGACACCGCAGCTGCTGCTGTTGCTTTCAGACAACTCGGTAATGCTCTAGCTACTGGGTCTAAGGTTGAGGAAAAATACGCACATGGGCGTTGTTTGTCGCCAAATTGTTGCGTCAAGACACTCAACGCACAACCATCCCTCGTGAACGTACAGTGTGAACGGCTTACTGTAATCGGGAGTACCTAACACAGGAGCCGAACACAACGCACCACGTAATTCCGAAAAACTTTGCTGACACTCTTCAGTCCAAGGCAAAGGAGTCGAAACATCCTTGCACGTGAGAGCTAACAATGGCTTCGCTAATAATGAAAAATTTGGAATCCATTGTCTGCAGTATGACGTAATACCTAGAAAGGCACGCACATCTCTCTGAGTTTTTGGCACAATCATTCGAGCAATCGCTGCAATTCTTTCTGGGGTCAACCTTCTCCTTTCTTTTGACAATAAGTGACCCAAATAGGTTACTTCTTGACAACAATATTGCAGCTTAGAAGGTGACACCTTGTGATGTAAGTCACATAAATGCTGCAACAACGACACTGTAGTGGTTCTGCAAATAACCTCGGTATCAGCAGCCACTAATAAGTCATCAACGTACTGAATCAAAGCTGCACCCGTCGGTAATACAAATGCATCCAGTTGACTTTTAAGGGCTTGACTGTAGATCGATGGACTCTCACAATAGCCCTGTGGTGCGCGTTTAAATCTAAAACTGCGACCACCTAGTGAGAATCCGAATAGATCTCTGCTTTCCTCAGCAATCGGAATGCTAAAGAAAGCATTCTTTAGGTCAATCACCGTGAACCAGGAGGCAGAAGCTGGAATTAAGGTCAACAAGGCCGTGATATCTGGCACCACAGGAAATTGTGGGACCACGATCTTATTCACCTCTCTTAAATCAATTACAAAACGGTACACAGGAGGTTTAGATGGATCAGTTCGTTTCAGGATGGGTAACACAGGACTATTACACACATTTCCCCAAGTTTCTTCAATGACATCCTTTTCGATCAGGTCATAAACGATCGCTAATAGCGCTCGCTCACCATCAAGAGAAATACGATACTGAGGTATACGTGGTAATCGCACATTTGATTTCAACTGAACCACATAAGGTGGAATGTCCAACAAACCCCCATCATTGGGGCCCGTGGCCCATAGTGACGCAGGAAGGGAACTCAGTTCCGGTGGGAACTTATCGATCGATAAGTACATAGGAGAGATTATTCTCTGACCTAATGTAAGCTCCACTCCCGCAGGAGAGCAGTACAAAGTCGCATATAACCGTTTTAACAAATCCAAACCCAAAAGATTCTCGCCACAACCAGTGGAGAGAATCAAGGGAGCCTCAAGCTCACGAGGACCAATCGTAAGGGGCAAAGGGCTGGAGACAGGATTGCTAACAGGGGCGCCAGAGAATCCAACGGAAACATTCGCTAAGCCGGACAAAGGTGCGCCAGGGAGTTTTGAATGCATGATGGAACTTTTTGCTGCACCAGTGTCCAACAGAAAAGGCTCAACTATGCCAGATGTAGCAACTGCGACGTAAGGCCCTCTCTGATCAACCGGAACTGACACTACTCCCTCTCTTTGTCTGTGGCTGTCCTAGTAACGATCACCTGCCTCAATCTCATGTCCAATGTAATAATCGTCCACATGGTACTGTGCCGATCTATCGGACCTCGCATTCCGCTGATCAAAACAATTATTCGCATCCAACGAAGTAGGAGAGCGCTCATTCTGATTCTGAGAGTTACCACGACCTCTACCTCGAAATGCCTGTTGGGGACCACCACGTCCCCCTCGAGCCAAAACATGATTATAGCGATCACGTAAAGTGGGACAATTAAATTTGATATGTCCCTCTCCCCTACAATATGCACACTGATTATATCCAAGCATAGATCTAAAGTCAGAGGAGTCAGAGCGTGACTGCATCCTGGAAGACTGTGCCTGTGGCCGATACTGCTGTTGTGAATCATTTTGATTCGAACGCGGAGGATACGCTTGTTGCAACAAAATCTTCATTTTAAGCTCCTTCGTTTTCTTATCTGAACGATCACTTTCTTCTTTTTCCCTATTTTCGTAGTATTGAGCCGTCGCTAATATTTGAGCAGTGGTTGAAACGGCCCATGCACTTTCAGAATGTTTCAATTTGTTGCATAATTCAGGCAACAAATTTAACACAAACTTATCAACAAATAACCGCTGTCCTCCCTCCGTACTCATGTCCTGACCACTATGATCAATGAATGCTTCCTCAAATCTAGTAAAGAAATCGGAGACACTTTCGTCTTTCTTTTGCTTGCAAGCCGACAATTTGTCCCAATTCACCCTCATCGCTGGCATAAGCGTTTTCATGAGCGTAATGATTCTTTGGGGCAAATCCGTAATTAACTGCTCGGGCTTAGCCCCACCAATTTGTCGTCCATCAGCCGCTAATAGCGTAGCCCAATCACCACCCAACTCAGCCAAATGATTCTCTTGGCGGATTTTTGCCCAAATCGGTTGCGGTACAATATTACCAAACAACATGTCGATGTCAGCAAGGTTCATAATAGAAGCATCCACCAGTTGGGATAACTCCTTATAATAACCTGCCGGATTTTTGCGTGGATCAGGCAAGGATTGCTTCACCTGTAAGACTTCTGATCGCTTCCATGGGAGGTGTATCCAAACCCTTTGGAAATACGGCAGAACCACAGGATTAGCGTTCGGATCCCCTGGCATCCAAACTGGCGGAACCTCTCTCATAGGATACTGACCGGAGTTCGCTGTTGGAGTATCGGAATCGTCATCAAACGATACCCGAGAAGGCACTGTAGACCTAAAGGCTAATAATCGCTCTAATGCACGTCGTGCATCTGCACCTACGATCATACCATTCAAAAAACGACTCTGAAGTTCGGTCATCTCGGGCGGTACATCATCTAAGTCATCATTATCCCACTCTTCCCTCAAGGAGTTGCACATTTCTTCAAACACAAATCTCTGTGTTGGCTCATTGAACTGAGAAAATGTATCGAAAACTATGCGTGAGGTGTATTTAGCAGGGTGTGTAATCCATCTACGCGCCATAGTTTCTAACGTCGCTCTCTCTCTTCCACCAGGGATTTGACTTCGTCTCTGGGGAGTTTCAGAGACATCGGATTGAAGTAACGATCCGGAAAGTGGGGAGTAGAGGGTAGCAACAGAGTTAGGGATACGATTACGAACGGAAGGAGAAAAGGAAAAAAGAACAGGAGCAACAGCATTAGAAGTGGTTGTAGGATCAGTGGGGGTAGCAGGAACAATAGACTGAGAAGGTACAGGCAAAGAAGCAGTAGGAAGAGGAACAGGTAGAGGAGCAAGAACAGGACCAACAACAGGCTGACCAGTAGCCGCCAAAACAACAGGAGGGGGAACAGGAGGAACTACAGGAGCCGTAGCACCCTGTGCATAAGGAGGTGGTGATTTCATTAAATACGCTAACAAAGGATCCTCTTTCGAGTCTTCTTCCTTTTTATCGAGATTTGACGATAACACCGGATAACATTTATCCGCCCACATGTGATGCAGTCTAACTGAAACTTCCGTTCCTTTATCTGCGTTATCTTGATGGTGACATTCTGCATCTTGCATTATCGTAATGATACTACTTTCTTTCTTATTTTTCTTAAGCTGTTTGATTTCTTTCTGCCTGGCCTCTTTGCGCCATAACCGAAAGGAATCGAACATAGCCGGCCTAGATTTTCTTTTAAACAGTTTCGCTTCGAGATTATCTAAAATTTTAGTGTCGAAACTTCCATGTGATGGCCAACTAAGGTCACCGTCATTTTTCGTATAACGAATCCAATATTCATTATATATAATAGGGCCCACACCATGTCGACTATAGAGCTCATATATCGGAGTTCCAACTGGAGGTATCGGACACGAGTCCTCCAACCGGGAGTCCATACTGTGACATTTAAAGAAACCAAGGAAACCACTATGGCCAGGCATCTTGCACGCTAACCTAGTATCAAACTTCAAGGGTTATCGAAGTACAAAATCTTCGTGAAATACAAAACCCTCGGTTTTTGGCAATTGCAACTGTCAAATAACAACTAAGAACCAACAACTAAGAACCACAAATGCAATGGAACCATGCAAAACCACTAAGCACCAACAACAACCAAGGATACTGGGAGCGACCCACAAATACTTAACTGAGAACTCAATGGCGTCACCAGGAAGGCCCGTCTGTCGTCTCGCCGTACAATGGACTACGCCAGGCGCCAAAACAGGTCGACAGTCAGAGCATCGGTCCGTCGCAACCATCAGGAGGCGGGGATCTTCGCAGGAAAAGTCTTCGGACCACTTATTTCGACAACAGGATCGATGAAGCGGGGTGCACCTTTCCTCGGAGATTTCACACGAAGTTCCTCACGATCGTCAGGTTTTGGACCGGTACCGCTGATGTCGCCCCACCTGGGCACCAACTGAAGGACTGGGTTCTTTAAGGCCCAGCGGTGCCAGGGAACAACACCTGAAACCTTCGTGGGTTACCTGCTCTGGCGTACAAGTGACAGAGACACGGGACACTTCCTTCGGCGTCAAAGATCAGCGTTTATTACTGCAGGGATACAGAAATCGCAAGAAGTACAACATAGTGTAGGTTCTGAGAGTCTGCTTCCAATTGCAAAAGGGAATCGCTCCTTTTATACACATTTTCGTCATTGCTCGACATAACGAACAAAAGGTTACAACTCAGTTCCCACAGTAAACTTCAAAAGGATTGCATTCATGTTTTCAGAAGCCCGGAACATGATGATAGTAACATTGCCGGTTCCCAACTGTAAAAGCACATCATCTCGCCATAAGGCACATTCCACTCTAGTTGTAAACATAAGAAAGAAAGAGACAGGAACAGGTGTAAGAAAGACAGACAACCGTAACAGAAGAGTGTGGGGGCAATATCGGAAGCGTGATCACAGGATCAAAGGACTCAAACCTAACATGTGTAAAGCTGAAACAATAGACCAATTACGGCAGAATAAGCCTCAAGCTGAGCCATCTGCCTTTGCCGTGTCATTCCCCCGGTCGTAAAGACGACCCCAAAGAATATTCATCTTCCGCCAGAGCTTGGGAATCCCAGGGTCACGAAGCGGACATTGTCCCTTCGCTGGCTACGTGAGGGCAAGAAACAAAATGGATGCCGTATCTAAAATGGAACCCGAGGGTTCAGATGGAAAAAAACCATAAAGGAGACGAACCCTTCTAAGTAGTGTAGCGTAAACGCAATACACCTACTAATCTCGTCATTTACGGTTCATAGATACCAAACTCGTCCATATCCGAGAATGCCCAAAACGTCGTAATGATTCTCACGGAACCTCAATGGGGTTTGCTACTATGATGCTCTCGCAAGGCTGGGTGGTGTTTGAAGTTTCCCTTGTATCGATACATATTTGTTGCCTAATAGATTTCTTGACCTCAGTCCGGGGATTCTTGGTTCTGGCAGGGGGAGGGTAGACCGGGAACTTGTACGACTATGCCCTCCTCCATTTTTCTACTTTTATAGTATTTAGTTAGTTGGGGCGACAGGCACTCTGCTAGTTGGGGTTAGGCGAAAGCCATATACAGGGGTGCAGGGTGGGGGGATGAGTTTATTATTTTGTCTTCTTTATTGTTTTTATGGATTCTTTTTCTTCGCACTCTCTTTCACTTTCCTTTTATAAGTCTATTTGGTGGAACATCCTGACTCTGACTGTATTCTAGTATCTGGTGCTCATGCTTCTTTTATGATCCTGATTTATGGGTGGGCAGGCTCTGAGGGTTAACGCGTAGTGTGGATTGTAAATGGTATTGTTGCATATCCTGTTTTCTAACATTGATGTAGGCGTCTCAACCATTTTTCGTTGCTAAGAATTTATCCTGTTACTACGCCTGTTCGCCTTATTTTTATGTCTGAATGTATGGCACCTGATATGTCTATTTCCTTCTCTGTTTTGAAAATAATAAAAACAAATAAAAAAATATATATATTGTAATAATCCTTTTATTATTATTGTTCAAGACTTTGAACAAGTCAGGTACTGAAAGTTCTGCGAAGTAGCTAAGATTGATGCACAACAAGATCATTGGGGCTGGCTCACCTCAGCATAAAGCTCATAGGGCAGGAAATGACCGACAAACTGTGTAGCAATCCCGTACTTCTGTTAAATAAAGTAATGGAATCAGTAGTTTCTATCCTACACTGGAATGTAATTGGGCTTGCTAACAATTTTCAAGACCAAGAGACGATCTCCTTCTTATGCATTTACAATTCAATCTACTTACAGGAAACTTGACGAGAAGCAGCTTCCCCAGTCCAAGGTTATACTGAACAATATACTCCAGCACAGAGAATGAAGAACAACAATAGGACTTGCCTATGACAGAGAAATTGGCTGCGCCAATGTGTTTTAGCCAGGTTGTACACCAGCGTGGCTGCTGTTCAGCATGGGTAAAAGTTAGTGGTGTAGGGGAGAGTGGTGTGGAGTGTCATAGAGTGAAATGGTGAAGAATGCAGTAGAGTTTTGTATTGTGGGTTGGCATAGAGTGCTGTGTATTGGAGCAGCATAGAATGGAGTCATGTAGAGTGGTGTACAGTGGAGTGGCATAGAGTAAAGTGGATTGGTGCAGAGTGCATTGACGAAAAGTGTTGCAGAGTATAGTGGTGTAGAGTGCAGTGGCGTATAGTGCAATTGCACAGTATTCAGTGACATACAATGCAGCATTATAGAACGCAGTGGCTTGGAATAGAGTGTTGAATAGTAGAATGCAGTGGCGTAGAGTGCAGTGGTGCAAAGTGGAGTGGTGGAGAGTAGAGTGACGTAGAGTACAGTGGGTTAGAGTGCAGTAATGCAGAGTGGAGTGGCATAGAGTGCAGTGGTGCAGAGTGGTGCAGAGTAGAGTGGAGTACAGTGGTGTACAGTAGTGTATGGTGCCATAGAGTGCACTGGTATAGAGTACAGTGGCATAGAATGCAGTGGTACAAAGTGGAATGGTGTAGAGTGGGGTGGCGTAGAGTGGAGCGGCATAGAGTGCAGTTTCGTAGAGTGATGCAGAGTAGAATAGAGTTCAGAGGCATAGAGTGGAGTGGAGTGGCATAAAGTAGAGTGGACTGGTGTAGAATATTGTACAGTATAGTGGTGTAGAGTGCAGTGGTGTAGAATGCATGGCATAGACTTTAGCAGCGTGCAATAAAGCAATGTAGAATGCAGTGGCATAGATTAGAGTGATGCAGAGTAGAGTGCAGTGATATAGAATCCATGGTGCAGAGTAGAGTGGCGAAGAGTGCAGTGGCATAGAGTGCAGTGGCACAGAGTACAGTGGCATAGAGTGCAGTGGTGCAGAGTAAAGTAACATAGAGTGGAGTTGCTTAGAATGCAGTGGTGTAGTGTCTTGGCCACACTGCAAGCCGACGGACTTCAGCGGGCAGGGGCGGTGCTTAGGGCCAATAAAAGGGGTATCCTCTGACTGGAACGTGCTTTGCGTTCCGTCACGTATTCCCATCAAGCCTTCCCGTAATCCAGAATTTCTCGGCACTTACCTGTATCTGTCTGCGGTTACGCGTCGGGTTGCAGAGATGTCTCTGACGTGTTCTCGTTATGGCTTCTTGGCCCATTCCTTTCCGGGTCGCAGCTCTTCATCCGGGGGGCAGCAGACAGCAGTTGGTTGGGTAATTCCTCCCCAGCAGCTTCAGCCTCCTTTCCTTGCAGGCTGCTTAAATCTCCTTCGGTTCTCTCCAGGCCAGCTCTTTCTGTCAGTTCCTACTACAAGGAAAAAACAGAGAGAGTTTTCTGAAAGAATACTAGCTCTCAGTCTCATGAAAGGATTAAATAATCTAAGTTCATTATATTGGTACTCATCTGATTCTCTACAATTCACGGAGTGGAGTTTATGATTTTCCTAGAATTTACTTCTGCTTCTTAGGCTGTTGAATAAGATAGTGGCATTAGTTATCATTTTGTGAAATCTAAGGATAGTTTATCCTATAACAGACCCTGCACCCCTTTTTGTGTAGATTTGTTAATCTTTTACCCTGACTATGAAAATACGTTTTTTGTTTTGTTCCTAGTAACTCAGGATTGAGTTCTTTTTTGGGTCTTGTGGAACCTGATGGTGGTCCTCTCTAAGGTCAGTACTGTTCACTCTTGTCATGATTGAATGTTTAATTCTGCTGTCCTAATGTTAATGTGTAGTACTTGTTTCTTATAAACACATCAGTTCTACCTTTACTTCCTACACATCAATATCTTCAATAATTCAAAAGAGGGATATCCATCAGGTATATCCCGCTACTATTACCTCACGTCCTTATTAACAATGCTATCTTTGTGTGGGTATAATCAGTATGTACCACATATAATTTTTATCCATCAGGAGGTATATGCAATCAAACCCATAAAAACTTCATGCCAGACATACCATCATGTTCTACTCCTTGTCCCTTTCCTTGTTTTGTTTCCCCTCTTTCTCACTTTCACCTCTTTGGCTTTACCAGTGTTGGGCTGAAGTGGTGGGTAAGGGGAGTTGGGACCCAGCATCTGTTCATCCACCTTGTCCCTGCGGAAACACCAGGTGAGCTCCACATGTAGATTGGAGTGATGCAGAGTGCAGTGGCATAGAGTGTAGTGATGCAGAGTAGACTGGTGTAGTGTGAATTAGCTCAGAGTGCAGTAGTGCAGAGCAGAGTGGTGTAGAGTTCTGTGGCGGAGAGTGCAGTAGTGCGGAGCAGAGTGGTGTAGAGTTCGGCGGCGGAGAGTGCAGTGTTGCAGAGTAGAGTGCCATATAGTGCAGCATTGTAGAGTGGTGTAGAGTGCATTGGCGTAGTGTACATTGGCACAGAGAGCAGTGACATAGACAGCAGTGGTGTAGAGTACAGTGGTGTAGTGGTGTAAAGTGCAGTGGCATAAAGTGTAGTGGGGAGAGTGTAGTGGCAGAGGTTTAGAGTAGAGTGGTGTAAAGTGCCATGGCACTCTACACTTCTGTACTTTACACCCTAACACTCTATGCTAGTCTAGTCTGTGCCAATACACTCTACCCTGCACCACTCCACTCTACGCCACTTCACTCCACTCTGAAGCAATCTACTCGATGCCACTGCACTCTGCGTTACTACACATTATTGCCACCCTACTCCACCTTGCACCACTCCACCCTATGCCACTGCACTCTACTCCCCTCCACTCTATGCCCCACTGTACTCTACACAACTGCTGTCGCTGCCACTGCTCTCTGTACCAATACACACTACGCCAATTCACTCTTAGCAACTCTACATTGCTGCACTATATGGCACTCTATTATACTCAAAGCCAATTCAAACTACACCAGTCTACTCTGTATCACTACACTCTATGCCACTGCACTCTGCATCACTCCAAACCACTGCACGCAACGCAACTCCACTCTATGCCACTCTACTCTGCACTACTGCACTGTACGCCCTGGACTGTACGCCACATACTCTACACCACTGCACTCTATACCTCTCTACTCTGCAACATGGACTCTATATCACTGCACTCTACTCTGAACAACTCTTATTTATGCCACTGCATTCTACAATACTTCATTGTATGCTGCTGAATTCTATGCTACTGCATTCTACACCACTGCACTGTAAGCCGCTATACTCTGCTACACTCTACCCAATGCACTCTACACCAATCCACTCTACTGTACATCACTCTACGCCACTCTAAAACTCTGCACTCTATTCCACTCTGTACCATTCTATGACACTGCACTCTTCGCTGCTGCACTACATGTCACCCCACTCTACACCACTCTACTCTCCACTAATGCACTCTATGCCACTGTACTCTATGCCTCTGCACTCTAAGCAGATGACATTGTGAATGCATAAGTAGATCAACCCTTGGACTTGAAAAATGTTAGTAAGCCCAATTACATTCCAGTGAGGGATAGAAACTACAGTCTCCATTATTTTATTTAACAGAAGGGCGGGATTGATACACAGTTTGCATGTCATTTCCTGCCCTCGGAGCTTTAAACTGAGATGAGCCAGCCCCAACTATCTTGTTGTTCCTCATTCTTAGCTACTTCACAGAACTTGCAGTATCTGACTTGTTCAAAGTCTTGAGCAATATTAATTAAAGGATTATTACAATATAGGGTGGATTCAGGGCTAAGAGGATTACTTACAATGGAGCACCCTGCTTGGGCAGTGAAATTTTTTGAGGGGTCAAAAGAAGCAGAAGCCTTGAGGCAAATAATGTTGTTGTCTAACAAAAATGAGGGTAACTTTCTGCAGTGGCTTGGGTTACAGTACTTCACCATTTCTAAATAATTGTACACTTTCTAGAATGTAACTGGCTATCTCCTCTGAGGCCCAAGTTACTATAGTGAATTCATATTTTTGCCAAGCTAGTAGGGTATGAAATTAAATTGCTGATATATGATGGGAATTCAGATATATTAAGTACGTGTGGGCTACTAGAAGTTTAATTATGTAGTCTGTGTTCAAAGTCTGCCTTGCTCCTAGAAGTGTATGTGTACTGAAAGATAGTAATAAGTGTTTTTTTGCTTCTTGTGGCCGCAGAATAGTCTTTGTCTGTACTTTGCAATAGAGAAGAGACAGGTGTAAGGGCTACACAGAAGTTCTGAGCCAAGAAGGAGCCTGTGTTTGACTGTTCTTGGGCATGGATGGGTTCCACAGATTTGACTATAATAGGGGAGGTCCGAACCTGAGGTTCTTTATAAAAGCTTTATGTTGACTTTCAAGAGCTGTTGGATTTACACTAGAGTGTCAAGCTGTTTGTTGAGGAGGTTTAGTTAGGTAGAATATCAGACCAGTAGAGCTTTGTGCAGTGACTGGTGGGGTTCTACTGTGGCGTTGACCGAGAACAGAGTCTGAGTGGATTTTGGTTCCTCCTGGTATGCACTCTCCTTCTTAGACGTTGAATTGTTTTCAATATGCTTACCACTTAGCAGTTTGTTGAAATTAAATATAGTTAAAGGAGTGTTTTTGTTGTTGAACCTTTTATTTATTTCCCAATTTCTTATTTAGTGTTTCTATTTTCTTTCTTTTCATCTTTGATATTGCAGTGGGGATAGTGACATTTTCAGGTTACTCTATTGTGGTTGATCATGAGGACTTGGTTGTTGGATTGTCAGCAATTGCAGAAGGCAACAAAAGTGTTGTAAATACTATTTTATTTTTATGTGCCATCTATATATCCTCATGTATGGAAATATAATGTATACTAAATGTATGTATTAAGAACCAATTGGTAGCTTCCCCCACCCCACCCCTCTCCATGTTATGGTATAATCTAAATTTCCTGAACCTCCATATAGAATGTTGGTGAACAGCTGTATTCATCTGGAGTGCTGTTGAGCAGAGCGTGAAGATCATTACTAATAAAGATAATTTGTACTACTCATTTCAACATATTGGGCCCGATTTACAAAGGTAAACTGAGACGAAAGTCTACCTTTACAGCTTTCTATATTCACAAAGGGCGTTTACGAGTAGTGAAGTTAGACTTTTGTTGCAGTTAAAAGTAGGTTTTGGTCTTAAGTTTAACTTTTGGTCTCAGTTAAACTTAAGACCAAATGTAAGTTGAAGTGTGACAAAAGTCCAACTTTACTACTCGTAAATGCCCTTTGTGAATACCCAAAGTTAGACTTTTGTCTCAGTTTACTTTGTGAATTGGGCCCATTGCTTCTTAAGGGAATTTGGGATAGGATGGATTTCAGCCACATGCTGGATTTGGTTTGTTACAATGATTTGATTTTGTGGGCTGGCATTTTATTTTGACATTTGCCCAGCTTGATGATCGTTTTGTCTGTGTGTCTATGTGTGAGCGTGAATGTATGTGTGTCTGTGCGTGGCTGTATGTGTGTCTAGGTGCGAGTGTGTATGTATGTGTGTCTGTAAGTGTGTGTATAAGTGCGTGTGTCTGCCTCTCTGCGTGTCTGTAATTCTGTCTGCCTGTGTATCTGCGTGTCTCCGTGAGATTCTGAATGAGTGCGTGTGGTTTGCGAGCGTGTGCGGCTGCTTCTCTGTTTGTGTGTCTGCCAGTGTGTGTTGATGTGTGGAGGAGGCTGTGTAACTGCCAAATGGTCCTTTCAGGGCACATCCGCGGGACCTTTGTTGTTCCAAATGTGGAACACACAGCACCTGTGGCTGCCAACGCAGACCTCTTTGTGCAATAAGTTGTAATAATTTCCTCAAAAAGCCTGGGCAGCAGTTTAATTTACATTCAGTCCGTGGTGCCTTGTTTACCTTCTGCCCCCCCCCCCCCTTCCATCTCCATTGCTCAAGCAAAACACATAAAAGGTCCCAAAGGCGAGACCTATTGGCTATGCCAATGCTTGTTCTCCTACGCAGACGACTCTCAGTTACTCCAGAGACTCGATACATGTATTCAGATGCTGGGGTCACTGTTTGATGGTCATGAATGCAACCGACGCAGGGCCGGCTCTAGGGCGGTATGACCGGTGTCTCCACACCAGGCCACTTTGCGTGGCGCCACTCGTTTGGGGCGGTTAGCAGAGCTCTAGAAATGGCAGAATGACATCAGCATTTTCCTGGAGACTGTTGGGCAGACACCACGAGCTTCAGGAAGCGAAGCTCTAGTGGTTTCAGGTTGCTTCACTGCAGCCTCGCGCTTGGCTTTTGTTTCTCTCGTCCCTCTGCTTCAAGAGCAGTCACGCTCCTCCAAGCACGCCCATCAAACACGCTCTGGCCTGTTTCCTTTCCAGGCAGGTCTTGAATTGAGTATAGGTGCGTACCGTAACCTCGACGCTCCTTCGAAGCGGCACGTGGTGGAAAAAAGAATTAATGCTTCCCGCTGAATCTGGAACAAGAGCTGGCATGACGCATCCTTTAATGCGTCAATGAGAGCTGTCACAGGACTCAATGCAATAGACATGTCATAACGCGGATGCAGCTATGACGCAGTATATTTACTGAGAATTAAGTGCCTTATGCGGTGTGGGTCCAGCCAGTGCTCTCCCCGGTTCAGTAATTAAAACCGTACACCAAAACGGGCTCCTATCTACAGATGTCCTTAATATTATAAGCAAACTCGTGATGTGTATCTCATAAATAGTGTCAATTCGCAAAGGCATTTATGAGTACATTTCGTAGTATTTCTGGGGTACCACTTTAATAATTGAGTAGTGTCACAGGAGGATTACTTATCAAACTCGTAAATGCAATTGTGAGTTGGCCTCGAAATGTCCAACTCCCTTCTATTGAAAGTGCAAAGAAGGTACAGTATTTTCTATTTTTACTAACAGAATATGGATATTCCAAATTCCCCATTGTAGGTGTGTTGTGTTTAGTTCATAAATGTATTTAAAGCATCAGAAGTACTAATTCACGCACTCATAATGCCTTGTAGAATTTGCCTGAATGTGAGCCAAGCACCTTAAGAAAATCAGGTCAGCAGTGCAGTCCTCGTCAGGTTTTACTTCATGCTGCGTGGTATATCTGCCCCAATTTCCTAAAAGTATTTCATTTACCCAGATATCTTTCCGTAGTTTTATTTCTGTGCAATATATGTCTTGTATACTGCATACTGCAAGCTGAGTTGCCTCTTAGTGCCTGGGGAGTTAAGGGTGTAGATTGTTTTTCATAACTTGCAAGATCTCTTGCTCTTGAGGTGAGACTGCAAGCAGTGTGAGTTTCTGGCAGTGCCTGTCACTGTGTCATAAAGATGTTCAGTCTAAAAGCTCATCCAATGCTTGGTCTCTCTGCATAAATCACAAAGCGATGCTTATAAATGAGTCAATTTTAATTATGATTCAGTGGGAAAGAGTGTAATGCAGGTGCACAGCTGTGGTAATATTGAAAATGCCAATGGAAAAGATAATATGACTTCGTTGGGGTCTCTAATATTGTGCATTTTGTTGTTCCACATCACTTTTAGGGAGGCGGTAAAACAAATGTTGGCAGTGGCACTCAGTGTTCTAAGTTCTTGAATGAACTTCCCTTACTCCCATTGTCTGTCTTGCATAGCTTGCGAAATGTTCGATCATATACAAAAGGACCAGTCCCCCTTCTTATAGCTTTCTGCTTTGAGAGCCCCTGCAAGGATTTTCTCTTTAAGAGAATACGACTTGAAATTTACCAGGATTTTCCTCTGGGTTTTCTTTGCTGGTCTTCTGGAGAACGGATCACAATGTACTCTTTGAATATCTTCTTCTAAGATACGTTCATCAATATCCATGTTAAATGCTCTTAGGAGGCTGATCGTAAAACTCTTAATATTCTCTCCCTCGAGTCCTTCTGGTATATTCAGAATCCTGATGTTATTTCTCTTTGAGCTATTTTCAAGGGCTTCTATCTTGTCCCAGAGCTCTTTATTCCCATTTTTCAACCTCTGAATCTCATGTTGGTTAATATTGACTTTTTTAGAGAGCTCTTCTAGGGACATCTATATTGCCTCACTCTTTCCATTAAATTATTGATCTTATCTTCAAGAACTTCACACGCACCCTGAATCTTCTGTTGGTTTAATTCAGACACTGCAAATTTTTCCCTAATTTTAGTTAATAGAGTGGAAAGAAGATTCTCCATACTAGCCTGTTCAGCCTGTTTATCCCCCTCTGAATGCAGCCCTCCCGAACCATGAGGTTAAGCCAGACACTGCAACATTTTCCCTAATTTTCAGTTAATAGGGTGGAAAAAAGTTTCTCCATACTAGCCTGTTCAGCCTGTTTATCCCCCTCTGAATGCGGCCCTCCCGAACCATGAGGCTAAGCTGGGGCAATCAAAGATATATGACTTGTCTGATCATACTCCAGGTTGTCCTCTTCTGCTAAGGGACTGAATCTGTTATCCAAACAAAGTGTGTCTTTTGTCCCTTTATTAGTAACAGTGACATCCATTATATTGGGACAACTACGGGGCTCAAAGACGTGCAAAGGGACGGGGTGCAGACGGGGAGGAGGAGCGACTTGCTCTCCTTTAATCTGAACCTTAAAGTAAGAACAAAGTGAAGGAGTAACCATCACTCGATCAGCCTTTTGCGGATGCTCTCTTCTTGCTTTTTAGGTAATGCTTCATCAGCCAGTGATTTTGGGGCCACAGAAGATATGGGGAGGGAAGTTCTGCACCATTTATTCAGGAATGTTTTTCCCTGTGTAACCTGAGGGGGATTTTTTTCTGTAGAAAAGATAACTGAGGGAGTCTCTGAAATACCCTTCTCCCAGATATTGCTGATTCTTAGTGTGTATCTATTCGGTGGGTGGGTGAAATCCCACCTCCCCCAATATTAGAGTCTAAGAAGTGTGGTTCAGGATGTTTAAATGTGCCCCATAATGCAGTAGTCTCCCGATCCCCTTTCCATCTCCTCACCGGGGTCATGGGTGGTCCGTGAATGGCATTCTCCGCCTCACCGCCATGCGAGGTAATCCGTTGTCCGGAAAGGAAAGTGCCACCCCCACTGAGGGCTTCTGCCCTTCCGCTTCCCTGCAAACTAATCCTGGCAGCAGCTCGCCGAGCCTCGCCGCAGCCTCCGCCCACATGTTCGTTCGCAATTGAATCCCCATCCTCTGAAGGGGACCAACCCTCGGCCCCAACACCCCTCCTCGAGACCCACGACCCGCAAATGCAAGCCACCACTGAGATCCCCCTGCAGCAGGACCCACAAAGAAGGCAGACTGTCTACACACCGGTAAGCATTACTACAAATTGCTGTGGAGGCGGGAGAGCTCTCGACTGGCACTACCTGTTGGACACCATGTTCCCCCTGTCATGCTCCGTCAGGATCATAGCTTAAAAACTTAGTAAATAGACCCCTTAGTGCTTGTCCACACACAGCACATTTGGCACAAAGGCTATTTTATTTATAATGATTAGTGATATTTTTGCAGTGGATTAATTCCTTATTTGGGTTTCATTCTTGTTGCAGATTTCCCTTGTTCTAGCCTTTTCCAAATTTGTAATTCTGATGATGACCCATTCATTTACTCTAAGGTTGAAACTTCATAAAGACACTTGAACCAGGGGTTAAATAATGTTATAACTGTATATGTGCTGTTTTTTCAAAGTAGGCTCGCAATCAATGTGATCATAGTAGTAATGTGTATTTTTATATGCACACATCTATACACGATGGAGCACAGTGTGATCCTCTATGAGAATCAAGCACTTTTTCACAAACCAGAAATAAATAAATCTTGACATGTTTGTTCAATGTAGTAAGTTGTCTTTCTTGATCTCAGTAATATAAAACCAAATTCATGAATTTCATTCCGGGAACAATTTCTGAACCTATTATTGATGGAACTGTACATTAGAACGACACCATAAGGGCACCATTATCTCATAATTCTGTCCTTCGCCAAGTTCCTTTTGTTTATTGGTTCCCTTTGTTACCTTTAACATTTAAACACTGTGCACCATTGGTGGCTTACACCAATGGTGCCATAATAACCTGGGAATACATTTATACTACAGAACAAGATTTCAACTGCTGTCGGCTATTTAAGTATATTAATTGTGAGAGAGTTATGCTTTTTAACCTGAAAAAAATACCTATCATTTCAAAAAATGAATGGCACATCCAAGCACTCTTCCCTTCAAAACAAATGCTGATTAATGCTTACTGTTTCAATGCTCATTTGACTATTCTGATTGTATTAATGCGAAACGGTGCTCCATATGGGAATGATTTTGAAGTTTTGTTGGCTCCAATTGCTCCTGGGTACCTGTCCCGGAAGATTGATGGCTCCTACGTGTTTGAGGCTGAGAGGACAGTGTGCTCTTTGAACGTCAATGAGCTGGAGCTTGAGGGGGGTGGGGGGTGAGCAAGGATGTGCTTGAAAAATACAGACGCTTCTTTACATTTAAGCTGAAGGATGAAGAGTTTTGGTTACCAATATACAAGAAACGGGCCCCCAAAAGGTCCATAAACCTCAAACCAAAACATCCTGAGACTTAATGGGTTTATTTTCTTTGAGGCATGTGTGGCTCTCCCAGCAAAGACAAGAAGCATCCAACTGTTCACCCACAAGGAATAAAGAATATCAGATGAGTCGGATCTATTCCCAGCAAAGACAGAGAATATATCACTGATGAATAAGGTAGGCAGATATGGCCATCTCTCTCTCAATCAGTTTCACCGCACTCCAATACCCATAATGCAAAACCCCAAAACATCACCCACCTAAGCTATGCCTGTAACACAAACCCTGAAATCCAAACACGACAATCTAAAAATATATTACAAATTTAATGCACTCTCCCTCACTCGTCCTATGCTCAGCGACCCAAGCAAGTATTAGAGCCCCACTCCAAGTTCCATGCACAAAACCAAAGTGCTCCAGACACACGTCACACTGCAATTCAACATTGCCAGCAAATTATTTGTTTTAGGGCCTAGTCAGGGTTATGCAGCACTACATAAATGCAATACGATGCAATGCACTGTGAATTTCCTTCTCTCAATCTTAATTTTTACATGTGATCGTGTGGGAGCCTTTGTTTGCAAACGTTGCATAGCTAAAAATATTTTTTCCCGTACTTAAAGCCCTTGTGTTCCTAGTCTCAGGAACTGAATATCAGAAATGGGTTTCGATAGTTCATTCTGATCATGTGACTTGTCCACAGTATCGGACGCCAGACGGATTGCAAAGACAGTCTGCACCGCAGGAAAGAAGAAGTTGAGCCCTTGTTGTTAAAAATAAGCTAAAAACAGCATTTACACAGAGAAGGTAAAAAAGCGACTTCAATGAAAATGAGTTTTTGGATTAAATATTTGCATTGGGGAACTGCACCAAAGTAGCACAGTTTGCTTCAGGTGACAATTTAAAACCGATGCATTGAGACTGTACAGTTTGTGAATTCCAATAACATTCTGGATCCCTCTCAGAATGGGTTCCGTCTGGGCCATAGCACGGAAACTGCCCTTTTGGCCACAACTGAGCACCTACGGTCTATCATCGATACTGGTCAAAGTGCGGCGCTGTTCTTGTTAGATCTCAGCGCCACCTTTGACACGGTGTCCCACGGTATATTACTTCAGAGGCTTGAGGAGGCAGGGATAAAGGGCCTGGCCTTGGAATGGTTGCGTTCCTTCTTGGCCAATAGATCTTTCAGAGTTTCTGTTCCCCCCTTTTCCTCCCAGATCCACTCTATCGATCAGGGGGTTCCCCAGGGATCGGCCTTGAGCCCATCGCTCTTCAATCTTTACGTCCAGCCTCTGGCTGCGGTCGCCAAGCAATGGGACCTTACTATGGTCTCCTACGCTGACGACACGCAGCTTGTTATCACCTTGGCTGAAGGTTCCTTCCCTTCTGCTTCTAGATTTAAAGAAGGTATGACTGCGGTAGCAGAATGGATGGCGGCCAACTGCCTGCAATTAAATGCTGGAAAAAACGAGATTCTGTTGGTGGGAAAAAACATCAAATTGTGGAACGAGCAGTGGTGGCCTACTGTCCTGGGGGCACTACCCACGTCCAAGAGAATGGTAAAAAAATCTCAGAGTCCTGATGGACTCATCTCTCACTTTTCAAGCTCATACTAAGCAAGTTGCCGCCACGTGCTTTGGCATTCTACGAGGCCTTCGACCCATCTTGAAGTATTTCGATCCACCAATACGACAACTGATCGTTCAGGCTACTATCCTATCTCGCCTGGACTATGCGAGCTCCCTTCTTTTAGGGGCAAATAAGGCGGAAATACTCAGAATGCAGCGTGTCCAAAATGCGGCTGCCAGAGCTCTGGTGGGCCTCCCACGTTTTTGCTCTGCCACTAGTAATATCCGGAGGCTGCATTGGCTTCCCGCTGAAAAGCGTATTCACTTTAAGACACTATGTCTATCCTTTAAGATCTTGAAATCCTCTAGCCGTGCCCTCTTGGGCAACATGCTCACCCCTTACGTTCCATCCCGTCCACTCCACTCTGCCGAGCAACATCTGGCGGTTGTGCCTAGAGTCAGGCTTTCCCGGGTGGGTGGACGTTCTTTTAGCTACCTCGCGCCCAAGCTTTGGAATTCCCTGCCCGCACACATTCATGCTATTGACTGCCTATTTGTTTTTAGGAAAGCTATCAAGACCTTTCTCTTCCCTTCAATGTAACCCGTCACAGGTTCTCCTGCTACTTTTCAGTTGGTATATGCTGTTTGTGCCCTCTTTGTGACCAGCGCCGGGACGCCCCTTTGCTGGGGCAGCTGTGCGCTTTATAAAATTGTTAACATAACATAACATAACATAACATGCCGAATATTTGTAATTTTTCCAATGTGTATTGCATTCATTAATCATCTCGTTTTCAGGCACAAACAACGTAAAGATGTGTTCTAGTTTGATGTATTTTGAAGACAATGTTTGAACCCATTATCTAAAGATGTGTTTGTCAAGCCACCTGCTTTGAGGTATAAAATATTAGGTAGGGTTCCACGAAGTTATTTTTCTACATTTCTCAATTCATAAGATGTTCCCAGTTCTAAGGCTTTTGAAATACAATTCGTTGACGGTAAGGATATTAGAGTTTAAGTTTCACAAATTATCACGGATTATCCCTTATCTGGTACATAGATTTGGAGCCAAAGTAATGGGCTAATGACAGAAGAGAGATGAAAGGTAAGAGGATTGACAAGGTCTTCTCTCCATTAGCAGCTCTCTGAAATAGTCGTTTTTGTCCCATCTCACGCAGAGTTCACCCAGGGGTTTGCAGGTTCACATTGGATGCTTTCTCTGTCCCTCGGAGGGTGTGGCGGTGGGCCTCTTGAATGCAAAGTCCACCTAAAGAAGGGGATAGCTCCCACCAATTCTTGTATAGATGTGTAGAATATTTTTCATCATTCACTGACAACTTTAAACACAGTTCTGAGTATGGGGCTAAGGGCCAGATGTATGAAGCATTTTACTGTGAGCCGTAAAATGCTTTGTGAGCCGTAAAATGCTTTTTTGCATGTGCAAATGCTTTTTTGTGAGTCAGTAACCTATCACCGACTCAAAAAATAGGGTTTGTGAGTCGCTATTATGAAGGGGCGAGTTAAGGGCATCCCTTCCTAATAGCAAGTCGCACTGTCATATAGGAATGTTTTGCGACCGGGAATGCGGTTGCAAAACATTTGCAGTTACCACCAACTTCAAGTTGGTGTAACCCATTTACAAACAGGAAGGGGTCCCTTTGTGAATGTGGGCGCCAACATTCTTTAAGAGCAGGCAGTAGTCCCACAGACCACTGCCTACTCTTAAAACATGAAAAGGTAGATTTTAATTTTTATTTTTGAAATGCATCCTGTTCTCCTTTAACAAAAACGGCTTCATTACAAAAAAATTAGATTTGTTTAAAAAGCAATCACAGACGTGGTGGTCTGCTGCCTCCAGCAGGCCACCATCCCTGTGAGTGCAGGCCATTCCCACTGGGTCGCAAAGTGAGACCTAACTCATGATTATTAATGAAGTAGGTCTATATATCGACCCACTGGGATTCGCAAAATGTGTCTAAGACTCACTCTGGGTGGTTAACTCTGCTCCGCTTGCGGAGTTTGCGGAGTTTCTCACACTCTGCGTTACACAGAGCTTGCGGAGTTCCGAAAAACTCCCCTTCGCACAGTGGAGTGACGTTTTTTCCTTGCTTGCGTTTACCAATGTCAAGTTGGCGAGCGCGAGCGATAAATATCGACCACCCAGCGAGATTTTTTCTCTTTTGCGATCCCCAACATCAAGTTGGCGGGCACGAGCTTGGAAAATAAACCCCCCGGTGAGATTTCTCAATGCGGGGGGGGGGTGGGTCAGGTTTCTCATTGTGAGTGGTCGGGTATGCCCGCGGCCCATCGTGTTGAGAAACTGCCCGTTCACGTTGAGAAAGCTGCTACTCGATTAAAAATCTTCTCGAGCAGCACAAAAGGTAAGCTTGCGCTGTGCATGGTGCTGTTCACAATGATTGCACAGTGCGGACAAGCATCCAGCACTGTGCAATCACGCGAACTGCATTTTCCTACTGTACTCCGCCGCTCGCGGAGCTCGGCGTAGTATGACAGAGGTTTTTTGGCACTTCGCGTAGCTTTGAGTAGTGCAGCTCCATGAACTCCACCCTGGGTTATCTAAGACACATTTGAACATGGGTGTTCACTATTTCCTAATTGTGAATCGCATATATTTGCGATTAAGAAATCACAAACTGATTTTTTTGTACATTTGGCCCATAATCCTGATCCATTTGCGAATGCTTGTTCGCACATGGATCAAAATTATAAATTGTGTGAGAAACACCGCACTTCTCTTAGTTTTCCCTAGGTCTATTTTATCAAACCTGCAAAAATTTAGGAAAAAGGAGCAGGGGGTATTTGCCTAGTATATTCTGATACATGGAGAATTTGGCACGGATTGCATCAATGCAACATGTAATTCACCATTTTTGTAGAGGATATTTGGAATAGTAGGAAGTTACCACTCCTGGTAAACGACTCTTACTGGGATAATGATATTTACCAGGTCCAGTAAGTACCTCATTCCATTCTATTCATAATCTTGGCCTTCGTAAACAAAGAAATAATTTGGTCACTGTGGGATCCTCACGACTACTGGCCATGTCTATGCACAGAAGGTTATGAGGACTCAGTTGTCTGAGGGTAGAGTGGCAGGAAAATGTCATATGAGCGAAATGCCATCCTTTTGTTTCACGGCATTAGCTTTACTACAACAAAAGGTTGTGTTATAAGTTATTGCAGTCGAGTTCTCACGTCTCAATGCCTGCTGCCAGAGTCAGCAGCTGAGGTGAAAGGCAGGCCAGGTCACAGAGCATAATTGAAACAGCTTTTTAAGGCAACAAAAATGGAACATTGCTTTCCTTTCTTCTGCTCTATTTTAATAGCTT
This sequence comes from Lissotriton helveticus, assembly GCF_964261635.1. Taxonomy (NCBI): domain Eukaryota; kingdom Metazoa; phylum Chordata; class Amphibia; order Caudata; family Salamandridae; genus Lissotriton; species Lissotriton helveticus. The sequence continues at coordinate 1,596,341,717 of NC_136067.1, forward strand.
ACAGTGACAAGCAGAGAGAATATGTTTATTCTTTGCACTCCTTAGAGAAAAGTTAATATCTTTCTGCATGTTTCTTCACATTCTTAGCTACTGCAGCTTTCTTTTTAAAAACTGACTTGTTTTGAACTGTTTCTAATCTGTTTGCAACAAACATCTGACAGGTTTTTGATGTGTTTAATTTTGCACTAGAGGGTTTTTTCTTCATTTGCAAACAAGCTGCTCTTTCGAATGTAAGAGCTACGCAACAAGGTTTTAATGGGTTTGTGGGAAAGGTGGTTGTGTGGCCATGTATTATATAGGATAAAGTACCCCCTGGTGTACATGATAATAATATTTCAAAGGAATTTGGCCTGCTGCCTCGTTCTTTTATATGGTTATGGAACTCCTCACTGACTTGCAAAATCTTTACAATGTATGGCAGGGAGGTACTTTATTCCTTATATCCTCATTTTATTGGAAGACATGTTGTTCTGTAGCAAAAAAAAATCTTTAATTTATTTTGGTGTTACTTGAGCTAGTTTGCTGTGCTGCAGCCACAGGCTGCCAGATGTGCTCAACACTAGTTCCATGGATGCATTTTGTATATGTTTACTTACAAATTTACCTGTATATTTCACTTTGAAATACCCAGGAAATGCCTGCACTGTGCTACAATAGAATAATTTATGTTGACATGTTCCACTGTTGTTGCCGTGTGATATGACAGGCACAGTGTTATAAATGGTGGCTTGGGGAGCAGCATCAACAGAATCTTGAAAGGCATCTGGTATGTAAGCAAGTAGAGTGCCATTGGTACCATACAGAAGCAGAACGATGGTTAGGTTTTAGAAGCACGAACAGCATTTGCTTACATATTCACTGGTTTGTCTAGGGCCGTGTAAAGTGGAAAGAAACTTGTCTTGCTGGCAGGCAATTACTGTGCCCACACGGTGTGTGCCAACTTTGAGCAGTGTACGTGATATCGTGCACTAATTTAGCCACAATGGCAACCAGGGGGTTTGGCATGTACGGAGACATGTTAGGAAATATGATATATACATACTTATTTTGTTGACCATGTAGTTCCACACGCCAAAAAACTGCATAGGACATACTATTGCAAAGGAGTAAGCGGAAGCGATCACCTACTCAACAAGGACCAGTCTATTTGATGTCAAAGAATCACCTTCTAAAGCTTTGCACACCTGGATGCACAATCTCTCCTGGATGTATTCGATAGACTGAACGTACAATTTTTCACGGATTTTAAAGCTGGTCCAATGTCTAGCAGTATAATCTGTTTTATGTGCTCTGCTCAATACCAGTGTTTATCGCCTTTTCTGCTGGAAATGTGCAGCCTTCTGCTGTCTAAGATTTTGGAACTGGTCTTGACTGAGCTTTTGCTGCACAAAAGAGTAAAGTTTGCACAGAAGCCATTGCTAATGTTTCAGGTGGTATGGATCACTCTCACAATAACCTGGTGCCTCCTAGAGGAAGATGACAGATATTTAGAAACAGTATTGCATTATTAAATAATGATCAAATGACTTTGTGATTATGACTTGATTGCTACACAGGGCAATGTGAACTCTCAAAATCCTACTGCGATGGGTACCTTATGTAAGGTAGAATCATTTACAATGTCATGTGTATACTAAAATATGATACATAATGGTTGCTAGGTACGTTTAGACAATTTTACCACTTCCTATCTGACTTTTTTTTAATCGTTTTCATAGGCCTGGCTTCATTATTCAATAATTGTATTTTCTTCTTGAACAGAATCTGTTTGTGAAGTTACTAACTTTGTATTTTTAATAGTTACCAACTTTGACAACGGCATTTGTATGGTTAACAGAAACATAGAGGGTTATGGGTCCTGTAAAAAATAGGATTTGCAGTGTATCCTATTGTGTTGTAATTGCATTTACAAAGCGCTTACTACCGCTGACAATGCATGAAAGCACTTTACGGCAGGCAGCAGTCTTCTCCGGAGCCCCAGGCCTGAGTTTAATCCAGTGGTTATTAAGATTAGTCTTGTGTTCTCAAGAAAAGTATGCCATGCATTTACTCCACTTTCTTTGTAGTGGACTAATTTAATAGGAGTTGGGTGAGATCATTAGTGGGAAGAGAGGTATGTGTGTTCTTGCAGGTGGTTAGTTGGATTAATAGATTAAGAAGATTAGGTTTTGTTACATTGTAGGTATGACTTTCAAAAAAGGGGAGCTTGTGATTTTTTAAATATTGAAATGAAATGAGGGCAATGTGTATACAAGAATAAAGCTTAAGGCAAGCATACTAGGCTGTGCTGTGTGAGGAGGCAAGCAGAGGTTAGCAAGTAAGGAGAGAGTCATTGGAAAGTAATGGATAGAGGACGATCAGATGTTTTACCTTTAAATCCAGGGGACTTCTTCTGTGTTCCATCCTCCCATTGTTTTTGTTTCTAAATCAATTACACAGCATGATTCTTTATGTCTCAAACTCAACTCCCTGTCACCCCTGAGTCTGTTGTAGGGAATGTATTCACTTGCGCAAAAAAATAATTTGCTCCTGTCCCTGTAGTGTTTCTTTTAGAAACGTCCAGCCATAGTGTAATTAGGGTCTGTCTCCTTTGTCTGTGGAATGCATGTGTTTCTAGGATTCTTTTCTTAAAAGGATGGATCGTACAATCCACATACCTCTTACTACAGAGGCATTCCAAGATGTAAATAACATAAGGGGTGTTACAAGTACAGAATTGGTTGTTCATCTGTTAGACCTGGCATCATTGGCATGAGTCTCTCCTCCATTTTTTCTGTTTGCCTCCCCTGTTTACGATGTTTTTGCTGGTATAATGCTTTGGGCACTGTGCCACTGCTGATCAGTGCCACAGTGCAAGTGCTCCCTATGTGAAATTGCTGTATTGATTGAATTCCATGTTTGGCTTATTTGGTTTACTGTCAGTCCCTAGTAGAGTGCACCAGGAGTGCCATGGCTTGTAAATACAAATGCTGCTAGTGGGCTTGCAGCACGTGTTGTGCCACCCACAAGAGTGGCCTAGTAAAAGTATGTCTGAAGGTCTGCCATTGCTAGACCTACGTGCAGTCTGGTACTGTCACGCAGACTGTGCAAGTACACCTACTTGCCAATCCCTAAACCTTCCCTTAACTTCATGTTAGTCACCCCTATGGTAGGCCCAAGGGCAGGGTGCATTGTAAGCATAAGGTAGGACAAGCCTGACAAGGTTGGCATGTCCTAATAGTGAATTACAGCCATATTCGTTTTTCACTATTGTAAGGTAACCTGCTCTCCATAAGTTAGAATGGGCTGCCAGGATTATTAATGTTATAATCCTAGCGGGCTCGGGGAGCATGGTGCAATGTCGAGTTTGGTATCCCTGAACTCAGGGTTTAATAACGCATCCGTTTGGGTGGATGGTTTTTGGACTCTGTGTTTGAAAATAGCACTTTTAGAAAGTAGCTATTTTCTTGTCTAACTGTCTACCGGTCTCTGCTGGTTCTGGTGTGCGTGTGACAGGAGCTGGGTGGCTCCAGAGGTCTGAATGAGTCAGTGTGGGGTGAGTGGGGCATTTGCATTGAGAGTAGGGGAAGAGTAGCTCCTGATAGCCTGCCCTGCCTTATACAATGCTGGCTCCGCCCCCCTGCCAGGCGACTGATGACTCTGTGCCTGCCAGGGACTTTCCTGGCCCCACCTCCTACCGGGTGACTGATGGCCCTGCCCCTGCCAGTGACAATGCTGGCTCCGCTCCTGCTGGGCGGCTGAAGACTCTGCCCTGCACAGTGAATAGGCCAGGTGCCTCGGCCTGGCAACACCCACAACAAACCCGAGATGGGGGGAAATTCCCCTGCATGGACAAAGGGATCAAAGCCAAAAAGGGGTATAAGAGAAGGACCCCTGAACCAAGAATTTAGATCACTTCTGACAAGGAAACCTGAACCAAGGACAAGAAGCCTGCTGATCCAAGGACTGCCTACCCCTTCTGCCAGAGTGCTGTTTGTTGGGGGAAAGCTGCAGTTGCTTCTTTATTTTTGCCAAGGAACCAGGAGAGGGGAACTGAGTGTGTACTCTCAAACTTGCTATAGAAAATCTCCAAGGGTTGGAAGAGTGCCAGCCTCCTGTTGAAGTCACAGGGCCAAAGGACTTCATCTACTTGCTAAAAGTGCTTGTTGCTGGAACCTGAAATCCAGCACCTCTGAAGAATACAGCAATCTCGACGCCGACGGACGCCGCCGAATCCAGCTCGACATAGTGAGTAACGGCTCCAGTGTCCCGCACCTTCGACGCCGGCCGCCGGGCCCGATCGACGCCAGTAGCGACGCCAGTGAGTAGCGAGTTCGGCTCCAGCTCCAAGTGACCCTGTGTCGACGCCGCCACTGATCGCATCGAAGCCGAGCCCTATCGACGCCGTGAGCGCTGCTCACTCTTGCAACATCGACATCGACGATGACGCCATATCCTGCTTCACCTCGTGAGCGCTGCTCCTGCCTGACTTCGGTCAACGCCGCTGCAGATGGCCCCGATTCCGAGGCCCGATCGACGCCGAAGACGCGACGCCGGACACCTCGACGCCGCTGATCATCGAGTGCTTCACTTTTCCAAGGTACTGTGTTGTTGGGGTCTGTGCGACTCCGGGCTCGACGTAGCGCTCCTCGCGGTCGACGCCGAACCTTTGGATTAACTTTGCCTTGACGTCGTGTGACTCCCGTGTGGGTTACATTGTTGCCAAGAACTGTGTTTTAAAGAAGAAGAGTTGCTTTTGTTACTAAAGACTTTGGGGCATATTACCAACAACTAGCGATAATTTTTGTCTCTAACTTGTTTAGAGACAAAAATTATCGCCGCACATCGGCGATTTTTATCGCAGATAAACCTTGCTATTAGCAAGGTTTATCGCAAATGCGATAAAAAACGGCCGCAATGCATGAATATCGCTGAAAAGTCAGCGATATTCATGCATTATCGAGCAAATGCTCTTAGCCATGTTATCCACCTCCCATTGGATAACATGGTGAAGAACTGTTCAGGGCAGGTGTTAGCTTTTGGAGATATTCGCGCTTAGCGCGAATATCTCCAAAAGTTGGTAATAGGAGATAGCGATGTTAGCGACTGTTTCCAGTCGCTAACATCTTGGCACGCCCACTTTGCATGTCATTAGTGATAAATATCACTGACATGCAAAGCAGGGCCCAAGATGGTCGCTATCTCCTATTAGCTGTCACTAACTGGTGTTAGCGACAGCTTGGTAATAGGGAGATAATTTTATCTCCGCTTTCTTGGCTTTTAAAGCCAAAAAAGCGGAGATAAACCCCCTTGATAATATGCCCCTTTGTGCTAAGAAGAAACCGTACTTGAACTATTATTTTTCCTTCCAAGAGTATTTATTAAGATTGTGGTATATTTTTGTCGTTATTTGGTCTTGTGCTAAGCCTTATATAAACATCCTTATTTTTATAATACTACTGTGTCATGTCCATTTGTAGTGTATTCACTTTATTACTGTATGTGGTCATAAATGCTTAACGCACTGCCTCTGAGAGAAGCCTGTCTGCTTTGCCAAGCTACCAAGGGGGTGAGCAGGGGTTATCTAAGTGTGTGATCCCCTTGCCCTGACTAGAAAAGGTGTGTCCCTATTTGTCAGAAGTGTATACCTCTGCCAACTAGAGACAGCCGCTTCTAACATTGGTGGGTCAGCGGTGAGGATTTGAACTTTGCATTAATGACCCATGTGCAGTGATTAGTGTGCGCTACATAGTGAAAGCAGACCATAGCGCAGCCACAATCTGTTTTTGGTAGGATTCTATTTTTGTTCTCCAATTTCCTGAAGCTTGATTTTTGAAACTGCCAGTTTTGGCCATGAGTGATGCCGGAGTCACTACCCCTGTTGTTGTTGTGGAGGAGTTTGATAGGAGTAAGATAAAGGATTACAAGTTACAGCAGCTGAAATCCTTTTGCAAGCAATTTAAAGTTCCTACAACAGGCCTCATAGTTAAGGAAGAATATCTCAAAGCATTGGAGGCCTGGTTAGAGGCCAGAGATCCCTCTGATCCGGTGGTGGTACCGACAGGGGAAGGGGAAGAGGAAGTGCCCGTGAATGGGCCTGTATCCCCTCCTGGCAGCAGTGTTTCCTCCAAAGGTCTTGCTCCTGAAGAAAGAGAAGAAAGGGCGAAGGAGCGAGCATACAACATGGAAATGGCAAAACTTAAGATAGATGGGCAGTTGGAGATAGAGAATGCAAGAGGCAGGAGAGAAGCTGATATGGAGATCAAAAGGTTGGAGTTTGAAAGAGAAAAGTTAGCTTTTGAGCGTGAGAGAATGGTGAGGGACATGGAGCTCAAAGCTAAGGAGTTAGAATTGAATCCCTCTGGTGGCAGCATCCCATCTGTGCCTGCAGAAAGTAGGTTTCATTTTCCTAAAGATGTGATCAAAGATTTTCAGAAGAATGAGGATATTGGTCAATGGTTTAAAGCATATGATTTTTTTTTTTTTCATTTTATTTACCACAAAACAGCAAAGTACATATCATAAGCAGCCATTCGCCTACATCCCTTCTCGGGCCGGCAGTTGTTCAAATCACCATATCAGCTATTCCTGGCTATGATCAACAGAATAAAGTCAGCATCATATCAATCAAGCGTACGGCCAGGTTCAGGCCCTCTCCGGCTAGCCAATACATTCGATGGTGTGTTGTGCGTTGCTAATACATGAACAATTCTAACCAATTTTAACTTTTTCTCCCAACTTTCCCCCATCCCGAAATCCCCCACTCCTCCCCAACTATTCCCCAATCAGTGCTCCTCCAGTATGGTAGTGTGTAGGCTGATGATGTGTCGTGTCATACGTTGCATGCTACTTGTCATATCTCCAAATGATCCCTCCCAGCCACCCACTCACCCGGGGATGCCGCTCCCCCCGCCCAACTTGGTCCCGCTTCTGTGTAAGGGACTACCCCGACTGTCTTACCCCGGGTCCAGGTGCGGGACGCGCCCCTGCCCCTCCCCTTCCTCCGCTGCCAGGTCATCTTCATCCGCCCCAGAAGCCAAGTAAGCCTGGTATAGTCCCCAGAAGTTCTTGGGTCGACTCCGGGGCGGCAGCAGCTCACTGTAAACCTCTGCTTGTGTGTTGCAGAACGTCATGCTATGTACCCAACGTTTCAATGTCGGGAGGGGGCCCCTCATCCAGCCGCATGCTATCACACGTTTGGCAAGTAACATGCCCATGCTGACCATTTTTCTCGCTGACACCGGCACCTCCTTTGTGTATCCCAGCAGGGCGAGGGCCGGGTCCATGACTAGGTCCACTTCCACTATGGTGCTCATTTCCGCAAAGATCCCGCACCAATATCTTTGAATGCCCGGGCACAGCCATGCTAAATGGAAGAAGTCCGCCACTGGGGCTCGGCATCTTTCGCAGCCCGGCGTGTCCCGAAGCCCGTACCTGTGCAGCCTTTCCGGCGTATAATACACTCTCTGTAAAAAGTTAAAATGGATCAGGCGGTGTCGCCCGTTCAGCGATATACGCCTTGAGGCCGCACAGCAGTATGCCCACATACCGTCATCTATGTGGGCGTCCAGGTCGGTTTGCCAGGCCAAGCGTGCCCTCGTGTACTGTTGCGCCGTGTGTCCATGCCCTATCTTATAAAGTTTAGAAATCATTTTCTGCGGTGCAGCAGTGGCGATGACATAAACCAGTTCTGGGATCTCAGGAGGTTCCGCCATGTCGGGGCCTAGGAGGTCTAGAAAGGCACTGCGAACCCTATGATACTGAAAGCGCTGGAGTAACGTGGGACGCTCCCTCCCCTGTGACAGTTGATCCCATGTCTTAACCGCACCTGTCTCGAAGAGGTCTCCCAGGGTGTGTGCACCTAGTTCACTAAGGGCCCTGTGAGCGCCTGGTTCCGTCAACGTGGGGAGCCATAGCGCCCAATGTATCGGCATGTTAGGTGCGTACATCAGCTCTTTATCTTGCCTCTGTACTATGGAATGCCAGGCATGGTTAGTAGACAGTAGGGAGTCCAGTGTTCCCACCCTACGGTCCCTGGGGCCGCAGATCGTCGCTGGGAGCGGGGTAGGATCTGCAAATAAACTCTCTAGTATCACATGCGGAATGTCCTGTTTGCCGTGAATCCAAGTGTGGAGGTGCGAGGCCTGTGCAATCCTGTAATAGCGTTCCATATCAGGCACCACCAGCCCCCCTTGTTCGTAAGGCAGCTGCAAGACCTTCCACTGCACTCTAGGTTGCTTCCCGGCCCAGGCCAGACGCACTAGGAGCTTGTCCACGGTCTTAAAGAAGGCTCTGGAGAGGACAATCGGGATGTTATTAAAGAGGAACAAAAACCTCGGCAGGACTACCATTTTTATCAATGCTACTCGTCCCATCAGTGACAGCGGAAGCTTAATCCAGAGTTCCACGTCATCTGCGAGTTTGCTATAGGCAGTACCGTAATTTTCCCTCAGCATAATTTCGGGATCCGTATGTATCCATATGCCCAGATACCGTATCGGTTCCGTGGACCATTGAAGTGGGTACTCCATTTCAAAGGGTTCTGTGACAGGGGTCAGGGGAAAGGCCACCGATTTGGACCAGTTGACCTTCAACCCTGAAAGCGCACCAAAACGGACAACCTCCCTCAGTACAGACGCAAGATTGTTCCCGGGATCCCTGACATACAGCAGAGTGTCGTCTGCATATGTGGAGATGCCAATCTTGTATGTGGGATAGTTGATGGCTTCATATGAGTGGTATTCCCGAATCGCGCACGCCAGAGGCTCCGCAACCAGGGCATAGAGTAGCGGCGAGAGGGGACACCCCTGTCTCGTGCCTCTGCTGATGAAAAACGGCTCCGAGACTGCATCTCCCAGCCTAACTCGTGCGGTGGGTTTGTGGTAAAGCGCGCCCAGGAGCTGGAGGAAGAGGGCTCCCAATCCCAACTTCTCAAGCACTCTGCGCATGAAGGCCCACTCCACAGAGTCGAACGCCTTCTCCATGTCTAGAAAGACAGCTATGGCCTTGGTGTCATGCTTAGTGTGCTGGATGGCTCCCATCACCGTGCGAATGTTGTACGTGAGGTTCCGAGCAGGAATAAATCCCGCCTGCTCTGGGGCCACCAATTCAGGGGCTACGAGTGCCAACCTGGTCGCCAGCACCTTAGCATATAGCTTGGCATCCACATTGAGAAGGGACAGAGGGCGGTATGAGCCTGGGAGATCGTGTGGTTTGCCCGGCTTCAAGATCGTGACGATGAGGGCCTCTCTCAGAGAAGGCGGCATGGCGCCTGTCTCACAGATTTCATCGAAGAGGGTGGAGAGGTAGGGCAATAACTTATCTTTGTATGCCTTGTAGAAGGTCACAGTTAATCCATCTGTCCCGGGGGCACTCTCAGACCTCATGTCATCCAGAGCGTCCGATATCTCCTCCCGGAGGATGGGAGACATCAAAAAGTCTCGCTGCCAGTTCTCGAGAAACGGCATTTTAATATAGCTTAAATAGTTGTCTATTTGATCTTCTACCCCGGAGACCTTATTGGTGTAGAGGTCCTCGTAGAAGCCCCTGAATTCCGCTAGAATGTCCTCCTCCGCCGTGAGCAGCGTTCCCTCTGCCGATTGTAACTCCGTAACCACCTGCTTACGCCTAGCGCCCTTCATTATTCTGGCTAAAAGCGAGCCCGGTCGATCACCCTCACCATAAGCGCGCGCCGTCGCATACTTTCCTAGGTGCTTAACTTCTCTATCCGCTTCCTCGTGGTACTCTTTCAGGAGTTCCTGCAGTGTCCCATCTCCTGTGGGGGTCTGATCCATCAGTTGTTGTCTTTCGCACTCTGCTAATTGCCCCTCTAGTTGTGTCAGCCTGCGTCTAATATCCTTCAGGACGCTGGAATGCTTAGCCATGACTATCCCCCTGATATAGACCTTAAAAGTCTCCCAAACCGTCCCGAAGCTGTCTACCGTGCCTAGGTTGGTATAAAAAAACACATCTATTTCCTCCCCTAGCTCGGCCCTGAACGTTTCATCCAGCAGGGAATAAGGTGGGTAGCGCCACGTGAACGGGGGAATCCTCCGTCTGGGAGTGGTAAGTACCAACAATACAGGGGAGTGGTCCGATAGCATACGGGGGAGCACCTTACAACCCTTAACCAGCGCCAGCAGCGGGGGAGTGGACAACCAATAGTCTATTCTGGTGTGTATGTTATGGTACGCAGAATAATGTGTGTATCCCCCTCTATCCCGGTGTCTATCCCTCCAGACATCCACCAGCCCCAGTCTCACCATTTCAGCTCGCATTTGCTGCGCAGCTGCAGCCGGGCGACGGGGCGGACCCGCCGACCTATCCAGTTCCGGGCTAAAAACAAAGTTAAAGTCTCCCCCCCACAGCATTCTATCTGAGGGCCACCCAGAACAGTGTCTCGCGACCGCTGCGTAGAAGTCCGGGGAGTCGTAATTCGGGCCATACACATTCATGACCAACAGAGTTTGTCCCTTACCCGTACACTTGCTTAGTACAAACCTCCCTTCCGGGTCAGCCGTCAAGAGTGTGAGGGACAATTTAGACTTTGGATTGACCCAAGTAAGTACCCCCTTGCATGTGAGGTGAAGCCAGCATAAGTAGAAGTACCCTGAAGGCCCCTATGCGTGAGCATCATGCTGTTGGTGGGTAAGTGAGTTTCCTGCAGCAGGGCTAGGTCTATATGATGCCTCTGGAGATAGTGCAACACCTTACGGAGTTTCCGGTAGTCATTTAATCCCCTCACATTCCATGTCAGGGCCTTCAGTGTCTCTGTGTCACTCAGTAAATCATCATGTTGTGTGTCAGCCATATGTAGTGCAGCAACATTGCATATACGTCACAAGTGTATTGACTGCCTGTAGTCGTAGACTGCAACTGCAAAACACCCCAGTGGATAGTAACATTGCGGAGCACGCTAAGAACCCCCCCTCAAACATATCAGAACCCCAAGCTCCCGCTTCCCCCCGCCTCCCACAGTCAACCAACCCCAACCTGGTGTGACCGAAGCCCCTGTGTCCCTCCCTCCCACCCTCATTCAAACCCATGTAACAATTCCCCATACCAGCTCTAACCGAGCTGTAGCTGCAGTGAGCGCTGGGGCAGAGGTAGCCTGTGTTATCCTGTAGTCGACCACTTCCCTTCCGGGATCACCGAACAGTGTCCTTCAGCTTGCCCCTCCGCCAGCGCCCCGTTAAGAAAATGCAGCAGTGTCTGCTAAGTACAAGAGTTCACCATTGTACGTGAGTCCTCACCCCTCCACTCCCCCGACGCCAGCGTCCTCAGTTCTCATCCGAGTCACGCACGTGGGAGCCAAGTATCACCCAGGGGATTCCCAGTAGTGTAAGCGCAACCCCCCAGTGGCCCCAATTCAAAACATGCAGATCTCACCCACAGTTCAGCTTGCAATAGACGAGGGTCTGTGGCAGGTCACTCCGAGAGGCCATCTCCCAGCAGTCCAATGAGAGGGTTCAGAGGTGCCAAAGTATACGGAGGTCCTCAGTGAACTGCTTATCGCCCCCGCTCCTCAGTCTTGGTCCTCTAGGTCCCCGTTGCTGGTCCGCTCCGCCGCCTGTCGTCCCGGACTCCCCCGGGAATCTTTCATCCAAACCTTTAGGGATTTCTGCAGTTCTTTGGGATCTGTGAAGAAATGTGAGCGTCCCTGCTTGTTGATGCGCAGCCTCACTGGGTATAACATGGCGTAGTCCAGGCCCAGGTCTCTAAGTTGCTGCTTGTACGGGACAAATCTACGCCTCTCCTCCTGGACTTTCGCAGTAAAATCAGGGTATAACGATATGTCCATTCCCTCGTACTGCAGTTTGCCCTTTTCACGGGCCACTCGGAGGGCCGCGTCCCTATCCCTATAATTTAACAATTTCGCTATAATCGGTCTAGGGTTGGCGCCCGGGGGGGGCCTCGGTCCGAGGGTGCGATGAGCGCGTTCCACTATAAACATTGGCGAGAAGGTGTCATCCCCCAGCAGCGTCTTCAGGAGCTTCTCGACAAATAGTTCCATCTTGCCCGTTTGTGTAGATTCAGCCACGCCCGTGACGCGGATGTTGGATCGCCGGGAACGCGCCTCCAAGTCCTCCGACTTCTCCTGGATTATCTGAAGCAACCTACCAAATTGTTTACGATCAGTGTCCCATTCAGTTTGCGCCTCCTCCGCCTCTGTCAGTCTACGTTCCGCCATGTCCAGCCTCTCCGTGTGCTTGTCCACCCTTTCTGTCATACGGTCCATCCGATATGACAGCGCATCAATCTTGTTACCAATGGCCGACATGCCCTCCTGGAGGCCTTTCTCCATGGTGTTAAGCATCTCCTTGATCTCAGCACATAGTGAGGGACCCGGGTCAGTAGCCGTGCTCGAAGACTGGGCAGCCAGCTGGTCTGGGTCCTTATGCCGTCGCTGGTCGAACGTCAGCTTCGTCTGCGTGCGGTCTCCCTTGCCCATTGTGGATGTGGTTTTGGGGGGAGGCTGTGGACCACTCCAGCAGAGGCCTCACTGGTTGCCAAAGTACTGCGTGCACACCCACTCCGGCAGCAAGCGGCGTCAGGGGTGCAGGAGGAAGGGCAGCGCTGTGTGTGTGTCCTGCTAGTGCCCGGCGACGCCGCCCGTGTCCGCGGGGTCCTCCAGGGATGGTCAGTGAATGCCCTCTAGACCCCCCGGAATGGCCCAGGCCGGCGACAGAGATCCGCGCTCGAGGGAAGGATCTTCCGCCCTTCGGGGGCCGCTCGCACCCACCTCCAGTCACCTCTCTGCACAGACGTGGGTATGCCCGGCTATCCGGCGCTCGGGCCGGGTCTACCTCCGAGGGTGCTCCGCCGTCGCCACGTGGTCCGCAACCGGCTCTGCCGCCAAACCAGTGCCTCCCCCGCCGGCCTCGCCTGCTCTCATGCGTTGCTCCGCTCCTCCGGGGTGCGTTTCCGGATCGTGGGGCAGCCGGGGGGTCAACCTCCGCCGAGCTCCGTCAGACCCCTAGGCGACCGCTCGTCACTGCCGCACGTCGGGCGACGTCGCTCGGCTCCGCAATTCAGGAAAGACCGGTGATTAGGGCCTGGTCCGGCGTCTGCCGGACAGTCGGGCAAAGTAAGGCTTCCCTAGCCCGTTTGCCGCCCAAACTGCAGTCGGAGTGCCGTCAGGGGTAGGGGCGGCGATTTCAGCAGGTTGTGTGCAGGTTTCACCGCTTTGGAAGGATCTATGCCGGATAGTCGTCGGCGCTGGATCGGAGCTCCGCTCTTAAGCGTCCACCATTGACGTCGGCTAGCTCCGCCCCCTAAAAAGCATATGAGTTAGCATTGTTGGCCCACTGGGTCCCTGAGAAGGATTGGGGAGCGGGGTTGTGGGGTCGCTTTGTGAATGAGGGAAGAGATACCCTGTTAGACATGCCTGTTGAGGATAGGATGTCTTATACTCATATGAAAGATGCTTTAATGTTAAGGTATGGCCTAACCCCAGAAAAGTACAGACAGGCCTTTAGAGAATGTAAGAAATTGCCTGGTACTACGTGGGTTGAATATGTGTCATTTTTTTGCAGAGCCATGGATGGTTGGGTAAAGGGCAGCAAAGTGGAAAGTTATGATGCTCTTTAGGATTTGTTTGCTTGGGAGCACTTGTCTAATAACTGTTTTCCAGAGCTGCGCCAGCACCTTATTGATAGCAAGATATCTAACCCTAGAAAACTTGCTGAGGAGGCGGACCGCTGGGTCAGTACCAGGGTCCACAAGGGTCCAGTGGGAGACTCAGCCAAAGGTGGGCAGGGTCCCCAGCAGAAGAGTGGGGGGGACAAGGGTAAACAGAGGGAGTTCCAGAAAGGGCCCCAAAGTAATCCCCAAGGGAACCAAGGGAAGGGTTCCCAGCCTCCCCCTGTGAAGAAATCAGAGGCCCCGACAGGTAAACCTGGTCATAGGGGCCCAATGACGTGCTTCGCTTGTAAACAGGTGGGACACCGTTTTTATGATCCCCAGTGTCCCTTGAAGAACTCTAGTGCACCACCACGTGCAGCCCCCCGTCAGTTGGCGAGTGTAGCCCTGGGAGGGGAGGAGATGGTTGCCCATGGTGGGGAGGGTCCCGCAGAGATGTCCCTGGTCTCTTTAGGAGACATGGAAATGGTCCCTCCACCCCCTCTGCCTAGTAACACTAAGAAATATAGGCAGTGGGTGACCATTAATTCCCATAGAGTGGAAGCTCTCAGAGACACCGGAGCGAGTGTGACAGCTGTCAAGTGTCACTTGGTGTCCAGAGAGCAGGTTGTTCCCCACGCATTCTACCCTGTGATAGCTGCGGACAACTCCCAGAGAGAGTGTGAGGTAGCTCAGGTTTCCTTTGAATGGGGGGGGAGTTTCAGGTACTCTTCAGGTTGCTGTAAGGCCCGCCATGCCTGTTGATTGTCTCCTGGGCAATGATTTGGAAGACTCCCCTTGGGCTAAGGTGGAGAGGGAGACACATTTGAAAATGTTGGGTGTGCCAGAGTGGGTGTGTGCAACCACTCGATCCATGACAGCAAGTAAGGGTGTTGATGGGGTTCTGGAGCCTGAAAGTATGGCCCAGGACCCAGCTGTGAAGAGAAGAGGCAGGGGGCGCGGGAAACCGTCCCCCGTAGTTCCCGTTGTCCAGGAGGAGGCAGACCTTGAGGGGTATGCCCTGGAACCCACAGGTGAACAAGTTGCTGAACTGGGAGACCTGCCCGAGCTGACCCACTGGCAGCAGGATGGTGGTCCCTCCAGGGAAGAATTTTGTGCAGAACAGAAAGTGTGCCCTTCTCTTGTGGGTATGAGGCAGCAGGCCTCAGCCCAGACAACAGGTGATCAGTCAGGGTCACATTTGGTCTACTGGGAGAACGATCTCCTGTATAGCGAGCCTAAGGCTGCTGAGCCTGGGTCAGCCCGTGTGCTGGTGGTACCCCAGCGCTTCAGAGCCTTCCTACTGGGTTTGGCTCATGACGTTCCGTTAGCTGGACATCTGGGCAGGACAAGACCTATGACAGGCTTGTCACCCATTTTTATTGGCCTCAGATGAGAAGGGATACAGATATCCATTGCAAGACCTGTCAAACTTGCCAGGCAAGTGGGAAAAGCGGGCGGAAGCAGAAGGCTCCCCTCCAACCTTTTCCCGTGGTCAGTACCCCCTTTGACCGGGTGGGGATTGACATTGTTGGGCCCCTGGACCCCAAGACAGCCATGGGCAACAGGTTCATCCTGGTCTTGGTGGACCATGCCACACGGTACCCGGAAGCCATCCCTCTCAGAACAGTGACGGCCCCCGTGGTGGGACGGGCACTGATGGGTGTTTTCTCCCGGATGGGGTTCCCCAGAGAGGTGGTGTCAGACCGGGGCACCAACTTCATTTCCAACTATATGAAGTCTCTGTGGAAGGAGTGTGGGGTAACCTACAAGTTCACCACTCCTTACCACCCTCAAGGTAATGGGTTGGTTGAGAGATTCAACCGTACCCTTAAAGGCATGATTATGGGTCTTGAAGACCAATGAGGCGTAAATGGGACGTCCTCTTGCCATGCCTGTTGTTTGCTTACCGTGAGGTGCCACAGAAGTCTCTAGGGTTCAGCCCCTTTGAGCTTTTGTATGGACACCCGGTAAGAGGACCTTTGAGTCTGGTCAAAGGAGGCTGGGAGCAATCTCCCAGGAAACCTCCCCAGGATGTATACAGTTACATGCTGGCCTTTAGGAACCAGACTAGGCGCTTCAGAGATCTTGCTCAGGCAAATCTGGAGGC
Organism: Lissotriton helveticus; assembly: GCF_964261635.1. Taxonomy (NCBI): domain Eukaryota; kingdom Metazoa; phylum Chordata; class Amphibia; order Caudata; family Salamandridae; genus Lissotriton; species Lissotriton helveticus. The sequence continues at coordinate 1,596,357,426 of NC_136067.1, forward strand.
CAGCCAGGAGGAGATGAAGCGGTGGTACGACCAGAAGGCCACTCTGGTAGAGCTTCAGCCTGGACAGAAAGTTTGGGTCATGTCCCCTGTGGAACCTTGTGCGCTCAAGGACAGGTGGACTGGACCATTTAAGGTTGTGGAGAAAAAGAGCGATGTCACCTACATGGTGGACTTGGAGTCTCCCAGGAACCCCTTGCGGGTCCTGCATGTCAACCGTTTGAAGCCCCACTTAGAAAGGTCCGAAGTGGGCATGCTCCTAGCTACAGATGCTGGAATGGAGGAGGAGAGTGAGCCTCTTCCTGACCTCCTGTATGCAAAAGAGCAAGATGGGTCAGTGGATGGTGTTGTCCTCTCTGACACACTGACCCCTGAACAGCAGCAGGATTGTCGCCAATTGTTGGGACAATTCCCTGATCTGTTTTCCTTGATTCCTGGTGTCACTCAGTGGTGTGTCCATGATGTGGACACCGGGGACAGCACTGCTGTGAAGCACAAGGCTTACAGAGTGACTGACAAGGTCCGAGCATACATCAAGGAGGAGGTCTCCAAAATGTTTGCCTTAGGGGTGGTTGAGTCCTCTAGCAGTCCTTGGGCCAGCCCAGTGGTCTTGGTCCCGAAGGCTGCAGCGCCTGGTGCTTCACCGGAACTTCGGTTCTGTGTGGATTACCGAGGACTCAATTCAGTCACCAAGACTGACGCGCACCCCATCCCCAGAGCTGATGAGCTCATAGATCGGTTAGGGGCTGCCCGGTACCTTAGTACGTTTGATCTAACGTCTGGGTACTGGCAGATCGCCTTGACTGACGGGGCAAAAGAGAGGTCAGCATTCTCCACACCAGATGGGCACTACCAGTTCCGGGTTATGCCCTTTGGGATGAAGAATGCCCCTGCCACCTTCCAGAGGTTGGTCAAACAGGTCTTGGCTGGACTGGAGGATTTCAGTGCCGCCTACCTGGACGACATCGCAGTGTTCAGCGCCAGCTGGGAGGAACACTTGCGCCACCTCCAGGAAGTGTTGTTGGCCCTGCGCAGAGCAGGCCTCACAATCAAAGCCAGTAAGTGCCAGATTGGGCAGGGTTCAGTGGTGTACTTGGGGCACCAAGTAGGGAGCGGCAAGGTGGCCCCCCTGCAACCCAAGATTGATACCATCCTGGCATGGGCACCGCCCAAAACCCAGACTCAGGTGAGAGCCTTCTTGGGTCTCATGGGTTACTACAGGAGGTTCGTCAAGGATTATGGTAACATTGTGCACCCCTTGACTTCGCTGACTTCCAGGAAGCAGCCACGACTTGTGATCTGGACTGACGCCTGTCAGACGGCCTTTGACACCCTGAAAACTGCAATGTGCACAGCACCCATACTCCAGGCACCCGACTTTTCTAAAGAATTTGTTGTCCAGACGGACGCTTCAGAGCATGGCGTGGGGGCTGTTCTAGCTCAGGTAAATGGAGAGGGCCGAGACTTACCTGTAGCCTTCATCAGTAGGAGGTTACTTCCCAGGGAACAGAGGTGGAGTGCGATAGAGAGAGAAGCATTTGCTGTGGTCTGGGCGCTGAAGAAGCTAAGACCCTACCTGTTTGGGACTCACTTCCGGGTTCAGACAGACCACAGGCCCCTCAGATGGTTGATGCAGATGAGGGGTGAGAATCCAAAGCTGTTGAGGTGGTCCATTTCCCTACAGGGGATGGACTTCACGGTGGAACACCGCCCTGGCACAGATCACGCCAATGCTGATGGTCTGTCCAGATTTTTCCGCCTTAGTGATGAGGACTCCCTAGGGTAAGGGTAGTTCTCCCCACATTTCAGCTGGAGGGGACACGTGTTAGACCTGGCATCATTGGCATGAGTCTCTCCTCCATTTTATCTGTTTGCCTCCCCTGTTTACGATGTTTTTGCTGGTATAATGCTTTGGGCACTGTGCCACTGCTGATCAGTGCCACAGTGCAAGTGCTCCCTATGTGAAATTGCTGTATTGATTGAATTCCATGTTTGGCTTATTTGGTTTACTGTCAGTCCCTAGTAGAGTGCACCAGGAGTGCCAGGGCTTGTAAAAACAAATGCTGCTAGTGGGCTTGCAGCACGTGTTGTGCCACCCACAAGAGCGGCCTAGTAAAAGTATGTCTGAAGGTCTGCCATTGCTAGACCTACGTGCAGTCTGGTACTGTCACGCAGACTGCGCAAGTACACCTACTTGCCAGTCCCTAAACCTTCCCTTAACTTCATGTTAGTCACCCCTATGGTAGGCCCAAGGGCAGGGTGCATTGTAAGCATAAGGTAGGACAAGCCTGACAAGGTTGGCATGTCCTAATAGTGAATTACAGCCATATTCGTTTTTCACTATTGTAAGGTAACCTGCTCTCCATAAGTTAGAATGGGCTGCCAGGATTATTAATGTTATAATCCTAGCGGGCTCGGGGAGCATGGTGCAATGTCGAGTTTGGTATCCCTGAACTCAGGGTTTAATAACGCATCCGTTTGGGTGGATGGTTTTTGGACTCTGTGTTTGAAAATAGCACTTTTAGAAAGTAGCTATTTTCTTGTCTAACTGTCTACCGGTCTCTGCTGGTTCTGGTGTGTGTGTGACAGGAGCTGGGTGGCTCCAGAGGTCTGAATGAGTCAGTGTGGGGTGAGTGGGGCATTTGCATTGAGAGTAGGGGAAGAGTAGCTCCTGATAGCCTGCCCTGCCTGATACAATGCTGGCTCCGCCCCCCTGCCAGGCGACTGATGACTCTGTGCCTGCCAGGGACATTCCTGGCCCCACCTCCTACCGGGTGACTGATGGGCCTGCCCCTGCCAGTGACAATGCTGGCTCCGCTCCTGCTGGGCGGCTGAAGACTCTGCCCTGCACAGTGAATAGGCCAGGTGCCTCGGCCTGGCAACACCCACAACAAACCCGAGATGGGGGGAAATTCCCCTGCATGGACAAAGGGATCAAAGCCAAAAAGGGGTATAAGAGAAGGACCCCTGAACCAAGAATTTAGATCACTTCTGACAAGGAAACCTGAACCAAGGACAAGAAGCCTGCTGATCCAAGGACTGCCTACCCCTTCTGCCAGAGTGCTGTTTGTTGGGGGAATCCTGCAGTTGCTTCTTTATTTTTGCCAAGGAACCAGGAGAGGGGAACTGAGTGTGTACTCTCAAACTTGCTATAGGAAATCTCCAAGGGTTGGAAGAGTGCCAGCCTCCTGTTGAAGTCACAGGGCCAAAGGACTTCATCTATTTGCTAAAAGTGCTTGTTGCTGGAACCTGAAATCCAGCACCTCTGAAAGATCCAGCAATCTCGACGCCGACGGACGCCGCCGAATCCAGCTCGACATCGTGAGTAACGGCTCCAGTGTCCCGCACCTTCGACGCCGGCCGCCGGGCCCGATCTACCCCAGTAGCGACGCCAGTGAGTAGCGAGTTCAGCTCCAGCTCCAAGTGACCCTGTGTCGACGCCGCCGCTGATCGCATCGAAGCCGAGCCCTATCGACGCCGTGAGCGCTGCTCACTCTTGCAACATCGACATCGACGACGACGCCGTATCCTGCTTCACCTCGTGAGCGCTGCTCCTGCCTGACTTCGGTCGACGCCGCTGCAGATCGCCCCGACTCCGAGGCCCGATCGACGCCGAAGACGCGACGCCGGACACCTCGACGCCGCTGATCATCGAGTGCTTCACTTTTCCAAGGTACTGTGTTGTTGGGGTCTGTGCGACTCCGGGCTCGACGTAGTGCTCCTCGCGGTCGACGCCGAACCTTTGGATTAACTTTGCCTCGACGTCGTGTGACTCCCGTGTGGGTTACATTGTTGCCAAGAACTGTGTTTTAAAGAAGAAGAGTTGCTTTTGTTACTAAAGACTTTGTGCTAAGAAGAAACCGTACTTGAACTATTATTTTTCCTTCCAAGAGTATTTATTAAGATTGTGGTATATTTTTGTCGTTATTTGGTCTTGTGCTAAGCCTGATATAAACATCCTTATTTTTATAATACTACTGTGTCGTGTCCATTTGTAGTGTATTCACTTTATTACTGTATGTGGTCATTAATGCTTAACGCACTGCCTCTGAGATAAGCCTGTCTTTTTTTTTTTTTTTTTTTTTTTTTAGAGAGTTTTATATAGCGCGAACTTGAACCGAACCGAATCAGTTATCAGAGCGCTTTACATAGCACCAGTTACGTTACATGAGGACACACTTTCATTTTTTTTTTAGGCACACTTTTTTGTCTGCTTTGCCAAGCTACCAAGGGGGTGAGCAGGGGTTATCTAAGTGTGTGATCCCCTTGCCCTGACTAGAAAAGGTGTGTCCCTATTTGTCAGAAGTGTATACCTCTGCCAACTAGAGACAGCCGCTTCTAACATCATCTTACTACTTTTTCCATACAATCTAGTGAAAGTTTTTTTGGTATTGATATACCGACATGCCTTACAGTTGTGGCGAGGATGGAAACCTTTCAAAGTGTCATCAGAGGATGTGTTGATGGGGAGCACTAGAGGGCGCTTGGCGAGATGGCGGCATGAAAGCGTAGCTCCGCTGGACGGAGACAATAATCATTAAAAATCCTGCCGTTCCTGCCTTATATATCGCCCACAAACCTCACGGATCGACTGCGGAGTGTACCTGGCGGTCGGGGCTCTGTGTCTGGCGGCAGTGACTGCCTGCAAAAGAGAGCAAAGAAACGTAAACCTGTGGCGAGGCCGAGGTCTCAAGATAGCACTGCTTGGAGTTAGTGACCTGAACTTGGAACAGTAGCCGGCCGACGCGTGCTGCCTCGGCAGCAAGCGATCTACTCTTTTGGCACCCTGCGGAGATCAGCCTTAAATAGATGACACCCGTGCCCCCAGTGAGTGTAACACCTGATGCGCTAGGACGGGCAAGTTCCACACCGGAGGATCCCCGAGTGCACATATAGCCGAGAAGCAATACTGCAACTGCTGCTGGATCGAGCTGAGGGGCGCGTGTGTCGGAAGTGGAGGACCCTCTCGTGGGTGCTACAGTGGGAGACTGCAACATCGGCTGCGCGCCTGGATTTAATGCGACCCGGTAGAGGGTCTGACGATTGGTGGGCGCCCGTATTATAACTACTGAGCTGTATTGGTGATGCTACGATTCATGAGTGCAAGGCAACCTGGCTCAGTGGATTCCTTGAACTGAGCGGTTTACACCGGATATCGGCGGGTAGCTGAGTGCGCCAGGTGCGCTGAGCCCAGTGCTCAACCTGGAAGACCGGCGCAGACTCTAGCTGGCAGCTATAGGGAGCAGAGTAAAGAACGGCACTGAGGAACAGAGAACTTCCTCCCCCTGCTCGCGCCTGCGTCCCAATCGGAGTGCATGACTACACTGTGAACTGTAGAGTGACTCTGGGTTTGTAAGACCGCGTTTGCTTCAAGTGCAACTGCTAATATTGCTATCTGCCCCAACTGGAGATTGAACATACATAGGGGCACTTGGACCTGCCGATACTATTTACTCCGTGCGCTGTGACGGCCGCACCACCCGAACACTGACACTGTGGTGGGCCGGTAGCTGCCTCCTTCCTGTGCTAACCACACGTGGTCTACCGCTCGTGGCGCAGTCTCTCCTCGCCGCTCAGAGGATCGCAGTAGACAGGCCTGAAGAACGCGAAGTCTGAGCGAAATCAGCCTCACCTAACATTTGAGCCACGTAAGTCCAGAAAATCACAGCAACAGGCGGCCTCGGACCCAGAAGCTGATGCTCCTGCGGACACCCTAGCTACCATTGAAAAGATGCTTCTCGCTGTGCAGAACTCTTTGTACTCATTCGACGGCAAGATAGATACTCTCAACTTTAGAATGGATCATATGTCCACGAAACTGGACAAACATGCGTTGCGGCTGGGAGAATCGGAAACACGCATATCTGATGCCGAGGATGGGATACAACAAACGGCGGAACAGGCCATCGCCATGGAAAAATTGCTGGCCATGATGCAGGCCAACAACGAAGATTTGGAGGCCTGATCCAGGCGCAACAACATTCGAATCGCTGGACTGCTGGAGTCCACAAACACTGGCCGTCTTGAGACATATGTGGAATCTGTGCTATTGACGATCTTTGGGGCGGAGAATTTATCACAAATGCTGATAGTGGAGCACGTGCACCGCTCCTTGGTCGCTTGTCCCCCGCCGGGTGCACCTCCGCCCCCCATTATTGCGTGGCTGCTAAATTACACAGACCGGGACGCCATACTACGCAGGGCCAGAGAGAAAGGCAGTGTAGCTCACAATGGGAATTCTTTGGCTTTTTACCCGGATTTTGCAGCGACAGTGCAGGCAGCACGAAAGGAATATCAACTGGCTAAAAAACTTCTCATTGCCGAAAACATCCCTTATGCAATGCTGTATTCTGTGAGGCTTCGCATAGATGTTGATCACAAATCAAAGATTTTTACCACCCCAAAGTCGGCATTGGACTACGCAAAGTCGCTCAAGCGGAAGAGTCGTGGGGCTTCTGAACCACTCGCCGATGGTGTGGATGGGCCCACGCAACTAGATTTGGAATGACACTTGTGCTAAACCTATCTGGGACAAGTTGTTTGAGATCGAGGCTGAACTGCTGTATACTCAAGACCTGCATACCGGCGATACACACTTCACTCCACCGGTAGCGGCCCTTTGTCCTGCGGTCCTGCATGCCACCTATGCAGATAAGCTCTGATGTTATTACTGTAACCACTTTGATGTGATTGTTGATTTTTACTGTGGGTGATTGGGTAGGAACGGGGTACATACTGTCCTCCGTCCACCTCCTGTTCAATCTGGGAGCAGTTTAGTGCCACAGCACTCCCCGATGGGTGTTCCCCACAAAATGTTTTCTGGACACACTGTAGCTTTGGTGCTGTTTTGGGAGGTTTGGTATGGCTTTAGCAGGTTGGGGTTGCTGAAGTGGGTAGGGGGTGTGGGGGTCGGAGGGTTTGTGGGTTTGTTAATGTGGCCTTTATTTGTTCAAGCTTGATACTCCATGATGGACAAAATTGAACGAACAGTTGTGGTATTATATGTGATAGCAGTGCCTTAGATATGTCATACTCAGAAAGTGAAAAGTTTCATGCCTGACATGCAAAGTGCGAGGGCTAAATTCACCTAAGAAAATTTGTCAAGTGATGACATACTTGGATCGTCATGAGAAAAAAATTGAATTTACACAGGAAACACATCTCACACGTTCCAATGAAGAGAGCATAGGAACACATTGGGCAAGTTATAGATTGACCTCTTTGTATTTATCATATGCCAGAGGAGTGCTCACACTTGTTAAAAAAAATATTCTTTTATCAGGATTAAAGAGTACACAGATACTGCAGGTCGATATACCATAACTCACGGTAAACTAGCTGGGAAATTAGTGACCCTGGTGAATGTCTATAGCCCTAATTTGGAGGACCCTGAGTTTTATAAACAGATTTTAACCACACTGCGCAATTTACCAGATGCGACGATAATTTGGTGAGGGGACTTAAACACACACTTGGACCCCAGTAAAGACAAATCCAGTAGGACGGGGGGGTAGTCGCCGAACGTGGCCAAAGTTATCACCAAAGGGATGTCTGAGTTCTCTTTAATAGATGTACGGCGTCTTCGCAACTCAGACAAGCTGGAGGGCACGCACATCTCCACCGCGCATGGCAGCTGGTCCCTTTTAGATTACTGGTTAATGAGCGACTACGCAACGCCCTGGGTGTTGGATGTTGCATGCCTACCTGTAAGTCTCTCGGACCATAATCCAGTTAAACTCTCACTGCGCATCCCACAGGCCATGAATCAGCAATTTAGTTGGCGCTTCCACTCTGAGGCACTATTAGACCCATTATACACTCACACTATTCGAGAGGCCATCACACAATGTTTTGCACTTAATAAAGGCTCAGTAGATAGCCCTGCAACTATCTGAGAGGTGTTCAAAGCCACAATCCGCGGTCAGTGTATTAGCAGGACGGAGTGGATATTGAAGGACATTAGAGGGCAGATATCTAAAGAGGAGTCCACCTTGTCCCGCCTTGAAAGATAGTACGAAACGTCACCCTGCACTCCTCTGCTAACGCAAATTAAGGAGGCGCTATTAGAAAATAACAAAGTAGTGGATAATGAGATTCGCTACAGATCGCGGAGACATGCAGCACGTGCATATGGCGAGGGGGGACACCCGGGTCACACTCTAGCTATGAAAATAAAGAAAAGAAAAGACAACCACACAATCACAAAAATAACTGACCCTTCCGGGGAGGACTATTACAGCACACAGGATATAGTTTCTCAAATCAGAACACCCTATGCGGCCATGTACGAGTCGCAGACTGGGGCTTCTGTGGATGAAATGGACAAATACTTGTCAGACATTGCTCTGGCGTGGCTTTCAGAAAGCCATTGTGATTACCGATATCTGTGGAAGATATCCGTTTGGCCATAAAAGCCTTTCCCAACAAAAAAGCCCCGGGCCCTGACGGCCTCACTGGCGAATTCTACAAAGAATTTGTGGAGGAGATATTGCCCTATTTATTAAAGGTTTATTGAGAGGCCTAAGATGTGGGAATTATACCATCTACTCCAAGGGAGGCGCTTATAGTTACAATACTTAAAAAAGATAAACCTCCCCCTAGCTGTGACTCGTATCGTCCGCTCTCGTAAATAAACATAGACGCAAATATACTTGCTAAGATATTAGTGACTTTGTTGCAGCCACTAATGCCCAAATGAGTCCTTCCACATCAATCCGAATTCATTCCTAAGCGCTCCACCTCACACAATTTGCACACCCTTTTTGCTATGTATCATATACTGGATCCCAAATTAAAAGGGGCAGCCGTGATGCTTGATGCAGCCAGGGTGTTTGATTCCATTGAGTGGGTGTATCTATTTTATATCCTTCGGTGTATGGGGTTCACTCTCATGTTTATTAACTGGACCCAGATACTGTACACCCACCCCATCGCTAGGGTACGAGTAGAAGGCATCACATCAGACCCTATACAGATAAAAAGGGGAATTAGACAGGATTGCCCGCTGTTTCTGCTAATATTTGTGATCACACTGGAACCACTTGCCTGTGTCATCAGACAGCGCCATAAAGCATCAGCATTGAGCTTTGCTCACCGTCCAGTATGTATATCCTTATACACTGATGACATGCTGCTATTTTTACGTGACCCATGTGTTTTTCTGGACCCAATATTACAGGAATACATAGGATTTGGGAGATTTTCGGGACTTACCATAAACTGGTCCAAGTCAGTGGTGGTACCGCTTACAACCGTCACCTCGCAATACAAGCTTGAATTCCCATTGGTGTGGTCACTGGAGCCAGTGAAGTACCTTCGGGTGTGGGTTCATCGTGATCCCGATATAGTTTTCCGTGAGAACTATGGCACAGCTTGCATTCTTCTAGAACAGCAACTGGATAGGTGGGTACGATTACCACTATCTCTGGTGGATCGCACGGCATTGATCAAAACGGTGGTACTACCTAAGTTCTTATAATACTTTAGCAATATCCCAATACAATTAACTACTACCTTTTTCAAAACGTTTAATTTGCTACTTGTCAAGTTGATTTGAGGCGGCAAATAAGCACAGGTAAACTTAACCACGCTGATGTTGGATTGCAAAAGCGGGGGGTTTAATGTGCCTGACATGTACTTATATGACCTGTACGCTCAAGCACAATATGCATATTACTGGTACAATACACATGATATTATCCCACACGTAGCTGTAGAAGAAGATGCTCACTCTATACCTCAAAGTTCCATACTGACTCACACTCAAAGAGGTACGCCCAAGACAGAAATTAACTCAGTGGATTCCACAATTGTCGCCTGGCAAGCTCTAGGTCGAAGAGTGATGAAACTGCCCCTCTACTCCCCGCTTCTGCCCCTGCCACACCACGTAGCCGCTTTCGTCACACATGAGCGGGTGGCATTGCTTATACTGACATCTGTAGGGATTGACAAAATGCAGGACGTTTTTCCAAACTGCACCTTTTTAACGGCAGAAGATCTGAGCTATGTGCACAAACAAACCCCACTATTTATTTTCACAATACATAGACAGAAAAAAGCACTACAAACGCATTACCCCACATTCCCCTCTGAACCCCCCACATTGTTCTCTTTACATGCTCTACTCATTAGTCACTCGAGACATAAAATGATAACTAAGTTATATAGGGCTGCGAGAGATGAGACACCACTACCACACAATAGGGCCATGGAATAGTGGAACTTGAACTTAGATCCACAACTAACGCAACAAGACTGGGAGTACTGTGGACAACTAACGAAGGCACTCACACCTAATGGAAACCTAGGCATTATACACTTCTGGTATCTGCACCAAACGTATCACACACCACACAGGTTATTCAAATATGGCTTAAGAGATAACGACACCTGTAAGCGGTGTGGGCTGGCAGGTGCAGACTTCTGGCACCTAGCATGGGAATGCAGAAAGGTGAGGGAATATTGGGAAAGGGTCATTAACACTCTACAAGACATGACTAGTGTACAGCTTAACTGCACCCCCCAAGTATGCCTGTTACATTTAAAGCCATTCCTAAAGGGTAAGATAAGTAGTCTTGTGAAAATAGCTTTACTGCTCGCCAAAAGGAGAGTTGCCATGGTATGGCACAGCTAGCTCCACCCGAAAGTCGAGCTATGGTTGAAGAATATGGTATATTGCAGCGACACCTTGACGTTATATGCTGAGGAACTCCCAACCACATCCAGACCTAAAGACATTTGGGAACACCTGTTGCAATACTTACGTGCGAGAGAGCACACTCCCCGAACGACTTCTCCTTCATCTGACTGATGCAATGTATTTTCTTGATTAATGCACATGTATATCAATCACTTGCAGGTCTTGCCGGAAAGGCAATCATCACTGTATAAATACGGCCACGGGTTGTTTGGATGTTAATTTGTATTTTGACTGTGAATGTATCTCTGCTGCTTTACATCATATATGTCATTTGAATGTTCAACAATAAAAATGTAATTAAAAAAAGAGGAGGTGTTGACAGTGATGTCACTTCTCACTAACATATCTCTCAAACTTGTACCTCTCCTATAAGTAAAGCTGGGTTCTTTCCTCACTATAGGACCTAACGAGGAATCATTAGTTACTATGTTTCAATTTTTTCTAATGATCGTTGCAACTTTCTTGGCTTTAGCATTAAAAGTAGCTATCAATCTGGTGGCCGTTCCCTCACTGCTGTTAGTGGTTTGGGTAATTTGAAAGAGAGTCATATCCCTTGATATTCCCCTTATACGCATCTTATCCCTTTTCAGTGAACTTTCGGGGTCTCGTGAAATCTGTTGATCATAATCTTCTCTTCTCTAGCGTAGCTTTCCTCACTACAGTAGTTTCTCTTTCCCCGGAGTTATTCACTGTAGGGGACGTTCCATTTGGTAGTATCAGGGTGGCTGCTCAAGGCATGGTGAATATTGTTACCTGCGGTAGGTTTTCTCTGGAGTGTGGAAGTAAGTTTTCCCGCTTTAATCTTTACTACAGTGTCAAGGAACTCTACCTTTTCATTACTGATAGTACAGGAGAAATCTAGATTCAAATTATTGTTCTTCAACTTGGTTACAAACTCCCTGGCTGATTTTTCCCTACGTTCAAAACTATGAATAAATCATCCATGTAACAGAGCAATAGAACCACCTGTTCCATCTTCTCAGCTGTGTCCAGTGAGGTGGGCACCTGCTCCTCTCACTGCCCCATGTAGAGATCTGTGAAGCTGGGGGTGAAGCAGGTGCACACTGCAGTTCCTGTCTTTTGTTAATAAAGTTCTCCATTAAACATGAATATGTTATTTTGAAGGCATACTCATATCATACTTAACAGCACGTTACTGTGGGAGAATAGATATATCGATCTTGCCCTCAAGAAGTGTCGAAAAGCCTCAATTCCTTGTTCTTAGTCTATAATCATCTACAGTGAGCATTAGTCAAGCATCATGAAAAGGAAGTCATCAAACTACTCTATACCTTCTAACCTGCCTAAGAAATTCTAGGTGTCCTTGATATAGGAAGGAAGAGCCGTTACAAAATCTCTCTAATAATGATCAATATATCTAGAGGTGTTTCTCAAAATGCCCTCCTGGATGAGACAATAGGTCTTCCTGGGGGATTTGTTTTGTTTTGTGTATCTTGGGTCGAAGCTAAAATACCAGTATCTTAGCATTTTAAACTCTTTTTTTATTAAATCATTGCTCAGCATATAGTGACAGGTTCAAACAGTCAATGCCATGACTGATTCTACAAGGAGAGAAGCATAACACATTCTCGATATCTATTAAAGTCAGATTGTCATTAATGGCATACATGTGTATAACATCCGCATCGTGATACAGTTCAAAATATGCTCTAACCCCCTTCGCTAACCTTGCACTAATTTCTCTATGACGCCACTTCATTGTCCTCTATAAACTATCCACTGGCCCCAAAATGTTGCCAATTTTCTTGGTGACCGTCCTGACTCGTCAGAAGCGGTCGCTCCTCTTCAAGCTGCCCCCCCGACCTCACTGCGGTATCGTGCTTTCAGCTGCTTTCCTGCTTTCAGCTGCGCCCAATTTGAATAATAATCTATTTACATAGCGCTTCATCGCATTAGTTGTGGTGCAGTTCGGCTTAGCAGTTTGTTTTAGCAGCGTAGCGCTAGTCCCAATTGGACTAATTAGCATACTAGCATAGCGCTAGCCCTCCATAGCGCGACTGTAACGCTGAGCTTTGTCTGTGGTGCCTTGCTTTTCACTAGTTTGTTTATCTGTGCCCAAATACAAGTTTCCTAGCGTGTGATTGATACTCTGTGCCCCAACACTGCATAGAACTTGGCAGACTGCCATCTTGTTTAGTATCTTGTTGTTGTTTAGCCTTCCTCCCCGGATATCCACCCCGCCTCCTGCCTCCCAGCTGCTCCGCCCTCCCACAGTTCGTCAGGCTCGGTCTCTCCACGAGACCTCTGTGACCGTCCTGACTCGTCAGAAGCGGTTGCTCCTCTTCAAGCTGCCCCCCCCGACCTCACTGCGGTATCGTGCTTTCAGCTGCTTTCCTGCTTTCAGCTGCGCCCAATTTGAATAATAATCTATTTACATAGCGCTTCATCGCATTAGTTGTGGTGCAGTTCGGCTTAGCAGTTTGTTTTAGCAGCGTAGCGCTAGTCCCAATTGGACTAATTAGCATACTAGCATAGCGCTAGCCCTCCATAGCGCGCTGTAACGCTGAGCTTTGTCTGTGGTGCCTTGCTTTTCACTAGTTTGTTTATCTGTGCCCAAATACAAGTTTCCTAGCGTGTGATTGATACTCTGTGCCCCAACACTGCATAGAACTTGGCAGACTGCCATCTTGTTTAGTATCTTGTTGTTGTTTAGCTTTCCTCCCCGGATATCCACCCCGCCTCCCGCCTCCCAGCTGCTCCGCCCTCGCCCCTCCCCCTCCACTATCTATATATGACTGATGTATTTCCGCGCAGCGGTCGCGCCCCATGTGCGCCGAAGGTGCGCCAAAGGTAAGCCCGTCTACGCCCGTCCGCGCCTGGACCGCGCCCAGCGCCAGACCCCCTGGTCCCCGCCGTACCCAGCCCACCAGAGTCACATATGATACCGCAACTCTCCTCGCCCTCAACCCCGGACGCGCACCACAATGCTGCGAAGCCACCCCAGGACGCACCCACGGCCCATTCGCCTGCCTCTCCTGCAAGTTCAACTGCTGCAGGACCCTCACCAAATCCACTTTCCCCATACACATCTCCGGCTCTAACCGCCTGAAGTGCATCCTGCTCAACACTCGCTCGATCCACAGACACGCAACAGAACTCTGGGACCTACTCGACACTGCGTCTCCGGACATCGCCTTCCTCACAGAAACATGGATGAACACATCATCAGCACCCGACATCGCCATAGCCATACCGGACGCTTACAAGATTACCCGCAAAGACCGCCCCAATCAAACAGGAGGAGGCATCGCCACGACCAGCTCTGATGATAATCTTGCAACCGCCGAACATCCCCACTTTCAGATCCACACCGACCCTAGGACCACACTTAGAGGCACCCTCATCTACAGGCCTCCAGGTACCCGCAGTCAATTCAGCGATGACATCTCCGACTTCGTCAGCCCACATGCCCTCGCCTCCGAGAACTACATTCTTTTAGGGTACTTCAACTACCACCTTGAAAACAATCTCGACAGCAACACCACCACCCTTCTGGACAACCTGGCCAATCTTGGACTCAAACAACTTGTTGACGCCCCCACCCATGTAGCCGGACACACGCTCGACCCTATCTTCACCTCCAGCAAACACATCTCCTTCGATCACACCACAGCTCTCCACTGGACGGACCACAGCTGTGTTCACTTCAGCTACAAAACCACCCTGACCCACAACCGCCCACAACCTATTCCTCGGAGAAACTGGAACAAAATCACCTCCGACCAACATCACTCAACCAAAACCCTCCCACCCTCCCATTGGACCCAAACCAAGCGGCCACCAATCTCAAGCAATGGATCACCCACAGTGCTGACAAATTAGCACCCCTGAAAAAGCACCAGATCAAATCAGCCAGCAAAAAGGCTCCCTGGTTCAATGATGACCTTAAAAAATCCAAGAAGCTATGCCGCACCCTGGAGGAAACATGGAGAAAAAACCCAACCACCGACAACATGTCCACCCTCAAGGCAGCCACCCGTAAACACCACCAACTGATTCGATCCGCCAAGAAATCAGCACTCGAGGATCGCCTCGACAACAACACTCACAACAGCAAGGAACTTTTCAACATCGTCAAAGAATTCACCAACCCCACCGCAGCTTCTAACGACATCACTCCCTCCCAAGACCTCTGCGATGCGTTATCCTCCTTCTTCTACAACAAAATTGCCGACATCCACAACAGCTTTGAGAATACTCCCAGCGTTCAACCCTCCCCATCCCCTTCAGATCCTACTCTGCCAACCAACAACCTTAACGCCTGGAACCCAATCTCCACTGAAGACACCATTCGCCTAATGAACTCAATCCACTCTGGCTCGCCAACCGACCCCTGCCCCCACCACATCTTCAGCAAAGTGGACTCCATCATCGCGCCCCATCTCCGCGATGTCATCAACTGCTCGTTCAACTCAGCCACCTTTCCAGAAAGCTGGAAACTCGCTGAACTCAGCACCCTTCTGAAGAAACCCACAGCAGACCCCTCTGAACTTAAAAACTACCGACCCATATTCCTCCTCCCATTCCCGGCCAAAGTCATCGAGAAAGCCGCCAACAGCCAGCTCGCCGCCTTCCTCGAATGCAATCACTCCCTTGATCCATCTCAATCCGGCTTTCGAGCCAAACACAGCACCGAAACCGCCCTCATTGCAGCGACTGACGACATCCGAACACTACTGGACAACGGTGAGACAGTGGCCCTCATTCTACTCGACCTCTCCGCCGCTTTCGACACAGTCTGCCACAGCACCCTTATACAACGCCTCAGCAACATCGGAATACAAGGAAAAGCCTTGGACTGGATCACCTCATTCCTCGCTGGGAGAACTCAAAGAGTCCGACTTCCCCCATTCATCTCCGAGGCCACTGAAGTCATCTGTGGCGTACCACAAGGATCTTCACTCAGTCCCACCCTTTTCAACGTCTACATGAGTCCACTCGCCTCCATCGCACGTCAACACAACCTTAACATCATCTCTTACGCCGACGACACCCAATTAATCCTTTCCCTCACCAAAGACCCTAACACCGCCAAAACCAATCTTCACGATGGCATGAAAGAAGTAGCTGAATGGATGAAACATAGCCGCCTAAAACTCAACTCAGACAAAACGGAGGTGCTCATCCTAGGATCTTCCCCCTCTACCTGGGACGACTCTTGGTGGCCTTCCGCTCTGGGCACAGCACCCACACCCACAGACCATGCACGTAACCTTGGCTTCATCCTAGACTCCTCTCTATCGATGTCCAGACAAGTCAACGCAGTCTCATCCTCCTGCTTCAACGTACTTCGCATTCTCAAAAAGATCTTCCGTTGGATCCCCCTCGAAACAAGAAAGACTGTCACCCACGCACTGGTCACGAGTCGACTGGATTATGGTAACACACTATACGCCGGAATCACAGCAAAATCACAGAAAAAACTCCAACGCATCCAAAACGCATCAGCGAGACTCATATTAGACATCCCTCGCCAAGACCACATCACCGGACACCTAAAAGACCTCCACTGGCTTCCTGTCAACAAAAGAATTACATTCCGCCTTCTCACCCACGCACACAAGGCCCTCTACAATCTAGGACCCGAATGCCTCAACACTCGTCTGTCCTTCTACAAACCCACCCGCCAACTAAGATCGTCCAATCAAGCCCTCGCCGCCGTCCCGCGCATCCGAAAATCCACCATGGGTGGCAGATCTTTTTCCTATCTTGCTGCCAAGACCTGGAACTCACTCCCCACTCACCTCCGCCTTACTCAAAACCATATCTCCTTCAGAAAAGAACTTAAAACCTGGCTATTCGACAAATAATTAACCCCTCTGGGTGAGCAGTGCGCTATACAAATGCCTGAACTTGAACTTGAACTATCCAGCTCTGGTTGATCACTTTCTCAGCACGTTGTCACCAATCCAGGTCTGCCTGCCACCCTTGGAGGATGATTCGCTCCCCAGGCCCTTGCTATATTTCTTTTGGCCACTCCGGCCACCAACATCAGCCATGTCTTCAGATATATTCTTCCCTCATTATACATAGGACAAGACACCGTGCCTCCAAGGGCACATCCAGGCCTGTGAATCTAGTCATCGTCTGTACTACTCCCCTCCAGTATTTTTGTATTTTGGGGCAGCCCCATAGTATATGGAAGAAAGAGACTACCACAGTTCATCCCCTGCCGCACAGGTCTGTGGAGCATCACCCAATATCAATCAATCAATCAATCACGACATTTATATAGCGTGCTACTCACCCGGGAGGGTCTCAAGGCGCTGGGGGAGAGGGGTGTGTCACTGCTCGAACAGCCAGGTCTAGCCAGTGCACTTCTCTCAGGTGTCCGGTGATGTGGCTGTGTCGGGGGATGTCCAGGATGAGTCGTGCGGAGGCGTTCTGGATCCGCTGGAGTCTCTTCTGTAGTTTGGCTGTGGTTCTGGCGTAGAGGGAGTTCCCGTAGTCCAGGCGGCTGGTGACGAGGGCATGGGTGACCGTCTTCCTGGTCTCGGTGGGATCCACCAGAAGATCTTACGTAGCATGCGCAGGGTGTTGAAGCACGAGGAAGAGACGGCGTTGACTTGTCTGCTCATTGATAGGGAGGAGTCCAGGATGAAGCCCAGGTTGCGTGCGTGGTCCGTTGGTTTGGGGGCGGTGCCCAGGGCCGGGGGCCACCAGGAGTCGTCCCAGGCGGAGGGTGATGATCCCAGGATGAGAACTTCTGTCTTGTCTGAGTTCAGTTTAAGGCGGCTGTTCCTCATCCAGTCGGCGACGTCTTTCATCCCTTCGTGTAGGTTGGCTCTGGCGGTGGTGGGATCGTTGGTGAGGGAGAGGATCAGCTGGGTGTCGTCGGCGTAGGAGATGATGTTGAGGTGGTGTTGGCGTGCAATGGCTGCGAGGGGGCTCATGTAGGCGTTGAAGAGGGTCGGGCTGAGAGAGGATCCTTGTGGTACGCCGCAGATGACTTCGGTGGCCTCGGATCTGAACGGAGGGAGGCGGACTCTCTGGGTTCTTCCGGTGAGGAACGAGATGATCCACTCCAGTGCTTTCTCTCGGATTCCGATGTTGCTGAGGCGCTTCACTAGGATGCGGTGGCAGACCGTGTCGAACGCTGCGGAGAGGTCCAGGAGGATGAGGGCCGCTGTTTCCCCGTTGTCGATCAGGGTTCTGATGTTGTCGGTGGCAGCGATCAGGGCGGTCTCAGTGCTGTGGTTTGCCCGAAATCCGGACTGCGAGTGGTCGAGGGATCCGTTCGTCTCGAGGAAGGCGGCAAGCTGTTTGTTGACGGTCTTCTCGATGACTTTGGCCGGAAAAGGAAGGAGCGAGATGGGACGGTAGTTCTTGAGGTTGGTGGGGTCCGCCGTTGGTTTCTTCAGGAGGGCGGTCAGCTCGGCGTGCTTCCAGCTCTCCGGGAAGGTGGCGGTGTGGAAGGAGGAGTTGATGGTGTCTCGAAGATGGGGTGCGACGGTGGCGGCGGCTTTGTTGAAGATGTGGTGAGGGCACGGGTCAGTTGGTGATCTTGAGTGGATGGAGTTCATCGTGCGGGTGGTGTCTTCGGTGCTGATCGGGGTCCAGTTGCAGAGGGTGGTGGTGGTGGGCGTTGGTTCGGTGGTAGGGTGCGTGGCCTGTGAGTCGAAGCTGTTGTGTATGTCGGCGATCTTGCGGTGGAAGAACGAGGCGAGGGAGTCGCAGAGGTCTTGCATGGGGGTGATGTCATTGGTTCCGGCGCTGGGGTTGGAGAACTCTTTGACGATGTTGAAGAGTTCCTCACTGTCGTGGGCGTTGTTGTCCAGTCGTTCTTTGAGTGCCGTCTTCTTGGTGGCGCGGATCAGTTGATGGTGTTTGGGGGTGGCGTGCTTGAGGGCGGTCCAGTTTTCTGTGGTGTGGTCAAGCCGCCAGGCTTTCTCGAGGGTTCGGCAGTTCTTCTTGGATTCCTTGAGTTCGTTGGTGAACCAGGGGGTTTTCTTGCTGCCGGGTCTGCTGGGAGGGTTCCTCAGTGGTGCGAGGTCGTCGGCGCAGGCGGACAGCCACTTGGTGAGGTTGCTGGCTGCTACGTTGGGGTCCGTTGTGCTGGTGGGAGTGTTCTTGCTGAGGGAGGCGGTGAGCTGCTCGGTGGTGATCTTGCTCCAGCTGCGGCGGGGGACCCGTAGCGGTTGGTGGTGGGTCGTATTTCTGCTGAAGCTGAAGTGGACGCAGCTGTGGTCTGTCCAGTGGAGTCCGGTGGCGTGGCTGAAGGAGACGTGCTTGCTGGATGAGAAGACGGGGTCCAGCGTGTGTCCGGCGTAGTGGGTGGGGGTGTCCACCAGTTGCTTGAGTCCGAGGTTGGCGAGGTTGTCCAGCAGGGCGGTGGTGTTCCTGTCGTTGTTGTTCTCCAGGTGGAAGTTGAGGTCCCCTAGGAGGATGTAGTCGGCGGAGGGAAGGGCGTGCGGGCTGATGAAGTCTGCGATGTCTTCGCTGAACTGCGTGTGCGGTCCCGGTGGCCTGTAGATGAGGGTGCCTTGGAGGGTGGTCTTGGGGTCGGTGTGTATCTGGAAGTGCAGGTGCTCGGCGGCGGGGAAGGTTTTGTCGGAGTTAGTCGAGATGCGGATGGTGTTCTTGTGTACGATGGCGATGCCTTCTCCCATCTGGTTGATGCGGTCCTTCCGGGTGATCTTGTATCCGTCCGGGATGGCTGTGGCGATATCGGGCGCTGAGGAGGCGTTCATCCAGGTTTCGGTGAGGAAGGCGACGTCCGGTGCAGTTGCGTAGAGCAGGTCCCAGAGTTCCACGGCGTGCCTGTGGACGGAGTGGGTGTTCAGCAGGATGCACTTCAGGTGGTTGCTGTTAGTGTTGGAGTCGGCGGGGGCGGTGCAGGTGAAGCGGCAGGTTTTGCAGGCGTTGGGTCCGTTGGTGCGTCTCGGGGTGGCTTGGTAGCAGGTAGGGTTCCGGCCGGCATTGAGTGCATTGAGAGTGGCGGCGTCGTAGGTCAGTCGTGAAGTATGGCATCGGCGGTGGGGACCAGGGTTCCGGGCGATGGGCGCGGTCCAGGCACGGATGGGCGCAGACGGGCTTACCTTTAGCGCGCCTTCGGCGCACAATCGGCGCGCCCGCTGTGCGTCAACGCTGCGCGTGGGCACGGTCGCCATTTATGGCGAAGTGCAGGGAGGGAGGAGCAGCTGGGATGCGGGAGCGGGGAGGGAACAGAAGAAAAGGGGGTGTGTCCACACTCCCGGCGGCGGGAAGCGGGGAACGGGGCGGGTGGGCGCAGGGGGCACTGCAGGGGAGAACTGCACAGGGGGGGACACCAACACAAGCAAAAAGGTACAAAAATAGGAATAAAAGCAGTTACAATACAATTACAGTATAAACAGAACAGCAAGAAATGCGGGAGAACAACGAGCGACGGCGGGGGGCATGGCCAGGAGGAAGGAAGGCTCAGCGAGGCTGAGAGCAGCGGAGGGCGGGGGGCACACGCGACAGCTGGTGGCCGTGCGGCACGGGGGTGTCCTAAGATTAGGTCACGTACGGTGCATGTACGATCTGATATCTGATTTTAAATAAATAGTGGTCAACTTAATTGCTGGGGAGTAACAGCACATTATTATTTCCACTTCAAGTGCTAACATTCAGGCCCTTCTTAGCTTCACAGATCCCATCAGGTCTGAGACTAATGCCGCCTGCACAGCAGTGGTAGTCACTGATAAATAAAACTGGATCTCTGGGGGAATGCGTTGGTCTGGGCTCTGAGGTATTGCTCACTGCCCCAAGGCTGTTGGGCCCAGGTAGATGAGAGTAGCAGTCAGTGTTAAGCAATCAAGATAGAAGCCTGTGTAGTCCTCTCAGGGTATAAGCTGGGGCTACGAAGCACCCATTGCTTTGACTTTCCAGAGGTCTCTCCAGTTACTTAACTCAAGGCGAGTCATCTCACTGCTTGCCATCCCTTGTGTAAAGAGCCATAATCAGGAACAGGAAGTACTGAAGCACAATTAGGGAGGAGCACAAGCCATGTGGCACTTCTTTCTGTTAAGCCATGAGCAAAGACCCCAAATTTAGGCCATTGGTCCCACTTGGGGGGATGGGTTCTAACATCATTTTTTTGCAATGTATGGATGCCTAGAGATAGAAAATATATAATAACAAGTAATGAGTCTTTGCCTTCAGTCTGATATTATTGGATTAGCAACCCCAGCTGAAAAAAAATAATCTTTTCATATTTTTGATAATTAGCATACAAATTCAGCATAATATGTGGAAAAATAAATCTAATTCCACAAGATTGGTTAAATTCAATATTATTTAAAAATAACTATGATTAATAAGTGTTATAATAATAATATAGTCCTATAATCCTTAGTGGAGAAGCGTGGCTCAGTGGTTAGAGGCGGCAGACCCGGAAGCTGAGATCTCGACCGTGGACCAGAGTTCGATTCCCCGTCTCGGCTCAAAAATTCCACAGACTCAACAATTCTCGCTCTGGTGCCTACTCAACTCACGGGGTCACACTCTGCGACTCTGGGCAATAGCTTGCTTAATCTCCACTACGGCCCCTCGCGGCGGGATGCCTGGCTTTCACCTTGTGGACACCCTGCTGGGGTTTCTCACAGGGGAATACCAGGACGGGTTCCCTAAGCAAGCGCCGGGACGCTCATGGGCAGCCGTGTGCTTTACAAATCCAGCACATTTACATTTACATTTAAAATAATACCAATAAAGCGTTATTGTATTCTTCATATATTGATATAGATTATATGCATAATGTTCACTTACAATTTTAAATAATAATAATTGTTACAACTTACATAGGCAATGTATGTCATCAATGAACATAACACAATTTTATCATTCACATTCATCGTCATCATCTTCTTCTGAATAGGTATCATCATTCTCTGGGTCTGTTTGATTTTCACGGGTGGGAAGTCTGAACATATCTGTGCACTTGTGGTAATTAGATAGCAGACACATGCTGGCACTTCCTAATGCAGTTGCAAGCTAGTAGATCTAACACAGCCTAAGGTGCTGGCTGCCCCTCCATCCAGTCCCCTACCAGTTGCTCTGCTCCTTCATGTTTTTCCAACTTTGACCCTCTCCCAATTGGACTAGGTGTCTGTGGATCATTCGGAAGACTTCTCTTGCTTATAGCGGCTTGATAATTCACATGTTCAGCGTGTTTCTTCAGACTGTCCCTGCAAAGTGGAAGTTGATGACTGCCTATCTCACCCTTCTTGGCGGAGAATAACTATCTCAAGTAATTCACGTGATGAACCGAAGATGTTGTTACACACAGCAAGCATGAGAACTGCTCCAAGTTGTCCATTAGTTCTTTAAAGAGAGCCTATTAATTTCCGAGCTGCAAAAATGTTTTCTGTGTATGTCTGTTGGCAGATAGGATTTTGAATGCACTTACTTTTGCTTTTCCCACAAATGCGCTCAATGTGTCGCATCCAGTAAACATATGGAGACCTATCAAAGATCAACAAACATTTTCACCTAGAGCTGGAGCAATTTTCCCAATGTCAAGGACTCTCATGCGTATTAGTACCACATTTCAGAAACAATTTAACCATGATTCTGTCATGGAATCCCAAACACATAATAAACACATCTGTGTCATCTGAGCTTATCATTACTGCCTCATAACCCTCATTAGCAGTATGTGCAGAATACAGCAACAAACAACCATTTGCTTTTTCGTGTGACCTGTTAAGATCGGGCTCTTCGTGGTTCCCTTCAGATGTGATTTTGTACACACTGTGCAACTTCACAGTTCGCAAAGAGTGTTTTATTCTCAAGTTTTACAAAATACTCTGGTTTCCTCAATTCGTTAATAAGAAATGTGATGAAAGTTGTTTTATTCCTTACTTGGCTTAAGAATTTCCTCCACTGACTTACAATCTGGGAAGGTGAGAATTCTGAGTCCAATTTTCTGCATCTTGGTTGATTCGTCTATTCCCAATATTCCTCTGCATGTCATGAGGGTTTCAAGCCTTTCAGTGAGAGTCGTCACACATATTACCTCATTCTTACGAACAATCACAGTTCTAAGGTATTGAGCTAGTTCATCATATACTTCATCTCCCATATTTTTGTATTGGTCATTGGTTTGAATGCTTGATGCATGACTTCCTCTTTTGCTTTAACCCTTGTATAGTTCCTATAACAAGATGCATGATAATGAGCTTCTGCAGCCACTATGTCCCTTCTACAGACTGCTAAGATATTTGAATCATTATTAAGGCTCCCTGTAATCCATTTCTACTGATTTTTACACATAAATACAGACAGAAAACCCTTTATTTTCCTGTCTGTATTTATTTTTAAAAGTGGATAACAACAGAAATTGCATTGTTTTTGAGTGATTCTGAATGCTGTCAATCATGACTGCCAGGCCAAAATCTGTGCAGATTAACAGGCAAGGGGATCACAAAAATAAAGGAATTTTACTAAAGAGCCTTAAACAGCAGTAGATTTGCACAACCATGATACTAAAATGTGCATGTTTTCTTATAAGTGCATATTTTATCACCTGAGTGTGTGTATATATCATTGAAACCTATCAGGCGTTCAGGCACGAGTGTACATTAACCGGTTAAATAAATGCAGAAATATACACATTTCAGCTTCATTTTTTCTCAAATCCTAAAATAAATATGGATAAATACAGGTAAATTAGCAAAAAAGAAATATGGATAAATACAGATGGAAATGACAAAAATATAAATACCATAAAAGCGGGAGCACTAATCATGATTAATGGGTAACCACTCTCCAAGTCTTTTGTCAACTATGAGCTCCGTGGCCTAGATTAATTTTCCACATGTTGATGTTCCTTTGTAGCATGTTATCTTTCCATAAAATATACATTCTTCAACATACACATTTGACTTTAATGATGTTCTTTTGTTTAAGTGTTTACTCGTGCACTCACTGACACTTGCTTCATCTTTTTGCTTAATAGTCTGTAAATCTCTTTTCATAGTAAATAGGCTCCCACACTTCCTCTGGTAAAATTCTTGGGGAACTGTATTGCTTTCCACTTTTCTTGCAATGTCTAACAGTGGAATGTGATGCCTTACTTGAGCTGTCGCTAACAACGTTTTCAATGATGAGTAGTCCTGTGGGCTTGTCAGCGTAACTCCATGTTGGACATTTGACCATAAATTATTTATACGGTGCAGATCAAAGGAACATGATGTGGTTGTTTCAGTCGTCTTTATGATGCTGCATGGTCAGTCACCACCAGCTCTTAATTAATTAAAACATTTATAAATTTAACTTGGTGTACTTAAGATAATCATAATTACTAATAGAATTATTATCAATTTATAAAATCACATTTACTGTAATTGTAAGTTTTAAAAATAACATTCATAAAAATACAAATTATGAAAACATTTTCATTTACAGTAAGGTATCTTGTGAGTGGAGTGGTAACACACGAAAGACAAAGAGTTATGGCTTGCTATCACATATTTTCTATCTCTAGGTGTCCATATCTTGCCAATAAATCATACTATTCCCCCCCCCCCTCAAGTGGTACCAATAACATTGTTGGTACAAGACCTATGTTAAGATTACAATCTTTAAAGGACTTCATTTAAATTACATTCAGTAGAGCAGTGAATTCATGTTGGGTATCAGAATACTTTGCAAGAGTTAAGCCTAAACAAAGACCAGGAGTAACACATTTTGAGTTACGTACATCGTTTCATTCTGTTTAAGAGGAGAATCTATGGAGAATATAATCACACCAGTGTGGGCCTGGTTTCCTACCTTAAATACTACGAACCCATGGCTGTCTGTCTAGGTTTGGCACTAACCTCTACAGGAGCTGTCACAGTTTAGTGTACAAATGTAGTGCAGGGAAACAAAACATCATCATGTTTATACATAATTAGTATCCCCACCTAGTTACCAACGTACAGGTAATTCTTAAAAACACAAAGCTTGCTCCAGTGCCTATTCATACTCAGCAGGCTCAGTGCCAAACTTTGAAACCTTATTTACACATGTGCACGCCATAGCTGTTCATAAGCACTACAGACTATTTAAAGACTGTTGCCTTCTGGAACAGCTAAGTAAACATGAATCTCATTCAGGAATGGAAACTCAAAGATTGCCGATACATATCAAACATTTAAGCCCTAATGGAGCATACTGACACTTGTGAGGCATTGTAGCAGTCTTTTTTCCATCACCATGGCAGGGCAGACCTACCCTTCTTCATGGCACATAACTGAGAGGTATCCTGCGACTACAATGGAGGGTAGAACAATCAGCCAGGAGGCAACATGGAAACATGTGGGTTGGTATGAGGTCCATCCTTCCTAAGCCACCTTTGGGTTCCTCAGAAATTAAACTATGCCTAGAGTTTCTAGCGTGAAAACATGAGATGTTCTGACTTAAACGTGGACCATTGTCTAGAGCAGGCCCTCAACGGGCAGTGATGGAGAATGCCATTTAGTGGCATAAATCTTACTCACCTGGACTGGTACCTTTATCATACAATGTTGCCCATGTACTCCCCACAAAGGCATCAGTGGGCTAAGAACCTATTGACTCCTCTCCATCATATGCATCTTCTGTATGTTGAAGATGGGCAGCAGGATGAATGGCACTTGGGAATTGCAAGTTAATGGACGTGTCACAACCCATTTGTTCCTAGAGTAAATATATAATCAACACATTTGATTATTTTCCTAAAATCTACTATTTGAATAAACTCTGTTTTGTCTTGTGCAAAAACATCGTAGGTAAAATATTTGTGAGACTTAGATGGAGAAATTGGGTAAGTGTGCCACTTTCAGGGGGGAGAATAAACGCTTTCACAGTTCTTCAGGAAACCAAATATTATTAGTGCCTCAAGACACCCATGAAAAGTTATTATTTAAAGATGTAAACTGAAGGTAGTAGACATCTGCCGTAACTTCTAAAGTTTATTTCACTTATGAATGTTGTATTCTAGTTCCATTTGCGTAGAGCTTCATACTGCTGATGAAGTGCTGAAGCGCGTTTTCGGGTCGGTTTGCACGCTTCTCTGAGGGAGTGTTTTAATGGAAATGTGTTTGCATTGCACTGTAAATTGATAGTTTTTCAAGGAACAGAGTTGTGCTCTTATCAAGTTTTGTCATTGAACTTTGGCACAAATTGAAGTGGTATGGAGTAACATGTAGAATGCATAACCATTATTTGCATCAAATGATAGAGACTGTGAGCGCATCATGGCCCATGTGTGAAGTGTTTTGTATTTATGGCAGTGACTCCACAAACTGTGTAGCAGTATGCTTACACCTGCTCACAAACATGGGTATAGGAGAAAAGCCTAAGAATAGATGCAATCGTGCATGGGGATACTTATAATCTGTAGGTGGTCTCTACCATATAGCTTAAACATGTGGATTAACCTGCTGTATAGGTGCAATGTTCAGTTGAATATAGCATGCGCATTGGCGTCCACACAGGACCAGCGGAAAAGCAAAAAGCAACCTATATGTATCTGCATCAGGCAACCAGCCATGGTGCATGTTCTAAGGAGTCACATAGAAGCAATAAAGGACCAAGTATCAATCCATCAGTCACAGTATGTCCCTGAGGAGTACATGGAGGTGCGACAGGAAACAACCCATAGTAATGGGTCATTCTAAAACCAGGCATGATATAGGCTCTGGGAAGTCCACTCAGAAGCAACAGACAGCAACTCATGGGAATGGATAATTACACATTTCGCCATTTTGTTATGTTCTGAGGAACCATGAGAGGCTTTGCAGGGAGCAACCCATAGAAATAGGCAAAATAAAATCAGCCCACTGGAATGAGCAGTATACAGCAAGCCGTAGTTTATGCATCAGGAGTCCACCCAGGAGCAGCACAGGAATAATATACATGATTGGACATTGTGTAGCTTTTGCGGTATATGCACTCTGTAGTTTGGTCTAAAAATACAAATATTAAAATTAAGTAGAAGTACCCTCAGGATCCATTTTATTCATGGGGCCTCTGCTAATGGGATAAAAACAAGGATTAATTGATCCTTGGAACCATGATTCCAGAATCCATTTGTACGGGCGACATGTTTCGTGCCTTGACAGTCCAAACAGGATCAATGGCACTTCCTCGGGACCTTTAAATAGCTAATATACTCTAGTGGGAACCGCTATATTAATGTTAAAGTCACCTACTATGTACACATTATTATGTGTGATGTGGTTAGTGTACCTGGAATACACCTTTAATCTGCATGTTTTCCTTTCGTATGTTCAGATGACCTGAAGAAAAAATAGAAAAAGACTGGAGAGTATGAATCACATATACACAAAACATACCACATTCAAAATGCATCCCATCTCATTGTGTACCATGCAGGTTCATATCTGAAGGGCTTGTTGGCTCCATTTCAAGCAATCTCCCATGCATGTTAAGAGATATTCAAAGTTCTATCACCATGATCATAATAGTGTTTACTTCTGTATTTCTAGTTATATTGTCTGCATGTTATAACACATACATATTGTACACATATGAATCAGCTGAGCTCAGTTGTCTCCTCCTCAGTGGCCTTTTTGCATGCGGGCATTTCAACCATGGTCAAAACCATTTCTCCCACTGAGTACTCTGCTGTTATAGTAATATACAAGATTCAGGTTTAACACAAATTTCTATTGTTCAGTTGTTATGCTCTCTTACCCTAATCCTATGGTAAAAGGGCCCCTTAGCAGTGTTGGAATCTAAGTCTATCCCTTGGTTACCAAGGCATAAGCAAGGAAAAATATAAAACATTGCTGTGAGTCAGCAAAAAAAGACTTTCACCCAGTTTACAAATAAGCACTTACTTCACCGTCCAGTAGCTTCCACCTTGATTCTACAGAAGCAAGCTGCGCACACATTGAAAGTGGGAATTAACTGATTTTATTGCAGGTATATGCGCCCATGACGTAACATAAGAAATCCACATCTTGGTCGTCTCAGATCCTGACAGCAACTGACATACCGGTCACTGTCAGAACCTTGAGGGCACCAGGACGTTCCACTATGCCAACATTCTATTACATCATAGCATCATGGAAACTCATAAAAACTCCCAACACCTTCCCCTCTACAAAGGTGACATAAACAAATGCAGGTTATGATAACTCTTACAAAACCTACGTGTTTACTGCCATGCCAAAAGTAAAATCTCATGGCAAAGACGCAGTCAGTTAGTGCATGTCAGGAAGATGTTCTACGTCTCTGCGTCAAAAAAGCCTTTCATGAACAGTCGCCACCTTAGGTGTGTGCTCCTGTTGTTAGCATGAAGCATAGTTCACACCAAATCGTTAAAATACTGTAACATAATAGATCATATATATAGATATCTAAATAGGCTATCAAATCAATAATTCTAAAAAAGTTACTCATCTGTACTGAATTTTGTGATACGTTTGGAATGAGAATTAAGAGCATTTATTCGGAGTACCAATTTATGGGCTTTAGTTGGTCATCGCAAAGCAAGTATCTAGCCAGTTAATGTGTGTTTTTTTTTTTTTTAATTAACAGAGATCCTTTGTGTCTCATTTCAGGCAGCAAGGAGAGAGGAACAACTGTGGTTGGAAGTGTGGGTGGGAAAGGTTGAAAGTAGGAGCTCAAGAAGGGTGATCTGATATTTGGGGGTTAATATCTACCATTTCTTTGTAAATTACCTTCAACTAAAATGGCCTCCTATCTAGCTGAGAAAATTTTATAACCCACCCCACACTAAACCAAGGGGTTATTTGTACTCTCAACAGTATTCACTTTAATTTGAAATAAGAAGGTAAAAATTGTAAATTGCCATTCTTATTCTTTGAGTTTTATATTTTATTTGCCCAAACTAAATTGAAACCTAAAGGATCAAGGGCAGTATATTATTCAACAAGCTGTGGAAAAAGGCTCATTTGTGTTTGAGGCCCTCTTTTTAGGTCTGGCATTAGTTAAGACCTTTTGACGTTATTAAAATAAAATGTATACATAAATACTTTTAAAGCAGTGGTCTGTTATTGTTTCACTTACATTCTTCTTCTGCTCGATACAGCCCACAGCATAGGGCAATTGGTCCTCCCACTTCAGCCATTTTTTATATTTGAAAAGTTTTATAAAGCGCGAGCAAGACCCATACGGGTATCAGAGTGCTGTACAGAATTGGAGAAAACAAGGGTAACAAGCACAGAGTGGGACAGTGGGGGAAATTACAACAAAGGGGGAAACAGATTTGGTCGTGAGTTGGGGGTATCAGCGGTGCCCTGGAGCACAAACACAATTTAACATAAAAGCATACAATAAATCGCACCAGTGTAGTACGATAAGAATCAGGATATTAACAAAGCATGAGCATGAAAACAAGTTGATGCTGTTAACATTCGTTCAAGAATAGCCGTTTGACAAGTTTCTCGAAAGATGCAGTGGAAGGATTGGATCTGATCTCGGGAGGCAGGGCGTTCCAAATTCTTGGAGCAAGCAGGTGAAAGCACGGTTGTAAAATCTTTTCTTTTTGAATCTTGGTGGTTTCAAGAGTAGGGTGTGCGTACTTCTAAGGTTCCGGCCTGAGCCCAAAAGTTCAAGTTTATTTGCCAGGTAGATCAGGGTGTTGTAATGTAAGGCTTTATTGCTTAGGCAGGCTATCTTGAATCCGATTCTGGCTTCGATAGATAGCCAATTTAGTTGCAAAAGGTCAGGGGAGATGTGGTCATGCTTTCTAGAGCCCGTGTTCATGGTAGCTCTAAGTGGGGCCAAGCCTGCTTTGGGAAGTCCAGCAAGGGTCACCAGACCATATTCCAGTCTAGATATAATCAAGGATTGAACCCCTTGCCTGATGTCTTCGGGGGTAGGAAAGGCTTGATTTTCTTCAGGGTGTTAAGTTGAACGCTGGTTCCCCTAATAGCTGCACTGATGTGTGCTTGCATGTTTAAGTGTTTATCCAAGGTGATGCCTAAGGATTTGGCAGAGTCTACAACAGGGGTCTCCAAACCGGTCCTGGAGGGCCGGATCCATGACAGATTTTTAAAATAACTACATGTATCTCAATGGGGATATCCAAAAAATCTGGCATGGATCCGGCCCTCCAGGACCGGTTTGGAGACCCCTGGTCTACAACATGAGGGGTGCAGTTCAGAGCAGTGAGTTGTTTAAGCCAGTCCAGGGTAGGAGCCGAGTGATTGGGTGGGAAAATTTGAGAGTATTTAACAGCAGATTGTTCTGAGCTAACCATTGTAGGGTTTGTGCAAGTGCAGCATTTAGCGTTTTTATGTCCTCTTGAGAGGAGATCTTGAGGTACAGTTGCGTGTCATCCGCATATATGTGATACTGAATGTTAGCACAGTTCAGAATGACAGAAAGTGGTTCCATGAAAACGTTGAAGAGAGTGGGCGAAAGCGCGGATCCTTGAGGCACGCCGATCATGACAGGTGAACTGGATGCAGGGGGATGGTTAACTTTGATCCTTTGTGTGCGGTTATGCAGGAAAGAGGCAAACCAATTTAGGACCGGTTCCGAGAGACCCCTCCTGTGTTGAAGAAGATCAATCAGGTTTTCATGTTTGATGGAATCAAAGGCTGAAGACAGGTCCAGAAGGATCAGGAGAAAGGGACATTTTAGTCAAGGGATCTCAAGGCGTCATCTACAATGTGAGTTAGTGCCGTTTCTGAGCTGTGCCCTGTTCTGAAACCTGACTGATGTGGGTCTAGGAGTTGATATTTCTCTGTGTGGTTGCATAGCTGCGAGTGGACACATTTTTCGAGCAATCTAGCTAGAGTCATAATGCTGTTGATAGGTTGTTAGGATCAAACCGGTCTGCGTTGGACTTCTTAGGAATGGGACTAACTTGAACCACCTTGTGGCAGTCAGGTATCTTTCCCTGTAAGAGGGATTCATGAATGATTCTGGACCAAAGAGGGAGAATGGCTGAATTGAGCTCTTTAAATAACTTAGCAGGTAAAGGATCACTGAAATGGTTGGAGGGTTTAAGGGATGCCATGTTGTGTAGAAGCTCTGTGACATCTGGGAGGAGAAAGGAATTCCAAGAGGCGCTATTTTTGAGAGAACAGACAGAGGGCGAGGATATTGTGGAGGATTCAGCCAGCTCAGCTGATAATGCGGATATTTTCGGAGGCCTCAGTGTTGGGGTGACAGGTAGTAGCTCCAGCACGATTTTCCTTGTTTTTTTTCATAGACGTGAACTGTGAAATCATGCCCACTAGGAAGCAAGGATACCGGAGTAGAGATAGGGTTGGAAGAATGGTTAGCTTGTTCCTTGATGATTTCAAAGAGTTTCTTGGCTCTATTTTTGGCTCCATCCAGCTGAGTCTTGCAGTGGTCTATTTTAGCCAAGCGGATGTGTTTGTTGTAAGTACTTCTCACTTTCCTAAGTTGAGTGAGACTTGTGGTGGAGGGCGTGTTTCACCAGAGCCTCTCTGAGAGTCTAAGATTGCACCGCTCATGATTTAGGGCATCATTAAACCAAGGTTTGGATTGTTTGACTGGAATCCTTTTGAATTGCTTAGGTGCAATAGTATCAAGAATGTTAGATATCGTGTTTATGTAGTAATCAGAGAGATCATCAAGGTTGGTCACGTTGGGAGGGGGTTGTTGTCTATTTTTGGTGACTGAAGTTAGCAAATTTATGTTGAGGTCTCTCATATTGTGCGTCAGTTGTTTAGCTTTAAGGGGTTGGCCCTGTCTACCCAAGCCCTTTTCCAAGATAAGGAAGGGAATTTGAGGATAATCCGACCAGTCACAGAGTAGGATGTTGCCTATTTGTATGCTAATGTCTTTAGCAATGATAAGGTCGAGAGTGGCACCCTTATTGTGGGTAGGACCTTTACAGAGCTGCGAGAGGTTAAGGTCAGAGAGGAAAGCCTTAAAGGAACATACTATAGGATCATTTGACTCATTCTAACGAAGGTTAAAGTCTCAGAGGAAGATGTGGCAGAATTGGTCCGAGCTCGAGCTAATGAACTCCATGGTTTGCTCTATGAAGACAAGATTGTCACCCGGTGGATGATAAATTGAGTACAGCACAAAAACCTTCTTGCCTTTATTCCAGATTTCAATGACCATCTGTTCACAGGAGGATAACACAGAACATAGCGATTGTTTTATGGTGAGGTTGGAGCGATGAATGCATGCAATGCCCCCCCCCCCCCTGTTTTTAACAAGTCGATCGCTTCTGATAATGGCATAGTCAGAGGGGATTAAGATGTCGAGAACAGGGGAGGAGGTATCATTAAGCCAGGTTTCAGTGAGAATCAGTAGGTCCAAGTTTTGTTTGCGCAATGATGAGTTCTGAAATATCCGCTGCATGTTTCACAGCTGATCTACAGTTAAGTGGCATTGATTTGACGTGCAGGTTGGAGGTGATCACATCCTGATGAGAGGTGGTTATGTGAAGTACGTTTCCTTAGTTCACCGATCTCTGCTTAACACTTGGTTCCCTGTCAGGATCCGAGGTGATGGAGGAGATATTGAGAGTAGGGTAGGAGGAGGAGACAGTCCTTGAGTCAGTGTAAGAGAATAGGAGGGAGAGAATGTCCTCCTCGGATAGCTGAGGCAGGAGTCTATGGGGCCTAAAGTGATGGTTAGGTAAAGGCCTATATCTCCAGCTGGAATTAAGAGGGGAGTGGAAAGAGGAATGATTGTTAGCCGCTTAGGGCATATTCTGTGTGTTGAATTTACCGGGCCTCTGGGCGGAAATAGTAATCCAGAGCTTCTCCATCTTCAAGGAGAACTGTAGTATGCTCTGCACAATCTCTTTGACAGCCAAGAGATCCTGCTTGAGGTCAGCAATCTTCTCCTCCATGCAGGGCCTGTTAATGCCCATTTCCGCAGAACGAGAATGAAATGTTTAGACTGACTCAGCAGCGAGAGGGGTAATAGAGGGTTGAGTAGGATCTTTACCACAGTTACAGGGGGAGATAAAGTCATGCTTGAGACTGGAATCAGAGCCCGGTGTGGGAATAGAGGCAAGCAGAATGGATTTAGGAGAGGCAATAGGTGCAGCATGGAAGGCGTGAGAGGGTGAGTGCAGGTTACTGGTCAAAGGACTGCAGACAACATCTAGATCCAGAGCCCTAGAATTGGAAGATCCTGAGTCTAGGGGTAGAATACCAGTGCTATCCAGGTTGTTGGTGTTGGTGTGATGATCAGCATCCCAGTTGATGGAGTGTATAGTGGGTGATGAAGGAGACGCAAGATAAGAGGTAAGGTGTGGCAAAGGAGGGGAATTGCTAGGGACAGCAGCTAGGTGGGCGGTATTCAGGTCGGATATACCATAGCCCACGAGAGGCAAAATAGGGATGTCCGGGTTAAGGGTGTGGATAATAAACACATCATCCATGTTGTTGGAAAGATTTGTGCAGTGAGTAGTTAAAGATAGGGACGAAGGATAGGGGGAGGAGGAGGCGTCAGTCACAGAGGGAGCAGATATTGTGGGTGGACAGCTCTGATAGAGGGTGGTCGGGTTAGAGTTAGTTAGTGTGTTCTTAATCCTCAAAAAGACATAATCAAAACGCTTGAGGTTCAGGTCCGAGGCTTGAATAAGGATGTTCCCATTATTGTATAAGGAGACGGTCAGCTTAGCCTTAAGGGGATGATAATGTGGTTAAGCGGAAACCGTGAGGAGTTTTGGTCAGCTGTTTGGAGCGAAGCTCAGAAGTTACGGACTTTCTCCACTGCGCTCTTCTGTTAGTGTAAAAGATTAGGGCTGTCACTACACTGCCCTTCCTGGAAATATACGTCTCCGATATAAGCGTTTCAGGCCAACGCTTGAGGAGATTGTGTTTGAAGGTCTTCTTCACATTTTTCCACAGGTTGGGGGGTAGATAATCTTAAAAGAGTTCAAAGCAGTTTGAGCTATTAGGTTAGGGGAGTGAAAAGTGTGTTGGGCCATGATGAGTGCAGTGAGCAGAAGGAGAGGGTAACGAAAAAGACAGGTTCAGAGGAGAGCTATAAGAGAGAGGGGGGGGCTAAAAGGTAGTCCATAAAGAGGCTACCCTAGGAAGTAGAAGGGGAAAGGTAGTCAGCACGCAAGTGCATAATGAAAGCGCAACAGAGGGGATGAAGCAGTAAGCGAAGGAGAAGTGGACTGGGTTAGAGGAGCACACTAAGAGATAGGGGAGGAAAGGTAAGAAATGTAGTCCCCATAGAGGGGCGTTACGAAGTAGCAGTGGAAGAGTAGTCAAATAAACGGCAATCCTTTCAGGGGAATAGTGGACATGTACCTAGTGCTCCAGTGAGGCATCTAAAGAGTTCCATAACAACCTAGGCAATAATCTTAGCAGAACAAGGAGGAGCTGAGTGCGAATTGAAGAGGACCTTAGAGATGCCTGAGGGCTTCCTGTACTTATTTAGCAATCTAAAAAGGTGAGTGTAGGTGTACTGACCATACAGGAGCATCGAGCCAAGACACAGAACCAAACTGTGTCTGCAAATGAGAGGGCTGAGGAGGATGAATCCTTGGTTAAAGGTTAAATGCAATTAGAGGAAGAGCGTGGTACTACTTCAATGATTAAAAGTAAATAAAGGCTAATGGGTTCATCGTGGCCATTTTAAGAAGGGCCCAAATGAGCATAATTCAAGGGTGGGGATACCACCATTGCTGCCATTTTAGGTAAATCAAGGTTCATAGGATCATCCTGGCCATTTTAAGTAGGGCCCAAATGTACATTGTTCAAGAACCATTGGCTAACTTCACTGTGAGTGACTGCATTCTTCGCTTTCACAAGGATCACATCCTCACAAAAAATTGTTCCCTCAAAAGCCAGAAACTATCTTGGCAATTTGTGGGTTTTTTAAACTTTTTTTTTCTTGTTTTTAGCTATTTTTTGGATTTAATAGGCCCACATTTTCACCAAAAATTAAGTTTTGCAAAACCATGACAAAACAACCACTTATGAAGTCAAATGGTCAATGCCAGACCTCTTCGCTTTGCCAATGCTTGTTTTAATTAAGAATAAAACAAATAGCAGATGCATGCATCTGTAGGTGTCACAGACAGTCGGCTTGCAAAGAGACCGATTGTATCCAATGTGTATGTGTTGGTTTTGTATCCATTTCTTCCTCATGATTTTATGGCTTTCTTGTCTTAGTTACCTATCCAGTTTCAATGGCTTTCTTCTCCATTTTTGTGTTTGCCCCACTCATTGGGCAATTCAGTCTCACCGTGCTTTGGTTGGGTGAATTGTATTGTTCTGTGGCTGATATAGGGGGGGTATTTTCTTTCAGCATTCCATGGAAGTGTACCCCTGTCCTCCCTCTCTTCCCCATCTGCCCTACTTTTTACTTTTACAATATATATTTATTTAAATTTTGCAAGGGTACACTACTACCACTTGCTTGTCCCCATTTGCACGTCATCCCACGCATACTTTGTTTTTTAATTTACCATTTTGATTCAATGAAAATCATTCAAAGATTGCCCCATGCATATGTACAATGGCACCCTTTTACTCATTTTTCATACAGCAAAAAAAAAGCATTCAAAGATGGACTTCATGTCTGCACACGCACGACGGTCATCTAGGAGAAAAAAGGAGCATTGCAAACAAGTTTCATGTGTGAAATGTAACGACTTTGTCCATGCTTGTTAAAAATTGTGGGACTCGCTTTTTGATAATGTTGTTCAAGTTTCTTGCCCAAACATACTTAAGTTTAGCGCGCCTTCCACACTCACCAAGTTCTGAAATTAACCACCCATTGTTCATGGAATGAACTAATGCCAATATACTATTATAGGGTCTTGCCAAGTCGAACCCATATACGAGGGCCGGCACTACGCATGGGCAGTGTGGGCAGCTACCCAGGGCCTCACACTCAGCCCCCCACAATGGGGCCCTGCACCAGTTCAACACACCACAAGCCCTCTTGTACTCCTGCCATTCAATCGAAAGAACAGCATCTCTTTGCAATTGGGCCCCTCCATGGGCCTCTAACGGATGGTGTCCCAGTTGGAAGTAGACGCATTTTGCAGGTTTGTGCTGCCCATTCAGAGACACTGCGGGACACCCATTGTCAGCACCTTAGCGCCCCACAGGTTAAACTCTCAGCCCACAAGCAGTTCTATTACAGGACCGGAGACTTTGATTATGCTATCTCTTTCTTTTACTGTAAAATCACAGCAGCCAATTAAAACATTCAATTAGTTAACACAAACTACATTGTCCATGATGCTTTGCATCAGTCACGCCCTCTTAGCCCCCAATAAGAGCCATGAGCACAGTCCCATCATCCTCTTTCTTTGCTGCTCACAGCAGAGCTAAGTACTTCCTCCTGATATTGCTTTTATGGCAGCATTATGATTATTCTGTTTTGACAAGCGCTTTACGCTATGATTACTTTGCGTTTGCATGATTTGATGTATATACTCGTGCAGCCTCTTGGCTTAGTGGAGCTTTATGTTTTTTGATGTGTTTCTTGTTGCCTTAGTTGCACTTGGAACGCACGCGTCGCACGCAGAGATGGGGCTTTTGACCCGATTGCCAGCACTGCTGGATTGTTGTGTTTGTTACTTTAAGAAAGGCGCGTTACTCAGCGCGAGTGTACCGGACCGCTTCGGCAGTTGTTTTGGCCGGTTGTCGGCCGTGCGTTATGCGCACTGGTGTTCTGGGCTCCCCTAATCGCCCGTTCACAACGCAGGAGACGTGTGGTTCATGGCCGAAGTGCATAGCGCAAGTGAGCCCATTGGGTTCCTTTTGGGCTCGCGTTGGGCTGCGCACATCGCGATCGTCCCGCATTTTCACTGCGTTTCTGCCTGAAAGTTGGATTGGAGATGACGCCTGATCGGCAGCAACAAACATCACCTTGGGCGAGTGAGCACATGCTCCTTGTATATGGATTTTGGCTCCTGCGCCTATTACTGGCTGAAATAGAATGAGGGGGCTTGGTACATTTTGGCAAATGTTTAGAGTGTGCAAGTGGGCTGCCCCCCCATTACTCCTCCATTACTGATTGCATTACAATATTATATTGAGATTGATAATTACCATCTCACCACCTCCTTAAGAGTTAAGATGGATGAGTGGGTGAGATATGAGGACGATCAGGAGGATGTCTATTATGAGGACAGCAAGAAACTGTCCTTGAAGATAACATTGTGTAGGCTCTGGACGCCTCTATCCAATCCTCGGTGAACAAGGCTATAGAAATCACAGTACCAAACACTGTGCAACAAGCATTGGCAGCTGCACTTTAACCAATTAGTAAGCAGCTTGAAAGTTTTGCAAAACGCCATGGTTTCACTAAAGAGAAATCCAAGCTTACTCCTCCAACTTCAGGCGCGGCAAAAGAGAGTCAATGGCCACATGCTAGCACATTAAACTCATTACCCCCAGCACCGATGCGGGATCATGGGTATTCCACAGGTGACAAGGCAAAGAGCAAGCAGAAAGTCTATGCAGATACTGATACCACCAACACCGACACTGACACAACCACAACCGATGATGAAGCCCCTCCCAAGAAGAAGGCTAAGAAGGTGACTTCCTTCACTCTAGAAATACGACCCAATACTCCCTTTACCTTTAACCCTATGGATATCATACATCCCAGATCTTCAGATTGGGCTACGGTACCGGAAGTTACCGAGTACCTTCATGAGAACAAAGGTTTTGACAAAGAGTTCCGTAATCGGCTCAGATCTGAGTGTCCCCGGCCTGATTTACCAGACAAGGTGTCTGAGACTCCAGAGATAGACGTTAGTCTCCTCACCTTTCTAAAAAAGTTTGCAAAGGACCCCAGGAAGGGGATCGACCGCGCTTGGCGCATATGTCAAGACAAGCTTCTTGACGTCGTCGGACCTCTAGCAAAAATCATTGAGATGGCCCTGGTGGCCAAAGAGGCGGCGGCTCCGGTGGATCCGGATATCCTGGCAGGATGGACACAGAAGGCAATTTGTCTTTTGGGTAATGCCAATTTCGCCTTATCCACCGAATGGGGCAAATCCTTGCTTATGCGCATGGATTCCAATCTCACCGATCTTGCGGCCGCTGAGCCAGGACCACTCGCCGAGGGCAATCTCTTCGGAGACCATTTTGTGAAGGATGTATGAAAGTATGTGGGGACATTCACTTCACTTGACAAGGCGCAATCAGGCATTAAGCGTGTCTTCCAGCAAGGCCTTTTCAACAGGGCCGGATGAGGCAGGGGAAGCTCGTCAGGCCGTTTCTACAATCAAGGGCCCCCCAGAAGCGACTATGATCGTGGCAGAGGAGAGTGAGATTCAAATAGAGGGGTCACCTTCTACCCCACTCGTTGTCGTTTCAACAGACACCGGTTCCACTGAGGTGGTAACAGAGCAGGCTTCCAAGCACAAAATTCTTCAGGTAAGCGTGTCAGACATGTCTCCACTACCATTAGGGTGTCGAACACAATTCTTTGTTCACAATTGTAAAATCCTGACACAGGATGCGTGGGTAATTCAAACTGTTCAGGGGTTCCATCTGGAATTTTACGAAACGCCTTGTCAGAACACGTTCCCCAATCCTCTCCATTTTTCCTGACAAGAGTGCATAGACAACGAAATAGCCGAATTGCTGCGAAAGCACGCAATAACACCATGCAACAACAGGCCTCACAGCTTTTGCAGCAATGTATTTTTAGACCAGAAGAAGGGTGGCGGCCACAGTCTGGTTTTAAATTTGAGGGAGTTCAATCAGTATCGCATTTACAAACATTTTAAGATGGAGGGAATCCATCTATTGACGGATCTGGTAAAACAGGGAGATTGGATGGTCCGGTTAGATCTCAAAGATGCCTACCTGTCCATTCCCATTTTTCCTCTGCATCGACGTTCCCTTCAATTTCAATGGAAAGGTTGGTGGTTTGAGTATTTGGCCCTTCCTTTCGGGCTTTCCTGGGCTCCTTGATGCTTCACCAAAGTGATGAAGCTGGTGGTAGCTCACCTACGAGAGCAAAGGACGAGCATGATTATTTATCTGGATGACATTCTAATCATGGCACAGAGTCCAAAATTGATTTTGCAACATCTCCAAATGACGATGTCTCTTTTGTAGAGTCTGGGGTTTGTAATAAACCGCACCAAATCAGTGCTAACCCCGGCGCAAACAACAGATTTTCTGGGTTTTGTGATAGACTCCTCGAAGGCCCAATTGAGTCTTCCCAAAACGAAGATAAAGGATCTCAAGAAGGATATTACTCCAATCTTCAACAAACAAGTGGTTTCTCTCAGAGTCATTGCCAGAGTAGTGGGATTACTAGCGTCATCCATTCAGGCGATTTTCCCGGGACCGCTACATTACAGAGCACTGCAGAGGTTGAAAATCCAGCATTTACAGAAGGGTCTGTCTTATACAGACCTGGTCCCGTTGTCACAAGAAGTGAGGGAGGAGATGCAGTGGTGGCTGGGTCATGTGGAAGTGTGGAACAGCAGAGCAATATTCGCCTCACAGCCCGAGATTATCATCGAATCCGACGCCAGCCGATGGGGTTGGGGTTGGGGTTGGGGAGTGCGCTGCGGAGTTATCTCCACAGGCGGAAGGTGGTCTTCCCAAGAATTATCACTACACATAAATTTTCTTGAACTACTAGGGGGTTCTTTTGCAATTCGGACTCTATCTCCCAAGCAGACCTCATGTTGTATCTTTCTACGGATGGACAACATTTCAGCGGTAAGGTACATCAACAAGTTGGGAGGAACGAGATTGTCTCTACTAGTAGAGATGGCCAAGGATTATTGGCACTATTGCCTGAACCGTCAGATCACGGTAATAGCGGAATACATCCCGGGCCAGTCCAACCTGAATGCAGACTGGAATTATAGCGATTGGCAACTACTTCCGAGCATATGCCAATGGTTGCAGGACCTTTGGGGTCCTTGTCAGACAGACCTGTTTGCTTCCCGGCTGAACTGGCAGCTTCCCAACTTCTTCGGTTGGAGGCCGGATCCAGCAGCGAAGGCGACGGATGCCTTCCTTCAGGATTGGTCGGGACACTGAACTATGCGTTTCCACCTTTCCTTCTGATTCCCAGAGTGAAGTCACACATTTTCAAACAGCAAACAGAGGTGATTCTAGTGACGTCCCTGTGGAGATCGCAGCTCTGGTTCCTGGTGTTGCTGGAGATGAGCTGCGATCTTCCCAGGATGCTGTCGTGGTTGGAGGCCCTACTCCTGGGACCTCACAAGGAACAGTATCCATTGATTCTATCGGGGAGATCGTCGCTGATGGCATGGCGGCTTGCCGGCAACAGTGGGATATGCCGTGATTTTCGGAGACAGCCACATCTTTCATCAAACAAGCTTGGGCTCCTTCAACTAGGAAATGGTATTCCTCAGCCTGGAAAGGCAGGATGGGTTGGTGCCTGGAATGGCACCTGGATCCCGTTGGGGCAGACCTACCTGATATTGTAAATTTTCTTTCGGATAAGGCAGCCGAGGGTTTGGCTTATCGTTCAGTGAATAACTTTAGATCAGCCATTTCGGCGGGCCATAGCCAGGTAGACGGGAAAACGGTTGGGATGCACCCAATGATATGTAAAGGGCATTAGGGTGGCTAACCCTCCTAAACCTAAGTATGCGAGCCTATGGGATGTCTCCTTAGTCATTTCTCTCTTTAATAGCTGGCCAGCGAATAATCTTCTATTTAGGAAACAGTTGTTTGCCAAATTGGCAATGTTTTATGCATGTCAGCTTGTAGGCGTTCATCGGACGTGCGGGCCTTGGACATTACAGGTAGAGTATTTACTCCGGAAGGAGTTTCCTTTACTATCACAGGAAGTACAAAGACTCTCTCAAGACACATTGAGTATAATGTGATCCTGATGATATGATAAAAATATTTGTTGAGCGCGCATTCACCAGCGGTTTCCTGGCGCTTAGGCAGAGAGGCATTGACAGAAGCAGCGGGGGGAACTAGTTGTAGGCCTGAGAGAAAAGCCATGTTTTAAGTGATTCCTAAACTGGGCATAGGAAGGCATTTGGCGCAATCCTAGCAATGACAATTTATGTGTTGTACAATGTTTAAAAACATATGAGGAATGTACTCGTTCTTTGAGACCAGAGGGTTCTACTCAACTTCTAATTGCTTTGCAAAAACCCTTTAAGCCTGTGTCTGCTGCGACAATAGCCAGATGGCTTTGTTATGTTATGAAAGAAGCTGGTATTGACATTCGAATGTTTGGTACACATTCCGTGCATAGTGCCATGCCATCAAAATCTTATATGTTAGGTTCTAACATTCAAAACATTATGCGTTGTGCTGATTGGTCTTCTGAATCAACTTTCAAAGTATTTTATTATAAGCCGGTGGGAGATATAACATCTGTTCTTTTTGATAAGCGTTAAACTAGCATAATCCGAAGCCTCCGGTCCTGTAATAGAATCAAAAATTTGCAAGCATTCGCGCCAAGAATTTTCAATTCTATTAAGGACACAGAGGCAAGAATTATCCCGGCTATGTTACAATATCATTTTTCATGCTTACCCCCCCGTTGATGATGTAATGTTGATGATTTTCACAATAAGCAGAAAATACGGGTTGTTCATATTTTCTTCTAGGAACAGATGGGAAATCCGAATAAGAAGTTTCTTCACGTTGAAGTCTATTGATGGGTCTTGATTTCCTGTTAACTTCCATGTTGGAGGACGTTATTGAATCATTTGTTGACTTAGTGGACTTTTACAGTTTGAACAAAGAAAGAGGATGATGGGACAGTGCTCATGGCTCTTATTGGGGGCTAAGAGGGCGTGACTGATGCAAAGCATCATGGACAATGTAGTTTGTGTTAACTAATTGGCTGCTGTGATTTTACAGTATAAGAAAGAGATAGCATAATCCTCGCCTCCGTGTCCTTAATAGAATTGAACATTCTTGGCGCGAATGCTAGCAAATTTTTGATTCTCACACCTTCAGCCCAATATCAGCTGTAAAAGAGGTGCTTGTAGGGGGCAGAGAGGGGAGCTTCGGCCCAGGAGAAGTCTGAACAAAGCAGCTCTGGAGCCCTGAATATGTCATGTATGCAAATTAAAGGGGCCTCGTATATCCCCTTTTGGCCCAGGGCCCCAAAAATCGGAGAACCGGCCATACCATATACATTTTCCAGTCTCGCAAGAGAATTCTGGTTTCCCTAACTTGGTAAAAAAGTGTACACGAGCTTAAAACTGAAGTTGATACCACTGTCTTTTAATGTTGTATTGCTCTATACCCACTGGATATACTATGTTAATTCACATCAGTCCTCACATTTAGTTTTATTGAATTTGTTCACAAAACATGTAAAGCGCTCTACTTTCGGGACTAACTTACTAAAACTCATAAATTAATAAACAAAGCAGAAAACAGAAGGCGGACGATTAGTCTCAAATACAGATCTGGGAGCTCAGCGCAACCCTCCTCTATACATATTTGGAGGAGATTTACCTCTTTCACCTTTTTATCAAGACGTTCCAAAAAGTGCCGCTTCCGACAACAGCTGCCCGTATCCTTACATACTTATTTTGTGCAGACAGCACTGATCGCATCTTTGATTTCAGTGGACGGTAGACAGGGCATTGATGTTGTTCTTCCATGTGACGGTTAGCTAGAATCACAGGAATTTAAATGACAGGTTCCAGCGTTTCACAGTTGACGCACCTTTCATATCTCTGCGTTGGCTCTAAGGCACGCGGGCAAGTCGTGGCTGATGCTCTGTTTTCTTAGAGAGCAACAACGCTCGCTCTAATAATGGGATGTGTCATCTTTAACTATGTACGTTTGTCCCCGGGTTGTAAAGGTACTGTAAAAACCAAACGAATGCTTGGCCGGGAATATTTTACTAACGTACATTGCAACTGTTTGTGTTTGTTTTTTTACCAGTAATAATACCTTATGGTGATTAACGTCACTCATCGCTATTTCCTTACCTAATGCTTCAGTCAAATATTTTCTGTGCGTGGATTCGTAGGTGATAAACCCTCTCCTAGCTTAATGCAGTGCCCAGTCAGTACATTGTAAAAACACATGAGGGAAATCTGCCTAAGTCTGTAGCTGCACCACCCTGAGAGTCAAGAGGTCTGTGCTTATACCATGGTCTTTTTAGCCATTATGACACCACATTGCACCTTATCTCCCTCGATAGGCAAACTAAGTCCTTAGGATTAGGAGCTCTGTGACCCTGAAGCTGCAGTGGGGTAGATAGGGTGCCATGCCCCCAGTGCAAGCAGGTAAAAGGCTCCCACAAATGAGGGTTGTGTAGTAAATTGAAGCAGTAATCAGGAATCAGTGGCCCCCCTCAGATCTCAGGGCCCCGGTGCCACTGTACCTTCCGCACCATTGATAGCCACGCCCCTTTATACCTAGCCTCCTCTCCCATGACTCGTCTTTTGTCTTTCAACAGAGAGAGGGACATAGAAGGGCAGAAAGTGTGTCAGGGACAGAAGTACCGCGAGAGAAGGCAATAGATACAGGGAAGGAGAGGTATATATCTACGGTATGTAGATAGGAATGGACAGAAAAACAGGTGCAGGTAAATATTAATATAGTATATATAGGTATAGAGACACAGAGATAGACAGACAGATAGGACTAGACAGATAAGTATAGTATAGCTAGATAGGTGAGAGATTGAGATAGATTTGAAAGGTGGAACGTCAACATATGAACTAAAAGCTTCACTCCTTCCGGGCACGCACGCCAGGAGCCTGTCTTCCTCTCTGTGACTGTGCCCTCCAGCCCTCAGCCTCCCAGACCCCCTTCTCTCCCGCCAAGAATAAACAGTGCTCTGCCAGGCCACAGGCAATCACTTACAAAAACATCTCTAGCCATGTGCCGGTGCAGGGCAGGTCGGGCAGCCTACCACTTTGGGCCCTGGTGCCACTGCACTTGCTGAACCTTTTTGTTCAGTACCTTCAATCCAAAGAAAACAGTGC
Organism: Lissotriton helveticus; assembly: GCF_964261635.1. Classification (NCBI taxonomy): domain Eukaryota; kingdom Metazoa; phylum Chordata; class Amphibia; order Caudata; family Salamandridae; genus Lissotriton; species Lissotriton helveticus. Next base: position 1,596,400,970 of record NC_136067.1, read on the forward strand.
AGAACGTCTCCTACAATACATCACTGGGTAGAAAAAATCTCACCAACACTTTTTGGTGAAGTGGACACCAGTCTCGAGTTTATTAATTCAATATGTTAGAAATATTAAAATGACCATTAAAAAACAAAATAAGAGATGCTATAACTCCAAAATTTCAGGCAGATGCCTAGAACCATCAAGGGCAACAGCCTTTTTTGGCTGCCAAAGCATCTGTTCTTCACGTGCATCTGCCAACCTGTGTACCCCTGCCTGCAAATGCCACTTGAGCCAAGTGAAAGTTGGACTGTGATATTTAGGTTCTATAAACTAAGCTCGTTTGTATTAGTAGCTGAACATACAATACAGTTTGTGGGCGCATGCATGCAAATGTGTATGTGGTTGGTATCGGATAGTGCAAATCTAGCTGAACACAAGAAATAGGAAGCAAATTTCAACACAAAATACAGATAAATTATTCTGAATAAGTTAGGTACTTCTACAAAATGGCTAATATCAAATGTGCGCAGCCAATGAACAACCAAGCACCTGATCATCTGAAATTGAGAAAGGACTAAAATAAGTCATTTTGATCCCCATTTTTCCTCTTTCTGCAATATAAAATTACAAAAATGCTCACCAAATATCATTAACAAGTTTGATTCTAATCTCCATACGATAACACCTTCTCCAGTAAAATTAAATACATAGGGCCATATTATCAAGAACAGGCGATAAAATTATCTTCGTTTTATCGGCAGGAAACTGCCACTAAAGCGGCGATAATGGGCTTGATAATATGCCCTTGTGAATTCCCATAGCAGCCCAGGTTGTGTTAACCTGGGCTGCACACAACCTGGGCTGCTATGGGAATTCACAAGGCCATATTATCGAGCCCATTATCGCCGCTTTAGCGGCAGTTTCCTGCCGATAAGCGGCGATAATTTTATCGCCTGTTCTTCATAATATGCCCCATAATTTCTTGGCCCCCGCACATCCAAACCTAGTATTTATTTAGTCTTCCAGATAACATGCCAAACCCTCTTTGGCCCCTCATCAATGTTTGTCTGGTAATGTATTTAAAATTATAATGCTTTCATTCTACTGCAACATTTTATCCAGAACCACGATGCTCCTCGGAAATCACTCATGCAAAAACTCACTGTCTGTCATCCCATCAATGAATGCAACAATCCTGCATCATTTACTGTACGTACCTATAAAGTGTCTCCACTGAATGTAACTGAAATTTGCTGAGGGACTGGAACAATCTAATAAGTATTTTGTGTTGCACTCATCTTACAATTTATTTTGGGTATGGGAGACAGGCTGGTGTAAAAATGGAGCAGTGGAGGGAGGCAGCCTCTGCTACACTGTAGACTCCAGAGTTCCACCTATGTGACTAGGATTTTTCTGTGAACCACTGTGAGTTTATTCAGATGCTTTTCTTGTTTCAATAACAATGCTACGTGGGGATATCAGCATCACAATCAAATACACTTTGATAAATGGATGTCAGATTCCCAGAGTTAATACGCGGTGCGTCCATTGGGGCGTAGGGGCGTAGCCCCACTAAGCCCTGGACGCACCGTGGCACTGCAGCTAAGCTTACCAGGCAGCAAACATAATTATTACACAGCGGGCGCGGGAGGGACGACACGGATCATGTCATCAATGTCAGGTGCGGTCGGAGTGCGCAGGGGGTGGGGGGGCGGGGCTGCTGGTCTGCTGCAGCTGCTTGAGTGACAGTCTGCAGCAGGCCAGCACTGTGCGCATGAGACTACCGGGCTGAGACTTGCCCGCACATGCGCCGACGCCAGCAAAACACTTTAGGCATGGAGAAGGGGCCGGGGGTGCGGCTTCAACCGGGCCGGGTTTTCAAAGGCTGCCCAGGGCGAGTACACAGTGTGCCCCCCTAGCCAATCCTGGTGCTGCATGCAGCGCCAGGATTGGCTGGTCCACCGCGCAACATCCATTATTGGATGCCGCGCGTGGGTGGGCGGGGGCAGAGTGGCGCGTCCCTGGGCAGGAGGAAGCAAGCAGACCCCGGCGAGAGCCCCCCAGGCCCGGTGTGTGACCCCCCCCCACAGCCTCCCGGTGCCAGTCGTCCCCTGGAGGGGCTGCGAGACTCGAGGAGCAGCAGAAGTTGTGGAAAGTTTAAGTTTCCAAGAAGATGCCGAAGACGGTGAGTGCGGCGATCGGGAGAGGGCCGCACCACTCCCACTGATAGCATTTCAAAGCTTCACCTGTGCGAGCTTATGGGAAGGGTGGGAGGAGAGTAGAACGCCGCATGTGCAGGGTCAAATGAAAGTGGAAGTGTGCACATGTGTGAGCTAACGAGACACAAACTACTGTAACTACACACCTGTATGAAACGATGACAGGAAACACAGCGCATTAAAACACTTCCTCTGGAGCTTTGCGTTGCATGAGCTGAAGCTGGATCGGTGCACCTGTACGAGTAAACGAGACTGGGGCACTCTGCACATTTAAGCTATGAAAACCGCCACACTGCACATGCATAAGGCTAGATTTGTATACAAACTGGAACATTGCACACATATGAGTCAACGAGGCATGAATGTTGCACATGTTTGAACTAATGTGACTGGAGCACTGCAATGTATTAGTCAACGGGACTGTAACAATACACTTGTATGGCTAAAAAATACTGGAATACTGCAAATGCATGAGCTACCGGACGTACATTAGGCCACACGATAGAGTTACTGGGGAACTATCGAGACTGGGGAACATTTCAGGTGCATAATTTAACAGGACCGGAACTCTGCTCGCGTGCAAGCCGAGAATGAAGCACTGAATATGTATGATCTAACCTGGCGTGGAGCAGTGCACATGCATGATTTTAATTAGACTAGAACACTGCACGTGTACGAGCTTGTGCGAGTAGGTATGAGATAACCAGGACAGGAACATTTGACATGTATGTTCTATTCAGAGTGAAACACTGCAAACGAATAAGCTATGCAGATTAAAATGCTGCACATATATGAGCTAGAGAGAATAGAACACACGACAAATGTGCAAGCCGAGACGGATACACACTGAGTAGCTATGAGTTAGTCAACAGTATACGTTTAGATAATCAGACTGGAGCACTGCACATGTACGGGCTGGAACTGAAAAACTGCGTAAATCTGAGCTAATGATCCTGGGGCACTGCGGATGTTTGGGCTTGTAACCGTAAGGCCCGTCGGTGATGCGAGCCCGTCTGCAGCGGTCCCGGGCCCCACCCGATGACTCTTGCATTATTATAACATCTGGGCGCCCCGCCACCACTGGCACTGCTGCACTGCGCCTGTCTCAGGACAGTCTCAGAGGCAGAAGCTCCCCGGGACAGAGGTAAGTGCCTTGTGTGCGGTGTGCAGGGGAGAGGCGCTGGATTCTAAAGCTGTGGCACTCAGTCCAGGGACTTTTAGAGCATATGTAGCCATATGCACTCGGCTCCCGGCTGTGGATCGATGCATGGATTCTGTTTCATATCAGAAGTCTGACTAAGAACTGTAGATTGGCACTTGCGCACATACGGGCGAATTACATATATGGAAAGATGCATTGTGTTTTGCACCCGTTGTGACACTTTTCACACCTAGCCCGTGTTAATGAGACAGGACTTACTTGCAGGTGAGTCTAAACTAAGAGCGTGACGCATGCCCAGCAGCCCCTGCGGTGCACAGGTAGGGGGTGTAGGTAGAGCCCTCCTCCCCCCTCTATTCATACCCCAGGACTGTGATTATCTGTGACATATGGGACTCTCAGGCGCCCCTTCACACACTCCACATGGGACTCATCATTGTTACAGTCCCCCTCTGATCGCAATGAAAACCGTCCAATTTCTACAGCAGGTGACGAATCCGCAGGCGAATTCACCGGTGGAATCCCCACCACCACGCAATGCCTCTGGTGGAATCCACACCATGCCTCCGGAAAATCCACACCACCACGCCATGCCTCCGGTGGAATCAAACCATGCCTCCGGTACAATCCACACCACCACGCCGTTCCTCCGGTGGAATCCCCATACCATGCCTCCGGTGAAACGCACACCACCAGAGGGGTCCTGTGACAGATAGGTTACCGGCCGCATCAGAGTCTAATAGAGTATCTGCTGCACACATAAGCATTATTTTTCTCTCATCTGTTGCAGGATGAAATTAAAAAAACTATTGTTCCTTTAATGTGCATGGCACAGCGAAAAAACGAGACAATGGCGTTGGTCTATCGTGGTCATGCGGATGGTCTTAATTATGCCAGCCACCTTTATTTATTAAGACAATGGTGGCCGACAAAAAACACCTCACATAATAAAAGATTGCCAAAACACTCACTAATGGGCATGTCCTCGTCTTCTAGCTGGCTTTGTTGTCCTGATGTTATCTATGTGTCTTGTGTTATCAGTTCGTTCGATTGCATGCCCTCAGTTTTTGTTATAGGAGGCATGTGTCTGGCTAGGATGTCCACACAAGGCATGCTGAATGGTGAAAATCATGATGGGGTCTGAGGCAAGGTCTGTTGCAGCTTAGTCATCAGGATACTAGTTGTCTGGGTGTTCCAGCACGTAAATGCTACCAGTAATGTTAAGAAGGACAATGGTTGAATGGTGGACCATGCCATGACAATGGTTAAGTTCTCCACACTATGCTTGTTTTCATCCTTTAAGGACTGAGGTGAGGGTGTGAACCACCACAGTGATAATATGGCTCAGACTTGTGCCTGAGGGTAGAGATATAGGACCTGTTCTGGGTGAAGAGTTGGTGTATGGTATAGTGTTTACCACTGCTTACCTTTATGGGGTCCTGCATAACCTCATTGAAATATGTTGTTTGTGGTTGTGTCCCGTTGGTGGACTGGCTTTGGATGTGGGCTATATGAAGGAGAGTCTGCAAAGGCTTGGCCTGTGTTACCAGTATGAGTGTGTTTGAGGTGAATGTCAGCATTAAACGAACTAGATAGGTATGGTTTTGTCAATCTCTGTAACCATGGATCTGTGAGATGCTTTAGATAACAGTTTACGGGAGGGTCTCCTGCAAAATGTGAACACTTAAAGATCAGGGGTTGTCTGTGGCTTGCATGGTTTTTGACAGCTTGTCTATTGGCACCATAACCAGATGTCATACAATTCATTAAAAGTGAACTTACAAATGGTAAGAGACAGTAACCCATCAAGTCAATTTTCAATAATTCAGGATTTATATAGCGCTGCTAATCACCTGACAGGGTATGCAGGTGCATGCAGCTCCCTGAATGCTCATTCGAACAGCCAGGTCTTGAGGGCCGTTCAGAATTCAGAAGTGAGGTGATGGTCCGGAGCTGCATGGGGCGGTTGTTCCAGGTCTTTGCTGTGGAGTAGGAGAAAGAGCATCCTCCACTTTTGCTTCGGTAGATGCAGGGAGTGTGTGCACGTGATAGGAAGGCAGAGTGTAAACCTCTTGACTTAGCTACCATTCAGGATAAGATCACTCAATGATTAGCCACAGGATTAAACCATATTGCCAGGCCCAGACTGATACCAATTATCTCAGAATGTCTGTGGTTGTAGCAGTTGATATTGGTAATCCTTCTTTGGTAGGCAACACTCACCTGTTGTACTCCTAGCATTTATTGGAATGAGATCAATGCCATGCAGACAAACGTTTTATGTTATTCATTTAGGTAGGGATTTGCCTGTAACCTAAGCTGTATCTTTCTCTTTCCGCTGCTAAAATGATCATACACATGTTTTTTATTCTGCCTGTGTGTGAACCTACAAATTGGGTCATTCCATTAGTTGAAGCCCGTACAAGTATACTCTACACATAGAATATGTTTAAGGCAATGTTTGGGTGGGTATTTCATTTAGGGGCATTACTTTGACTATGAATGCAGAGCTCCTCAAAGCCTCGTAGTCCGTGTTATCCATTTTAATCCCCTGGTTACTGAGATGTGGTGGCCTTAGGAAAAATTGTAATAAAGTTTTTATAAAAGTCAGTCAGACTGTCTCAAGGTAGTCTTCACGCAATTGATCCTAAGACTTGACTACAGGGTGTGAGAGTGAGGCAGATTTCCTTCTGGTAGTCTTCATTATTCCTAGTCCTAATATATACCTTTCGTCCCTGTCATTACTAGTGAGGAATACCAAAGAAATCGGCCTTCATATCGAACATAAAGGCAACATACATTTTATCAGGGCTCACCCCATGAATTTTTCATGTCATACATTTTTAGATTACCATAGTGTTGGAAAATACCATCACCAATGTTCCTCCCTTCAACATCCAAGCCTTGCGTCTATAATGAGTCTGTAATGAATTAAAAAAAGTGTGAGGTGTGTGAACAGTGGAAAATGTAAATCGCAATGGTATATAACCTGTTTGTGCCCATGGCCACTCTGGTGTATTGGCTTTTGAATTTAGTTTGATTCTTGGTGCCTAATAACATGTACAACTTTCTCCCCAATTCCAAAATGCCTCATCATTAGTTGTCATCTTGTCTTGTATTGTGTCCATGTTGTACACAGGCCTGCTCAGCTTTCTGGTTTCTGATGTTTACAGCCTCCTTCTCATGTTTGGCCTCTCTGAGTGAGGTTTCACAAATGACTAGGTCAGCATCTGAGACTTTATATTCGTTGTATCTTTTTCAAAGTTATTTGTTGTTCCTTTCAGGAGAAGGCTGTGCAACTGCTAATGAGAGTTTTGGTTTCTGTTATGTGTGCCTCATTCGAAGCAATATATGTAGAAAATATTTAGGTCATGCAAATTGGGGCGTGGTTTGCCTTATTTGCTCATTGCTAGGGGGGTTGTCCATGCTTTCACAGTTTTGTACTCTGATTACTGTGTCGGATAAACTTGTGCAGACTTCCAGAAAGAGTGCAGGGGGGTAGAGCAGGCCCCTGAACCCACTGTAGGTACACAACTGCACTCGTACACTCCAGCCCTGGCCGAAAGCCAGATTTGGGAGACTCGAGGCCCCTCATGACACACTGCAGGGAGCCCCCATCATTTTGGATGAGTGGGTTCATGCTCTCTTCCAACAGGAAGTGTGCTTCTCTTGGGTCATTTATATGCCAAGTTTAGCTGGATCAGGACTCATCTGGTGTGCAAAGGGGCTGCACATTTCTTTCAAACACAAGCGTTCTTTATAGCTTTCAACTGTGTTGGGCCAGAGGATGCTATACTCAGCTTGTAAGTGAGAGCAATGCTCACGCTCCTCCTGTTTTATTGGGCTGCTCAGATTATTGATAAACGTCACCTGTACACACTCTGCAGTGAATGTGCTATGAATAGGCGGTGCTTTGGGTGTGAGTGAAAGAGACTGCTTATTAAAAGTTAATAGGTTGAAAGTTGTTAGAAAAACAGAACCGATGCCAAAGCAGTAAAATCAGGTCATCTTCAATTTAATGTGACTAAACAGCACACAATGGCTGCCACAGTGCCACCAGATTTTTGTGGGCCCGCTGCTTCCATCTTTCCCTTAGCCTGTAAGACTACACTGCTTCAGAGTTGGCCTTGCTACAATATTTATGGTTTTGCGGTTTTGTTGGTGGGATGTGCTCACTTTTGGGGTACATCTAAGATGTAAACAAAGACGGACTGTAAAAACTGGCTGCAAGTACTTAGGCCTCAAACAGCCTGACAGCAAGCTCCCTGCAGGAACACAATCTGCATGAGTGTGTGTGTCTGTGTGTGAGTGTGTGTGTCTTTGTGTGTATGCTAGATCCTTTATTTGCCTTTTCGAAAGTCTAGGTATGTGTGGTAGCGAGCTGGCACCTCACGTAGTGACTGTGGAGAGTGGAATCTATCTAGATATGTGTGTGTTAGCGTGTGTGTGTGTGTCTCTGTGAGTGTGTGTGTGGATTGATGTGTGGATGTGTGTGTGAGTCTGTATGTGAAAGTGTGTCTCTGTGTGTGGGCGTGTGTTTGTAATGTAATAACTGCACTTTCACAATAGCTTTATTAACCTTCTTGCTTTCTCAAATTTGCTTGAAAATGCACGATTTTTCTTCTCTGTTTTAAAAAATTTCCGAACCCCCCTTATGGGCAGAAAGGCACAAAAAACGAGTGGGACAGAGGGCAGAAAGGCACAAAAACGAGTGGGACAGAGGGCAGAAGGGCACAAAAACGAGTGGAACAGGGGGCAGAAAGGTACAAAAAATGAGTGGGACAGAGGGCTTTGTAAAGGCTGTCTCCCAACTGCTGTGCAACTTCTTCTACTCTTAGAGCTGAGATTTTTCTTCTTTTTTTTCAAAATTTTCTTGGGGGAGTTTATCCCCCCAAACACCCCTTAAGGGATTCGGGCTCGCTCGCTGCGCTCGCACGCTAAGGTGCTGTACGCAAATCACTTTGCGCCCCACTACTTTCAAATGTCACCCACCGCCCCTGCCTGTTAGACCTGTCATCTTAGGGTTGTCTTCCTACCTGAAGCTCAAGCATCGGGTGATTTCTCTTGGAGCTATTAAATGTTTTAGGAGGACAACCTCCTTTACAGATATCCTAAGGTTCCTAGGATCAGGAATTCCTCAGATGCATTCTGTGGGACTTGTGTAACCTGCCAGGCCAGTGGGAAGACAGTTTAGAGGACAAAAGCCCCCTTAATCCTTTATCAGTTGTTGGCACACCCTTTGAGCTGATGGGCATCAAAATTGTTGGGCCTATGGTTCCACAGTCTGCACCTGGCAACAGGTTTGTCCTTGTTCTGGTGGATCATGCCCCTAGGTACCCAGAGGCAATCCCTCTGAGGACCATGATTTCATCTGTGGTGACAAAGGCCCTAATGGGGATTTTTACCTGAGTGGGTTTCCCCAAGGAAGGTGTGTCTGATTGGGCACAAACGTCATGTCTGCATACATTCAGTCAATGTAGAAGGAGTGTAGGGTAACCCAAAATGTCTCCCTTCCATACAACCCACAAACAAATGGGCTTATTGAGAGATTCAACAAGTCCTCCGAAGGGCATGATTAGAGGCCTACCTGAGACCCAGAGGAATAAGTGGGACATTTTCTTTCCATGCCTGTTGCTTGTTTACAAGGAGGTACCACCTAAGGGGGTGGACGTTAGCCCCTACGAGCTGTGAATTGCAGCCTGTGCAGAAAGTGAGGGTTATGGAACCTGTGGAACCCAGGACCCTTCAGGACAGTTGGACTGGGCCCTTAGAGGTGTTTAAGATGAAGGTTTAAGGCCACCTGTTCCGACCCCACTCACCTGATAACACAGGTATTACAGGAGCGAAGATGGTCCGAAACACCCCCAAAATTCCAAACCCCCTAAGTGACAAAACAACAATCACCCAAGTGGGCAACGCAACCGGGGAGGAACCGGTAAACGTTAAATATTCAGGGTAACACAGGGATTCATCTGGCCATCCTCTACACCACAGGCATACCACATCTCCAGAACAGGAGCATACTGCAGTAGGAAGAAAACAAAAGAGATAGCAGGTTTTTACAAATGCAGGATAGACCTCCAGGAGTAAACAATGATATACCCAAAATGCCCCTTCCCTTTTGGTCCCTCACATACCCAATATGAAATATGATGTAGCTCTAATGATGAACTTCAGATGTCTTGAGGAGAGAAAAGTAAATGGGAAATGGGTAAGGAAGTCCACAAGGACAGTTCAAGAACAACACCGGTTTCTTCCAAATTGCGGGGAAAAAAGGAACACCTCCAAAATACAAGTGTAAAAAAAAAACGTTAACAAATCCCTACACAGTGTACTGAAATAACAAAATCAATAAAAAAAATATGGACGATATCTTGCCTGGGGTCCAAAAAATATCCACTGATAGTTTGAAGGCCCTGCAAGAGGATTCCAAGAAAATCCAAGTAGAAATTGTGGAGGAAACGAAGTCTCACGAAGAGTCTGCTCTAGCCGGATAACAGATCAATCCAATATCGTAAGGAGAATCCAGTAATGGGCCAAAAGGGAAAAAAGGGGATCCAGCAGTAGAAAATCACCAATGGAGCAAAGGAAAAACCAGATCCAAAACGCCAGGACGCCAGGATAGCACAGGCCAAAGTACTTCCGGGGTCGAAAACCGGAAGAGAACCCAAGCAAGTAAAGGAGGGAGCAGAGGCCTTAAATAGTGACCAAGGCCCTACCCCTCTACCAATCGCAAGGCAGAACACAAGAAAAATACCTGCCCACCTACCCAGCGTCAGGAGGGAATTCCCGCCAGAAGAGGGGCCACCCCCTAATCCTGCCCGCAGTGTCCCGTTGACCAGAATCTACCCGCAGCGTCACCACCCACAAGGTCCCGCCCAGAATGGGTCCTGCAACCTACACTACTGCAAACCCCGCCCACAAGCTTCCTGCCGCACCCGCCTGTGAACGAGACCCGCCCGCACTCACCCGCAAAGGAGACCCGCCCGCACCCACCCACAAAGGAGACCCGCCCGCACCCACCCGCGAAGGAGACCTGCCCGCACTCACCCTCAAAGGTAAGAAGGGAAAGACATACAAAGCACTGAGACCGCAACACCACCTACCTGGTGGACTTTAGGACCCCCAGGCAACCACACAGGATGCTTCATATCAATCACCTCAAACCTCACTTTGAGAGGCCTGAGATCCCCATGCTACTGGTGACAGGTGGAGGGGAAGAGGAGGAGAGTGAACCTCTCCATGACCTCTTAGACTCCAGAGAGAAAGATGGGTCTGTGGAAGGAGTAATCATTTCCCCCAGCCTAACTCTTGAACAGCAGAGAGACTGCCACCAAGTTTTTGTGCAGTACTTCTCTCTTTACTCCTTTATTCCTGGGACTACCCACCTGTTTACCTATGATGTGGACAAATGGGATAACCTCCCTGTTAAGAATACATCTTACAGGTTGTCGGATAAGGTGAGGGCCAGCATTAAGAGTGAAGTCTCTAAAATGCTGGAGTTGGGGGTGATAGAACCTGCCAGTAGCCCCTGGTCCAGTTCTGCGGTTATGGTACCAAAAGCTGCCCTACCAGGCACCACACCCGAAATTAGGGTCTGTGTGGATTATAGAGGGCTAAACTCAGTGACAAAGGCAGATGCTCATCCCATCCCGAGCTGATGAGCGTATTGTCAGGTTAGGGGTTGCCCTGTACTTAAGTATCATTGATATTATATCAGGGTAGTGGCAGATCGCCCTACAGAAGGTGCCAAGGAGAGGTCAGCCTTCGCCACTCCAGAGGGCCACTACCAATTTTGTGTGATGCCCTTTGAACTCAAAAATGCTCCTGCCACATTCCAGGTGCCGGTGTACCAGGTCCTTGTTGGTATAGAGGCCTTCCCAGCTGCCTACCTGTAATCAGTAGCAGTTGGAAGGACTTCCTTTTTAACTCCAGGAAGTGCTTCAAGCCCTGCAACAGGCAGGACTGACTATCAAGGCCCGTAAGTGCCAGATAGAGCGGGGGCTGAGATGTACTTGGGACACTTGGTAAGCAGGAGCAAAGTATGGCCCATCCAGGCCAAGATATAGACTATCATGGCCTGGGAGATGCCCCAAAAACCCAGAATGAGATCAGAGCATTCTTGGGCCTCACTGGCTACTACATGAGGTGTATCAAGGTATATGGCACCACTGTTGCCCCCTTCACAGAGCAGCCCAGAAATGTGGTTTGGACAGTGGCATGCCAAACTGTATTTTACTCCCTGAAGCAGGACATATGAACAGCTCCTATACTCAGGGCTCCTGACTTCTCAAAGGAGTTTATAGTTCAAACAGATGGTTCAGAACATGGCATAGGGGCAGTGTTGTCACAGCTAAATTAAGAGGGCCTGGACCAACCTGCAGCCGTAATCTCCAGGAGGATACTCTCCAGGGAACAGAGGTGGAGTGAATCCAAAATTGTTGGGGTGGTCCATATCCCTACAGGGTATCAACTTCAGGGAAGAACACAGCCCAGGGGTAGACCAGGCCAAGGCTGATTGGTCTATCCAGGTTCGAACCCCAGAGGTTGAGTAGATCTCCCCACTCTCAGTGGAGGGGGGGGCACGTGTTAGACTTGTGATTGTTAGGTTGGTCTTCCTCCAAACTTTTTGGCTGCTTACTTCCACTTTTTGCTGTATCTTTTTATTGGAATTAGGACTCTGAGCACTTTACCACTGTTCAACAGTGCTAAAGTGCATGTACTTGTCTCCTAAACATGGTGACTTTGGTGCATACATGATTGGCATATTTAGTTTTCCTATAATTCCCAAGGCCTGTGATCTACCTACTACTAGTGGGCCTGCAGCATTGGTTGGGCCACCCACACAAGTAGCCTTTCAAAGCTGTCTCAGACCTGCCCCAGAAGGGTCTGTGTGTGTAGTTTACTGCCACCTTGATTCGGCATTTAAAACCATTGCCAAGCCTTAAACTCTCCTTTTATTGCACAAAAGTCACCCCTAAGATAAGCTCTAGGTAGCCCTAAGGCAGGGTGCTCTGTAACTAAAAGATAGGGGGTGCAATTTTACGTTTTACATGGCCTGCTATTGAGAAACAGCTAACTTTATTGTTTCACTGCTGTGAGGCTTACTCATCTGATAGGTTAGCATTGGGAATTCCTTAAAACACTTTAAAGCTATAAATCCCAATTATAAAGGAGTAGCAGCACCATGTTTCATATATTTGGAATTGTAATGATAAATCCTTTTTACTGGTAAAGTGGGATTTAACATTACTATTTGAGAAATGCCCCATTTACAAAGAGGGCATTTCTCTGCTCTTAATGCTCTGTGTGCCTTGCAGCAAGTCGCCAATATACGTCTGGGGTGGGTGGGAGCTACTCTTCGTGCTTTACCTCTAGACAGACACAGACACAGGAAGGGTTGGTGTGACAAAGAGCTCATCTGCATGCATCTACATTCTGATAGCTCTGGGCACTGAAGTCTGAATCGTCAGTGACCCGTTTCCCACACAAAAGGATGATTACTTCCCACAGATAGCCTGGCGGGCAGGGCTAGGAGAAAAGGGGCACTTCAAGGACCTGCTTTGAAGTCACCCCCACTCAAAGGCACAATTGATTATACGTGCTGGGGCTCTTACCCTACCAAGACAGGGCACTACTGGACCTGTGAGGAAGTCTGCCAGTAGTAAGGATAGCTGTGCTGCAAGGATTGCCACTTTGCCTGACTGCTGCTCTGAAGGAACTGCTTTCTACTTTGCTGAATTGCCCTGCTGATCTCTGCCCTGCTGAGGGCAAGGACAGACTGGACCCATCTCACTTGATCCCAGAGTGACTCAAATGGCTTGCTGGCTTAACACCTGTTCTGAAGTCCTTGACTCCCAAGTGGTGTCAATCTAGCCCCGTGCACTTGAAAGGTGATTTCTGCTGTCCAGAATCATTAAAATCGACACAGTGATAATTTTGCACCAATCCGAACTGAAGCCTTGCCCTTCGACACCGACACAGGAGCCTGTTAATGACATCTCCTCAACAGACTGTGCGGATCGACAACAACAGACAGCATGTCTTGAAGACCACACAGTGCCTGCATTGTAAAGGGGTTTTTCATCGCCTGAGCAGATTGCGCCACTGTATCTAGACTTCAACTTCAACACTGTGCTCCATCCACGGTGCTTTCTCAGTGGGACCTGCTTGAGTCCTGTAGCCAGCCTCCCCTGCCATGGGGGTTTGCCTGAACTTTGGATTTGCTCTGGTCCAGCGTGATCTCAAGTAATCCCTTAGCGCTATTGACTTCAAAGAACTACATTTTGATTTAATCTTTAAAAATTCATAACTCTGGTTCTATGTATTGGGTTTTTGTTGTATTGGTCTTGTTGTACTCATAAAATGATTCTCAATCTTTTTTTTCTAAACATGTGTGGACTATTTTTGTGTTGTTTTCATTATGTTACTGTGTGTGTGTGTATGTGTTATACAAATACTTTACGCATTGCCTCTTTAGATAAGCCTGACTGCTCTGTACCAAGCTACCAGAGGGTGAGGACAGGTTATCTTTTTGTTTGTATCTTGCTCACTCTGAAAAGGATTGTGGTGCCTACTTGGACAGAGTACATACCTCTGCCAACTGGAGACCAAATTTCTAACAATACCTTTTCCTATTTGGGTATTCAATTTGAAAATACTGTCCACTGACAGCATTTAGAGACCATCAAGCTACAACAACTGAACATAAATGCTGGGGCTATATTTAGATTTGCCTCCAAATTAGGTTTCAGGCCTCCTTAAGAAATGTGCATGATTAATAACAGCAAATGTATTACATATGCAACGTGTTGTTGAGGCCTCAGGGGTTACACTGACTGCCAGCTCCTACAAAAATCCAATAACTATTTTGCTTGGAGATTGTTGGCTATTCCTCAGGCCACTTCTATATATATTATTCATGAAGAATTAGGACTCTTACTCGTTATGGAAACTATTAGAATGTGACCTATGCAATTGTGGCACTCAATATAGTTCAAATTGGAAGCCAGGTTTAGTGGATCACTTATTCTTGATTGCCTCTCATTCTGCAGTGTTTTGGTATCCCTTGGCTTGCCTACATTAAATCCACTTATAGCACATGTGGTGTAACATTTAGGGGCCGATTATGATGGCGGACGGACCTGATTCCGTCCGCCACCATAGAGTAGGAGGGACCGTCCGCAGGGGCAGCTTCATACAGATTAGGATGTGACCTCCAGGGTGGAGGTCACATCCTCCATTTTTAACATTGCGGCGGGTGCAGCTTCAAGCTGCACCCGCCGCAATGTTAAAAATGCATGCACGGCATTTGCATGCACACAGCGGCAGGCACCGCACGGTGCCTGCCGCTTTGTTCACGCAAATGCAGGGGGGTACCATAGGTACCCCCCATGTGCACCCCCCACCCCTCCTTCACCCAGGGGGCCCGCAACGGGCCCCTGAAGTGAAGGTCCGTATGCTTTTCCACGGCGGAAAAGCCGCCATGGAAAAGCATACTTTTTACTCTATCATAATATGGCTGGCGGTGTCTGATAGACACCGCCAGCCATGTTAATGCTTTTCCGCCGCAGTCGGAAGGCGACCGTGGCAGAAAAGCGGCAGACAGATTCAAAGACCCACCAGCCATCCTAATTTGGCGGTGGGTCTTTAAAGCATCCGCTGCGGTTTTCCCGCATCCTCCGGGCCGGCGGTGGCTTCCGCCGGCCCGGAGGATGCGGGAAATCCGTGATCCTAATGAGCCCCTTAATGTTGAAAACCCAAGTTCCTCTATCGTCATGTCAAAATTAGAAGTGAAAAGTCAATTGAGATGCACGTTCAGAGATAACAGGGAGCATACTGAAAGGATAAAATCCAGAATTGTCATTCATGATCATGTGTCAACCACAGACGTATTGAGCACTATCTGCTATCTGTTTTATATTTTCACCATTGAATTATATTGAACCGCTTCTGACTCAATGTGGCTCATTTTTTGGTAGCTTATCCGGAAATAGGGCAATTGTTCAAACACAGCAGAGTATGCCTGTCGGACCTGGTCCTTTTTGCATCGGTATCCCCAAACATTTTGCCTTCCTAATGTATTTTTCTGAATTAGTTTTTGCGGGTTTTAGCACTCTGGGCACTTTACCACTGCTGACTGTGTAAATTGTATTGGCGATTGGTTTATCCAATAGTAAGTCTCTAGTAAAGTGCACCAGGTATCCCCAAGGCCTGTAAATGAAATGCTACTGGTGGGCCTGCAGCACTGGTTTTTCCACCCACATGAGTAGCACTGCAAACATGTCTCTTAAACCTGCCACTGCAGATTTAACCTGCCGTTTCAACCTGGCAAGTGCACCCACATGCCATGCCCAAACCTTCTCTTTTACTACATGCAAGTCACACCTAATGTAGGCACAAGTCACTCCCATGGGCGTGGTGTAGTGTATCTAAAATGTGGGACATGTGCTCTTGTGTTTTACATGTCCTAATAGTGAAATACAGCTAATTTCATTTTTCACTATTGCAAGGATGATCTCTCCCATAGGTTAACATGGGGATTGCCTTGAAATATCTTTTAAGTGTAACTTCCCATTGTGAGCAGATAGAGATTTGGAGTTTACGGTCTCTGAACTCACAATTTAAAATATATCATTGGTGGTTTTTAAATTGCATGTTGGAAAATGCCAGTTTTAGAAAGTGGGCATTTTCTCGCTTAACCTTTCTGTGCCTCTGTGTAGAATGTATGTCCGAGTTAGAGTGACATTGGAGTTCTTTTGCTCTAGACTCTAGACATTCACACAAAGGGAGCTGAGGTTTGCCTAGCACCAGGCTGATGGGGCTTGCCGAGTTAGAGTGATGGGAGGAGATGTCACTAACACCTGAATAGGGCTGTGTCTGTCCTCTCACAAAGCTGTCTCTACCCCCTGTAGTGTTTCTGGAGGCAGGCCAGGGAGAGGCAGGGTTCTGTGCACTATAAAGACTTTCATTTGAAGTTTGCCTACTTAGAAGGCACAAACTGGTATAAGTGCTGGAGCTGTGACACCATAACTTCAGAACACTTCTGGACTAAAGGACTTTCTGCCAGGAAGTAGAGCTAGGTGCTGTAGAAGGGACTGACACTCTGCCTGTTGCTTTGTTGTGCTGGTCTGCTGCTTATTTCCTGGGAGTGAAAGGGCTGAACTTTGCTTTCTGAATCCTGCTTCAAAGGTTCTCCAAGGGCTTGTGCATACTTGCCTCTGGTTAAGAAGTCTCAGGGCCATCAAAGACTTCACCTACCAGTGCCTGGGCTCTTCTGCTGAGAGCCCTGACTTTCCAAGTGGTGACAAATCCAGTTCCTGGGTCCTTGGAAGTGTAAACTGGTCAGAAAATCCACGCCTCGACTCTCAGTGTCTGTTTTCTTAACACAGCACCGCCACGTGGCTGACAAAAGGATGCATTGCCGCAGTGCGGGCCAAAAAATTGACGCAGCACCTGCTTCGCCGCATCAACATTGCGCATCTGGATTTTTGACACATCCTACTTCAACACTGTCTCTTCATCGATGTAGCTCAGCAGTAAGGAACCTTGGCCGCGTGTCCAAAGATCGATGCTTCACCTGCCTCTCCAATAAGGAACTGGCTCATCACCTCCCCTGGCAGTATGGAACCAACAAATCACCTCCTCTCTGTAGCAGTAAAGAACCGACTCATCACCTCCCCTGCGTAGTAGTAAAGAACAAACGCATCACCTTCTCTGGAAGTAACGAACCAAAGCATCGCTTTGTATTCTGGCGCCTCTCCTCCCGTGCCCCTGTTTTCGTCTTTGAATTTTGACACATCCCAGTTACTGTGTGCTAAAAGTGATGCATCCACAGATTCCTATGGACTGAACTGATGTAGCCTTTCAAAAGTGATATTTGTACTTGTGAATGTTGGATTTTTGTCGTTTTGGCCTTGTTTTACTCATATAAATATTTGCTATTTTTCTAAACGGGTGTGGACTCTTTTTGTAGTGTTTTCACTGTGTTACTGTGTGTGAATATACAAATACTTTAAACAGTGTCAGGGAGATAAGCCTGGCTGCTTGTGCCAAGCTAACAGGGGAGTGCGCAGGGGTTAACTTAGCTGTGTGATCACCTTACCCTGACTAGACTGAGGGTCCATACTTGGACAGGGTGCATACCGAGTGTCAACTCAAGACCCCATTTCGAACAATGCCCATGCAATGGAATTTCCCTGCAAGGTACCATGAACACTACATTTTTTTGCACGTTTTATAAAATCCCAAAGGCACATTTCTTAAAATGTTTTTACATATTAGTGAACAATGCCTACCTGCTTAAATTTATTTGCAAGATTAGATTATTTGATTATTCATGTGGCAATGGTCAATTTTATTAATAATGTGATTAGAATCAGGAAAAACATGTGAAACAATGCTGTCTGAAATGTTGTTTTCCTTTATAATATATTCTTAAAACAGTTATATGTGTTTTACATATAATCTTTCCTATTTTCTTCATAAACCGAATACAGAAATAGAATTGAACTGAATATTTCACCAGTTGTACCAGCTACAATAAGAGGCACCTAAGCTGTAGAGTTAGAACTCAGCTCTCCTGCTTAAGTATACTTTCAACTTTAGTAGTCTGAACGTCGAGTAGCTGCATCAGCGCCACGTATCATATAAATGTGTTGGCTGATAATGGACGAATATAGCAGCTGATGCTTTTGTGATCTGATTTGATTTTCTTCCCCTAGATATCACATCGTCCAAGTTATGTTCTTGGGCCCTGGCTCTCTTCAGTGAAAAACACAAAGCCAAATTGGACCCCATTCGTTGGTCAATTATTGAGCCCTTTGTGTTTGTTGGGCCATCCCTGCTGTTGAGAGTTTTCAATAGGGTGGTGTCCATGTTATTATCTTCCAGGGCGTCTAGAAGGGGTTAAAGTTCAAGTTGAAGTTTATTTATTTATGATCTTGGAACTCCAAGGAGATCCGCATAAACTAAAAGTCCAACAACATATAAATAAAACGTTTTGTATAACAAGGTTTCTACAATCATTTTTGAAGCTGACATAAAAGAAATGAAAAAAGGTCTCCAAATACAAAACATTTGTAAAATTGTATACAATAACAAATATGCCCTAGATCCTATAATGAAACCAAAGTTGATAATTATTTCCCTCATATAGCTGTGTTAGTACATATTTAAAAAACACTTAAAAAAGTTAAAAATCCTATGACAAAACATTTCATTTGGTGGTTCATAAATAAAATCTGTTACTGCAGAGGCTGAAAGGATAGATAATTGTAAACAGATTGGTCTCATCCATTTACGCCGATATAATAATAGAGCGGGGCAAATAAATAGCACATGATTAACGCCCTGGATAGAACTATTACACAGATTGCAAGTCGGGGAAGAACCATACCATTTAGATAGTACGTTGTTTAAAGGGAGCGTACCCTGCCTCAATAATAGCCAAAAGCGGCGCACTCCATGGGGCAGGTTCTAAGAGATATAAGCCTGTACTTTATTTATCACACAGGAATCTGTGGCCGGATGAGTACATCTCTTTGAAATATGAGCTTCCCTATCCCTGGTCAAACTTAATTTCCAAGTGGCCTGCTTCAAAGTGGCCCTTAATTGATATGGCGTTAGGGTGAAAAGTACGGATTCCTCCAGTTGTAGCAAGTCAACCGCAATTCTAAAAGTTTTAACAATTAATGACTGCTCCTTTAAATGTTCTAATATTTCTTTTTGGATTAAAAATCTTAGTGTGCCAAGATCACCCTTTACCAGGCTTGTAACCCATCACACTATCCCTGCAAGACCCTGTACCCAACTACTTCTTAAACCAAATTCTAACCTTAATGCAGACCCATTTTCCTATATCAAGTAGTTCAATACCATACAACAGGGAAGCAGGAATTTTAGCGCAAAATACCTCTAATAAAAGTGCAAAGTGTCTTTTTCCAGTCGATCTATAAAGGGAGCCCAAGCTTTTCCCCTGTGTAATAGCTTTATGAATGTTATTTTCTAAATGGGCTTTGTCACTTAGGTTGCCAAACACCGTTTTTCCCAAGAAAACGTAAGATTTTACAAGTTCCAATCTTTGGCCACCTACAGACCTAACAAATTTCCCATACTGCAACTTTTTTCTTCTGTGCATTCACATTATTTAACTTTTATTTACATTGATCTTTAAATAGTGGGCCTCTGCAAATCTACGTAGTGCCTGCAGACGACTATTTAATCCCCTAGGCGTTAAATCCAGGATTAATATGTCGTCAGCATAGAGTAAGCAAGCAATCTGTTTTCCCCCCAGTAATGGGGTGATGCCCTCACTTTGACACAGAGCTTGAGGGAGATCAGATAAATATAGAGAGAAAAGTAAATGAGCCAATAAACATCCTTGTTTTAGGCCATTTGCAGTAGGGATGGTTTGGGAGAGACCCTTTCCCCTCCCATTAAGACTCTACACCAAGTGTCTGTATGAAGAGCACGAACTAGCTCCAAGAGGATGGTCGGCATACCCAGATCCGACAATTTTCTCCACAGCAAGAGACGATCTACTTTATCGAATGCTGTGGAGAAGCCTATAAAAGCTGTGTACACTCTTCCTCCTCTAACTTTAACATATTTTTCATTTATTACCTTAGTGCAGTTAGGTTATCAATAGTTCCATGTTTTGACCTAAACCCAGTTTGTTCAAATGGTAAAATTTTACCCACATCCACCCAATCATTATTTTGAAGCAGGAGGTATTTAGCAAAAACTTTACCCACTGCGTCAAGAAGTGTAATTTGACGGTATTGTGTGGGGCGTCTCAATCTCCTTTCTTAAACAGGGGGACTAATATACTCCCCTTACAAGAGGGGTGGACTATTTTATTTGCATAGCAATAATTAAACTCTGGATGAAGTGTTTTACTCCACAGAATACTATTTTGTTTTAAAACTGTAATTGGTAACTTATCGGGGCTCATCGCTCCGGAGGACCGCATCCCCTTGATCGCCATTTCAATCTCTTTTTCAGATGGCGATCCATACGATGAAAGGTCTTCCTTTGGTGTGATATAATTAATTTCAATTGCATTACCTGCATAGAAGGCCTGAATGAAGCTAACCCATTTATGCTCCTCAATGGCCACTGGCAGTGGTCTAGATCTAGCTCCACATCCCTCCCCGATAAGAGACCAAAACGTTCTTACTTGGCATTTAAACGCTGCTTCTCTCAATTTAATCCAGATGTTATCTTCCCTCTACTTTCTTAACTTGACCTTTACCCTGATAGGTTTCATTTCTCCATGCCCCGCCCACTGCATACATTATGCTTATGAGTTAGCAGAATGTGTCTAACTACTGATATATTCATTTATGCATTTACGTTTATATTCTTCTATTAGTTATTCATTTATGCGTGCAACATTATTACAGTTATTCTTAGCTTAGCCTGTGTGCCACCATTTTAAAGCATCTCCCTTTCTGTGCGAGTTGCACTTGCTCATCCCCCTCCCGTAGGAATAGGAATATTCCACATGTCAGCAGTTTTGTCTCTCAGCTCACTGTGACTGAAACTACTAGCGAAACCCCTTATCACTCTGTTCTCATGTGCTGGAGATGCTAAGGCCTGGCTCCGTGTCCTTGGAGTCAGAAGAGAGAATGTTGCAATTCCAGGTGCAGATGCCTCTTGTATGAGGCCATTGTTTATCCTCTCCGGGGTCCAGTACTTTTCCAGTATGGGCGTGTTTTACTCTGCCTTTTTGTATTATAATGTGTTACTGTGATGATATGAGTCAGTCCTCTCACCACACTCTTAGAGAGTGAGGTCAGACAGGGCCCTCTCATATGGGAGTTTGTGGCCTAATAAAATTACTTGTTTATTCTTCTCCACTGCCTGGCTGGTTTATTATATGAGAATGATAGATGAGTGAGGTAAGTCGCTCAGGTGGATTTGAGCCACGCTTATCAGATGGCACCCCAGATGGGACTCCGCGATTAGGACCTTTCTCACCCGTAAGTGGGTAGCAGAAGGCCGGAGACCCCCTGGTTGGCACGGTGGGTCTGGGTACCCACTTTGATGCCGAGCTTGGTTCTCGCAGCGCTGCCCCACCCTGCTGATCGAGAGGTCCCGGTCCATGATCCTACGCCGGAGTCCAGAAGGCGGAACCTTGGAGCTGACCGTGTTGGTCCCAGCAGCCGGCAGTGGAGAACGGTGGAGGTCGGTTCTGCGAGCAAAAGGTGAGTGGTCCGACTGTTGATTGAGGGAGCTGGGATGCTCCATGAGACCGGTGTGTCTCTGAGACCGGTGTGTCTCTGGTGATTGGAGGAGCCGGTGTGCTCCTGGGGCTAGTGTGCTCCGGGGAACTCAGAGTGCAAGTGGCGCTCTGACAGACTATTGGTGATGAGGGTATTGGGTGGATGTCTGTTTTAGAGCATCTGACCGGGTGGTACTGAGACTGGAGTGTGGCTCACCACGGTTAAATACTGGGAAAGGACCCAAACCCCTGGTGTGAGTGGTTTGAGGGAAGAGTCCCAGATCTTCCGGGGTAAAGTGCGCAATGGTCTGCAGTGCCACCCGGGTGGCGGATGTGTCCTCCAACCTCAGAACAGTTAGTGTACTGTTCGGTCTGCGGTAGGGTCCAGGTTCCCCAGGACTTGGTCGACTGGCCTTGTCCCATTATGGTAACACGTGTTTGGCAGGGACTCAATGCATAGGCAAGTGCGTGTGCGTGTGTGGTTGTGTGGAGATAGTTGTTTGGATCTTTTGTGCCAGGAGATGTGTGGGTTCTTTGGCGGTATCTGATTGAGTGAGTTTGGTGGTGTTTGATTGAGTGTGCAAGATACCGTGTTTCACTAGGTTGCAATGTTTTAGGTGTTGCTGCAGTTCAACTGATGTCAGATTGGCCAAGAGCCAACCCGCTCCTGTAGAAGACTCTTGATTTTGTTTAATATTTCTGATGCAGTTAAGATAGATCACTTGCAAGAGAGATTGTTTGCTAGGCACTGCTTGCTGTCAGAGCATGTTTGATTCCCTAAGGTTGTGGCAGAAAGAGGAAATTTTAGTTTTAAAAGAAGACAAAATGTGTACATTTAAAGTTGCTTTTAGTGGCTCAGTGAGCCAATGTGAGCAGTGATTAAGAGGATGGGGTATGTATTTCATGTAACATGTTTTATTTTGTTATAATTGGTTTGGGTTGAGAGCAGTGTGTGGGCTGTCTTTTGGTTGTGTAAATGTTTGTTTGCATGAAGTGAGTGCGTCTTGTTGCATAAGTTAGATTGTCTGGTCCTTGTGAGCTATCTGAGATGGGTGTGCCTGACTATCAGTGTGTTTTTCGTGTAGTTTAAAAGTGCATGCAGGGCTGTGCTCTATGGGAAAAGAATTTGGTTTCTTCCATTCCCTCAATTTGTGAACAGTAGAAGATGGAGTAAAAGGGATTTGATTACCAGTAATTAGAATGTATATTAATAGCATGTGGGAAGAGTGTAAAGTGAAAAACAAAAAAAAATAGAATGAGAAATGTATTTGCCAAAATAGTGTTAAATATTGAATGTTAGAAAGAGTTAGGACTTATTGGCTTTGTCAGCGCCAGACCCGAGCGCGAGGCAGATTTGACCTTGGTGGTGAATGCCAGGGGAGGCGGAAGGCTGGCTAGCAGCCCAAAATTCTTAGCAGACGGTGAAAGTGAAATGCAGTTATTTAGTTAGTTTTAAACATGACTTGTCGAATGAATGTGTTTCAGCCCACAATTTAGAATAACAGTGTGGGAATATTATTAGGTTCTGGAAGGGTTAAGTGAAGGGGAGAGAGTGTGGGCAGAGCTGGGAAGATTATTTACAATGAAAATATAGATGCTGGTAACACAACACAGTAGATGTAACCTTGTGTGATAACCACATTCCAATGGGTTCGCAGAAGCACCGGGAGAGCGGGAGAGGAGTGCAGGCAGAAGATTAAGGGGGGGCTAGGAGACTCAGCTCCTGGCACAGAAAGCAGAGATACACAGCTGGAGCCAGCAACAGCGAGTCTGCATAATTATGAGGGTTTAGACTGAAGTATAATGCAGTTGTTCAGAACACATGTGATTTAGAATGAGGAACAAAATTATGAATAACTTTCAACAGGTCATTTCGTTTGGACATAGAACATTGCACTTTAACATGGCCCAGCCTGAGAAAATAAGGATTGTTTTGAGAAAAATTAATTTACTCAATATGTTAGTGAGTGTTACTGCTATTGTTTGGATGGTATTCAGTAAGTGATTAATTTGTGTGCAGTTTAATGGCAAACAGTAAAAGAGATGTATTGGTTGCCTGTTGTGTCCATTTTTGGTGTTGATTTTTGTTTCAATGTTGGACAATGTCCTAGTATAACATTTTTTCTATTTCAAAAATAATTGAGTTGGGGGGGTCCCTGATTGGCATACTGATTAGTGTCTTTGCTAGTGGATACCAGTGGAGAGTACTGATGATGCGAGGGCAAGTAAAAATATTGATTGTGTTGCTCATAGGAGCGGCCTGGTGGGAAGGTATATATGTGTGTAATGTCTATGTGTGTGTAACAGTATTTGTATGCAGTTTGCCCATGGGGCACCACTGCAGTGGGTCCAGTGCCCCACCCGCTGAGTGTGCAAATGTCTGCTAGTGTGCACTGGAGTATTTAGTATGTTCTGGAGGTGAGAATATGGCACCCTTTTGTTTAAAGTTAAGAAATGGCATTGGTTATAAGAGGGCTCATTTACACAGCGAAAGATAACTGTGCAGAAATATTTGGTATTTTAATAACAAGAATGTAAAAAAATGTACGCAAATATGGAAATTCCTGGCTTATGACAAGTGAATGATGTGAATGTAAATTTATATATATTTTTCCCTTTTGATGCTGCATTAAATGCCATTACCAGATTGTCATGTGATTTTCAATGCTGCTTAATGTTTTATATTCATGGCTGATGGTTGAAGAGGTTAGAAATGGTTCTTATGTGAGACAGCAGACAGGGTTTTCAGAATGGAAAGTGAACGGTGAACTGGTGTGGATGAGCTCCAAGCATAGGTTTTACGGTAAGTATTTGTGAAAGGTATTTTTACTAAGTGGTTGCTTTTTGTCCAATATTCTCTGTGTTGTTGTTTCTTTTGTGTGTGTTTTGATTTGTTTCGTTTCAGTGCAATGGGAAATATTTTTTATCTGTGTGTTACGGTGAGTATTGATGCAGCTTCGTGCTAGACAGATTAAGTGTGCACTGACACCGCATGATGCGAGTATATGCATGAGAAAAAAAAATAGTCCTTTGAGTAACTAATATTGTGTTTTCTTTTTGTGGCCTTTGTGCTATTCTGTGTTTTATGTTTTCTTTGGCTTATTGTGCATTGCTTGCTCTGTTCTGCGTGGATGGTATGCTGATCGATCTTCAGCTTGATAAATTAAGTAGGCCAGCATGCTGGGTTTTGGGCCACAGGCTCACTGTACATGAAATGCATGGCATCGTGTTGTGTGTCACAGCTCATTTGCATGCGTTACAGTGAATTTTCTATGCTATTTGTGCCTAACACAGCAAGTATACCTGCTGCCTTGGTATGCTTGTTTTTATTTTTTGTATGTCTCTGTATTGTATTTTTGATAATTCTATTATTGATACTAGAACAAGCTCCTCTATGGGGAATTTGTTCTGGTCCCTAAATTTCATAGACAACACTTCAGCAGTGTTTGTCTATTTGGTTAAAAGGGGTATGGAGGGAAAAATACGAGAGTTCTACGGTGTACTCATGGTGTTGTGTCACAAGCCTGACCATTACCTCAGTAACTTTTATTCATTTATAGATTTTCCATTTGCCGCCATTTCCCTAATGAATGTCGCATAGTGCCTAGTTATGGGGGACTTCAGCTGTGTCCCAGTTCCAGTTCCATTTCCTTACTACTCTTCCTCAGATACGTTGATATTAATAGGCACACATATCATTTTATGGCAATGACATTTCTACATGTGCTAAAAGATGTTCTAGCCCTCTCAAAAGTGCTACGTATCCCCTAGAATTTTGTTTACGCTCAGGGCTACACCCAGTGGTTGATGGTATTGACCGAAGTGAAATATTTTTCAGATTCCCTTCTGTCAAAATGGGGTAGCATGTGTATTGCTCCCTCCTGTCCTGGTTTGATCTAAAAGGGGAATTAGACGTGGGTAGTTTTGTTCTACAAGTGTTGGGTAAACTGAGAGTTTTTTTTTTATTAGACAATTATTTTAATTGGATAGGGATGAAAGGAAGGGAACAGCCCAATCAGTCAATCAATCATAACACTTGTATAGCGCGCTACTCACCCGGGAGGGTCCCAAGGCGCTTGGGGGGAAGGGGTCCGCTACTGCTCGAACAGCCAGGTCTTGAGTTGCCTCCTGACTAGTGTTTCCTTATTTGACCTTTGAAGGGTCGGTACCTTTGTGTCACATTCCTAGGTAACAACACCATTATTGTGCAGCACTAAGTAAAGGTGTACAAGTCTCTTATCAGTTAGCCGGTAAAGCTCAGCTGATATTCCCTATTAGAGCTGGTGAACAGGTTTTCCCCTAAATAAAATGTTACATGGTCTAAATAGTGAAAAAGGTGAAAAGATGCTTGTGTGATCCTCAGCACAAATATTTTTAGAAATGAAAGATTTGTAGAAATTAGTAATATGTGAGCATGGTCATGAGCAAAAATATAGTTGTTTTGAGTAAAGAAAAAGAATATTAGAAGTGTTTGAAGTTTTGCACAACAGTGAAGGTTCATAAAGTAGACGCTGTGTACTCGCTATAGGAAGAGCGGTTTGAACTTCCCTTTTTGCTGTTTCTCAAGTGCAAATGGGGGAATACAACATGTCTGTTTTGTTTTATTTTTTCTCTTCTCTTAGAATTCAATACATGCATACGTCCACCTACAGGTAATACAGCGAAAAGTCAGATATGTAATGTATTACCTAATGTCAGTGCACAAATTTATTGATAGGTACAATGTGTTTACCTTCAAATTGACATGGGTAAAGAAATATGATAGCACAGACTAGACCTCATTTGGTTTCTTTGAATTTGAATTTTATTCATATGCCTTGTCTAAAGACCTTTGTTCTGTTCATCAATAGAAATGTGTCACACCGCCGGAGCCAGAGGGGACCCAAGCATCGGATTCAACTTCAAGTGCAAGTCAAGTCCCGTCGTCAGAAGATACCAATGGAAGTTTAGCTTGGAGCCAAGGTACCACTGAAGCTGCTGTAGGTGTGTGATTCCTGGGTAAGAAAAGGGCAGGCCTGACCGAGATGGAGGACTCACTCTTCGCTTTTGCGCCAGTTCCCCAGTGGTTTGTTTCTCAGAAATACTTGAGAGGGGCAGTTCTGTCTGTGCAAAAGGCTGCCGCCAGTTCTCCAGTGGTTATGCTTCAGGTTTCCCTGTTCCCCATCTGTTTTGGAATCTACAGTTTTGTCTGCTGAGGTACCTGCTCACACTTTATACAATCTATGGCCTCGACAGAAGAGCGGTGCACCAGGAGAAGAAAAGTAGGAGATAGGGAGAGACTTTAGTCTTAGGGTACAGATACAGTGCTCTTAGTATCTGTTAGATTCATATCTGGTGTACTGAGCGAGACACTGGACAGAATTTGTAGAGGGCACTACCTGGATTGGTGGTTGCTAAAATTCTGCAAGAAAGACTTTGCATCATTGGCCAAGATTGTTTTCCATTTGAGTTGCTAGCAAGTGCAGCTCCAACGCAGATGATTTTTGAATTTTTGATGGATAATACGAGCTTACCTGTGAGGCTCAGATGGACACAGGGAGAAGACCCCCCTCTGGCTGGCTGTGTTGCAGATTGTTTCCTTTAGTTTAATTTGGACATTTTAGCTAGGAAAATTTGTGTTTTGAATGTTCCTATTCCCATGGAGGAGCAGCCCCTGCGGCTCCTTGTCCAGATGTCCCTGATCATTTTGGTTCTCATGGTCTACAAATTTAATATTGAGTTTGTTTGTATCCTTACTGTTGCTTTCATATTTCTCTTTAGAGAATTAGTTTCTTGTTGCTTGACACATACCTTCATGAGTATTTCAACGCCACCTGATAATATCATTGGTACTCTAGATCCACACGAAGAGGAGCACTGGGAAGTTCATTAGGATGATGTAGTATTCAAATGTTGCACCTGACACATGTTATTCATAGAACAGCAAAACAATTATTGGGTGTGTGGGTCATTGCCTTCATACACACACACAGGGGTGGAAAATTGTTGCTTGTATTCTTGCCCTATGGAAGTAGCTGTGAGGGTTAGTATACTTTGAGTGGTTTAGTAAAACACATTTCTCAGCCTGATAAAATATTTACTCCAAGGATGTTAGATATAGGTCCTAGCTGATAATGCAAGTGAGCCCTCAGTATTGGATTCAATAGGGTGGTTTCCTTGATGATGACAGTTTGATCTTATTTGCATTAATTCCTGCTCATGACTTAAAGTGTGATGTATTTAGATTAGTCAAAAAGGAGGGTGCCTCACACCCAGAGAATAATTATTGTCCTAGGAGGTATGGCAGGGGTTGTTCTTTTACTTGTTGCCTCTGCATTCCATGCCCTATAGCATGCTGCACTACTTCTGTGACCATGACCATGCTGTGTAAGGTGACAGATTGCTGGGTTTGTGGGTTACTCCTTTCCGCTGCATATAAGAAGGACAGGTTACTGGCACTTCCCTTGACACCTGTGAATAGCTGTGTGGGCTGGTACACTTTGATTGGTAGGGTGAAATTCTTTCAACAGCCTGATTCCCTGACTCCCCGACCGGGTTGTAGGAAATGTAGGTGTATTACTGACTTGCTGCCTCTGTGTTTATTGCCTTCCCCCTTGTTGCTCCATGTGTTCCAGCAATATACGAGTTTCCAGAAGGCCAACAAGACTACATCCTGTTTCCAATGCTGTTGAACTTCATGAAATTCACTGGCTAATGCTTATTGATGATGATATTTTTGATCAGTATAGTGTCCTGGCCCTTAGAATTTGATGTAAAGGCTCTCCTTTTAGTTAATAAAGTTAGCCACAGTCTGCTAAAAGGAGGGTCTGATAGGTTTCATTTCTCCATGCCCCGCCCACTGCATACATTATGCTTATGAGTTAGCAAAATGTGTCTAACTACTGATATATTCATTTATGCATTTACGTTTATATTCTTCTATTAGTTATTCATTTATGCGTGCAACATTATTACAGTTATTCCTTGCTTAGCCTGTGTGCCACCATTTTAAAGCATCTCCCTTTCTGTGCGAGTTGCACTTGCTCATCCCCCTCCCGTAGGAATAGGAATATTCCACATGTCAGCAGTTTTGTCTCTCAGCTCACTGTGACTGAAACTACTAGCGAAACCCCTTATCACTCTGTTCTCATGTGCTGGAGATGCTAAGGCCTGGCTCCGTGTCCTTGGAGTCAGAAGAGAGAATGTTGCAATTCCAGGTGCAGATGCCTCTTGTATGAGGCCATTGTTTATCCTCTCCGGGGTCCAGTACTTTTCCAGTATGGGCGTGTTTTACTCTGCCTTTTTGTATTATAATGTGTTACTGTGATGATATGAGTCAGTCCTCTCACCACACTCTTAGAGAGTGAGGTCAGACAGGGCCCTCTCATATGGGAGTTTGTGGCCTAATAAAATTACTTGTTTATTCTTCTCCACTGCCTGGCTGGCTTATTATATGAGAATGATAGATGAGTGAGGTAAGTCGCTCAGGTGGATTTGAGCCATGCTTATCAACCCTAGTCCTCCTCCTCTAGAAGCGGTTAAAGTTCAGCAGGATCATCATATTCGTTTGCTTTCCTGTTGATTGTCACCAACCGGGTAGAGGGTCCAAGAAGAGCAACCCTGCCTCGGAAATTTAGGAAGATATGGACACCGTGGATAGAATACTATGATCTGGAGGTTGAGGGGGGAGTGGAGGGAGGGGGACTGTTGTCTGGAAGGTCGAGGGAGGAACCTTGAACGGTGCAATGTATGTTCCCGATGTTGATAAGCAAGACTATTATAGGTGTGGTTAGTTGTTCATATACACCCGATTCATGCAAGCCCGTCAATAGATCCACCTACAACGGACATTATATGTGAAAGATTGCCACATGAGACAACTGTGGAAGGACAATTATTGGGTGTGGTGTGTTCATGCTTTGTTAAACATGTTATCTTCTTTACAAAACAAAAACAAAATATTTTTTTTAAAAAAGAAGTGCAACTCTGAAGTACCAGTTTTTTCATGTCTTTCTCAGGGCCAGGAATTTTTTGTGGACCAGGTTTGTTTCACAGGAGAAGTCAAATGCAAAGGAGATCCTCTGACTCAACTTTTGTGTGGCCATGTGTTCTGCCCAAAGAAATCATTTGTCTTGGCTGTCGGTGAAGAAGCATGCAGGCAATGATGGGTCCAGGTGTTGAAATGTCAGAAGGCATGAAGTGTAGATTAAGTATATAGAACTTCCGGAAGGAATTTTGCAAAGAATGCAAACATGTTGTTGTATTATTTTTCAAGTACCCCAAAATGTCAAATATCACCATGTCTGCTGCGGTCTTCCAAACCCACCACCTTTTTATGCGAGTACCAACTCCGAATCTTATCAGTCCACTCAGCCATTTTCATCTATATTGTCAATTATTGTAATATCATCACCCAGCTTACTTTTAAAGGAGGCAGGGTCAACATATAAAGATTTCATTTTGTGGTTAGTTGAATTGCAACCATCTGCACAGAGTCGTCAAAGAGTGTTTTTTGCCTACATATCTACTAAAAAGGAGTCCAGAGTGGCTAGAGAGACAACTATTGTTTGCACAGTTTCCTCTGGGTCTCTTAACTTGCTGGACATGAGCTATGTGATTAGTATTTGGTACGATGTCTTGGCCTCTAACATCAAAAGACTCTGTCAAAGAAAAGTATTTGTATCATAGTGGCTTGTAATAGATATACTTTCAGGGGATGGCAGGTACTGGGGCAACTGACTCTTTATGTGATGAATGTTGAGTCTAGTCCAGACAGAAGGTCGGTTTAAGCACTGTTCTGCATATTGGTATAGAAGAGGCCCATTCATTCACAGACCTGGTGTATTCCACATTATACATCTCACTATCCCCCTATGAGGATGGGGCAGAAAAGAACAAGATCGCCACTCTCTGTGCAAGATACAACATCATTAAAAAGCAGCTGACCCATAGGGTGTGAAATAAATGGAATGACCACAGAGGCCACCCATGCTCTCTCCCAGAGTCCAGGTGGGACAGGCTGGGTCGGACGAAGTTCTTGGATAAAGGGGGTAGTCAGGGAGTGTTGATAAATTCATAATACATAGTGGCTAACGGATTGGCTCATAATTGTTGATGGCATTACATCGATGGCTGATTATGCAACTGTCAGGTGGTGAAATGTAATCTATCATTTGTCTCATTAAAAAAAAAGTGTTTAAAAAAAAAAAAGCAGCGGACCCAATCCCGAGAAGACCAGCGCTCTGGAGCCACCCAGCGTAGTGTAATTAGGCAAGTCTCTGCCTCAGGCTGCCAAAAGATGTATCACCTTCAAATGCAAGCGCGAGGAGGGAGCCACTAGATGTGCTGACTTGAACACTGGTTCCCGTTGGAGGTCTCAATGCCTGACTACTTCCAGTTGCTTGTGCTCCTCAAGGGCAGCCTACTGCTGTTCAAAAACTATATGCGATAGCACTACCACCCTTCACTGAAACAGCGAGTGTGCTGTCAGTAGAGGAGAGGCATAGAAGCTCAACCACTTCATGTACAGTCCCACCTCAGGCTGACGTCTGGGCGAAGGAAGAGTTTCATAACCAGCTCTATCTTCGCCATCCATGAATAGTTAACCTCCAGTCACAATCCCTAGATGAATAATCAACCATAGTCAACAAGGATATTCCCATGAAGAGTGCAACATGACAAAGCGACAAGACCAGGTGTCTATTTTCTACTCGGCCAATGCCCGCCTCATGCTTCAGCCTCTTTAACTGGTGTTGTTTGACTAGTTAAGCCAACGAGGATCACATGTTTAATTTTAATGTTCTATCTAACAAAGTTAACCAGGGCCTTTGCCCCAGTATCCTCTGTGCACAATTTAAAGTTTTTGGAGCTTTAACCTGCCTTCAAACAAAAACTAGTTGAGAGCTTTCACAGTACAATTCAAGAGCATTACGCTACTGCAAATATACTTCATCTTAGGTCTGAGTCAGAGATGATCCTGATGGAGCGAGGTTCAGAATAATATTTTGTTCTGACTCGCAAAGTTAAACTTCCATAATAATTTAACCATATTAATTGATTTGTGATGAATTATTTACCAACCTAGTTTAAAATGCATTTACACAAACATGAGGGACTAATTCATGTGCTTTATGTTGCAAAAGCAAGTACGTTGAAAATAATAAACTAGCCTTGTCTATTGTCTTTTCAGTATTAAATGCGGCTGTTTAACTAATGGCATGTGCTTATTTTGTGTGCTAATGTTATGTCTTTTCGTCTTTATGTGGCATTAGCTCGCGGAGGATTCTGCGGCCTAAATGAAGAATGGTAGGTATAAAACATGCAGCTCTGTGTGCTTCAGCTTCAGCTAGGTAACATTGATTAATGGATTAATAATTAGCAAAGGGGGTGGTTAACAGAACGAGTTTCAATACTTTAATTAATTATTGTCTTGTGTTTCTTTGAATAGTAGTTACCAAGGGAGAGGCTTAAGGCCTAGCGTTTTAAAGATGGTGCTTAGAATCTTGTCCAGAGTGGAGCCCTGCACGTATTCTGAAGTGGAAACTTTTTACCACATCGACAGTTGTCAAAGAAATACTGATGAATGACTCTTGTGCCGGACGTGCTCTGAGAATGACAAAATCAAGGACAGAATGCGGCAAGTCTGCCAAGCTAAGGAAGTAACGGACTGTTACTTGAAGAATGTTGCATTTCCGAGGACGCTAAAGTCACGTTTTTAGTCGGACAATAGAGTCAAAGAAAAGGCTCGGTTTTTGGATTGAAAATATGATGAGCTGACATGGACTGACCTCTGTCAGCCAATGGGAACTCTGGATGGCATAAGAAAGAATACATTTTAGTGAGATTAGCTAGACAGAAAAGGTATAAAACTTGGCCCCTTTGACAGGAGGGCGCTGCTCGCTTTCCGATTCCTGAAGGGCGTGTCGTGTCGTTGGACTCTATTGGTGCACGTAAGGATAAAAGGCCCAAATGATTTTTCCCTTACAGGTGGAGCAAAGAATAGTTAGGGAAATAGCTTGAGGGATTGGAAACTGTTATTTTGCCTTAAACATGCTTAATGATTTGCTTTAAAATGTCAATCTAATTGATCATTCCTTATTAAATGCTGCTTATTTGCTAATAAAATAATGATTTATTAAATAAAATGCTTTTTCTTGAAGAATAAAATTAATAAATTAGATTTTTGAAACAACAAGCTGGTCTTGTTTATTCATGGTCTAGTTACCATCAGCTGATCCATTTACCTTAGTGACTTAATTAAATGATTTTTCCATAAAAACCATGGTAAGAGTTGATAAACTGCAGATGTATATAAATGTGTAAATAGTTTGTGATTAGGTTCTGATTAATTAGGTCACATGATTCAGTTGCCCACAAATTGTCTCGTTGGTTTATGGTTCTTTTGAGTGATTTATGATTAATGGTGAGTATTATGGTGTTGGGTAGCGTTATTGAGACAGTTTTTCTAAAGGGACGCAGGATCAATTCCTTGGTAGCAGAGTTACGGTTGCTATGGTAACTGTCATGCTACATGGTATTTACATAGGATCGATGTTTAACATATGTTGCGTTTGTTCAGTTGTTATATGTAGTCGAAAGGTTTTTTCCAGCAGTGTGAAAATTCATGGTTTTGTCCCGGCATAAGAGTAGTGTAACAGGTGAAGTTGCACAGTGCATTTGTTTTGTTTCAAAACAGTGGTATTTTCATATATCACTAGTGTTGTGGTCGTACAGCACAAGTTTAGGGATTTTAGGTGTGCTAGGTAAAATGTATAGTAAGGGTTGTCTATGAAATCGTAGCTTTCGAGTATAGGGACATCTGTCCTGTTTTAAAACTCACTGTGAAAAGAGTAGTAGAATTTATCCAAGCTTGAGTGAAGGGTAAGGTAGCGTCGTCTATTCTTATTAGTGAGTGAGGATTTCATTGGTTGGTTAAAGTCCTACCAACATTCATGTATGCATGATTAGGGATTTTTCCGTTTGAATGTGCGTAAATGATTTTTTAATATTGATCGAGTCTAACTTTGAATTGACACCAGGGGCCCCATTAGGATGTCGGGCGGATTGCCTCCCTGGCGGAGGCAATCCGCCCGACAAGCACTCTCGTTTCCCCTCCGCCAGATTAGGATGGCGGAGGGTACAGCGGCAGACGGAAAGACCGCCCGCCGCTTTACCGCCGCGGTCGCCTTGTGACCGTGGCGGTAATAGATTAATATGGTGGCGGTGTCCAATGGACACCGCCAGCCATATTACAATAACAAAAAGTAGAGGCCTTTCCGCGGCGGCAATGCCGCCACGGAAAGGCAGGCGAAGATTGCTGCGGGGGCCCCTTGCAGGGCCCCCAGGTTGCCACCACTGTCGGGGGCACATGGGGGGTACCTATGGTACCCCCCCCCACATTTGCATATGCAAAGCGGCAGGCACCGCGCGGTGCCTGCCGCTTTGCATATGCAAATGCAAAAAAGCAGTTTTTAACATTGTGGCAGGCGGTGCAGAGTGCTCTGCCCGCCACAATGCTAAAACTACAGGATGTGCCCGCCACTGTGGCGGGCACATCCTAATTCCCCCCACGGGACCCCCACCCTTACGGCGGGCGGTCCCGTTCTACGATAGGATGGCGGGCGGACAATGTCCGCCCGTCATCCTAATGGAGCCCCTATATGTGCATTCAGAGAGAAACAAGTTTGTTATTATTTGCTAGAAGGGTAGGGTAAGGCTACTTACTTTATCGGCAAAATTAAATATTCTGTGAAAATAGCGTCGTCTATTTCACGCAAAAGAATACTTGAGTGTCTGTAAAAGCTATCACTTTAATAGTGAAACAGACAAATGGTTTGTTTTTCTGGAGTTACTAATTGAATTTCATTGAAAAGTTTTGTTAAAATGGCGCTTTGAAAATATTTTGTGAAGGAGGGGTGAGCTCTAGGAGCGAGAGAAGAGAAGCTGCAGCTGCAGTGTACGTCACAGGGTCAGCGCTGTGATTGGCTAACATACGTCACAAAAAGTGCGCTGATTGGCTCACGTGACTAAGACGAGCTGACAGCTGATTGGCTTATCCTGAAAACAGTAATTCTATTGGTTGAGCAAGGTGGTGACGTAGCTTAACCTGATTGGCTTGTTGCTGTGTTTCGCGCACGGATTAGTTGGTTTTGCGGAACAACCAGGAAACATTTACGATCTATTCTAAGTAAGCGGAATCGTTTAAAAACATGGATTATTATTATATTAAGCAGAAAAAGAAACTTTCATGGTTTCAGAAATTGAAAAATAAATTGAAATCTGACAAGAAAATTGAAACGCGAGGTGGAAAGTTACTTCATAAGTACAAGACACCTGCAGCTTATATGGAAGGTGAATATGGTTATCATACTTGCCTTTGGTTTGAAAATTGGATGGATTATACCAAGAATGATGGTGTTTTAGCATGGCCGGAAGATGGTTCCTTTAACATTAAGGTTCTGAAAAATTTAAGAGACAAGATGATGACACTTGAACCAAAGCCTAGACCTACACAATTTGAGGCTTTAGCCGAATGGGAGGATGAGATGTTTCAATTGGAATGAGAGAGCAAAGGTATAGCAAGAGGTACCAGATTAAACATTGATCGAGAAACTCATGAGGATAGAATGCGTCGATAGAGACGTAGTGCATGTGATGGTTTGTACCCAGTAAGAGTGATGGTTACAGACGTACCAGGTCAAAAGAATTCTCAAAAGAAAAATAATAATGCTGAAGAAAGTGAACTAGAAGATGCAGTTTTAGAAGAGATTTATAATACAAAACCGAAAAAGCCTCCTCCTTATCAACCTGCTTGTACATGGTCTTCCCCGATGATTCCACCAAGAATTTCCCCAAGTGCTCCTCCAAGAGAAATTATTGATGAGGCATCACCCAGATTATATCGGAATAATGCAAAAACTCCTAAAAGAGTAGAAACAAGATCTAATTCCAGTATATCTGGTGAAAATAGAAATTATGTTGAAACCCCAGTTCGCAGGAATGAAGCCCCAAGAAATGTTATGAGAACAGAAGGTTGTGGGGAAATACCAAATACTTCAGAATATTTCCGATCAAAAGATGAATTAATACAACAGTTAACTAAAAGCATGGAAGAGTAACGGTACCAGTAACAATTGGACCTGTTCAACCAGTGTGTGATCAAAGAGAAGTTAGACACTCAGCTTTAACTATTCCATTAAATGCAGAAATCCAGAAAGTGGCTGAAAAATTTTATTCAGATTAATCAGAAATTCACCGAGAAAAAAATCAATGATGCCCGATTTAACTTTTAATCAAAGTCCGTTATGTAGAACACCAACAGGTGCAGAATCTGATACTGATTCGCCAGAAAAGAGCATAAATAAAATAGATTTAACGCATACCCCAAAGACTCCAGAAATTAAATTACTTGATGTCGCAAAATTGAAAGCAGATTTGGAGGAATTGATTATTGGCACAATTGGACCTGACAATTTAAAGCTGTATCAGGATGAAGAATTATTGTTTATTTGTAAAAGCATACAATGGAAAACCAAAAACAAGTATGAACAGTTAGAAGAATTAGCTACTGAATTGGAAGTTGATTTGAGCAGGCAAAAGAATTTGGGAAAACATTACAGAGTAGATTTTACTGAAAAAGACATTGAAAATCTGAATACAACAGGAAGAATAATTCATATAAAAGAATTAATTGTGTTCCTAAAGAGATTAGGTGAATGAAGTAAATGGAGAGTAAAATAGACAAAGAAAAGAGAGGAAGAAAGGAGAGAAAGAGGAGAGGTAGCAAATCAGTTTCTAATGAGAGAAATAGCAGGAGGTGGGTATGTGCATGTTCCTTGGACAAGGCAGGACATCTTATTGTTCACCAATGATTTCCCTCGGCCGAGAGAAAAGCCTGTGGAATGGTATCGACAGGTGGATAGATTTATTAAGGTTTCAAAAGTTCTGTGGATTGATCTTGATGGATTCTTTGACATTGTTGTCCCATCGGATCTTTGGAAAGAATGTAAAATTTCTGTAAGTTGGCCTAAAGAAGAACCTGCTCGAGATAGAATAACAGGTGCTCCGTCAGCAGATGTTATGGATTTGTATGACAAAGTAATTGTGTGGTAGAAAAACAAGAATGCCCCAAAAGAAGTTGATTGGGTTAAAATAGACAGAACAAATCAAGAGCCAACAGAATCAGTACATTCATTTTATGAAAGGTTACTGTTGGTTTTTAAACAATACAGTGGCTATGAAAAATTAAGTGAAAAGGACATGAGCCACTTTATATACAGGTTTGTTTATGGATTAAGACCTGAAATTGGTGAAATGATTATAAATGGAATAGTTGGCTGGCAATCACTAACAGTTGATGACATTTTGAGAAAAGCAAAATATTGTAGTGACAAGATAGATGCCAAACAAAAAAAGCTAAAGAAAAAAGCTATGTAGGCACAGGTGAAGGTAGCTGAACAGCAAATAGCAACTCTAGAAAACAAAAATGTCAATCAGAATCAAGGAAAATTTAAAAGTAATAAGCCTAGATTGATGGGAAATATTGAAGAATTAAAACAAAAACTCACATGTTTTAATTGCGGCGAAATTGGACACTGGAAGCGCGAATGTAAAAATCCGCCCACAAATTTTAAAAATACATCATTAAATCCTCAGATGCAGAATGAGAATAGAAGGCATACAGTTAAAAGACTTTAATAGCTGTATGCTTCTTTCTTATTAAAAACAGGAACAGTGCAAAAAATGCACCTGATGAAGCCGCCAGAGGTATTTTCCCCTCTCTTTGGCAGAAACATGTCGGCCCACATGCAGCTATTTTTTTTAACTGCATTTTTTGCACTGTTCCTGTTTTTAATAAGAAAGAAGCATAAGCTATTAAAGTCTTTTCACTGTATGCCTTCTATTCTAATTTTACTCCCACACTTTTTCACTTATGTTTCACTGCACTGAATCCCATTGAGTGATCCCACGTATGGTCTACCGAGCAACTGTGGGCTTTGTTCCCGGTCCTATAAGGTGGGTTGTAAGGCATCTCAATGACTCAGAGATGACCCATCCCAACCTTTTGGATGACCAAATGATAAGATTATGAGATCACTTACAAGACATTGATGGGAATCCATCTCTGGACCTTGGGTCTTACCTACCTTTGCTGGGAAGAAAATGCGTTGGGCAGTATATTTGGCATAGGACTCTTTAGGTTTCCGAACGAGCACCTATAGGGCTCAGAGTCTTAGCTTTTGAGAGTACTTTTTTGACTCCCTTACTAGACCCCCAGGCTTTGTCTGATGGTACAATAACAGAAATCAGAAACGAGAATGACATTGGCCATGAATGCCTGGATGTTTTAGAATATTGCACCAAACCCAGGCAGGACATTAAAGATGTTCCTTTAATTGAATCAGATTTTGTTTACTTTGTTGATGGTTCATGCTTAAGGACAGATGAAGGTATTCTAAGAGCAGCATATTCTGTCTGCACAGTTGCGGATGTAGTTGAGGCTTCTTGTCTCGAAGTAATTCGTTCAGCTCAAGTAGCAGAATTGATTACTTTGATTCGAGCATGTGAAAGAGCAAAAGAGTTAAGGATTACCATAGTGACTGATAGTCAGTATGGATATGGCGTAGTCCATGACTATGGCCAACTCTGGTCTCAAAGAGGTTATTTAACTTCTGCGGGAACACCGATCAGGAATGCAAAATTGATCAAGAGATTAATCGATGGCATTCAGTTACCAGAGAAAATCGCTGTTGTGAAATGTACAGCGCATAAAAAGGCGATGACTATATAACTAAAGGTAATGCCTATGCAGATGAAATTGCCAAATATTGTGCAAAGAACAATTTTTCAATCAATCGGGAAAAAAACAATGAACATGTTTTGAATTCACTTATGCTAACATCTGTAGTTGAGACAAGGCAAGGAGTAAAAGATTTATAAGATGAGGCAGATGATGAGGAAAAAGACTCATGGTTAAAAGCAGGTTGCAGACAGCGAGAAGAAGATGAGATTTGGGTTTACAAAGATGACAGACCAGTTATGCCAAATAGCATGATTGCTGCCATGGCTAGAATGTATCATGGTCAAGGACATATTGGAAGGGATTCTATGATCAGGTTGTTTAGACAGACATGGTTCAACCCAAAGTTCAGACTAATTGCAGAATCTTTTTGTCAGAGATGTTTAACATGCCAGCAGATCAACCCAAACAGAAAAACAGTTGTGAGCATGGGAACCATAGGACGGGAGGGTGGTCCTTTTACTGGATTGCAAATTGATTTCATTGACATGCCACCCCATAACAGGTTGAGGTACGTTCTGGTGATAGTTTGTTTGTTTTCAAGATGGGTGGAAGCGTTCCCAACATGTCACAATGATTCAGTTACTGTTGCAAAATTGCTTTTAAGGGAGATCATATCTAGTTACGGTTTTCCAGTGATTGTTGAAACTGATCGTGGCACACATTTTGAAAACAGACTGATACAAATGATTTGTGAAGCATTGAACATAAAACAAAAGTTGCATCTTGCTTACAGACCAGAAGCATCAGGTGTTGTTGAGCAAATAAATGGTACAATCAAGAATAGAATAGCTATAATGTGTCTAGCTACAGGAGTAAAGTGGACTGATGCACTTCCACTTGTTTTGATGTCTTTGAGAAGTACTCCTGATAAAAAGACATGTCTAAGCCCTCATGATATTGTCATGGGTAGAGTCATGAGACAAGCATTTGTACCAGTTGGAAAATTAATGAGTATAAATGATAGCGTCATTTTGGAATACTGTAGGAACCTTTCTGACGTCGTGACTTCTGTGTTCCATCAGGTGGGAACTGATGTAATAACAAGAGAAAAGGAACAAGCTCATGATCTGTTACCAGGAGACTGGGTGAGGACAAAAATACACCGGAGAAGAAATTGCCTAGTACCCAGGTTGCAATAGGCAAGACAGGTGATTCTTGTCACAACAAATGCAGTAAAGTGCAAAGGATTGAAAAGGTGGATTCACGCTAGTCACACCATTCGTGTGCCACCACCTGAAAATCCTGACGAGGGTGATACTACAGCTGATTCAGATTCTGAAGAAGAACCTGAAAGAAATCCAGATACTGAAGATCGACAAGAAGGTCGACATCTAGAGAATTCAAATGCGAATGAGCCATTGAATGAAGATACTGAAGAAATCGTGATACTTGATTCAGAAGATTATGAAAATCTGCTAGAAAAAGAAGCAGAAGAAGAGTCTGATCAAGTGGTGATTCAAAATCAGGAGAGTATTGAAAAGCAGATTGGAAGCTCTGAAGGCAGGAACGGTAATTCGGAAACTGGGAAGTTGGAAGTTATTACAGAAGAAGAAGAAGAAGAAATTCCGAGTACCAGCTATAAGGATGATGTTCCTAACAGAGTGAAACTGCCGAGTAAAGAAGAACCTAGATTTAGATTTGAAATCTCAGATACCAATTCAGATGAAAGTGATGATGAATCCACACTGAAAAGTTCAAATAAAAGAGCTTGGAGAGCAGAGTGTAACTCGACTGAACCAAAGAAGAAATTATCAAGAAAAGGAGATAACCGGCCTAAGGAGAATGAAGGTCTGAAATTCAAATTAGTCAACAGATCAAAAGAGCAAATTAATGAGATATCAAGTCAAAAAGGAGATACAGATAAGAAAATTCAAGCAGGGAAAAAGATTGAAGTAATTAGCAGTAGGGCAAAAAGAGTTGTAAAGCCTAACCAGTAATACAAGTCCCCTGAGTGGACTTATATTATAATCCCACCAGTAGTGGAGGTAAATAGCAGTAGTCAGAAAGATTTAAATGACACAAGTGATAATCACTGATTTTGTTTTAATTTAAAGTTAAAATCTGTTTTTTGCATAAGGCTGAAGAAACTGTGTTAGGTGATACAAGGTCGAAGAAATTGTGTTAGTTGGAAAAATACATTTGATGTAAGACGCAAGGTCAAAGAAAAGCTGTTAGAAAGTAGGGTTTTCTTTTGTAAAAAAAATTAAAAACAGGGGGGTATATTTAGTGATTTTTAATTTTTAATTTTAAATTTTGATTTTTGATTTTTTTTGTAAGGCTCTTGTTACAGAGTAAAGATGCCTACTACTAACAGAAATTCAAGATGTTCTATTCTAAGAAGATGTTGCAAAATGTCTTTTATTTGTGTGGTTTTAATAATCTTGGTCTGGTTAATTTTAGCTGTCATTTTCCCTTTTGGGGTTGACAAGGAGATGTATAAAGCTAATATGACAAGCAAAACTATGGCTAAACAAGATAATCATGGTTCAGCAGACAAAACTAACAGAGTTATTGATCATAAACCAGAGATCCACCAAGATAGATCTGTTGGTGATTTTTCTAGTAATACTTTTTCAAGGCTTTTATCTGAATATGTTAGGGTCATGGATGTTAAAGACTGCTATATTTGTGTGAAACTACCTGCTTCTGTTTCGGAGGGGGTAACGTATAATATGCTTCCCCTTACTTATGGCATTACTTGCAGCGTTATAGCTAGTCTGTTTTATCAAACAGGTCGTTTAGAGTACTATTATTCTAATTACGACGAGATTTTTGCAAATTTAAAGGTTGAAAAAAGCTTGAATAAGCATAAACAAGCTAAACAGATGAGGGAATTTTTCATTGTAACTAATGAACTTACTTATGAGTATGCTTTTAGAAACAATCTAACTTGTAAATTGAGAGCTGAAGAAAAGTCTTTCTTAAACTTAGTATATGAGAGAAGTGCAATTTATAAAAGAAATGAAATGCTGAAACAAACCAAATCTAAGTTTTGGCAAATTGAGGATGAAAAGCTTAATGGAAGATCATCAGAAAATGTTGCTATTCATATAGATAAACCAGTTAGTGGAAAACTTTGCATTAGGAGAGACAACACGCTTTTTGACAATTATTTTGTGGGTGCAAGTCAATGCGGGGATACTTATCAGATCTTGGGTGGATGGGGATTCAAAGGTGGCAAGGATCCAATTTTCCCTGGAATTTATTTTGTATGTGGGGATA
This sequence comes from Lissotriton helveticus, assembly GCF_964261635.1. Taxonomy (NCBI): domain Eukaryota; kingdom Metazoa; phylum Chordata; class Amphibia; order Caudata; family Salamandridae; genus Lissotriton; species Lissotriton helveticus. The sequence goes on from NC_136067.1 coordinate 1,596,442,552, forward strand.
AAGCTTTCTACAATCTCCCAGACCACTGGTATGGGACTTGCTATGTTGGATTCGTTTTTCCAAAGATATTTCATGTAGACAGAAATGAAAAAGGTTCATTTGAGATTAACAGTCATCTGAGAAGATTTAAAAGAGAACGTTTTTCAGAAATTTTGGGAGATATTTTCGGTGCAGTAATACCTATGGTGGGTATAACCCTGAATGCAGTTAAAATCAGAAAATTGTCCACAATTGTTGACAGAGTGTCCACTGATACTGCTGGTGGTTTCCAGCTAGTGGATACTGAAATTATTGCTATGAGATCTATGGTTATGCAGAACCGTCTTGCTTTAGACATTCTGCGAGCAAAAGAGGGAGGAGTTTGTGGAATTTTACATGTCCAGCATTGCTGCACATACATTCCAGATAAGAGTCAGAATATTGAAATGTACATTAAGAACATTACAGAATTACATTCAGAAATTGTACCTTTAGAAGATGAAGACTTTTCAGAACGTTTGAGCAAAAGATTTGCAGCAATCAAAACCTGGTTTCAAGAGATTGGTAGTTCAATTTTTGGCAAAATACTGGTTCCTTTATTAGTTATGGTTTTTGTGATACTTTTGTTGAAAATTAGTTGCATGTTACACAAAAGAAAGAAATATCTAAGGGAAAAGAGGAGGATTTATAAGCTCAGGAAGGAACAAGATAAGGAAATAGAACTAGAAGAGTTTCGTAGATCACAGTATGAGAGTTACAACCAGACAGCAGTATCAAAACTTTAGAAACATTAATACAGTGAAAGTCAAAACATGTTCAAAGGGTTTAACATTTTTGCTAAAATTTTGGGTGTAGTTTGGTGATTTTTAAATCACCAGATGAGGGAGTTGATGGAGCGAGGTTCAGAATAATATTTTGTTCTGACTCGCAAAGTTAAACTTCCATAATAATTTAACCATATTAATTGATTTGTGATGAATTATTAACCAACCTAGTTTAAAATGCATTTACACAAACATGAGGGACTAATTCATGTGCTTTATGTTGCAAAAGCAAGTACGTTGAAAATAATAAACTAGCCTTGTCTATTGTCTTTGTCAGTATTAAATGCGGCTGTTTAACTAATGGCATGTGCTTATTTTGTGTGCTAATGTTTTGTCTTTTCGTCTTTATGTGGCATTAGCTCGTGGAGGATTCTGCGGCCTAAATGAAGAATGGTAGATATAAAACATGCAGCTCTGTGTGCTTCAGCTTCAGCTAGGTAACATTGATTAATGGGTTAATAATTAGCAAAGGGGGTGGGTAACAGAACGAGTTTCAATACTTTAATTAATTAATGTCTTGTGTTTCTTTGAATAGTAGTTACCAAGGGAGAGGCATAAGGCCTAGCGTTTTAAAGATGGTGCTTAGAATCTTGTCCAGAGTGGAGCCCTGCACGTATTCTGAAGCGGAAACTTTTTACCACATCGACAGTTGTCAAAGAAATACTGATGAATGACTCATGTGCAGGAAGTGCTCTGAGAATGACAAAATCAAGGACAGGATGCAGCAAGTCTGCCAAGCTAAGGAAGTAACGGACTGTTACTTGAAGAATGTTGCATTTCCGAGGAAGCTAAAGTCACGTTTTTAGTCGGACAATAGAGTCAAAGAAAAGGCTCGGTTTTTGGATTGAAAATATGATGAGCTGACATGGACTGACATCTGTCAGCCAATGGGAACTCTGGATGGCATAAGAAAGAATACATTTTAGTGAGATTAGCTAGACAGAAAAGGTATAAAACTTGGCCCCTTTGATAGGAGGGCGCTGCTCGCTTTCCGATTCCTGAAAGGGCGTGTCGTGTCGTTGGACTCTATTGACGCACGTAAGGATAAAAGGCCAAAATGATTTTTCCCTTACAGGTGGAGCAAAGAATAGTTAGGGAAATAGCTTGAGGGATTGGAAACTGTTATTTTGCCTTAAACATGCTGAATGATTTGCTTTAAATGTCAATCTAATTGATCATTCCTTATTAAATGCTGCTTATTTGCTAATAAAATAATGATTTATTAAATAAAATGCTTTTTCTTGAAGAATAAAATTAATAAATTAGATTTTTGAAACAACAAGCTGGTCTTGTTTATTCATGGTCTAGTTACCATCAGCTGATCCATTTACCTTAGTGACTTAATTAAATGATTTTTGCATAAAAACCATGGTAAGAGTTGATAAACTGCCGATGTATATAAATGTGTAAATAGTTTGTGAATAGGTTCTGATTAATTAAGTCACATGATTCAGTTGCCCAAAAATTGTCTCGTTGGTTTATGGGCCTTGTGAGTGATTTATGATTAATGGTGAGTATTATGGTGTTGGGTAGCGTTGTTTTTTTATAGGGACGCTGGATCAATCCCTTGTTACAGACCTGATGGGAAGTGGTAGAAGGAGCTACTCTTAAGAGGCATATCAGGGAGTGTGGCTTACTGCTTATGACTTAGTGTGCCTGCGGTGCAATACGCCAAACCCACTCATGTTGATTCCATTTCAGAGAAGGAAATTACTCTCCACAGAGTGTTGGTGCTGTTTGATGTGACGCACTGCAGGTGTGGAGAAAGCACTACGCAACGATGAGCTACATTTCTCAGCAGTCCTTGAACTCTCCCATCATTTGGCGACAGTGGTGGCCATCATGCGTTATCGGGTATTTTTTTCCTCATGTTTCACAGCATCTTTGCTAGGCATTCAATATACAATGTTTCTGCAGCAAGGACCTGGGTGAACGAATTCAGAATTTCCTTTTGCAAAGCATTGTTACTTCCTTAAGAGTTTGTTGTAGGAAATTGGATAGAGCCACAACCCAGCTTTTGTGTCTGTAGAAAGGAAACTAATCCAAGTAAGGAAGGTCTTTTGCAAATGAGGTGGTTGCAATCTTTGGAGGGGCTAACAATGCAAGAGTGCTTGAAAAATCATTTTAATCCAGGCGAACTACAATAGGGTAAAACAAATATATATATATCACTTGATGGCTTCAAATTAAGTGAGCTCGAAGAATGCGCTCGCAGATACACATACTAGTGGCTGACTGCTGAGGTGTTAAGTACTGATGCCGTGTTGATCTCCACTCCCTCTGCCTCAGCAGCTGGGGTTTGTGGGGGCAGCTGGAGCCTTGCTGTGTTCTGGGGGGTGGAAATGGAGTAGGAAGTTACGGTACAATGATGGGCAGAACTTCCTAGTCTTCAGACCAATCCATCATGGCTGCCATTTCAAAGATTTTTGCATTTTTCACTAAAATGGAGGAATTACTTCCTGTAGTTCCTGTTTTCCCTCCTGAGGAAAATTATATTTTGCCTTGCCATGTGTGCCTACGTGTTCCCCATCCTATGTTATATGTGCATGATCGATATGCATATATCCCCCTATGATCGATTAAAGACGCAATTATAGTTGTGTCCAACTCTAGTATGTCAGTATCCAGTTCTCGTGAAAGCAACGAGTATTAGGCCTATGTTGCCACGTTTTACAGTGTGCACGTTAATTCACCGCATTGTCCCCGTTTTCTAGGCCTTCAAAGGGCCCGGATACCAGATTCAAGCTCCAGTCTCCTGAACCCACTTCGAGGAGCGATACAGCCCCCACCTGCATCCCTGACCCTTCACTTACTTCCTGCCAAGCAGCGCGGTGCCCGGCCTGGCTCTGCCTGCCTGTCTGCCAAGAATATGTTATGCTTCCAGTTATCAGTCCAGCCTCTCTTCTTCGCATTCCTAAGCTACTGAACCGCATAAACATCTCCAGCTATAGTCTAGTCTTTCTGTCTCCATGTAAGAGAATTGCTGTATTAATATTCATAGAAGATTCATAACACACGCAATACATGTAGAATAGATGCATGCACCAGCCTTAGTGTCAAGTAGCCTTTGCCCTGATAACTTTTAGATTCTATCAACATGTACTCCAAACACCAGATACCAGATATGCTATAGGTACATGTCGTCCTGACACCGCAGACTTTAGTCTCCTCTTCTAGTGTAGAAGTCATAGCCCCCAGTTCTCCCTGGTAACACGTCATTGCCCGTTTGCGCGCACCACTAGGTTAAAGGTCCCAGCTGCTCAGGTAGCCCCCTCCATGTTTCCGCCCATTTATGACACTTCCATGACGTTTCTCATCACATGTCTACGTGCACGCCCTGTGCACGCCTTCTTCTTCCGCCCATGTGTTCTTATCCTACGCTTGTCACAAGTTACGCCTACTGTATGTAATGTATTTGAAATGTCTTACTATATATACACTGCACTGTTAATGAAATGGTGCAGCTGCCTTCCTTCCTTCCTACTTTATTTCAGGCTGTCCCGTTCCAGTCCCTTCCCTTTTGCCTGAATAAAGCCTGTTCAACTCGGACACATCGGATCCTGCCTCTTATTTATTGAGCTATCTGTTATTGTTAATATATTCAAAAATAGTACCGGTAATTAATTATTTATTTACCACATAATGGCGCCCGAATAGGGACGAGCCCCTTCCTCACGCGCTGGCGATGTACGCAGGTCCCCTGACCCTCTGCAGCCGTGACGGAACTCTACTGCGCACCGGCAGATATTTCTGCTTCAAGACTCCCTCAGGCCCACGGAGGAGACGGAGACTGCGGTCCGGCATCCAGACGAAGCGGTGTGGAATGCGGTTCGTCCCGACCAGAGCCCAAGCCGAGAGAGCAAGGTCCGAAGTATCCGGAGGCCCACCTGTTTCCGAAGTCCGCAGTTCGTAGTCCGACGTCGTAGCAGTCCAGTCCAGTCCAGTCCGAGGCCTTCCAGTTTCTGCTTCCCGGTGAGTACCGTCGCGGGGGAAGTATCTAGACAGGATCATTAGTTTGTTCCTGGTCCGTTGGGTTTGGGTACACAGATCCAGTCCGAAGTATTCACCTAGGTGGATACGGTCTGACGTGTCTCTTTATGGGACCGGTATGTTCTGTACTGTTTTAGCAGTGCATCCAGTAATTCTAGTAAGTTTTGTTCTCGAGAAATTCATGTGTTCTGTTTTCAGTGAATCAGGTAGTATTCTGTTCGAACTGTTATCAATGTATTTTTATGTCGTGGTATGAATGTTTTGTTTGCCATTTAATTACTGTGATTATTGTGTATTGTGTTCCAAGTGTATTACCGAAATGCCTCTGTTCTCGAAATTACGTCAGTTAAAGACCAGAAAAGGGTTACTCGAAGAAGCAGTTCCTGTCCCTCCTAGGGACAGTCCAGGACATTTTATGTATCACAAGCATGGCTTAGATGCCATAATATATCTAGACTTATGGGCGGACTATACTAAGGAACTAGAAGAGAAATATAGATGGCCCGTATCAGGTACATGGGATGCCGAGTGCATCATGCGAGTAGAAGAAGCATTATGGAAAAAGAAAGCCAGACAGTCCCAGAAAGATGCCATCGAGTTATGGCGCAAAGAATCTCATAAAAGAACCGAAAAAGAATTCAGAAAAACAGAATTAAGTAGGGAATCCTCAGAAAGAGCCCAAGAAAGGGAATTAATCGAAGAAGGTGAACGAGTTAGAACAGAACAGTCAGACAGACAGAGAAATGCCCTTATTAAAGGTATGTATCCTCTTCTTGCCGAGGGCTTACCGAAAGCAACCCCGGAAGCACCCTGTAATTTTCCGCCGCCATTGGTCCCGATTAAGCTACGTCATAAACCGACCGCAGCTGACATATTTCTTTCGTCCTATTTGGACGACACAGTCCCAGCCTATGCAAATCCTGTTCCGCCTGCTCCCGTTAATAATGTAATTCCTGTCCCGCCAACTACTGTTCCTGGGGGCCAGGTTCATGTTCCAGCACCCCCGGACCAGCCCACTGTACATGCACCCGTTATGCCAGTCACTCTACCAGCCCGTACAGTATTCACCGACGATTCTAGTTTAGGAGCCGCGGGGGGAGGTTCTCCTCGTACCCCGCCTCAACCGAGACGTCTGACGCTACATGAGCTAGCGTTACAGCGTACGCCAAAAGTGTCTACATACGTAGATATCATGCGAGGTCTTACTGAATGTCGTTATGATCCAGTTCCAGGCGAGGATCACATGGTCATATATTCATTACGTTTAAGACGGGTTGCCAGCTATTTGGACACCCTGCCCGACATGGGAGAACATCTAGACAGAATATATCGTTTTATCCGTACAGGAGAGAATCCAGGAAGTATTCACGAAGCTATGGTTCAAAGAGAAGTCGAGACTCAGCTCATGATTTTAAAGTTCCTGATTAACTGTTTAGTAAGAGAGCAAGATTATCCAGAAAAAGATCAAGAAGAACTGAAAGTCCTGACTAGGTGGAGTGACAATATAGCCGATGGAAAACACAAGACACAAAGTTGTATAGAGAGTATGTACAAGAAAATTCGTAGGGAAATCATAACTATACACGAGAAACGAGAAGAAAAACGAGCAACCGAGAAAGAGAATGACTCTTCTAGTGAAGAGGTAGACAGCGAGAATCCTTCCAGAATAGCGTATGTAGGTAGAACTAGACTTTCCGACCGACATTCACGCCTAGATTACAAGAAAGCTTTTCCTCAAGCTTTTCCTCCTCCAGCACCAGAACAGTGTTCTCTTGAGCAAGTATTCCAGGCCACCGATCAAATTCTGAAATCACGAATAGGTTATAGTGAGCTTAGTACAATGCATGAACAAGAACTAGCCCGATCAGCAGTCCGATGGACTAGTGATTCTACCACGTTTCCAGACGAAATAGTGGCACAAACGTTTCTGAAACTGCCCCCAGCCGAGCAACGACTGGTGGGCACATATATGATCCAGCACCTCATTACACTGTATGAGGAACAGCATTCCGATCCAGGTCCTCTACATGATGTATTGAACGAGTTACTCCAATACAGATGGAAAGGTCTAGGTACCGATTTAATTAGTGTCATTCTAGAACAGCGCCACAAATACCGAACGCTTCTGAATCCACACTTTGTTCACGTCTCACCCCCAGAAAGTAAATCATTCTACATAGACAGACAGAATCCGTTACGAGAAGTACATCCAGTCAAGAAAGAGGGGGGTGGTCTAGAACGAGTATTTGTTTACACCCCTATCACGAAAATAGAACTCTTGGAAATGAAAAAGTTAATTCCCTGTCATGATAAAGATCCAGCAGGGTTTCACCGTGAATTAAAGGACATGCTCCGTATGGGAGAATACACGTATCCTGACATCATTAAAATGTTAAAAGTCCTGTTGCCTGCGGGCATATATGAAAAATTAAAAGAAAAAGAATGGGAGGTGGGAGAGAAAAAGATAGATTGGACAGCATTAGAAGCTGAAGATAATACACGAGTACCAGGTACCGGTCTTGGGGATAAAGCTAAAGCTTTACCCGAATTGTTAATACAAGTTTTGCCAAGATTACTAGCCACGAAAAAGGAAGATTGGGATGCCATCTCAGCCTGTAAACAGAAACAAGACGAAGATACTAGTGATTTTTATTCTAGATTTGAGAAATGTTTTATTATTAATAGTGGTCTGAAAACAAGTAGTGAATCGTACCCTCATCTTTTTGTTACCAAACTAGTCGAGAATTCAAGTCCACAAGTTAAAAATCGAGTACTGAAAGTCGAAAGTACCTGGCAAGCTAATACTCCGTCACAGATGCTCCAGATGCTCCAGTATCACCAGAATAGAATCAGGGAAGAGCAGGAACACGAAAGGAGACGTATGAAAGACACGAAAATGAAAGTATTAGTTGCACAATCTGTTCCACAAGACAGTCAGAAGAGGGGTCCGAATCAAGCCAGTCATCCTGCAGCTCCTGTTAAAGGGACATGTAATTACTGTAAACAGCCAGGTCATTTTATAAACGAATGTGCAGTTCTGAAACATAACATAGCTACTGGTAAGACTAAAGAAAGACCACGTCTGCCTAGACAAGAACAAGTTTCACAGACTTCCCAGCCGCCGCAGAATGCACAACAGTCAGTTATAGCACCGCAGCCTATAGCTGCAACACAACATGTTACACAGCAGATGTACCAGTATGCACAGTCAGAGTATCCAGATTATCAGCCATATTCATGAAACAGCCTAGAGAGGGAGGTAGGCTTGCCTCTCATCGAGATACCTGTAGATCAAGAGGGTCCCTATGTACACAGTCAAGTATTAGGGAAAGACAGAAAGTTTCTGATTGATACAGGGGCAAGTAGGACTACCATCAGTCATGACGAGGTTCCAGGGGCTCCACTCTCAGGCTCTAGAAATGTTTCCCTTGGATTTTCAGGAAAGCCTATTGTTAATGAAATATCGAAACCAGTTACTCTAGAAGTTGGTCCATTGTCCCGAACTACAGACTTGTTACTCACGAAATCTTGCCCAGAGAATCTGTTAGGCATCAAAACTCTTAATGAATTAGGAGCAGTCATATGCTGCTCCCCAGAAGGGGTCCGTTTGTTTCTCCGTGATTTTAAAGGTCATTATGTATTACGTGATTTTGATCCAAGATTATTGAATGTACGACAGCATTTATGGGCACAAGGTCCAACTGATGTAGGTTGTATGCATATCACACCCCATCGTGTTACCCTGAAGAAAGGTGTTGTTTTACCACGAATCAGACAGTACAGATTGCCACCTGAGGCTGTAGCAGCCTTATCCAAAATTATTGACGAACTTATTGCTCAAGGAGTGGTTGTAGAAACTGACTCCAATGTATGTAATTCTCCTATCATTCCGATCCTGAAACGTACTGATCCAAATGCACCTCCAGTTTATCGATTAGTGATTGACCTTCGAGAACTTAATAAATGTATTATACCACAGTACCCAGTGGTCCCAGATATTTCTTCCCTATTGACAGCCATTGATTCTGAAGCCACGTTCTTTACAGTTATCGATCTCAAGAACGCATTCTTTAGTGTCCCCATTCATCCAGACAGCCAGTTCCTTTTCGGATTCTGTTTAAATGGAAGAAGCTATAAATTCACACGAGCTCCTCAAGGTTTCACAGAAAGTCCTAGTATTTACAGTCAAGCACTGAAAAGACAACTAGACAATATTCACATGCCAACTGACACTGCCCTGCTCCAGTATGTCGATGATCTACTGATCACAGCCCGTTCTGAACGTGACTGCGAACGTGCGTCACTTACAGTTCTGTATTTCCTGGCCGAAATGGGGCACAAGGTGTCCCCTTCCAAATTGCAATTCTGTGTCCAGCAAGTGGTCTACTTAGGACACTTACTGTCCAAGAGGGGTAGGCAGTTGACACCAGACCGTATCCAGTTAATAGCACGTCTTCCACAACCCAAGACACAGAAGGAGGTACGAGCTTTTATCGGCCTCACTTCTTACTGCAGACAATGGATTCCCCAGTATGCATTTCTAGCCAAGCCACTGATACAGTTAACGACACAGGAGGCAGCCGTATCGACTGTCCTCCCTTGGACCCAGGAACATACACTTGTTTTCAATGAATTAAAGAAAGCTTTATGCCAAGCACCTGTTCTAGCAACACCGAACTACAGTAAGCCTTTTACACTTTTTGTTACAGAACGTGATGGTACTGCATTATCTGTTCTCACACAAGATCAAGCAGGACAATACAAGCCCTGTGCTTATTTTTCTAGCACATTAGATCCGGTGGCCCAGGCTCTGCCTGCGTGCCTCAAGTCAGTTGCAGCCACAGCACTAGCTATCAGACAAAGTGATTCCATAGTGTTAGGACACTCCCTGACAGTACAAGTTCCACACTCCGTGGAAGTTCTTTTTAAACCGAACTCAGACTCAGCACTTGACAATTGCACGTTTAACAGGTTATGAACTGACACTGTTCCAGCCACACATAGAAATCAGACGCTGCAACATTTTAAATCCAGCTACACTGTTACCGTCAGTTACCTCGAATTCTGCCACACATGACTGTGTGGAAGTTGTTAACACCATGACAAAGCCAAGACAAGACTTGACAAACATTGCATTACCTGATCCCGACCTGATACTTTATGTGGATGGTTCATGTATGAGAACAAGTACAGGAGAACTAGTAGCCGCGTATGCAGTGACTACTGAAACCGAAGTTATAGAAACACATCGTATTGACACCCTGTCTGCTCAAGCAGCAGAGCTTGTCGCTCTGACCCAAGCCTGCATACGTGCCAAGAACCTGAAAGTAAACATATACACAGATTCACGTTATGCATTCGGAGTCGTACACGACTTTGGAGTGCTCTGGCAAGAAAGAGGTTTTATGACTTCTCATGGAACCAAGATTCAGCATGGCCCCCTCATTCAAGCTCTGTTAGATGCAATACATTTACCGACAGCTATCGCTATCATGAAGTGCAAGGCACATACGAAAGTCACTGATATCATTTCCCAGGGTAACGATCTAGCAGATCGAACAGCCAAACTTACAGCTCAGACTCCAGACATTCCAGTTAACACGACACCGACACTCATTCCAGATCAGACTACTTGTATGACAGTTAAGGACCCTACACAAGATGTCATAGATATACAGTCACATGCTACTCCCGATGAAATCAAGAAATGGTCCGAACAAGGAGGGGTCCAGACAGATCAAGGATGGTTGACGAAGGGAAAAGCCACGTGGTTTCTCCCCGACTCTATGGTTCAAGTCATTATTAACACCGCACATAGTCCAGCACATTTAGGAGAAAAAGCCATGTTAGACAGTATCCAGAACATCTGGTTCAACAAGCATTTACGAGCAGCAGCCAAACAGAAAGTGCGTACCTGCATGATCTGTTGTCAGTTTAATCCAGGTAAAGGTGTCCCGGTGGAACAAGGTGGATTCCATCCTCCTGACCACCCTTTTGAAGTCCTCCAGATGGATTATATTCAAATGGAGCGATGTCAAGGTTTCAAGTATGTCCTCGTAGTTGTATGCGCTTTGTCCAGGTGGACAGAAGCATATCCAGTTCCAGATTACACAGCTGCGACCACTGCCAGGCAGTTGGTTCGTGAGTTCTTTCCCCGCTATGGATTACCTAGGGTCGTGTATTCAGATAACGGCCAGCCATTCTCGTCCGAGCTCATGAAACAAGTTTCCCTTCTGTTAGGGTACCAGTGGAAGTTCCATTGCGTACGCCATCCTGAAGCAGCCGGTCTCGTAGAGAGACATAACCAGACCCTGAAAATCCGAATCGCTAAAGTGTGTGCAGAGAAAGGTGTAGATTGGATAGTAGCACTGCCAGTCGCCCTTTTCTATATGAGAATGGTCGCTCATTCCCGTTCAGGTCTATCCCCGTATGAGATAGTGTTTGGTCGTCCCCCCAACATGTGGGGTTCACCTAGACCCCGTATAATTACCGATGTTGACAGTAATATGCTGACAGATTACCTTGCCTCCTTGATGTCTGCACTACAATCTTGTCGTTCACAGGTTGCCGCTGCATTTCCAGACAACACCGACGTGAAACCGCATGAGGTCGTCCCGGGTGATTTTGTACTTATAAGGAATTTCGATTGTTCAAGTCCGTTGGAGCCCCGCTGGAAGGAGCCCCGCCTCGTTCTACTCACCACCCGGACAGCAGTGAAGATTGAAAACCGAAAAGGGTGGCTACACGCGAGCCACGTCAGGAAATTTCATGGACTCAAAGCAAAAACTTTTCTCAAGGACTGCCCCGTTCTCAAGGACTGCCCAGAAACTGAATCTAAACTTCCCCTGTTAGAGAAAACTCCGCAGCAGGAGTATAAACAGAAATTAAGGTCTAGTAAGTCAGCCAGTTTAATTGTCTAAGTCCCTCTCGGGTGAAACGGTTAGACAGGTTCCTGACATGTATAAGACAGACCCACACAGTGAGAGAGTTAGTCAAAACTCTAAGAGAATACACTATCGAAAGAATCTTTGCAGTAGATGTATAGTTACTCTGTTCTTTTTATTATTCCTGAGTCTTATGGTTACATGCATAAGTTATGCGTTGCATTTATGTTTTCCTATTCCACATGTACATATGTTTTCTAATGCTACAGTAGAGCACACATTTAGTGACCTGCCTCCTCACGAGTTATCCTATCGTCTTGCTATGCGTAATAATACTTTTATCCGAATGCTGCATTATTCACACCAGACCAGCAATGCCACTAATTGTTGGGTGTGTGGTCGATTCCCCCCTTTCCAGACACCGAAGGGAGTTCTGCCACTTTTTCCCTATCCGTTTTCACATAATGGTTCGTGTGGAGCATGGTCCACGTTAACGTCATCCTCAACTGATATGTCCCTTCTGAATCGAACATGTTTCTCAGACAAGCAAGGTCTTTCCCATAGAACAGGATTAGATCTAGAAAATGAAGTATATGATCTAGGTAATTATTCCTCGAATTTCATGGTTCTGAATGTTCAGTCCGATACTACTCCAGACTTGCCTGCTATTTCAGTTCTACCAGTCAAAGGCGAATTATGTGTCAGAAAGAATGGTTCCGCACATGTAGGACATAGTGATTGTACTACTATGGTCAAGTATAGTGACAGTGGGAAATCTATTTTCAAAGCCTCACGTCATTCTTATTTTGTCTGTGGTCAGACCGCATATGTTCGTCTGCCCCTCGATTGGGATGGAACATGTTACATTGCCTTCCTACTGCCACCTGTTTTCCTAGCCCCATCTGATTATCACAGAAACACACATCTAGTACACGTTAGACATAGAAGGGAGACTGAGTCCCCAATTGTCGATCAAACTGAAACTGCCCTAGAACAATATCAAGACTTCAATAAAGGTTTCTTTTTCTTTATAGGTCCTGTCCAGAATAGTAAGTTAATACGTAGGCTAACCAGAACCCTTGAAGCAGTAGTGAATGAAACTACTTCCGCTCTAGGTAATTTAACCGAAGAACAATCTGCTATGCGTTTTGTTGTGCTCCAAAATCGTCTCGTTCTTGACGTCATACTGGCCGATAGAGGAGGAGCATGTAGAGTCATCGGATCTAGTTGCTGCATTTTCATTCCTAATAACGCGCCGTCTGTTTATTCAGCTATAACCAGACTTCATAAAATTGCCCATCAGTTACACCAGAATCCAGGCACCTGGACATGGTCCGGTTGGCTCTGGAGTATTATATCTGCCTGGGGATGGAAAGTATTGTCATTCCTAGGTATAGCAGTAATGATCATATTCAGTTGCTGCCTCTGTTTACAATGTGGCCCTGCGATTTGCGGCATGTGTGCTACCTCTTGTATTCCTAGTCCTAAGTCCCGTTCCAAGACAATTCGAGACGAGCAAATGATGCTATATGAACAGATAGATGGTATCATGAATATTGATGTTTCCTGATGGAAACGTAGGGCACAAGGAGGGAATGAGGAAAATTATATTTTGCCTTGCCATGTGTGCCTACGTGTTCCCCATCCTATGTTATATGTGCATGATCGATATGCATATATCCCCCTATGATCGATTAAAGACGCAATTATAGTTGTGTCCAACTCTAGTATGTCAGTATCCAGTTCTCGTGAAAGCAACGAGTATTAGGCCTATGTTGCCACGTTTTACAGTGTGCACGTTAATTCACCGCATTGTCCCCGTTTTCTAGGCCTTCAAAGGGCCCGGATACCAGATTCAAGCTCCAGTCTCCTGAACCCACTTCGAGGAGCGATACAGCCCCCACCTGCATCCCTGACCCTTCACTTACTTCCTGCCAAGCAGCGCGGTGCCCGGCCTGGCTCTGCCTGCCTGTCTGCCAAGAATATGTTATGCTTCCAGTTATCAGTCCAGCCTCTCTTCTTCGCATTCCTAAGCTACTGAACCGCATAAACATCTCCAGCTATAGTCTAGTCTTTCTGTCTCCATGTAAGAGAATTACTGTATTAATATTCATAGAAGATTCATAACACACGCAATACATGTAGAATAGATGCATGCACCAGCCTTAGTGTCAAGTAGCCTTTGCCCTGATAACTTTTAGATTCTATCAACATGTACTCCAAACACCAGATACCAGATATGCTATAGGTACATGTCGTCCTGACACCGCAGACTTTAGTCTCCTCTTCTAGTGTAGAAGTCATAGCCCCCAGTTCTCCCTGGTAACACGTCATTGCCCGTTTGCGCGCACCACTAGGTTAAAGGTCCCAGCTGCTCAGGTAGCCCCCTCCATGTTTCCGCCCATTTATGACACTTCCATGACGTTTCTCATCACATGTCTACGTGCACGCCCTGTGCACGCCTTCTTCTTCCGCCCATGTGTTCTTATCCTACGCTTGTCACAAGTTACGCCTACTGTATGTAATGTATTTGAAATGTCTTACTATATATACACTGCACTGTTAATGAAATGGTGCAGCTGCCTTCCTTCCTTCCTACTTTATTTCAGGCTGTCCCGTTCCAGTCCCTTCCCTTTTGCCTGAATAAAGCCTGTTCAACTCGGACACATCGGATCCTGCCTCTTATTTATTGAGCTATCTGTTATTGTTAATATATTCAAAAATAGTACCGGTAATTAATTATTTATTTACCACACTCCAGGTCAGGGAATATTATTTAAACCCTGTAAAAACACTACCTGGTACATCTCAATGCTTCCCAGTTTTGTCTCTGTGGTTTTCTTGTCCCTTAGATATTGCACCATTGTCCTTGTCTCAGCCTGCTGTTGTACTTCTGGTGTGCAGATGTTATTCTCAACTTCTTGAGGAGTTTTTCTCTGCCGCTGGCTTTTTTCTCATTTTGACAGTTTTTCTTATAGGGCACTTTCTAGCTACGTGTTCCAGTTCATTGGGTGGCGAAGTGGCTTCCACAGGCTATCGCCTCATCTTTAAGTTTAGAACTTTCCTACTATAGAAGCGTCTGGTGTGCCCAGCCTTAGCCTTCTTCTTCAAGTTTAGAAAAAGGGAAGCCATCATGTAGACTAGAAGTGGGTCCCTTAAGAGGGGGGAAATAAATTACTTCTTGTTGTTAATTTATTGATGATAAACCCTCAATTCTGCCACCAACTGAATAGGACCTTTCCAGTGACATGAACAGTATGCCATCTAAGTATATTACTATGTGAATCACCCTTGGTCTCATTAGAGCCACCACCAGTTTGAGGAGCTTGGTGAAGCTTTGAGGAACTGAAGACAGGCTGAAATGAAGTGATTTGAACAGGAACCATTTATTGATCCCATACAAACTGTAGAAAGTGCCAATGCTGAGTCCAAATTTGGAACAAAAGGCAAGCATCCTTTACGTTCAACCTTGATCATCCAAACAGCCTGTAGTAGAGAATCTATTGAGCAATTAATATCTTCTGTCTTAAAGTGTTGGTATGAGAAGAAACCATTCAATAACCTAAGACTGATAACATTATAAAAATCCTTTATCTCCCTTATGTACCAAAAACAGTTTGTGGAGTGAACCAGAGACCTGAAGTGGAACAACGTCTGTTGTCCCCTTTTGTAACAAGTAGGAAATATTTTCCTTTGTAACAACTGAAAAATCTCCTCCAATGCCAGGATAGTAGGAGTCTTGAAAAAATTAACTTAACTGACTATGAACAAAAGTATCATTTGTAATCCTGCTGTCTAGAGCAAGTGTGTCATAATTCAGAATATCAGAACGGAACAATGGTCCTTTCTTTTGCACTCTCATTATTAGTATGAAGAGTTATGTGTTCAATATTTTCTTTGGTTTATCTATTGTATTGTCCTTAGACATACACAGACAAACTCACTGGTCAAAGTTTGTGAAAAGAACAGTCTACCAAAATGCAGCATGACCTGGGACATTGTGTCATCATATGGACAGCTTTGTGACAATGGCTTGTTTTGTGTTGTTTTTTCTTATTCATAAAAAAGTTTCACCAATTCTGCTCTGTGAGTATGTATTTACATTATGAAATATTGGTGACTGTTGTTCTCAAATACATATTTATTACTATGTTTTTAACTTGCATAATTACACTTGTTTGCCTCAGCGCATTTTGAGTAATACATACCCTGTTGTTTCTTCGCTATCATTGAGCTTTATATTAGTGGTGTCCTTACTGGGTAAAAGAAGGGATGTTCGTTCACGTACGTCTAGATGCAGCCATAGCAAGACCACGTTTAAGCAAAGGCTCAAATGGATGATCCAGAATGGTAATAGCCTTATATATCTATATTTGCTTAGCACTGAAAGCCTAGTAGACGGCATGACTGAGTCAGTTGGGGAAACTGAGCAGGACACAGAAGCTTGAGCATTGCACTTTTCCATCTCCCACTGATGGAAATGAGTGTGCGTATTCTACCCAATCTTGTTGGAGAACAAATATTTAATGACAGTGATCTACCATTAGCAGCAGAAGATATTCCTCCACCCCACTGGAAACTCCCTCTCCACTGGCTGCCTTCCTCTGAGTATAAATACATCTACATTGCTCTGTCACAGAATATGGAATGGGTTCTTCTTGTGGATATTGGGTAGGGTTTTAAATGCCCTGTTGTAAGGGATTGGAAAAGTGAGATCAACCTCATCCAGACATCACAATAACCTCTGAGGTAAACACCATTTTATTCTGCTGCTACCTGTCCAATGAAGGGCATTGGACAGGCAGCTAGAAGTCTACATCGGACTGTTAGCCGTGGCTGATAACCTAATGTCAATCTTAACAACAGACGTTTTATCCATTCTGCTGACAAAGAAGTGCTCGAATTGCCAAACAAACATGCAGCCCTCTAACTCCATGGTCAAATTATTGGGTGACCAGAAGCCGCCACTGCCTCACTTAATTCCATAATCTGAGTGAAAATGTTATCTAGGTGCTTATCCTGACACAGGTTAACTGCCTTCCCCAACCTATCATCCTCTTCTTTGGCTCTTTGACCTTTTTTGACAAAAGGAGACCATGGGCTGGTCAATATTCAATGTGGTTGGGCAACACAGGACTTGGGCATTCAGAACCTAATGTGTTCCTGTTAGAGTTATAATCTCTGGTATCAATAAGAGGAATATGTGAAATGAAATGTCTTCATTGATGACTAAATGATAATAATGCAAGCTTCTAATTCCTCTTGTGCTGACGCACAATCAGAGTGTTACCTCTGACAAGAATGTCTGGGGCAAACAACTGAGTTGCTTCAGTCCTGTTTCTTTTTTTTCTGTTTATTCCAAACACATTTTGCTGCTCAGGGCAAAAGATGGATGCCCATCTGCACATTCATTGGAACGCCTAATCTGATCCACTGGTCCTTCTTTGGGACAAGGAGATAACTGGCAGATTTGTCAATAGATGCTGCTATTGAACTCCCAAAGGCAAGGATCAGTGACTCCATTGCTGCATTATTATCTGACTGTACTACAGTCTGCAATGGAGTATGAACATCAACAGAATCATTACTGCACCACATCCTCTAATACCTCCAAAGAAGAGTCATAGTAGGAAATTCTAGATTCCACCCTGGGTTCTGCAAACTCAGTTTCTAAATCCTACCCATATTAGTGCCTTCCACAGGGAACCTAAAAGGGAGGTTACAGACCTACACTAACTGAGCTAAAAAAACATGCTAAATACTGCCACAACAACCAACTTATCACCTGCACTTGGACATAGAACCCCCTGCCTATGCCTTTAAATTTGGAGAGGAAAAGAGAAACCATTCCAATGAAGACAGCGTGTCCCATGCGCGTGCACCCCATGGGCGAGACCAATTCCACGCTCCACACTGAGGGAGCCCAGCACAAGAACACTACTGCTTGTGGACATCAAACGGAGCTCGTTGCCCAGCTCATGCCCCGAAATACTACTGGGGTAAAGACAGCAAAAAACTTAAAAGACTAAGAGAGAAATTTCACTTTTCAATGTATGCAGACAACACTTTATCCCTTCCCTCCCCACACCGCCCCCTCACCCCACACCACCACACACTCAACCCCATTCACTGGGAAAATACAGTGTGGAAAATGTGGACAGGCCACGGCAACACAAGTGACAGGAAGCACGAAAGCCCCAAATAAACATAAGTAATCAATATTGAAACAGAAACCCTTTTGGAAACTACAAAAATATACAAACTTATTAACACACATATTTCAGTTAAACATTGAAACCGTGTTTCATTGAAAGGGAAAACATGAACTCATCTGCTAGGGCAGTACAGAATTTGAGGCATGCCATCAAACCGAGATTTACAGACAGGCCTGCCACAGGAATGGAGAACTGTGTATGGCAGCAGCGGTCAAGTAACAATAAGATGGGTGCAGTGCTTTACTGTGGTATTTGGTTTTACTCGTTTCTGTTGTTTACCATTGTTGCTAGCATTTATGCAGTAAAGACCTACGTCCTAACCGAGCCCCTGGAGTTCTATTTCAGTCAGAAAAACAAAACAAATGAAGCTTTGAATCCTGTTCAGTCTAAAGGACACAAACACATTGCTTATGCTTCAGCTATTCCTATGAAACAGCCTTTGTATGTTTGTCAAGTGTGATACAGCCTCTGTCAAAAAATGACGTAAACTGACCAATTATCGATAAAAAGTAAAACAATTCTATAGGATCGAATTATATTAAAATTCGCCATAAAACCAGTGCTGAAAAGCCCTATGTCCAAAAAAACATCAAAAACATCAATCAGAAGCCATGCCTTGCTGGAATGAAATTAGGATGCGGGCTTAATCGTATAATCAAAAGAATCAACAGGGAGGGACGTGTATATTGACTCTCACCAGCTTTTTGGCAATTTGAGCATTCCACTAAATGGCATCTGGCATACCCATAGCTCTTAAGAGCACACTAAAATGTTGATCAAGTGCTCTTTAATAGGAAGTTCAAGTGGAACAAATATTGTCAATTACACAGACGTCCCTCTATACATCATCAGCAGCTACACAGAAGGGTCATAGTGTTGTCAAACGGGACAAATACAGGGTTCAACTGTGCTGGGAACTGCTGGGGCTGAGAACCAGCGGAGCTAAAAAGAACAGGTATTCAGATGGGTCCATTTTGAGTCATTTTTTTCTGATATGGCTAAGTACACAAAGCCCTAAAATGGATAAAAGAAAACTTGATGACATGCCTGGACTCAAGGTAAGACGGACTGTTACAATGTTTGCAATGATGCTTTGAGGTTCGTTCCTGGTCCATTTAGGGAGGCATACTGAAGCTACTCACATTCTGCCCATTAGCATCTCTAAAGTTGGAAGTAAGTTTCTAAAGTTGCCTTTAACATCTCCTCATCTGTGCTGCAACTAGTTCTCTACTAACTCCAGCCTCTAATCAGCCCTCCAGTCACGTGTGTCAGCTGTCAAATAGGAAAATATGTGATTCCTAAAGAGAGCAGAGGCAATCAGGCCCTCTGATGTCAGACAAAGAGTTTTAGTTAGCATAACTTTATAGTCTGTTACTGTTAGTCCTGCATTAATATTGGAAAGGGTAAAACGGCAAGTACCAGAATGTAAAGCGATGTGAGCAACAATCATATTTTTAAACTTGTCTTGCTCAACACTTCGAACACAAGTCTGAAACTGTTCCATCTACATGACAAAGCACGCATTTAGTCGACACACGTCATAAGGAGGAGATTCAGCAAGAGGGATATTCCACCTGGTCTAAGGGAACCAAGACCAGAGAGACCACAAAGACGCAGGAAGGGCAATGTCACCATAGCAGGAAAGATACAGAGGACCAGAACCATAATACGGACTAGGACAGGACTACAAGAAGAAATAGGGCCGAGACCAGAAGACCAGTGGGAGAAGGACCGGAATATGAGGAACACAATGAGGAGAACAAGACTAAAGAACACAAGGAGGGCGTGCAAGGGGAGCAAAAAAATGACCAGTACCTGGAAGACTAGAACTAGAAGCACCATAACTAGGAGAACATGGACCAGGAGGACCAGGGAAAGAAGCAGTGTGGCCTCAGAGAAGAGTGTCAATATTAGGATCAGGAGGCCTGAGGAAAAGAAAGCCAAGAGGACCAGGAATACATAAAGGGTGAGTAGAAGACCTAGACGATAAAGATGGCAAGAAGGAGGTCAGTGAGGATGAGATAGATATTTAGCTGTAAGAAGACCAAGACCATGAGGACCAGATGGCAAAGAAGGAGGAGGACTGAAAGGACCAATCCCACCATGGCTCGGCCCACACGAAGGTCCTAAAAAACCAGATGAACAAGGTCAGCGCCACCATTATGACCAGGAGCAGCATGACCTGGAAGACCAGGGGATGATAAGGGAGACTAGGAAAGGAAGGAGGAGGAGGACCAGGATGAGGAAAGGTAGTAGGAGGACAGGAACCAGGATGCCAAGAACCAATGCCACAAGGAGGACCAGTACTAGGAAGACAGACGGAAGAGAAGGTTCAAGAGCAGAACAGAGAGATAACAAGAAAACCAGGATGTAGTATTCTGTGATATTTGCCTTTCCAGATTATCTACTGCTGCGCTGTTCCCCTTGTTTCATAATATGCTGCGCATAAACACAATATTTTCTTCTTTGGCTGTGTAAATGTGAATTTTTTCACTTTGTCTGCATGAGTGTAACAATGTTTTTAACTGTTTTTTGAGAAGCAGAACCACTAGAACAATCAGTACAAGTAGAACCAAGACCACGAGTCCCAGGACCAGACTAATCAAAAGAACAAGGTGGACCATGACAATGCGGACCAGAGAGTAGGCAGAGTTGGAGGATATGCAGGATGAGGAATCAGTGGGGAGAGCAACTACTAGGACCAGTGACAGCAAGACTAAGCCCAGGAGAACCAGAAACAGGATAAAGAAGATGCGGGCTCGGAAGATAAAGAGGAGAACTAGGAAAACCAAGAGTTGGACAGTGAAGAGGAGATGGTCCAGAAAGACCGGAATAAAGACAAGAAGAAATAGACCAGGACAGTTAACACCTGAAGGAGCTGAAGCAAGGAGGTCCAAGACCAGGAGGACCAGTACCACCAGGAAGACCCAGACTAGGAGAAGGATGACCAGGAGGACAAATGGGACCTAGACCAGAAAGAGCAAGACAAGAGAAGTACCCGAACAAGAAACACAAAGATAGGTAGAATGGCTGGGAGGATGACTGGGTGGAAGATGGTGATAAAGAACTTTACAATCAGGAGGACCAAGGACAAACAAGACCAAGAGCACTAGGACTAAAGGGTGGAGGAGTACTAGGAGCATGAAGAGGAGAACCAGGAGCAGGGAGAGGACAAGGAAGATGACCAGGAGAAGTGCAAAGATCAAACCATCAGAAGCATCAATAACCCCAAGCCCAGGACCACTAGGAGGACAAAGACTGGGCTCACCAGGAACACTGGTATCAGGAATGCCAGGAACAATAAAACCAAGGAGGACCAATAGCAGGAGGTCCAATACCAGGTCCAAGAAAACCAGAACCAAGAATAGGAATATCAAGACAGGGATCAGCAGGACCAGAATGACCAGCAGAAGGAGGATAAGAACTAGGAGGAGGGCCAGTAAACTATGGCTGCAGGAACTGCCAGGGAAAGTAGACAGACAATGAGAAGACTACCAGTAGAATTAGGAGCAGAAGGAGCAAGATGAGGATGACCAGAAGGACAAGGGCACAGATGGGAAGTGATGAGGAGGACCAGGAGCAGAAGGGCCATCAGGAGGACAGCTCTACATGAAGGCTTAAAACTACCTGGACCATGGATGACTAGAAGTGATCCTCTGCTAGGTGCATTAGGGTATATTTTTTGTTACATTTATTTTCTTTATTTATTTATTATATATTTTGACAGTTTTGTATATCGCGAACAAGACCCTTGCGGGTATCAGAGCGCTTTACAGTGCAGATATATCGACATAAAAACGTAAAAATACAATGAATTAGGTGAATACAGTAATGGTAAACATTAGAGAACAGCGCATATTTACAAGAGAGTAGAAATGATTCGGGTGAATTTGGCCAGGAGAATCGATTTAACTTCTTTTTTGAAAAAAGCTGCGGATGGATTAAGTCGCATTTCTGGGGGCAAGGCATTCCAAATTCTGGGAGACATTTCTGAGAAGGAACTGTAGTATGTTTTTTTCTTGGAGAAACGTTGTGGTTTAAGTAGAAGATTGTTAGAGCTCCTAGTAGATCTGTTACCACCCAATAGTACCAGTTTCTCTGCTAGGTATCTCAATGTTTTGTGATGTAAAGCCTTATGTGTCATACAGGCAATTTTCAAATGGATTCTGGCCTCAAAAGGTAGCTGGTTGAGGGCACGAAGGACAGGGGAAATTTGGCAGTTTCTTTTGGAGCCTCTGATGAGTCTGGCGGCTGTACTGATTGAGGCTCTTAGAGGAGCGGTTGTTAATATGGGTAGGCCGCAAAGAGCAACACTCCCATAATCCACTCTGGGAAATACTAGAGATTGAACTGCCTGTTTAAAGTCACTTGCCGGTATGAAGGGTTTCAATTTTCTCAGGGTGTTCATCTGGAAATAAGCTCCTTTAGTTGCAGCGCTGATGTGCTTCTGCATATTTAGCTTATTGTCCAGTGTTATTCCTAGTGATTTAGTGGAATCAATGATGAGAGGTTGACCATCGAGTGCTGTAATGTGCTTCATCCACTCGCGGATGATGGTTGTTTGGTTGGGATGAACGATGAAGAGAAATTCTGTTTTTAGGGTGTTCAGTTTTAGATGGTTCTTTGCCAGCCAGATCGGTGTTTTATGGAGCGTTGTATTAAGGGACTATGGGCCAGATGTAGGTAGCCAAATACCGGTCGGTAACGGCCGAATTCGGCCGTTACCGACCGGTATTTGGCTATTGAGATGTAGGGGCACGGAAACAGGGCAAATCGGTAATTTTACCGATTCGGTAAATATACCGGTCGGTAAATTTACCGACCGGTATATTTACCGAATCGGTAAAATTGATATGTAGGTGGGACTCTTCTGAGTCCCACAAGGCCTACAAAATCGGTATTTTACCATCAAATTCAATTTGATGGTAAAATACCGATTCAGGTGTGCATGCACATGGGTGCATGCACACCTGTGCCATATGACAGGCAGACCTGCCCTTAGGGCAGGTATGCCTGCCACATGGCCCCCAAACCTTTTTTGGGGGTGCTAGAGGGTGTCAAAGTGACACCCCCTGCACCCTTGTCAAAATCGGTATTTACCGAATCGGTAAATACCGACCGGTAATGCCCCATTCATTCCTATGGGCTTCAAAGCCCATAGGAATGAATGGAGCATTACCGGTCGGTATTTACCGAATCGGTAAATACAGATATTTACCGAATCGGTAAAAAACACATCTGGATGGACCTACATGTCCACCCTTCATATTTACCGATTCTTAATTACCGAATCGGTAAAATTCGGTAATTAAGAATCGGTAAATATTTTTTACCTACATCTGGCCCTTGATGTCTTCAAGTGAGTGGACCTCAATGTAGAGTTGTGTGTCATCGGCATACATGTGATATTGGAAATTTGAGGAGTTGAGAAGCTCAGTGAGTGGTTCCATAAACAGATTGAAGAGTTTTGGGGAGAGGGAGGAACCGCGGGGCACTCCCAAAGTGACAAGGGAGGGGTTAGATAACGATTGGTTAATCTTGAATCTTTGTGTTCTGTTTTAGAAGAAGGAAGTGAACCAGTTTAACACTGTACCAGATAGTCCCATCCTGTGTTTCAAGAGGTCTAGTAGGTTGGCATGTTTGACTGTGTCGAAGGCTGAGGATAAGTCAAGCAGGATTAGCCGGCAGGCCTTGTTTTGATCCAATATTTGTTATGTGTCATCAGTTGTGTGGGTCATGGCTGATTCTGTACTGTGCCCTGATCAAAAGCATGATTGGAATTGATCGAGGGGGTTGAAGTGGTCTATGTGATTACTAAGCTGCACGTGGACACATTTTTCTAGTAGTTTGGCCAGGGTCGAGATGCTGGAAATTGGGCGATAGTTATTCAGGTCAGATGGATCCGCCGATGGTTTCTTTAGGATGGGGGATACCTAACCAGCTTTGAGGATGTCGGGGATGATTCCTTGGTGAAGAGAGATGTTTATAATCCTAGTCAATAGGGGTACTAGCAGTGGAGTGAAGGTTTTTAAGTGGGTTGCTGGGAGAGGGTCGGTGAAGTGATTGGAGGGATTCAGGGCCGTGAGCATTTTTAAGATAGTTTATTTGTTGTAAAAGCTTGAAGTCGGTCCAGGAGGCACTGTTCTTGAGTTCGAGCTTTGTAGAGCAGATCATCGGGGTACCTGGTGTGGTCAGTGAGGCTCTCATATGTGGGTCGGTATGGGATAATAGATCGTTACGTAGGTCTGTCTTTAAGTTTTCAGTCTTAGTTGTGAAAAAGGATGCAAGCTCCTCACATTCGGGGAGTGTTTCAGGATTAGCTTGGGGGGAGTGGGAGACACCCTTAGATTGAGCTTTGATTATTTTGAATAGTCTTTTGGGACGATTCTTGGCTTGGTCTAATTGTTGACGAATGAAGTCAGCTTTTGATCGTCTAATCTTTCTATAACAGGAATTTCTCGTGCTTCTTAGCAATTTGAGGTGGGCAGCGGATGGGGCAGCTCTCCATTGTCTTTGAATTGCTCTTAGTGATCTTCGGTCTTCATTTAGCCTACCATCATACCAGGGGTTTGATTATTTTGCTGTGGCTCTTTTCAGTTATAAAGGAGCTAAATTGTCCAGTACCTGGTTCATAGAGTGAAAGTAGTGATTGGTCAGATCATGTACATCCTTTAATCACACCAGTGGGGGTGTGAGGGTGTGACTAGCGGTTGAGAGAGAAGCTGGGTTAATGGTTTCTGGGTTCCTCTTCCAAATGTTAATTCTCGTAGGTTAGACAGAGAGTAGTTTGACTTCTTCCTTGATGTGGAAAGTAATTATGTGATGGTCAGACCAGTTACAAGGGAGGATCGATTCCAGATGGGTAGAGCCTGTTGTGGCAATTACTAGGTCGAGGGTTGAACCCCTAACGTGGGTGGGGCTGTCACAGATTTGGGACAAATTAAGATCGGACAGAAAAGCTTTGAGGCTATTGACCTCTGGGTCTTCAGGATCATTCCAGTGGAGGTTGAAGTCCCCAGGAAGATCTGAGTACTTTGTTGTCCGACATTTGCGGCTAGGCTATCCATTACATGTTCGATAAAGATGGGGTCGTTTCCAGAAGAGGGGTAAAAAGAATGTAGAGAGCATAGAGGCTTGTTATTGCTCGTGATTTCTAGGCAAAGGTACTCACAGAAGGAGAGCGCCGGTGAGTTGGTGCGGTTCACAGAGAGGTAGTTCCTATGGATGCAGGCAATGACACCCCCTGGCCTATCGAGTCTATCTAGTCTTGTAATGTAATAGTTAGGGGGAACTAGTATATCTAAGAGGGGCGTGGATGATTCGATTAGCCAAGTTTCCATTAAAATTATGAGATCGGGTTCATTAGTTATTATGAGGTCAGCTATATCAATGGCATGACGTGCTGCTGATCTACAGTTTAGTAGGATACATTTTAGCTGGGTCATGGTGGGAGTAGTGTTGTGGTTGTGAAGGATGGGTACCCTCTTGAGGTTATTTTCAACAATACCTCTGGGAGTATGTCTCGAACCTCTAGAGGCATTGGGATGGATGGGTTGGATAAAGGACAGTGTTTGTAGGTTGTACGTCTGCACAGGTTCAGGGGGAGGGGATGAGAGTTCGTAGGAGTGAAGTAGGGAGGTAAGATCTTTCAGTGATATGGGGATTATTTTCCTGGTAGGACGTCATGGGGCATTAGGGTAAGGTACTGTTTTCCATCTGGGGGGCAGCTGAGGCGGGGGGCTAGTGCATGGCCGATGAATGCGTTTCGTTTGTGGCTTGTGTGGTTGCAGAATCAGGTCATGAAGGGTTTGGATATCCTCTTTGATTTGATGTAGGGATAGTAGTATCACATCAAGTCTGTGGTCTGTTGTAGGGGCTATGGTGTTATTAGCCTGGACTGTGGTTAGGTGAGGAGGGGTTATTGTGTGGGGTCCAGGGGCATGCCGTGGGCTAGTTTGACGTATGACGGGTTACCAATGTGATAGTCCGTGGGGGGAGGGGTGGAGAGGGTACGTGACGGGGTATTGATGCGTACTTTAGTAGGATCTGTTTCGATGTATGGCAGTATTTCTGAGTGGCAGTCACTGGAAACGAGGGGTACAGAGGGGATGGGAGGGGGTGTTGATGTGAGCTGAAGGCAGAGGGACCGTGAGATTCATAGTGCAGGGAGGTGGGGAAGATGGGAAATAATTTTAGTTATAGAGACCACACTTGATGTATATGCATTGGATTAAATATTAGGTTTTATAGAGCGCATGATTTGACTATGCATTTCAGGGCACTATCGGTTTGTCATAGAACCTCCAGCAGGTAAAATAACACATCAGACTACAAGAAATGGACAAGTTTTCAGGCCTTTCCTGAATTTAAAAAATATCTTATTCTCCATGTGGGAGGAGCAGTTTTTCTGATGAAACATAAAAAGCTCTGCCTCCCATCCTAGACCTTTTAAATGATGGGACCTGCAGCTTATATTGGCTACTATATTACAGCATGCTACTATGAGGATATCACTTCAAATGATTAGTAAGTGGTTACTAAAACAGGGAATAACTAACTTTGTGTACAAGGCATAGAGACTTGCATTTAATTTGTTCTTACACCAGTATTGGAGTTTCTAAATCTGGTGTGATATGTTCTGTATGCCAGCGATATAGTAAAATTCTGGCTGCAGCATTCTGCATCAGTTGCACTCTGTAAATTTCAGTTTTTGGAAGACCATGAACAGCGGCATTACGGTTGCCTAGGTTTGAAGAGACAAAAACGTTCGCAGTGGTGACTTTATATGAAAAGCTAAAAAGAAGCAAAACATTTTTCAGAGTGTACTGATGAAAAATGTATAAACTAATAACTGAGCTCATGTGTGCACTGTGTAAAAAGCTATGATCATTCTTTATACCCAATACATTGTCTGGAATTGGGAATACTGCAAGCTCCCAAGGCCAGAACTCATTTTGACACAGAGATATTTGAATAGCTGGCATGAGGATGTCTGTTTATTTCATTGTTTAATTTCAAGAAGTTTTATCCATCAATATGTTAACAGCTGATAAGGAGCTTATGAAATTCACAGAAGTGATTTAACAGACGTATTTATCTTAAGCAGTTTCTATCGTCAAAGTACATCAAAAAAGTTTTTCCAAAGGGCTTAATAAGGTGGATCTGAGGAAGCATTTACAGATGTAACCATAATAGAGGCTATATTGAATATGGGGTACTCCACAGGTGTTCTTGATAGCAGCTGATGTTGTTAAACTGGAAGCAGCACTCTGTCTGAGAAGTACTAACTTATCCACCTCAGAGTGCTATCCAGCTTCTTGAGTCTGGTTATCAGCACCAGGTGGCCTATGGTATCAAATGCAGCAGACCGATCTGATAAGGCCAGCGCCACAGAAGTTTCATTGCCTGCTTGCCATATGAGCTTTTCAAGCATCCCACCACGGAGGTTGAGGGAGCAGTGGCATAATGCAAAATGATGGGGCCCCCTGCAGAATATGAGGAGGGGCCCCTGAGTTTCCCATATATCAGGGGTAGCAGAGGGCCCCTGCAGCTCCGGCCTCCACGGTTTCTAGTTTTGGAGGGGGCCCCTCAACCTTCCAGGCCGTACCATTGCATAGCTTGCAGAATGTGTGCAAAGGCATGGAATTAGAAATAGTTAAATGCTCTGAAAAGCCACTCTGCTTTACCGAGCATGCCCCTGAAGTGTAGGGAGGGTCCAACCGTGCAGATGTATTCATTGGTCTAGGGCTGAATAGGGGCCCCTTGAAGGGTTGGGGCCCCTGAAAGGTCGGGGACAACGCCATAAGGGTCTATGTTATACCTCAGGGTGACAAGCAGGACTACTCAGCCACGGCTTCCCTGCCGTTGCTAAATCTATATACCACAACACAGGATTTGCCTGATTTTGTGATCATTTTCATTAAAAAGGTAGTCTTAGCTGTCACTAGGTGACGGTATAAACACAGGAAAGGGCCCCATATCACATTTGTGACCTGAGCCCCACAAAAGCTTCTGACAAAGCTGTCATACAGGACTACAGTAACTGTTATTCTAGTATTACTACAATGGCAACAACCTACTTGCAAGGGGTGTAGACTTGTATTATTCTCAGTCAAGTCAGGTGTTGATTACAAACTGCCCTAACAATTTTGATAGAGCAGCTGGGGAGTTGGAAGGTGTAGTGAGCCAACGGGCCACTACTATACATTGTATCTGTAGTCACCCGATGGGCTGGGCGCAGCTGCTTGGTTATTAATAGTGGGTGCGGGTCGCTCTGGAGGCCAGCACGAATCCAGACAGTGGCTCGTATGATTGTGTCCGGCGCACACATGAAGCAGGGGCCTACACACGTGCAACCACCCTCCAAACCTCCCCACCACATTGGTGATGAGGGGGTACTTACGTCGCGAGTAATGGCACAGGCAGTGGATGCCCAGCGACGGTGGCGCAGTGCTTGGCGAGGGAAGTGGTTGATTGTGCCGCCTCACAACAGGACAGTGACAGTGGTGAACACCGTGTGAGAAGACTTGAGGTGATCCGGGCGACTGGAGGAGCCTGGCAGTGAAACGCACTGACCATGGTAAGCTGTGTGATGGCGCACACAGTGTGGGTGAGAGAGAGAGAAGCCGGAAGAGGCCAGAGATGCTGGAGGCATTGGTGCGCTGACCGGGAGAAGCGGGGTTGCGGCACGTCGAGGCGCGGCCCTGGAGCATGCAGCGAGTAGGGGATTTGGTGACCTGCACAGAGGACGGGCAGAGAATGCAAGGAAGCAGCGTGCAGGGACAGTCCAAGCCGGAGCGCTGCCCGGGAGCTGCAGGAACACAGCATGGAGACGCTCCAAGGCAGACAGCAAGGACACTGTGAAGGGGATTAGGCCTGCTGCAACAAAACACAAAAAAAAGAAAAGTCAAGTCACGCTGATAATGTGGAAAGACAGTCCTAAAGCAGTAGCCCATTAGAGGAAAGAGAAACAAATAAAATAATAAATATAGATAAAAAAGGGACTACCATACAGGTAGGATATCAGAGGATAGATATCAGAGGATAGAGAATGAGAGGTATAGACTCAATAGGCACAGCACAGCAATAACTACAGAGAAGAGCATAAGCACAGCAGCGGCAAGAGTTGACAGGAAGACAAAAGTAAAAAAATAGGAAAACAAACAAAAAACATGTTGGTGCAAGACAACAAGGAGCAGGAGCGACATCATGAAAGATGCGCACATTACATGTTAGCGGCATTACCACCATTCAGTCAGCTAGCAGACCCGACCACAGCAGCGACAAGGTGGAGGAAGTGGATAGGAAGGATGGAGAACTACTTTCTCGAGGCGTGTGAAACGTATGGGGTCGTGAAAAGGTCAACCGTGCTACACATGGGAGGTGATGAACTATACAAACTCTTCCAAGACTTGCCAAACACAGATAATAATGATGATTAGAATGCGGTGGTAACAGTACTCGACAGATACTTGGATCCTCAACTAACCCCGGATTATGAACATTTCAAGTTAAGACAGGCTCGCCAGCATGAAGGAGAGTCTGTTAACATGTTCTTTGTGAGCCCACGGAAATTAGCCAGCACGGGCACTGACAAACAGCTGGAGATACGTGGGCAACTGATCCAGGGGTGTCAGTCAGCAAAGCTAAGGAAGTTGATCCATCGCCAGCCAGGAATATCAGTGAATGAGATATTGATACTCGGAAGATCGCATGAATTAGCCAAAATGAGAGCCGGAAAAATGGAGTCAGCCCTGTGCCACAGGACATCAACGGTCACACACCCAACACCCGCGCAGATCAAGGAGAAGTGGGCAGACGCCATCCAAAAATGAGCTGGGCAAGGACGAGGTAATTTCCCAGCAGGGGTGATGCCGAAGGCATTTGGAAACTGCGTTTTTGCCACCTATTCCATGAGGACCTGCCCAGCAAGAGGAAAAACATGCCTGCAATTTGGCAAAGCCAATCACTACGCAAGGGTGTGCCGGGGAGGAGCGAGGCCTATTAGCCATGGTGAAAATGTAAAGAAGTTCGGAGAAGTGAAGGCGGAATCGGACAGGGACGATGAGCAAGGCACAACAGCCATGGTGAGCCAGCAAATGAGAAACCTAGAGGAGGAGGATGATGACGATGGCGAAGTGTTCACAGAGTCATTTGTCAGACAACAGAGTCAGAAGAGGAGACCTCCACCCATATGTTCGGTGCAGGTGAACTGAGTAGAGGTAACAGCGCTTATTGACACTGGCGCATCAGAGAACATCTTGGAGGCTGAGCAGTATCAGCAACTGAAGCGCCGCCCGCTGTTGGAGAAGACTAAGGCATAGATATACAGCTATGGAGTGCCCCATATGTCTACAAGAAGTCATAGAGGTGGGAGGGCGAAATGGTTCCATGGAGTTCAGGACCAAGTTTTATGTCACAAAGGAAAGCGCGCGCATGCTGCTAGCCTGTCATACGGCAGAAGATCTTGGACTGGTGCTATTCGCAAAGCAAGTACTTTGGTCTCATGCAGAAAAAATCATGGGTGATTTCCAACACCTATTAGAAGGATTGGGGTGTCTAAAGGGGGTCAAAGTCAAGCTGCACATCAACAAAACCATGAGACCGGTGGCACTGTAACACCGAAGAGTGCTGATTTACTTATGGCCTCTCATTAAAGCAGAGTTGGACCGACTAGAGAAGGAAGGAGTCATTGAAAAGGTGTCAGGACCGTCACCGTGGGTATTTCCTCTTGTCATAGCCCCCAAACCAAAGCAGCCTGGGGCCATAAGGTTGTGTGTGGACATGCACCTGCCAAATAAAGCAATAAAAAGGGAAAAGCACATCACTCCAACAATTGACAAGATTGTGGCAGTCATCAACGGAGCAAAGTGGTTCTCTAAAGTGGGCCTCAACTCTGGCTATCATCAACTGCTGCTGGATGAAGGCAGCCGGTACATCACAACGTTTTCCACCCACGTAGGGCTGAGGAGGTTCAAAAGACTGAGTTTTGGGGTGTCCTTCACAGCAGAGGTATTTCAGAATGCCATAAGAGAAACGCTATCTAGGTTGGTGGGAGTCATCAACTTCAGAGATGATGTACTGATATTCGCAGACACTCTGGAAGAGTACCATGCAAGACTGAGAGCAACGATACAGTAATTTGAAGAACAAAGACTTACGCTTCACAAGAACAAATGCTTCTTCTACACCAACGAGGTGGAGTTATTTGGATGTCAGTTTTCGAAGGAAGGCCTTAAGTGGACCCGGCTAAGGTTGGGGCAATTCGAGCGGCGGCCATCCAGCAATATCCCACCAAAAACTGCAGTTTCCTGGGGATGGTAAATTACTGTGGGTGATTCATCCACAAGTTGACAACACTGACAGAGCCCCTGCACCTGTTGATAAAAAAAAAATAAGAGTCGCGGGAATGGACATGTGAAACAGCTTGTGCACTCAAGGACGTGAAGCGGGCATTGCTTCAAGGGGCAACGGTGGCCTATTTTAAACCAGGAGGGAAGACCTAACTCATTGTATATGCCAGTCCGGTGAGACTGGGGGCCATTCTACCACAGCATGAAGAAGGTGATGAGTGGCTGCCCATCGCGTATACCAGTCGCACCCTCACAGCAGTGAAAACCCGATATGCGCAGATCGAAAGGTAAGCCTTAGCCATCAGATGGGAGTGTCAACATTTCCACATCTAGCTGTGCATGCACAAGTTCAAAGTAACCAATGATCACAAGCCCCTTGTGCCATTATTCAGCGGATCTGCCAGAAATAGACTGCCCTGAATAGAAAGGTTGGTGGTACAGCTACAACAGTACGACTTTGACGTCACATAATACCCCGGGTGAGTAATCCTGCAGACTGTCTGTCAAGATACCCGATGGCCGATGACCCGTAGACGACAAAAGAAACAGACGGTGGAGCGGAAGACTTCATAAGGTTCGTCCCAGAGAACGGGTGCCCTTGAGCCATGTCCTCAGAGGAGCTGGCTCATTGATGAGGAAAAGGAAGTACTTACGAGCCTGTGGCGATGCTGCTATGAACTGAGTGAAAGTGAAGAAGGACTTGTACTGAGGGGACAACACGTAGTGATCCTGAGAAGTTTATGGAGACGCACTGTGGAGCTAGCTCATCAAGGACATCAAGGAGTAGCAAAGACCAAAGCATGGTTGCGATCTAAAGCTGGGTTCCCATTGGCAGATTGCATGGTGGAAGAGACGATGAGGGAGTGCCATTCACGCACAGTTACAGGAACAGAGTGAGCTGTTCCTCCCATCATCACGGAAGAACCCTGTGACAAGCCATGGTCAAAGGTCAACATGGATTTTGGAAGTTTTCCGGATGACGACTAACTTTGGTCGTAATAGACAGCAACTCCAAGTTTCCCACAGTTGAACTTGTTCGATCCACAGCCTTCGAATACGTGTAGCCGGCACTAGAGAAGATATTCACAATGATGGGGATCCCGGACGAAGTAAAAACGGACAACGGTTCACCTTTCCAGGGTGCAGAGAGTATCTACATCATCTCAACGTTTGCCACCCAAAAACACTCCTCAGTGGCCCCAAGCAAATGGGGTGGTACAACGTTTTATGAGAACTTTAAACAAAGCACTAAGAATTGGGGTGATCAAGGGGAAAATCGAGGAGTGTGCTTACACCAATTTCTGATGGCATATCTGCAAACTCCTAGGGTGAACTTTTGTGGCTGGGTATTTTGTGATACTATTTTGTGAGTGTTTTTTAACTGATGAAGTTATTCATTTCCTTAAGGTTAGAAGGGATGTATGAGCAGTGGCGGTGCGTCCATTGGGGGCATTGGGGCAACGCCCCACTAGCCTGGACGACCCCACTGCACTGCCAACATGTATAATTTAGCTTTTTATTATTTCCAAACACAGTGAAAAATGAATCGGTGCCGAGCGCACTAAGGCCCCGGGAGAAGCCCGACAGGATCGGGCATCCATAAGGAAGTGGGCCGGCCGGCCCGTGGGGGGCGGGGCTGTGCCAGAGAGTGACAGGCAGGCAGCACACAGGCAGAGGGTGACGTTACTGTACTGCCAGTGAGTGTGCATGTAAAAGGCCGGAGAAGACCAGATTTTGACTGGCCCGCGCATGCGCACCCTTTAGACTCCCCCCTCTGCCACTAAGGAATATAGGCATGGACCCGGGGCCCCGGGTCTTGTAATGGGCAGATTTCAGTCTGCTCTGCGCTGCGCCAGGATTGGTTGGATGCTGCAGCAGGATGGTGCCGCGCGTGGCTGTTGGCTGGTCTGAGCCAGAATCGTCGGTGATTGGCCATTGTCCCTCGTCACTGCGCGTGCTGGAATCATGCCAGAGAGCTGCTCACATCATGGCCAGTCACGACAACAACAACACCATAAATGAAAGTGAAACTTAACTAAGTAAGTGCCTGGATCATGTGGACTGCTGAGTCACAGTCATAGTGAGACTAGTAGAGTCCAGTGTGGGGCGCGTGAGTGACTGAGTCTGAGGAGGACGGAGTGACTACTGTGTGCTGTGACTACTCGTTGTGGTAGTCGTCGTCGTGACCACCAGAACTGACTGCGTGTCGTCGTGTGTGTGTCCTGTGGATTCGACGGTCGGACCGCCTGCTGCTGCCACCCACCCTGTCCCCACGTAAGAAAGACAGTAGTTACTTATTTTTTATTTATTGTGCAGATGCGTGGCTGCGTGGCGGGGGGAGGGGGTTGCTTAAGGGTGTGAAACCAAATGCAGTCTTGCCTTGGTAGTAACTAGCAGGGTCCAGGCCAGGGGGCCGGGCCCTGAGAAACCAAATGCAGTCTTGCCTTGGTAGTAACTAGCAGGGTCCAGGCCAGGGGGCCGGGCCCTGAGTTGGGTCTGTTGTGCGTCTGGTTTTCTTTTCTTTCGGTGAGCAGGCCCTTCTGTAAACGGGAGAGCGAGCGCGGCAGAGATAGCTATAAGCTATGAAAACTGCCTGCTTTCCTTTGGTGTTGTTGTACGGTACCAGCACTCAGCACAGCCACACATCAATCATGTAAATGTAGGCTAACTTAAAAAGCCTACGAGTACGATATGTGCCTTTTCAAACGTTTTCTCACGTGCATGGTGTGGAAATTTACTCGCATGCCATCAAGCCAATTTGGCAGCGTCAGTCTGTGTATACAGATAGTAGACAACTTGGAAGTGGAACTAAAAGTATGATTGGGAACGAAAACCGATAGATTTTTTATTTTTGTTTCCTTCTTCTTTTCATCAAAAAACAATCTGAAATACCGCGGTTGTTGCAGAGTCGGAAATGCTGTCTGAACCACACTGAAATTAATCTGAGATTGTGGTAGAACTGAGGGCAGGCAGCTGCCAGACAAGAAATCCCATTCGGCCTGGTAGGACGTGCACACACAGTATCAGCTCCCAGAATCAGCCGCGCGCTCGGTTTCTAAATTATGCAAATTTTTTGGGAGGGATTAACCACGGATTTGGTTTTCATTATTATACTAAATAGAGTAATGGACTTGAAACAGATATCCGAAGTGTACTTAGCTTTCATTCACGTTGGCAATTTACATAAATGTCGCCAGTTCTTTGCCTTCATTTTATTCTGCTTGAGGTATTATTATTCGTCATCTCCACAAAGTGCTGCCCCCCAGCTGAGATGAATAACGTGGGGTTTAGCGCGCCTGAGAAAGACTATATGGCGCTTGCAACAAAGAGTGACCACACTAATACTTGACATCGGTGCCCCAAGCCGCTCCGCACTCTTCCGTCTTCCGCACAGGCCGCAATTTTGCTTCCACTCCGAGCTGCGATGACGGCTGTTGTTTTCGATAACCTCGATAGTTTCTCCAGGGTGGCAGGTACTTTTTATAGTTTATGGAGGACAGTTGAGTGCAAGATAAATTAAGGATATCGAGCGTGACAAAAGGACTACGCGGCTATCTTCAGGCCAGGCAAACTCCACCCCCCAAACACTGACATAGTTACAAACAGATGCATACACTAAGACACCCAGGTATAAAATTATTCATATTGTAATACACCAAAACATACACTAACGTATATATTTTCACATCTTGTGTACCTTTTGTAACTTACCTGGTTGTTTTGTAAAGCGCTCGGACACCTTTGGGTAAAGTTCGAGCTATATAAAAATGCATTAAATAAAGTAAGACAATACATAAAATGCCTGTACTGAATACATATTTAATATACATTGATAAATCTTCTCCGTGCTCAGCTAGCTCTCCTCGTCTCTCTGGACAGGCGATACCACCATCCCTGGCCTCGGTATAGTACAGCCCTGATGTGGTGACAGTACAGTGAATCCCTCCTAAAGGTCTCCTTACAACAGCCAGAAACAAATAATCATTGGTGCGAGGTGGTGAAAGAAGAACCCAAGGCTTGTAATCTGTGACTAGTAACCACATTTTATCTGCAGCCGCAGCCCCCGCGGGAAGCCACTGGCAACAAGGTTATTGCATTCAGAGCATCCGGCGGCAGCTGAGCGTCGAACAACTGCATGACGTCATCAGAGACGCTTCTGGACATGCTCATTTTTCTAGTCATTATTGATTTGTACTTCATTACAAGACTTATAGGAATCTGCTCCGAGCGTTCACGTTGCTTCAATATAAAGGATCCTGGCTGCCTCGGAAAGGGACGCGTCTCGCCCACAAGCCACGCGTGCTCACGGCATCTTTTATGGAAGGACTTAAGATATAGCTAAGTTTAGACTTTCTGTTCTTAACACCGCATCTATGACCCTGAAGATATACATAACGTCAAGGTGCATATATGTGAAGTTAAGTACACTAAACCGATACGTAACATACCTATATATACTTTGCCATATTTTTGTTCTCGCTCGTTATTGTAGGCACACATTTACACATACACTGACACATCTAGGCACATACTTAATAATAACATTGACACAGCTCTTTAAGAAAGATGTGGTGTTTTTTTTATTTTGCAGAAAAAATGCTGTAATCCAATGCTGTAATCCGATAGCAAACATGCAGAGAGTAAAATTCTAAGCAAAACTGTAGCATATGAAAAAAAAAACTGTTTTAAAACGATAAAAAAAGTTTTTAAATTGCCAGATGTATTTCTTGAAAAAAAAATAATGTCCTCAGATTTCCAAATTACATCTTGGGCGTATCATTGTTTAAAGTTCACAGATGATTGGATGCTGGTACGTCTTCATCATTCTCTGTCACTTGAGGAGCTTCCTTGGTGTTTAACATATCTAACATTAGCACATGTCCTTGTGTAATGATAGAAAGCAAACAAAAAGAAATGAACAATGATGCTGCTTCACCTTTTCGAAGGTTCTTGACATTTGGAACAGTAAACAACCATGTCTTTGAATTGCGTACAAGTTGGTGCAATACTGATATTTCCTGAAGGTTGGTTGGAGGTAGATGACAATGCTTCTGTGTGGCTAAATGATGTTGTTTTCTCCTTCAGCTTTCTAAGATAGGTGGTTGCGTGATTACTCCTGATGTGCTTCCACATCGAGGATGGGCCGCAACTATACTTTGTCATGGTACCTCTTGAAAGCTGCTTCCTAGTCAGGTGCCTGAATCTCATGTGAAACCAGACTACCTGTACAGCCTTCCATGTTTGATCATCATGTGTGACTGTGACTGTGTGTCATTATGACGATGACGAATCTGTTTTTTGTTTGGTTATACGTTGTTGTAACGTACTTTTTATAACTTATTTTTATTAATGATGCATGAGTAGTGACTCCGTGCAGTGGCCATGCCCGGTCATAGTAGTTCTAAGACTGACCTTTAGGAGTCTCAGTCACAGTCGGGTGTGTTATGCTGCAGGTGTTATTTATTAGTAATGCTATGTTTCGGCCTATTATGTTATGTTATAGACCCATTTGCAGAGCGCCTTTGGGGACTTATAAATGTTTAGCCATGCAACACTTGCTGTTGCACCAAGGATATTTACAACAAGGGGTGGTGAGGAACAGAGTCTCTGAATTAAGCAGAATACTCTCACCCAGTCAAGAGATCAGGGCTAGATCCAACACCGTTTTTTAGCTCACTGCACCATCCCAGTTTCAGAACTTGGCTGTATGCAAATTAGTCTGTTCCTGTCCCAGTGCATGATGGGAACAGGGCAAACCAAACTACAAAAGCCAATTCTTACACTGGGAAGGAAACAAGCTTCCGGGGACCGGTTTCTGGCATTACAGCCGTCTTCGGCCCGGCTTGCTTGAATCTTGATGGTGCAATGAGCAAGGGACTCATGTCTGAGTATACCCTTCCACGCTTAGGGTGGACAAAAATATTTACAACAAGGGGTGGTGAGGGACAGAGTCTCTGAATTAAGCAGAATACTCTCACCCAGTCAAGAGATCAGGGCTAGATCCAACACCGTTTTTTAGCTCACTGCACCATCCCAGTTTCAGAACCTGGCTGTATGCAAATTAGTCTGTTCCTGTCCCAGTGCATGATGGGAACAGGGCAAACCAAACTACAAAAGCCAATTCTTACACTGGGAAGGAAACAAGCTTCCGGGGACCGGTTTCTGGCATTACAGCCGTCTTCGGCCCGGCTTGCTTGAATCCTGATGGTGCAATGAGCAAGGGACTCATGTCTGAGTATACCCTTCCACGCTTAGGGTGGACAAAAATATTTACAACAAGGGGTGGTGAGGGACAGAGTCTCTGAATTAAGCAGAATACTCTCACCCAGTCAAGAGATCAGGGCTAGATCCAACACCGTTTTTTACCTCACTGCACCATCCCAGTTTCAGAACCTGGCTGTATGCAAATTAGTCTGTTCCTGTCCCAGTGCATGATGGGAACAGGGCAAACCAAACTACAAAAGCCAATTCTTACACTGAGAAGGAAACAAGCTTCCGGGGACCGGTTTCTGGCATTACAGCCGTCTTCGGCCCGGCTTGCTTGAATCCTGATGGTGCAATGAGCAAGGGACTCATGTCTGAGTATACCCTTCCACGCTTAGGGTGGACAAAAATATTTACAACAAGGGGTGGTGAGGGACAGAGTCTCTGAATTAAGCAGAATACTCTCACCCAGTCAAGAGATCAGGGCTAGATCCAACACCGTTTTTTAGCTCACTGCACCATCCCAGTTTCAGAACCTGGCTGTATGCAAATTAGTCTGTTCCTGTCCCAGTGCATGATGGGAACAGGGCAAACCAAACTACAAAAGCCAATTCTTACACTGGGAAGGAAACAAGCTTCCGGGGACCGGTTTCTGGCATTACAGCCGTCTTCGGCCCAGCTTGCTTGAATCCTGATGGTGCAATGAGCAAGGGACTCATGTCTGAGTATACCCTTCCACGCTTAGGGTGGACAAAAATATTTACAACAAGGGGTGGTGAGGGACAGAGTCTCTGAATAAAGCAGAATACTCTCACCCAGTCAAGAGATCAGGGCTAGATCCAACACCGTTTTTTAGCTCACTGCACCATCCCAGTTTCAGAACCTGGCTGTATGCAAATTATCTGTAGGATATTGTTCATGTTTTTCCGAGAGAGAGATCAGAGTTTTGTTTAATGGAAGTTTTGACTCATGGAAAGGTAGCACAGAAGGTTAATGTGCCTGCTGCAAAGAACATGTACCTGATGCAGAGCACAACATGCTGTAAATAGGTCAGTGGGTCACTGCATTTGTCATAGAAATCATTTTGTCACTTGCCCGTAAGTAAAAATCCTAACATACAACAGTGAGCTATTGAAAACTGCAAGGTAAAAATTGTACCGTTATGTCACCGTTATGTCAGCCCCCCCCCCCCCAGTCTTTGTTGGACTACCCCAATGTCTGGAAAATAAATTGTTATAATTTTTATTTCCAGCACCTGGTAAAGCCTGACAAGTGACAACCACAACCTTTACCTAAATTTTTGGGCAATTTTTGGAGAAAGAACATGAGGCCCCAACCTCCTTGCTGCTCTTTCATCCCGGCTACGACCCAGCAAACAACCGTGTTTAAGGTAAGGAAACTGATGATATTTTTTGTAGCTTGGAGTTAGGGCTATGTTTGTGGTCACTGACTCTACATGGTGGTTGGGGTGGGTGCACATTTTGAACATTGTACCGTGACTGGATGGAATTTACTAATACTGAGCCTGCCCTTAGCCCTGTGCTTTGGCAATAACGGTTATTATAGGCACTATCTATCCTTGCCATGTTAAAGGCCCTCAAATAGTGTCTGTTTCAGTGCCACAATGGCACACAGAGGAAGCAGCCAGTCAGGCTGTATTTTTTACCTATCCTGTTGTCCAAAGGGGAGCGTTATGTAGGAGAGTAGGGTCTGCTTTCCTATGGTCACCCCATTTTTTTGCTTTTTGCTTTACTGGTTTACAACTTAGAAAGGCTGTGGTCCTTCTAATCAGACCCACAGCCCAGCTTTTCTCTCTCTAAATTCACACAATGTACTTTAGGTGCATTGCCAATTGGGTATTGGGTCACTCTTGTGAGTCCCTGTATAGTGTACCATAGGTACCCAGGGCATAGGTGCACCCAAGGCCTACCAGGGGCTTCAGCATGTATTATGTGCCACCCCTGGCTGGCCATTCAAGTGAGCTGTTGCAGCTATATTGCTGTCCTGCACAAGATGTATGTATTTGTACTGAAATTTGATATTATTGCACCAAATCTTATACGTTGTACTTTGACTATTGACAGGCTTCTTTCATATTGGTAAAGACAGCATCGGCAAGATGAATACGGTACAAGAATTAATTACACGGTCATTCCATGCACGCCCACTGGAAGATAAACTACAGATAAAGAGGTTAGGACCTAATCGACCTGACCTACAACTCCAACAAGTTACCCAGGACAGAGGAAAATCTTACAATCGTAAATTCACAAACACCTGGTACACAAAAGCTGATTGGCTTACAGGGTGCCCTTCAAGAAACAGACTGTTCTGCTTCCCCTGCTTGCTGTTTAATGGTGACTTTCCTTGGACAAGAGAAGGCGTGATTGACTTGAAGCATCTGTCTGAAAAAATAAAGAAGCATGCACACACAAGAAAGCATATGGAAAACGTTACAAGACTGGGAATGTTGGGAGACGCACCGATTGAGCAGCACATAAGCGATGCCTATCGCCAAACAATATAGAAACACAATGAAACAGTTGATAGGAATAGACACATACTATCAAAAATAATTGATTGCGTTCGTTTCTGTGGTGCTTTCGAACTGGCATTGCGAGGCCATGATGAATCGGAAGGTTCCACAAATCCTGGAATATTCATGGGTCTTGTAGATTTAGTAGCAAGCATAGACAAAGTTATGATGGTGCGTCCGTAATGAGTGGAAGCCATGGTGGCGTGCAGAAAAGAATTAGAGATGTCTACCCGAATGCTCATTATGTGCACTGTCACGCCCACCAACTTAATCTTATTATGCAACAGGCAGTTTCAAAGATCTCTGAGACACAAATTTTCTTTCAGGATGTAGGAGGCATGGCAGCATTTTTCTCACGTTCCCCAAAAAGAATGGAAGCACTTCAGGAGATTGTGGACAAAAGGGTTCCGAGAGGAGCCTCAACTCGTTGGAACTATAACATACGTACAGTCCAACTAATATTTCAATATAGGGAGGACCTTGTGCAATGTTTTGAAGCCATAGAAGCCAATGAAACCTTTGATTTCAAAAGTCACAGTGAAGCCCGTGGCTTTGCTAGAACACTAAAAGATAGAGAGTTTCAGTTCTTTCTATTTTTATTTCAAAAGATAATGAAAAAGGTCGAGAATTTATACAATCAGTTGCAAGGATGAGACGTAGATACTGTCTCTGTGAAAAGATATACCACGGAGTTTGTCACAAGCATAAACACAGTGAGAGATGAGGTTGACAATTTAGACAGCCAACTGCCAGCGGCTTCAACTTTTTCAAACCACAGGAAAAAAATCACCACTCTGGTCCGAACTGCAAAAGAGAACTGTGATATTGTAATTGTGCAGGCACAAGAGCGTTTTGCTTTCACAAAACATTTGGGGAGTGACGCATTATTGGAAAGTAAATACTTTGAAAAATAAAATGAATCCTTCCCTGAGCATGCTCTGCATGAGGCTGTGGAAGCTTATCCGATGCTCAACCAAGAGGACCTGAAAAGTGAGTTGACAGTAATGTACTCAATGCCAGTGTACCAGAAAGCTAAAGATGGCAGGTCTTTGCTGTCTTTAATTCACGAACTTAATATGGAAAAGACATTTACAGAGACAGTAGCTTTACTAAAAATCGTCATTACAACTCCTATGACAACCTCAGAGGCAGAACGATCTTTTTCCGCCTTAAAGAGGATTAAGACATTTCTGAGGAACACCATGCTTCAGGAAAGACTCAATGCGTTGGCAATGCTCTCTATAGAGAGCAAGCTTGTTCAAAATATTGCTGACTTTAACATTCAAGTAATTGAAAAATTTGCTGCGCTTAAAGACAGGCGTGCTGAATTTAGATACAAAAAGTAAATATGTTGAATGGTGATAGTTTGTGACCTGTTTAGTTGGTTCTTTTGTTGTTTGCAGTTTAAACCAAAAAAGTTGTTTGTTTTGTTGTTTGCAGTTTAAATAAAAACAATCTGTGAGGTTCTCAGCATTGTATCTTGAAGTCTGTGATGAAGCTCTGTTGTTATACTGAATGAGCAGCTACCTAGTATGTTATATGACAGCTCTTTAATAATGTAATCCCTGCACTTTCACAATTGCTTTATTAACCTTCCTGCTTTCTCAGATTTGCTTGGAAATGCACCATTTTCCCACTATTTTTTCAAAATTTTCTCGGGGGGAATTCCCCCCGAACCCTCCTTGGGGGGTTTGGGCTCGCTCGCTACGCTCGCTCGCTGCGGTGCAGTATGATTAGCACTTTATGCCTCACCACTTTCAAATGTCACCAGCCGCCACTGTGTATGAGCCAACCGGCCACCACCATACATTGTATCTGCAGTCACCCGATGGCCCGGGCGTGGCGCCTTGGTTATGAATAAAGGGTGTGGGGCGCATGTGAGGCCAGTACAGATCCAGACAGCGGCTCGTATGACTGTGTCCGGCGCACACACCAAACAGGGGCATACACATGTACAATCACCCTCCAAACTCCGCACCACAGTTCAGATATTCCTAGTTTTTTTGCCCTGAGCTTCACCCTTAGGGCAGCACGTTCTACAATTCAAAATTACTACTTTTCAACCCTTCCTAACAATACTTGAGGAATGTAGAACTTTCCCAGGGCTGAAATAGTAAATAAACCTCCTTGAATATTTGGGGGAAAGTTGCTCTTTCCCCTAATCTGGAGAACTCAGGGCCTATACATGTTTTAAAGCAGCGGTATTACAGCGCAGTGGCCACTTTAAACTTAGAAGGAACGTAGTATGCTTGCATTTATGCAATTATTTAACTTTATGCCAAGCAACACCCTCACCCCCCTTTAGCAATCGAGCACTTTCTTCTGCCCATCTAAATAAAGCAAGAACGCTGAATTATACCAATATTTGGAAATTAAGAAACCTTCCACAAACATAAGCAAGTAGCAGCATCATTCTCTCTGCACGGAGATAAATAACGAACAAGAAATACTTTTTCCCAAACATACGAGACTCTCTCTCCACACTTCGCAGCGTGGGAACTGCATTCCTCCTCCCATGATAGGCCACGCACTCTCCTCCCTCCCAGCACACCAGGAAGGCTCCAGTAAATGCCCTTCCCTCTGTGGGCGGCCCGTGGGCGTGTTTGCCGCAGACGGGAAGCTCCCTCGTGCGGCCTGTCAGAAACAATGCGGACCCCTGCGTACTGCTAGGGAATCACTTGACTTGAACTCCGGGTAGGGCAGTAGCAGTGCACGAGGACCTGGAGCTGGTGTTTCCGCTCCTTTCCTTGTTGTGGAAGGACTGACGCCGCCGCGGAGCCGACATTTCCTCCCGTGGAAGATGCAGGAAGGCGCGCGGCCCAGGCTCTCCATGGTGGTGCTGTTCTGCTGGGCGGCTTCCTGGCAGACAGCGAGGTCTGCGCCCACCCGGACCCCAGGTGAGAGCCCGCACCGCCGTCCCCTGTCCCTGGAGACCCCCCTGCCTCGGCTTTAACAGCTGGAGCCGCTGCCCGCGTGTGACGGGCCTTTCCCGCTGTACCGCGGGAGTTTCCATGTTTCCTGAGAGAACAATATTGCACTGTGAGAGGAAAGGCTTGTTATTGTGGTTACTGCATACTTATTTCATGAGGTCTCCTGTTCCAAAAAAGTAGGTGGAATGTAGCATTGAGGCGTTTAACTCATAAGGGATTATTATTTTAATATTTTTAGCAGACGAGTATTCTGCGTGTAAAACTACGTAAATAGGATATTTTTATTGAATCTGATCAAAAATAAGTAGAGGATCCGCGCAAGGAAGTTAGTAGCCTGCATGGTGATGAATGTGAAAAGTCAGGGTACTTTTCGGAGCAGGGCTACAAAGACCAGCTACAAAGTCGCACATGTTTGTCAAAATACTTAGACCATTAATTTCAATCGCGTACTATTGGTGACAATTCTGTGGCATTTAAATACGTGCTACAAACAGAGGTCGAAATAGGCCGGAACGGAGGGGCATGACGTGCATGTAATTTTCTAATTTATGAAAACGTTCCCCTACTATTTATGAAAAGGCAACCCGTTCCGGGACGGTTAATAAATGCTTCAGCTGAAGTGCCATTCAGGGACACTCCTGTGAAAGAAAAGGCAGACACATAACTGAACAAACCATTCTGGCCTGCCTGAAAGAAATGTAAATAATCTGCAAATGTAAAGAGTGCTTGGGAGCCAGTATTGGCTTTAATTGAGGGAATCACTTGACTCTTTGTGATGACAAGGATTTATTCTTTTGCCTGGAGTGGTAGTACATGGGAGTTTCCAGCTGAGCTGTGAAATGTGTGTTTTTAAGGGACGGTTTTATAATACAATTACATTACATACAGCCTGGGTCTTAATAAAATCTATATTTTGGAAGCACCATTTCCTTAAACCTTTGTGCGCATTTTGTAGCAGTCTATCTTACATTGTGTTTAATGCAAGTTTTTAAAATAATGACTTAAATATTCAGTGTTTTCTGTCACACGAGGGACCTCGTAGCACTAAAAATACACAAGCTCTATTCTCCACTGCGCCAACCAAGGTTCTAGTCTGAGGCTATACACAGACCTCTGCAGTGCATTGACTAATAGAGGGTTCATAATGTATTATAGTGCATTTCCCAATGTTTGACTTTACTTTTTTAAAATATATTTTTCATTTAGGCTGCACATTATTTTATATGTAGCTATCTTAAGGTGAAACCCCCCCCAAAAAAGTACAGTTTTTTTTGTTTAGCCACACCTTTCACCTCACCCTCCCCCCCCCCACGCTCACTGACCCCACCCCACCTTCCATGCAAAATCAGTTT
Organism: Lissotriton helveticus; assembly: GCF_964261635.1. Taxonomy (NCBI): domain Eukaryota; kingdom Metazoa; phylum Chordata; class Amphibia; order Caudata; family Salamandridae; genus Lissotriton; species Lissotriton helveticus. The sequence goes on from NC_136067.1 coordinate 1,596,486,818, forward strand.
CCAATTTTTTTTAAAGCACTTCGAACTCTGGTTACAAGTGATTTTGAGGAGGGTACAGTAAATACTGATATACCATTCAGAACAGGTAAACTTACTGCCACATTACTTGAATTTCAATGTTTACCTCATACCTCCACAGCTTTTTCTTTTTTCCACTTATTGATTGCATTCCGGAGACAATTGTGTGCCCCGGTAAGCTATGAGGTACTGATGCAAACATTTTGTAAGTTGCAACTGTAGTAGTCGCTTTAAACATTTAATCATTTTCAGGTCTCTGGCCTGGAAAGTGTGCGGATGAGATAATGGCAGGCCTCAACATTTTTATGAGCTGATGCACTAGCCAGACCATTGGATGATCCTAAAAATCGGACAAGTGATGTTTGTAAATTATGACAAGAATCTTTCAAATTCAAAGATATTCTGCGCTTATTGTACAAAGAGACCGTTCTCCAACAGAGGAGGCATATTGCACACCGCCTATTTGTGACCTGCCATTGATTTTGCGGTGCGAGCTATGTACTAAGTCATATCAGCCAATCTCTAGTCTAGTCTGAGGGGGTTGCAGAACTAATGAACATTAATTAGGCCAGTCCCTATTTTTGATTGGCTACAAAGAGATGGTGGCCTGCAAGGAACAGCAGACCACCATTCCTGTATTCACATGCCGAAATGGGTATTTTTTTTGTTTGTAAAGCATCCTTTGTTCTTTAAAGGTGGGAACCAATGATGTTTTAAAAATGTTTTAAAAAAAATACAGGTGTCAACATGCAGGGGGATCAGGCAGTGGCCCCTGCCTTATGCCCCCCACCCACTCCTTCCGACCCAGTTTCAAAAGGGGAAGATGTCCAATGGGGACAGCTTCTCCTTTGGAAGTTGGTTACCACCTCCTTAGAGGAGTGCATCACTTATTGATGAGTTGCCATTGATTTCACATGCCTTTGATGCATGTCTTTACGAATCACAATTAGGAGGGAACAGACCTTTTATGCCTCCCAATTGCAATATGGAAGTCATTAAACCTATTTTGCGATTCAGAAAGGCTTTCCGCGTTTTCATATGCGGCGGGAGTCTCTCATCGGTCTGACCGGCTGTCCTGTAGCGGTACCGACGTGGGAGGGGTAGGTGACTAGATGCCTATTGCCAGCAACAATTAAGGTGAATTACGTTTAGTTCTGGCCCCACCGAGTCAGCCGGTGGACTTCTCTACCAGGGAACTTTGTCCCAGGGAGGGCTTCAATGGAGGGTTGATCCCACGACACACTCCAGGTCGTATATCCGATTCCTCTAATTAGAGAGGTATCGGCAGCAATTATATGAGCACTTTGGTCCTGATGAATTGCCGTAGGGGCAAGAAACATGTCGACCACACTTTGACTGAGGGTTGAATGAGGTTTGGTCACCATTATTACCACGCCTTCATACCCCTCTATTTTTCTTTTAACAAAGCAGTGAGCCATAACATTAAAGCTTTGCCTAATGGACCCTACTGACTTTTTTTAAACTCCACTCACGCTCACTATTGCACTTTTTTAGGCCCCTCACACTCACACACCCATTGGCTAAGGAATAAAAGATCTCCGACAAAGTGCAGCACCTAGGGCTGCCCGACAGGCATTGCATCGCCAGCCTGCCGCAGGAGCAGGACACCAATGATGACACTGTACGATCATCGGGTGGGATGACAGTGGCCGTCCAACCGGTGACTTGTGTGAGGTATCCTTAATTCCGTAAAAAGGGTGTAGCACCTTCACCTTTTCTGGTCACTACTCTACGTGAGAGAGGTTAGATATAAGTTGACTTAACCAGGGGAACTCTGTACAAATTGTTGTTGCTTTCTATTGTAGGACATGTACACTGGACCCCGTGAAAAATTGTCCGTTCTTGTTCCCCCCTATTTGATATAATTCAGAAAGGCTTACCAAATCACAAAATGAGTTTAGTACATATAAAAAAATACACTGACTGGTATTTCTTAAAATTCATAATTCGTATGATAAAAACATTTTGTTAAGCATTCACTCTGAGTTTAATCACCAACAGGTGCTCCCAAATTCTCTAGTTCATGACGATGAAGCAGTTTGGGGTAAAGCGGTTTGTCCAGCATGATATAGTTAGGCCCAGTGGGGGGAGACAATGTTTAAAACCATATTTCCCCTTCAATACAGTCTGCAATTCAGCTACAGTAGGTTTTTCTTATCTCTTTAAAACAATCCAGCAAAGGGCATAGAATAATTAAAAAATAAATCTGTTATTCTTCATAATACAGTGTTTAATGTAAGGAAAGTAGAGCATTCGATTTGCATGATAATAAAAATTGCCTTCCTTGACTTACTAAACAAAACTATTTCAGAAAAGTTTTCACCTTGAGGCTGCCATGCAATAGTTTAACATTACAATAAGGTCACAGGTGGTGGCATAATATTATCTAACTGACTGTTTATGAGGTCTTTTTGGACTGTAATAAGCATTAACTTCTTCAATGATTATTGATCTAAGGTAGATTTTATTCTAAAAAACGCATAATATTATTGATTAAGGCCAACACGTATTTCTCGACAACATGTCGTTCATCAGGGCCGTAAGATAAGTTCTCTTATACAGATGTTAAAAGGTATGTTTAAGCACAAAGTTAAGGCGATGCAGTAATAAATGAAGTATTCTTCTTAAATTTCACACATACTGAGGGTCCACTGTTTGCAGATATTGTATTTCCTATATTCTTCCCAAATGTAATATTCAACCATTTTATCAGTGTGATAGCTGATGGCTCTGTAAAGTCTGGGGGTCTGTACAGAATACTTAATTTATTACTGCATCTCTTTAACTTTGTGCTTAAATATCTTCATTTTGAGAAGGTGCCCTGGTATCTGCTGTTCACTAATTAAAGTGGGCACCCTGTACCAGTCCACATGACCCTTATGATGTATGAGGTCAAATATAACCTTTAGAAAGCTATCCTAGTGGTAGCTGTGGAGAGCAGCCTTCTGGCTTAATCTTGAAGGAATGTAAAGCGGCTTGTTTTACCTGAATATCACCTCCTGAATGACTAAATGAAGGAGAACCACACAGAAGTTATATAAAAATATGTATTTATTAATATAACGCTCTCTACTATCCTCTACGCCGGCATAGAACACAAAGCACACAATACGAATTCAATAGAACAGTTGTAAGTAGCACAATACACAGTGGGCTCCATGGGGAGACCAAACCATATACTAAAACAGTGGTATAACAGTCACAACTGAGATCAAGACTAGGTCTGGAGCACGTAGAATTGCGGGGACCCCAAGGAACCACCCAATGTGAGTGGACAGGGACCCCACGGAGGCCGGCTGCAGTGTGGGAACACGACCGCGGGCTCTTTACGATTCTATGGGGAAGTTGAGCGAACCCTTTGGAACTTAAGAGTTTGAAGAGCCACCCCACCCGTGGATACCGTAGTACCCGAGTAACCTATTCCAGGGGAGCCGAGTGCATAGGTCTGAAGTGGCGTCAGAAACTCTCGTCGTTATAAATGGAAGGCTGTGAAGAAGTACTGCTGCTGCGAAGTGAAAAGGGTACAGTGAAATCCAAGCCTGGATTCTGGAAGAAAGGAACCCGAAAGCAGAGGTGACACAGTCTGGGTCACTTCAGAGTGACCACCGGCTTAGCAGACAAATTCCCACCGATGTCGGGAGCTTCAGGTGCGAAGAAAAGAATGCTTGTCTCTGCAGCCACGAGAACCAGGAGACGACGAGGATGACCAGGAGCCAGAGGTGAGCTGTCCCATGAAGGATGTCGAGTGCTGAGGAGCCGGTGTCCGGCGGGAGCACCAACAAGCCTTGGCAAAAGCAACCCACGCATGAAGGTTAAGCAGGTTACGGGGTGGACCAGCAAGGTCCAGGAGACTCACCAAGCAATGGGGAGTCAGGTCACATCTGGAACAACCAGGGAAGCCCAACAGAAATCAAGATGACCCTCAGGAGGACCCACAGGCCATATGACCAGGAGTCGCGAGGGAACCTCAAGCAAGTTTGCAAAGTACCAGCCCACAGAGCACTCAGTGCGAGGAGGCCGGAGTTCTTTGGTGCAAATACTGCTCAGGGTCAGGACCACATGGAGTGCAATGCACAAGCTCGGGAATCGCCAACAAGCCTATGCACTTGCAAATGGATGCAGTGCACAGAGGCCAGTATCCATCGTGCGGACTGCATAACCCAAACAGGTTATGCAGTCCCCTCGAGGGATACTGGCCTCAAACTCGGTGAGAGGGCAGATTGACCTCAGGGACCTTTGGAAACCCACTTCCTGTGTTGCTGAAATCTTCAGAGTCTGCAGGAGCTCAGGAGCAGCAGTCCAGTCAGTTGTGTTGCAGTGCCTGCAGTTGCAGGGGAGTGACTCCTTCACTCCAAGGGAGATTCTTCCATTGTCTTGAGTGCACCACAGGTCCTGCACGGAGCCTGTATGGAGCAAAGGCACAAACTAAGCTTTGGACAGAAAGAGGGATGAAGTTGAGCCCAGTCGAGGTCCAGCGAAGTCCAGAGTGTCCAGACGGTCAGGTCAGTGCTTTCTTCTTGTAGAACCTTGTCACTTAAAATCTAAAGTATTACAGCCAGGTAAGCCCTTTTGTACCCATCGGAGAGGGTTGGACAGATTCAGGGGACCCTCCTAGGGGAGGGGCAGGACAGAGGGGTGGCTACAATCATGTCCTTTGTCCAGTTTTGCGCCAGAGCAGGAGCCAATGGTTTCCAGAACTGGTTTGAGCTGGACTATGCACAGGGACACCGAATGTGACCCAAGTGCAGACTTTCAGGCACTCTGAGTGCATCCACCCATCCCCAATACCCTAAATCCTGTCTGGGAGGTGGTCACACCTCCATGTGACAGGATGCCTATTGTGCTGCCTTTCTCTGCTCGAACTTGGCAGCAGGAGGGCAGAAATGAGTCTGTGGTCGCAGCATCCATTTTTTGCTGTCTGGGTCGAGAAGGCTGGCACCGGTTAGACCAGTGACCCCACGAAGCTTGCTTCTGAAGGGTGGAATCATACCTCCCACACCAGTTACTGGTGTGGAGGTATGATTTCAAAGCGTTTGATACCAAACACAGTATGTTTCTATGCAGCCGTTTTCGAGATAGCATTTACCGCAAGGTTATAATGCACCTCTACCTATAGGTCCGGCTGAGTCACAGACAACCCGGGAGAAGGGCCTCCGAAGGCTGCAGAGAGGCTCTGCTCATGCAGGGGCACCCTCTCACATAAAACCAAGCACCCTGCCTTCAGGATTGTTAAGGCCTGCTTTAGGGGTGACGTATAATTTTTAAGTGTAGTGACTATTAGATATAGTGAACCTATATCTAAAGTAAGTGGTGCAAGCACCATCTTACACAGGCTTCAGTAGCAGACCTAGAGTCCCATTTTGCATAGCCTCTCATGGATGGCATAATGCATGCTTCAGCCCATGGGAGGCCTCTAGGGGAACCTATGCCTTGGGTACATGGATTACCATATACTAGGGACTTATGAGTGTACCCCAGTATCCAATCTGGAGTGCACCAAAGTACATGTATGTCAATTTAAGGGAGAAAGCAGATAGACTGGGGTCCTGATTAGCAGGATCCTAGTTGGACTAGTCAAAAACAGTGAGACATCAAGCTAAAAGTGGGGGTAACCATAAGAAGCAGATACTACTTTCCTTACAGTCGTCATCATCAACTTTATTTCGCACCTCATAGATGCATAAAAGTATACATAATAAAAAACATTTCATTACATTTGATGAACTGATTTTGAGATGTGTACAATGCAGACTACAAGCCGACTCAAATAGAAGCAAGAATAAATTAAAAACAAGTTCACTCAATTAAAACGATAGTCTTTAAGATTTGATAGATAATGTAATAAAAACCTTGTGTGTTCACACAGCAGCCAATAAAAAAGAAGCAAGTGCATAGCAAACCAGTGGGGATTCTAATTGGTAAAATAAGGAAAGGGCCTAGACTCGATTACGCAAGGAAAATTTCTTTAAAAGTGGGATAGTAAAAATCTTCCTCTCTTCTGCATACAAAGGGCAGAAGAATAGTAAGTGTGAAGTTGATTGGGTCGCCCTATTGTTACACGGACTGGGCAGTAAGAGCTTAAACATCCCTATGGCCCTGATGAAGCAACAAGACTGTCGTAAAACAAGTGTTGGCCCTTAATCATATTCCATGATTTAAGAATTAAATCTACTATAGACCAATACTCATTGAAGACGTTTATGCTTATTACTGTTCAGAAATACCTCAAAAACCGTCTAGAGTATGTTGTATTGCTTACAGGACAGGAGGGTTAAGTCTTGCTATTACTTTTGGGGTCAAGTGTCAAACCCCTTAGAGAGCCTCTGTTGCCCGACCCTCTTTCTTTATAGCATAGAATTGGCTGTTTGGATAGATCTGTGAAGCTTAGCTTGGGTACGGTCTGCTAAACGAATGTTTACTTTCTTGTAATGGCAAAACTATTAGGTCTCACTTTTGTAACGCAAATGCTGAGCTGCTGGTATTGTCAGTGTAAAAAGGAAAAGGGGAAAAAAATCAGAATACTGGCAGAAAAGCAATCATATCTTATGGAATCTTAAAACTGTACGCTGAATGTAATGTTTTCATTTTTTGGAAGGGACATTTTTTTTCCAACTGCTTTTCACTCAAAACTCTGACCACAATTTAAAAAGAAAAAGCAAGTGTCAAAATGAGAAGGGAAGTGCTTGCTAATGCCCAACTTGCTTCCAACAAGATTTAGCCATTTGTTCTTCTGTAGTAGCTCACGGAGCAGATTTGTGTGCCTCCACGAGAAGTGTCATACTAAGTACACCCTGTGCCTCAGATGCCAGCAGAGTCAGTGCAGCAGATGGCCCTTCCCCAGCGCCATAAAAGACTTTGTGTGCCAAAATGTGTGCTTTCATGGAAAGTGTAGAATACGGGGAATAAAGTCTGCTCTTCAGCCATACCACAGCACAGAAATATCCATGTTGCTGTGCTTTTACAGAGAAGGTGAGAGGAGTGGGGAGCAATACAGTACACAGATGATTTGAGGTACGGTAGCAGCACATGAGGGAGAGAGCTAGAAAACACATGGACTCTCATGTAGGGCTGAACAAAAAAGAAAAATTCAGTTCCCTCAATGTGTTCAGTGGAAAGATATAGGTCGCCATTTAAAAGGATCATAAGGAGGCTATGCTCCACGGAGGGACAAACGTAAAAAGAGGAAGGTAAGTCATTGAGTAAGAAGCAAGTAAATGAGCTGGCTATAAAGCTCACCAATGTTAAGCACTGACAGGGCTGTAAGTTCACAACAAGCCTTTCGTAGCCGAGAGCTAGAAATGTAGTATTGAATGAAACCCTTACAGTATAATACACTTTGTTTCTAGGGACTGTTTTCAGGTGGCCCTGATACAAATTGACCAGCAAGCTTGGATATCACACTTTTTTTGCACTATTTTTCATTTTCTTTGTTTTCTATAGTGCCGAATGTTGGCGTTTGGACATTTCAGACAAGGCCTCATGTTGCACAAAGGATTTCCATATAAATGTGATGGCTGGAGTTTCTCTATGCTTATTGACAAGTTTCACATTGAGCTTGCAGTGGGGGTATTTGAGCATTGTAAAGTTAGCATAGTTGGGGAATGTGGGTTGATAATGTTGTAGGCATTTAGAGTGACCACTATTGGCCTTTTCTCTTTTTCCCATTTCCTGCATATCACAATATTCCCTTTTGTTCAAATAAGAGTTCTAGATTTTGATCCTCAATAGCCCCTGACCATGCATTCATGACTTCGATGCATAAGAACTGCACCGGTAGACATTTAGATTGATTCAATAATAATAATATAAGCAGTTTTGTTATGGAAATGGAACAAATAGCTGACTCCCTTCCTTATTAATCACAAGCAGAAAGCTTTATGGTGGGTGTAAATTGCTAACCTTACAGCAGCACCATCAGAGGGCAGCAAGCACAACCCTCTAGCTGGGTGGTGCAAATTACACCCCTTATGCAGGGTGCGGCGCCTCAGGCACGAACGCAAATTTGCCTGCATCGCCAACACCCTTGCACCACACCTTTTCTAATTTCTCCCTTCAAACAAAATCCATACATCATTTAGCATTGATACACTGCGAGGTATAAAGAAGAGAACGTTTAGCTTAGTTACTAATTTGGCCTTAGATTGAAGTTTTTGTGCCAATGCTCTTTTTTAACCTGTTTAAGACCAATTTTCTGTATGGGTCCAAGCCTTAAGAGGATTATGAGCCCTGGAGCAGACGCCTTTCACAATAAAATAATTTCCACATGTTTTACCTGTATATTTTAATCTGCAAAAACACGTTGACAAGACATTGGTGTTTTTGTTCTGTGTGCATAAAATGATTTTGAAGCATACAAATTCATGCGTATCTCTTCCGTTTTAGAAGGATATAGGTCGCACCTGGTGTAATTGCGGGCGAGAAACGAGGAAGCAAAGATGAAATTTCACAATCCTTCCTCCTCACGCGCCACATACTTTACTGGGAGATTAAGGGCAGATCTTCTCATTGCTGTGAGTCATTGCTGCCAGGCAGGGCATGCTCTTTCACACGTTTATTGTATACTAGGAAAAGTGCTGCATGTTGTAGAATAAAAACTAATCTCCACATAGCATATTTATAAATGATAATTTATGTTTCCCTGTAGGTTGAAATGTTATAAAGAATGGGGAGGGGACACTACTTTGTTTTAAATGTGGGTTATGTGGGGAGGAGCAAGCTGACCCAAAAAAAGTTCTGTCTTCTTGGGACTCCTGCTACTGCGCTGCTCTGTTGCCTTCTTTTTGAGTTCTGATGAAGCCAAGTGGACCATAGGCCTGTGAATGAGGGTGAAAGTTTACAGAGAGGCTGGCATACCGTTGATTCCTCAGAGAGATACCTCTCAAGTGGCCTGTGGTGAGATCCACTCTCCCTCCATAATGCTTTTGCATATGCCTTTGGGCAGTAGAACGTGGCACAGGAGGTGGTGGCCCCATGGCGCTAACTTTCGAACATCTGGAGTTAGCACCGGTTTATAACATAGTACTTGGAATGCATCCTGACTTATGAGCCCCAGAAGCACAGCAAGGGGGTGGAAAAGCACAGTGAGTAGGTCTGGACACAGGTCTACAAGTGAGGGCGTCTGGACCATTGACCCCGCTCCTGCTACTCAAAGTACACAATGATTTAGCCTTTTCCCCTCCAGGCTACCCCACAAAGATGGCTCGCAGTAGCTAGTAAATTGGAAGTACCTTGACCTGTAGTAAACCAATTGTAAATAGGCTCCTAAAAGGAGGGATTTTTTTTTTCCTCCAGGTTCTCAGCAGAAATGTCAAAGTTTTAACAGTGTTCCATTGTGGCATAAGAGCGAATGGAACAAAGCTAATGGATGCTCGACAATACGTAACGGGTTTCACCCTAGAGTGTTGGGACTTGCGATGGAGGTGAATGAGAGTTCACCTATGCCAGTTTTGGTGAATGTTACAGGTTCTGATGAAGATTAAGGACCTTTGGTGGAGAAAACGCAAAGCCTTTAGCCTGCCACTGTAAAGAAATATAGAAATGGTAACACAGGAAGCACGGTGATGCTGTCTTGGACTCCACAGAGATCCGACCATATTAAGAGCAGTGTTGTTGGCAGAGACTGTGGTGTTTGATAATCAAAGTATGCTTTTCTTTCCTGACATGAGCGTTGTCTCCCGGGCTAGGAAGCGAGCACTTATGACGTTCAGAAGGCTGAAGCTTCAAGTCTTGTCCCCTGTTCAGTTCGGGTTGACCTATATGGGCAAGAAATATGTGTTCTTCCAAAGGGAAGTGACTTCGGCATTTCTGGAAAGGCTGAATGAATATCTTAGAATGCAATCTTGTTCTAGAAACCCTGCTGACAGTCAATAGGCTTTAAAAGGGCGATTAGTATTGATAAGAGCACACATTTCTGTACACCCCAAGGAACCAGACTTATGTTATGATTTTTTGCCTCCGGCATAGACTACTACTACTACTTGTTGATATACACATTACATGTGACCCTACAGTATTTGATCACTTTTTGTTTCTCAAGTAGGCCTAATCTTGTGTTGATAAAATACAAACACAATTATATTTTTGCCCCATTGCTCATGTATTTAGAGGTAGGTGAGCCAATCGATTAAAAAGGAGAGTCAAGTAGGTGTCTGTCATGATGTTTGCTGCATGAAAATCATGCTGCAAACATCATGAAAAAATACTATAAAATATTTTAATAATTCATAAAAGTGTATTTGTTTAACATGCACAAGAGTTTTTCCTTCACCCTGATGACAATGACACTAGTGCAAGTTAGTTGTCACGTGTACCCTGTATGTGATCTAGAATAAACTCTCTCGCCATCGCTATTCCCTGAGTGAGCATTTGTTCTAAGCATTGGTTTGGAGATATGCATATATCTGTGTCTAACTTGATGCACCAAGAATTAATGCTAAAGCATTAGCCTTTGATGCCAAACAGGATAAAAGAATAGTCACTTACTGGAGCATAAATTGCTTTTCCTTCTGTATTTATACAACATGTTTTGATAGAACTCTGCGGCCTGCTCGAGCCTTAAGGCATGTATCTTATTATATTGTAGTGGTTGTTTTACAAAGAACGATATATTTTGGTACAATTTTAGCAACGTATTTTATTTACGTGTGTATTTTGTATATGCAATTATTTTAATTAATTATGCATGATAAATAAACTTAATGAGAGAGAAATGTGGAGCGGTCAGGGGAGAAGGAAACAGGCGAGAAAGCCCCAGGGAGTGGGATGGCACGAGAACGAGCGCAATGTGGGTGGGTATGTAGAGAAGCACATGAGTGACTGACAGCAGAAGGGGCGAAGAGAAATGCAAGAGGGAGACAGCTGGAAAACATATGCTCTTCCAAGAAATGCTTTACCCAAAAGAAAAAAGTAGTGCTCAAAAAGCAAGGAGTGGGAACATAAAAGTCAGCCAATCAAACTAGATGGTAAAGAGGCTATGCTCCGTGGGAGGGGCAAACATAAAATAGACAAGATTGGACACAAATAAGAGGCATGTAAATGACATTGACAACTAAGCCAACCAGTGGTAAGCGACCGGTGACCTTTAAGATGCTGTGGTCTGTGCAGGTAACATCGGTGGGACAGGGTGGGATTTTGAGGAACGATGGCGAGGGAAAATTAAATAAATAAATAATTTTCCCTCCACATCATCCCCTCGAAATAATCCCCCACTCCCCCATGCGGCCTCACCGCTGTTACCTGTATGGACCGCTGCTGGCTCCAAGCTCCAGAATGTTCTTAGCCTACAATACATCTCGTAACAGCTAGCAAATGCTGTCCGGTAGGCTTCACCCAAAAATAATTAAATCGGGAATACTCCACAAAACACCAGAAACTTTAATATGTGAACACTTGTGAGATAAATAAAACCATTGTGCCAAAAACACAAATCATTACCCTGTGCAACATTCAGTCTATTATGAGTAACAAATTATTTGGCCTAAGTAGCAGCCTGAACGAAGCGGCACATTTTTTAAGTTCATCTGTTGTGTGTCGGTAACCTTTGACTGCTTTGACTACACCTAACGTTTCCAACTAAACTTTCTATGACCCAACTGAAATACTTCTCAGTAATAGCAATACAATTTCTTGCTGTCTGTGACACTCGTCATACGGCGCTGCCTTCACATTATAAAAGTAAATCCTTGGATGAGAAATGCAGAATCGGAGTAATGAAGATTGCCGCTAAGTAACCTAGACGTTATCTGTGTTCTAGTCTTGCATATAGTCTTTTGTGTTTTGTTCTAAAACTAACTATATACAGAGGTGTCTCGTTGTCTTTATTGACCTCAAAATTGGAAACAAGACTAAGGTAAGAGATTTAAAAACACATTTGTGCAGACATGACTGTGATACACAGATGCTGCAATACTATAAGGATTTGAGGTGAACCGGGGTATGTTTGGAATTTTTTTTATAAAACTAGTCGAAAACCTGTCTTTCATGTTCTTTTTGTGCGGCATGCTATGTTGGTGATTCTGGACTAGTGTGGCAGAGAATGTTTTTAAATAGAAATTTCAAGACCAGCAACAAATGTAACCCTAAAAAGTTAACATTTTAATGTCTGGGATAGGGAACTTACTCTCTTATCCTGATTAATGTATCGACAGTAAGGGGATGTGATGAAAGTAGCTGTGAGCGGGATAATTGTTTTGGGTTTCTTACTGTGTTCAATTAGGTCTGGCTGCAGAGATTTTTTTTTTCTTCTGGCCTATTCCTTGTACAACAAGCTTCTGAGGAGTGCTAATCTTCTACACTCTGATGCTTCGTAATAACTTACTAGAATCAAGACTGTGAAGGAAAGTTTATATTGTTGAACCACCATTGTAGAACTGTAAGGCCATAATGTAAGTATTAATCCAAGGTTAACCCCACAATACCAGCAAGTGTGTGGCAGTCATGCTGTGCACATTTACTTAATGAAAATACAAGTAGTCAGGAGCTTGGTGTACCAAACTGTGAATGTAAAAAATATATTTGTTGTTGTTGGGAAAGAAACCTGACAATTGTTGTGTGCGTAGCTTGCAAACATGTTAATGAATAATTTTAATTGTTTAAAATATGTTAAACCGTATTTCTGTCCTCGCGTTGAGCCCTTGCGCAAGCGGTATGTGAAATCGTGTAATGGCTGTCGGGAATTGGGTTGACATTGTGAAACATTTCCACCTTGTGAAACAGCTGCATCAGCTGTGTCATGAGCCTGATTTACTTGTTGATATGGTAAAATAAGTTGTACCCTTAATGCCTGCCTTCAACCTGTAACTACTTGTGTAGTGCTTTGAACATAACATAACAAAGATTAAGGTTAGGGAGACATCTCTGGATTAGGCATGAAGCTGGTGGAGCAGGATGATGGGAAGACACTCGAGGATTCTTTTGCTATTCAAGAATAAACATAATATTGATTACTCGATATGATTTGGCGGAATGGAGCTTCGTTTCAGCAGAATTTATAAGTCATTAAATACTGCCTGTTATACATTTGAAGATTGGGAAAACTGTGTGATTGGTGTAATTGAATAAAGATCGCTTTCCTCCTGTACTCCCCCCCCCCCCCCCCCTCTTCTGGCCAATTCTGCTTTTGGAGCATGTAGATCAATAGTCATGCAGGTGGAGAAGCAGCAGCAGGCCAGCAGACATGAGGGGCAGAGAAGACTCTGAAGGAAGCTACTGCTCAGGGTGAGACTGGCTGACATGTGATCAAATAAGCATTGGCAAAGCCAGTATGTCTGGATGTACTGTGCTAATGTATGCCGCGTTAGAATATCAGAGCGAGACACTTGAGAAAAAGCCAGTAGGAGCTGACTGAAGAGGGTGATGGTTATAAAGTAGTCCCTCATGTCACAAAATCAAGAAACATGGGTTCAACTGCTGTGCTGCTGCCTTGTTGCAGATCGGCAAAGGAGACTCCTGCTTAAACCTGTCTTTTTGGCCAAGGGAGTATGCAGCTGCACACAGGGCATCCTTAATTTGCTTTAGTAGCAGGTCACCTGGAGTGCTGGGGAGATGCGCTCAACATGTGGACAATTCCAAACGCCAGCTCTTTCAGCTAAACGTTACAGGTCCCCCCCTGTTACAAAGACCGACTTTAAATACATCATTTGTCTTGCATCCATGCAATAGCTAGTCAACCTCCAGGTCCAGTACAGCAAGTTGTTTGTCCCTTGATTACCCTAAGCGTTCTTAATAAGTTTAATTGCATACAGGATGACTTTTATAGACTTTTACAGTACGTTCTTTGGATTTTAGTTTGTTCTATTCATTTATGTAGGTATGCTATTTGAAAGAGGTTAGCAGCTAAACAACAAACCATTATTATTATTATTATATGTGTTCTTAGTCTATTTAATGCACCTATGCACCTATGCACTTTAGGTGCTTAGCAAATGCAGGTAATTTAAGTATGTTTAATGCTAAGAATGGAGTGTATGTTTTCCTTGCTTACTTTTGCATGCTGAATCTATTCCCAGATGAGGGAAGCCTCTGGTGGGTAAGCAAGAAGGTAGCTGGTGCGGTAGCCCAAGAAAGCGCATCACACCTTTTATTCCTCCGAAAACAGGCTAGTACATACATGCTCATAAAATGTTGTACTAATCTTTTATATCTGCACATTGAATTCCCACTTGTGGCAGTTAGATAGCACAATGCACGTTATACTTCTCGTAAACTAGGTCAGTGCATTCTTTATTTAGTTTGTATGTAGAATTAATTTCATTTTTTGTACACTGATCAACAAATTCCGAACAAAATGTATTGTGTTTATCTTGAAGATTAAAGTTTGTGATCTTTAGCTTCAGCTAGCCTCAGATATTTTGGTTTTCAAATAATGAATTCTGCTAGGATTACTCCCATACAGGGAGTTAAAGCTTTATGCGTTGTTGATCAAATTTCCTTATCTGAGACAGGCTGCTGTAATACGTCTATTTTATGCTAAAAACTGCTTAATGCAATGTTATTCAGGTCTCCTTATTTGAGAAAATCCTTTATAATATGTTTACTTTATTTTAAAATTGTTGTGAAGTTTTAATTAACTAAACAATAAACTTAGGTATCTATCTATCTAGACTCTCATGCAGTTCAGCTCAAGCACTGGAGTAGAGCTCGTAGGGTACATCCAAGCAGATAGTAGCATTAGGTGAGAAATGAATACTCCCTGGGCTGTGCCAAGACATGATTGACAGTATCTGACCAATGACTGAATGAGACTTTTCAACGAAAGACAATGGTTTAAAGGAGTGGACCCAAAGCCCACTTTAGGCACATTGTTCGCAATAACAATGTCCTCCTGCTGGAACGCCTTGCATGCATAGAAGTTCGAGGAGTAGCTCTTGCTCTGTTGTGTTTCTTCCTCTCAGACAGGAAAGTTTGTGGCACTGGATTTCTTCGTTTCCAAGCATTTTTCTCTTTCTTGTTGTGTCCCCCATGGCTAGTCAATCAGCCCGACCCTGTTTAATGTTTATTATTTGCTCTGGCACCTTAAATCAGATACTTTGGGTTCGTTCTGACCTCCTATGCCGATGATGCACAAATTGTCATGTCGGTTTCAGACCAGGACATAAACTTTGGCAGCAAATTTCATGATTGTATGCAGGCCATCAGCTCATGGATGAGTAGCAACTGTTTGAAATTAAATTCCAACAAAACGGAGGTTGTTCTTTTCTGCAACAATCCAGTTTTCTGGTTTTCGTCCTGGTGGCCAGAGAAATTAGGTACTTTACCCACTCCTGTCAGGAAGGCCAAAGATGTGGGAGTCATTATGGACAATAAACTTTACTTTGGTTACCAGGTTAATACCTTGACGTCCACCACATTTGTTATGCTCGGAATGATCAAAAAGATCTTACAATTTAATCCATCAGAGTCCCAGAAAACCTCCCTTATCCTGTCAAAGCTGGATTATTGTAATAGTTTGTATCTCAACATGCAGCAGCAAAATCTCCATAAGCTGCAGGTGCTTCAAAAGCTGCCTCCAGACTCCTTTCGGCAGCTTCAAATTTTGTTCAGTAAAATAAGTAATTCAGATGCATCACCGGCTAGCTGTCAGAAACAGGACAAAGTTCAAAGCCTAGTGAGCTTTGCGCAGTACTGGTCCTGCCTAACTCAAACAAAAGTTCATATGGTACGTACCCAATAGAAATCTTTGTTCTTCGGATGCTGGAACATTGGTATTCCCAGATTTAGGAGGTCTAACTGCGGGGGAAGAAGATTAATTGTTGGTACAGCCAAGACCTGGAACGAGTTACCTCTCTTTATTCATTCCATCTCCAATTTTCTCACATTCAGGAAAGAACTTAAAACATGGCTATTCTGATTATTCTCATGGGAGTTCGCACCAGGACACCTTTGGGTAGCAGTGCGCGCTATAAAATAAATTAACTTTAACATAGATCTGTTTGACAGCTATTAAAACCCAGGCCTAAAAAAGGAATTTAATTAAGCTTTTCAGAAGTGTTCCTTTTATTGAGGCTTAGTTGCAAGTGTTTGACTTTGAGATGTCCTGAGGAGCAATGTTGTACCTTTTGCTCTGTGCAGCTGCTTATACAAAGAGAGCCGAGTCTGAATTAGGCTGTCTTTTTCGTTCTGCTCCTGGTCCACTGTCACTGCTGACCATGCCACATTCTGCCCTGATTCCTTTGCCAAAGCGTAGTAGCTCATACTAGTTGGAATTTCTCAGAGTAAAATGAATTTGTGGTACAATTTTGATCAGGGCTTGGTGTGAATAGTCCATGCTAGAACATGGTGTGTAGTACGGGTTTATGTACCAGGCTAGGTAGGGCTTGGTCCAGTGCGCACTACTTGCACTGCATAGTATTTTGAAATCAGAATCTGGGCCACTAGTTAAATCATTCACCAGAAATGCAATAAGTGTTAGGACTATGAGAGCCCGGATATCCACGCAAAGCAACATTCTGCTCCTCCTGAAAACGCTTTGTAATATATTTTATTTTATATACTGTATGCACTGAGTTCACAATAATGACTGAATACCCAGGATTTCTAACAAATGAGATGTGGTCTGCAATATTCTCTGAGAGCAGACAGAAACACCTTTAACGTCTTAACACCAACTGATTGACAGAATAAAACACCACCCCTTGCCTGAAAGGCATTAAGATTCTCTGCTGTCTTTATTGGCCAGCGGACTAAAGGAACGTCTGCCCCTCAAAAAAATCTTAGCTTTTCCACTTAGGATCAAAGATTGATGATACATTTTTGTTGATGATGTTCCAATTTGTCACAGGGCTGTAGAGCTCCTTAGCACTGCACTCCATGCCACTTACATTTTGACCTGCCAAATACGGCAATAAATTCTGAGGATCCTAATCTACCACTGCATGCTTGCAAAAAGATGTGGTACTTTCTAACTGGACGCTCAGACACAACCCGTTAATTAAAAAAAAAACACTTTTTAATAAATAAAATAGATCATACTCAATAGGCATACTTATGAAATGAAAGCATTCGCAAGTGTAATCATAATTTCTTTACAAAATGGAGTAGCATCGAAGTACAGTGCAGTAGAGCTATCCCCCATCCCATACACACCTCTTAACGCGTCCATCGATTTGTAAGCGTTAATTACCCGCGGTGTTGAACCAGAGTAAACATATAGTTATGTCCAGAGATAAAGGCATGTCCCTGGTTTGCAAAAGTGATGCTGCGCGTATATGGATGTAGGAGCAATAATATATAATGATGTTTAACATCAACAACAGGCAGACAAACATTAAGATGACAGACAAAACACATTAATACAGACTAGGTCACACAATCGGGGATGGAGGCACGTATTCTATCAGTTCTCAAAAAAAAGGGCTAAAAGAAGATCATGGCAAATTTAGAAATGAGGGAGGCTAAGCATAGAAATAGAGGGGAAAATAGAGGAGGCATGATGGACCTGAACAAAACGTTAAGATTTAGAGCATGGAAAGAATAAGTAAACCGAAGAACTAGACAATGTTACAGAAACTTTAGGGAAGAAAGACATAGACCACAGCAAAATAGAGGGGGTGCACGTTGCCCTGAAGTTGAGAGTGCTAGGCAATAAAAGTTTGAGGTTAAATCAAATTACCCTCGTTGGAAACAGGATTACAGTTCGGACCTTCCTGTACGAAGTGCCCCAGGCCCTCTCAAAGGTGAGGAGTTGATCCTTCAAGCCTATAAATGTGTCTCCGATAGGTCACCATCTCCATCTGCTATTGCAGCCATTCTTCATGGGTCAGCCAGTGTCGAGATAAATCTTCCTTTTATAAAAATGACAAACTTGCAAGTGCAGTGTGGATCAGCTTCTCCAATGTGGTGACGTTCACAAGATGTCCTCAGATAGGACTAGCCATGGCTTGGTCAGTACCAAAGGATGTTAACAGTCCATCTGTTTGCATCTCCAACTGAGTATTTAGGACTAAGGGTCTGATTTAGAGGTTGGTGAACAGGTTACTCTGTCACACATTTGACAATGTCCTCTTTGCCTCATTATAAATGTATTATATCACATAGCAAGAGTGTTTAAAGCATTATGAAAACTGAGGATATTTCTAAAGTTGTGAGGACGAAAAGCAAAATTCCATCTGCAGGGCTCTGAAATATTTCGGATGTATGACGTTACAACGCATACTTTTACAACGCCTACCTTTACATCACAGTTTTTACAACGCATGATGTTACAACGCATAGCGCTAAGGGGTGCTGGATAGTGAATAGTTTAATTTACTATTCCAACTCCAGTCCCCGTGGATAGTAGGGAAGGTGTTGGATAGTAAATTATATCTATTCCCTATCCTAGAGCGCCCCCCAGCGCAATGCGTTGTAATGACATGCGTTGTAAAAGTTGCGTCGTAATGGTAGTGCGTTGTAAAAGTTGCGTTGTAAAGGATGTTCCCCAAATATTTCAGATGGACATGTTAGCAGATCTTGTACGTAGTGGTCACTGGTGTTGGACCATACAGTTCATTTGAATGTGTTTCCTCTAATTAGGAGACCTGTAGTGTGGAGGTGTTCATACACAAGAACCTACAGATCTTCAGTTGCTCATGGATCAATGCCATGCAGAAAACAAAGAGTGTATCATGAGGTTGACAAATTTAAAAGGAACTTGCTGCCCCTCATTGATATTTTCCTCAAGAAGTAAAAATGGCTTGATCTCTGTTGTGGGAGGCGCTGGCCATCTGATGTTATTGAGGTAGCCTTGAATGGAGTTAGTGTTTTTCACCGTCCCATACACACCTTTGATCAGTCCATTGATTTGTATGTGTTAGGGTCCTGTGGATCTTAAGTATTAGTATGCCAAGAATGTAAATAAGTCTGTGGGTAATTGTTTTTTGCAGGCCTGTACCCTGCCAATAGAAAAAGGCAGAGCTTCAAGCACCAACAGAAATGGGCAGCACTAGAGTACAGAACAGGTTGAATATTGTCTTGTACCATGCTGGTTAGGTTCCAGTGGATTAGTACACATGGATATTTAATATTTTTAGGGACACATGTAGTGCTTAATTTGAGCAATAACAAGAAACCCTTCTGCTGCCACGTCGGACTGGTGTAGCCTGAGACAAAATAGTTTCATCATATCGGCTCATGATATACCAGAGAGCAGAGAACATCAGACGGTTCATAACCTGGTGGTAAAAGTTATATCCAACTTGTATGCAATAGCAGTAATGGAAAGTGCAGTGTGGCTTTGATGAATGGTATCAGCATAAGGAGAGTTTCATACTTCTCTGCTGTGGTGTGGATTTGACACAATTGTTGAATTTATCATATTCTCCCAATCAGTCTGGAGGTGCCACCATTAGGTGGGATTTACGTACCCTGGTGACCAGGAGTCTTGGATCACAGCAAGAGTATGTTGGAAGGTCCAGATGAGTGTGGCAGATTGGCCAGTGGAGGTTGCCAATGTAAATGAGCAGGAGTGCTCCAGGTATAAATGCACTGATAGTGGGTAGAGTAAGTCTCACATACTCCTCTTGGATTCCCCTTTCATCAGTATTACAGCAGACTTCTGACTGGTCAGATGGGAACAGACAGTGGATGAGAGGAACCTGGTTAGTGGAAGACCCTTGTGTGAGACTGAGTGTCGCTATGTCATTTATCCACAGAATCTCTATGCAAGTTGTTATGAAGCAGTAACACTTATGAAGGCAGATTAGAGGCAGAGGATGTCAAAGATTCCTGAGCAGAGGTTTCATCCCCATCAAAAATGGCTACTGTGGCTATGCAAGCACTGTGAGACCTTGGCACCTTCCAACCTAACTGTCGAGGAGGGGGGTCACCATGTGCAGTGGTGCTTTGGGTCAGAGCAAGCAGATTCATACATCTAGTCCTGGCTGCTGCCTCCAGCCAAGAGCCAATATGTAGCCGTGGAGTGAAGCAGCCGGGAGATGTGAGGATAGCGAGGCTCATTAGAGCTGTGTGGAGGGTGGCAAGCAACATCTGATGTTGGCCCTCAGAGCAGGTATTTATTTTATTTCGTATTTTATGCTTTGTAAAGTGCACTGACACCGTAATGGTTTCCTGGTGCTAGAAGAGCAGTCAACGAACAGCACACAGCAGAGAATCCTATAATTTGCAGAATTAAAATGTTTTTAAAGCTTGGTTAAAGGGCAAATAATTGTCCAACGTCCTACTCCTCCGCGGAAGGTTGTTTCAGAGTTTACGCATAAGATGACCAAAAAGAGTTTGCCAATGGACAACCTTCTTCATGTGAGGCACGTTGAGCGAAGGCGAAGTGTGAGGATTGTAGGGGGTGGTTGGGAGTGTAAAGAACTAGGATATTCTTTAGGTTGGATCTTTTCAGGCAAACAACGATCCAATGCATAATGCAACATCCTTAAACTGCACTCGTTGTTTGACAGGTAAACAGTGTAGGGAGCTTCAGCCATCTGAGATGTAGCCACATTTATGCAGCTTGCATACAGTCTGCACACCTAGGTTCTGTATAAGCTGCAGTTTTTTATAAAAGATATCCCAGGAGACCTACAAACAGTCTTTTACAGCAGTCCAACATTCGCTACATTAAAGCTAATACTACTGTACTATTGGACAGTGTTTGTTAGCTGGCAGAAAAGGGACAATCTTCCTGAATTTGCAGGGTCAATAAGCATAAAAGAAGCAATGGAGTTGATATGTACTGAAAGAGTGGAATGTCAAATGATGGTGACTCCAAGAACCTTGGCTTTAACAGCTGCAGATGGACGGGGGCCTATATCTGAATGGCACATGCATGCCATTTTAGCCAGTGTATTTATTCTCCCAAAACAGATGTTCTGTGTTGCATGTATTAAGTTTAAAAAAAATAGTGATTCATTCACTATTGCATGACACTTAATCCTGTCCGTGAATTAGAGTCCGTTTTATCTAATCCTGATCATATCTTTGTGTCAGAAGTGCCTTAAAACAAAGGCCTGATGAACAGAGCGAGACAGGGCAGACATTATTGAAGAGTATGGGAAATAATGAGGAACCCTGCAGGATTCTGTTATGAGCTGGTGTACATTTGCAGCCTTGGCATAGAACCCTCATTCATCTGTATTCTGTTACTATGGTTAGAGTGTGGTGATGTATATGCTGTAGCATGTCAGTTGAAGGTTTGTTCAGCTTGCTGACATTACTTGTGGTGGCTTCGTTGAAACCAACTTTTGAAATAAACCAATTGTGGTACTCGCATAACTCTAGTTATGTTTTTCAATACAACATACGTCGTATGGAATAGCTGCGCTTTTGGAGTTAACTGCAGCATCTGAGCCTACTTTGATAAAAGCAAGTTGAACCATATCCTGAATCCCAATCCTTGCCATGCAGCTCACCAGTGTTGCATTATCCACGGTATCAAAAGTCAGCGAGAGATTTAACAGGATCATAGCTGCTGTGTCTCCATTGTCCTAGCATATTTGTTCCTGTGCCAGGAGTATGGTGAATTCAGGTCCATGGCTAAGGTGAAGATGCAGCTGCCACTGGTTCAGGATGTTAGCCTCTTCAGAAATCTTACACGCTCGCTGCTACCATCTTTTTAAACATCTTAGTGAAGGCCAACAGTAACTTGTCTGGCTGAGATTGTTATTATTTAGGTTTGCATTTTTTGAAGTGAGGAGATACCACCCCTGTTTCCAGATCTTCTGCTCCTAGACAAGCTAGAGTTAAGTGACCAGGCTGCATAATTTAAGGGCCAGCGAGCAGAGAGAGACCGCGTTGAAGGCCTGTGGAGTAGCACGCACTGCCACACATTTGGGGCACTTGCACTGAAAAACACACGCACAGGGGAAAAAAAACACAGACACCCACCCCTGGCGCCCCTCACCCCCTGGCGCCCCTCACCCCCTGGCGCCCCTCACCCCCTGGCGCCCCTCACCCCCTGGCGCCCCTCACCCCCTGGCCCCCCTCACCCCCTGGCCCACCAGCAAGGGAGAGTGGGAACTCTTGGAGCGCTAATGTTCAGTAGCATTCTTGGCTTGCTGCTTCTGTCAAACAACCAGGAAGGGAAATTGTGTGCATTCAGTACATTCTTTCTAGCCCATCCCAAATATCTGATTAGATAAAGCTTTATGCATACGTGCACACCCAAAAATAAAAAATCAACTAATTCAGATTGAGTGACGGGTGCCCCTGATGCATGCTTCTCCCTCAGAGTAATGTTTTGGTGCTTTTACCCACTGCTGTTGAGTTTTAATAGATTTTGCAGACATTAAGGGAAATGGAACTGGCCTGTGCGGACAGCTAGTTGGCATTGAGGCAAACAACCAAGAGCTGAGGTAAGGAAGTGTATGTAATACAGTGGTCACGTGGTGCATTGCGACACTGCATCCTGTGACACTACAAGTAATTGCATTCGTGCACGAGCCATGTTATGTGCTGCGTTGTTTTAGCCTTGTAACCCTATCACTCCCCTCCTTTCTCGATTGTTCATCATAAAACTGCAGCCTAGACACCACCGTCCTTTTTACAATATTTCAATTTTCAACGAGCTCCTCCGATGTCTACCTAGAAAACAGCAAGCATATTCTTTCACTTTGTTGTCTCATGTGGTAACCGTGGCACAAGTCTTCCCGAACAGCATAAACAAATGAAATTCTCTTTTTCTTGACACAGCATCTTTCTTTTGTTTAATTTGGATCTGGAATTTTGTACATTTTAAATGTGCGTAAGTTGTGACTACTGTACATTTTAGATGCCGTTAAGTTGTCCCTGTCGTTGTGGGTCTAGCTAGTTTATGTAACTAATTTTTAGCCTCCTTTGTTGCGTTCTGTGTTATAGGTGGTTTATCACATATTCATTTGTTAGGGCATATCCTGCTGGTTGGTGCATGAACATCTGCATAGACTTGTTGTATTCTATGTATTGGTTAGGGTTCCGGGAGGGCATGCGTGCAGGTGGAATAATATGGTGAAGGTTGGGAGATTCTAGAAATGACGGTTGCGAGTTGAAGGCAATCACTTTTGCTGTATGTGTTGTGGCTTCTCTTATATTATGAATAAATCTTACCTGTGGAACCAAGTGGAAGTCCCGTCATTACATGTTTTGGCGATGACTGGGAGCTGGAGCAGCCATGATATCCTGGGTATCCTGTTTTTGGCAGAATCCCTGAGCAGCAGATCAAGACTTCGGCATGTACATTTCCCGGAGACAGGTTAGGGCTGTGTGTTTGGCTGTGTTTTCGGAGGGGTAGGAGCTGATGTGGGTTGCAGGTATAAATCCTTGTACAGGCCAAGTATTTTGGCATTTTAGCATTTCACCCCTATCAGCTGAGTCACGATTGCGGACAGTGGCAAGCGGACACGGGCAAGCACAGGAGCATGCCGGGCGCGAGTCAACTGTTCGTGTCTACATCATTCTGCCACTTTCAATTGAAGAGCCCTGACAGCAGTGCAAGTTTATGTCACTTGGGCATGATCTTGTCACACTTGATGTCAGGAGGCCATTTTGGGTCAAGGCCTTTCGCAACTTCAGCTGAAGCGGAGCGTCATTTCCAGCTGCAACTTTGTACAGCGGCCGGTTCGTATCAGGCGCATGCATGAGTGTACTCACACAATGATACGCTCACCTGTACAGTAAGCAGTGTACATCGTCTGAGTGTGTCCACAGTGATACACTCACCTGTGTTTCATTTTGCCTTAAGGAGAAAAACTGTTTAAAGGGAATAGTGTATCCACAGGAATACATACACCTTGAACTGTTGGATTTGCTGTTTGTATCAGAATTGGTATATAACCGTCAACTTAGAATTTTTGGTTTAAAATTGGTTTTTGTTCACACTCTTTTGCTCTGTTTTACTGTTTCAGTTCACATTATTTAGCATTCGTGCATTTTGCAACAAAACATGTAGTATTGCCCCCCACCTTAATTTTTGCAATGTAAGAGAGACCACACAGTGGAGTGGGAATTATGGTTTCCTATGTTTTTGGCTTATTTTGACGTATTGGAGGGGATCAATTATACTCCTCAAATGAAATTATCTTTGTTAAAACACACCCTAGGAGGGGTAGGTTCTTAAAGAATATACTATGTTACCTCCTGTGGAAAATCCTTTTTAATTTGAATGTTTTGGAATATGTGATAAAATAACTCTGGAAGATATGGAAAAACAATCAACACTGTAATGGAAAGGTTTAAGTTTTATTCCAAGGCACACAAAGATGAGGAGAGTATCGAAGAGTATGTGTCGGCTCTTAGAGCTTTAGCGGCATCATGTTCGTTTGAGACCATAACATATGACCAGGTCGTAAGGGATATGGTAATGATGAAAACCAAAAGTAAAGCAGTGCAAGAAAGACTTTGGGTGGGCACAGACATGACATTGAATGCCACAATAAGTATTGCTAAGGGAACTGAGCAGTCTGAAAAATGTCTGCATGGGATTTGAGGTTGTAATGACAATAGGTTTGGGGACGGAAAGAAACCAGAGTCCAGTACATGTGCCAATGCTGTTAAAGGTGACAAAACAAAGTGTTGGCACAAAAAAATGTGCCTACAATTCTTTACAGATGTGGCAGTAGTTTTCATCTTGGGAATTTCAAAGGTTGCTCTGCTATTGACAAATCCTGTAGCTGTTGCAGTAAAAGGGAACATTTTGGAAGTGTGTTTTAGAGGACATGATAATTGTTTGGCAAATGAGGATGAGTTGAATCCCAGCACTATATTGTGTGTACGGGATCATGGGGTAAATACTTTTCCAAAGTGTTCTATGTACAGTAATGGGAAAACTATAGAAATTGTTGGAACCAGACGTGTGTCCTCTTGGCTACACCGGTCACAGGATTGATTTACTTAATTATTTCAAGGCTAACATTTGTTTTAAAGAAAGAAAGAAAGACTGCTGGGAAAAGTTATTTGCCCGCTAAAGGTGAACCCCATTTTGGTATGGCCTCATCAACAAGAGTTAAACATGAAGTTAGACCCAAATTCAGTTCCCCTGTGTGTACGGTGGAAGTTGTAAAACATGACGTGTGTGGTGAATGTAAAGTCAGAATTTCCAGAGGTTTTATGTGATAAATTGGGAAAGTTTATAGGGTTCAAACACAAAATTGTTTTACAAGATAATGCAGTTCCAGTCAGACATATGGTTCGTAATGTTCCTCTTTCTTACAGAAGGAAGTTGAAAGAGATGTTACAGGATTTATGTAGGCAGGATGTAATTCAACCAATAGAATCTTCACCATGAGTGTCTCTGGTGGTCATTGCTTTGAAGTATTCAGGAAATCTCAGACTGTGTGTGTACTTTAGGAGCCTTAACAACGAAATATGGATTGACAAACATCCTTTCCCAAATATGCATCAGCCAGTTTTCACTCTGTCTGGGGCGACAGTGTTCTCTACATTAGACTTGGCCAGTGGTAGAGATCAGGTAGAGATACAGGAGGAATTGCGCCATTTGACTGCATTTGTGATCCCAGAAGGAATGTTTCAGTTCTGCAGAATGCCGTTTGGGCTGGCCAGTGCAGCATCTGTTTTCCAGCGTTTGATGAAGAAAAGGTTAGAAGGTACCCAAGGTGCCATAGCATACCAAGATAACTTTTTGGTCTATGAGAGGGATGAGGAAGAGCATTTATCCAATCTAAGGGGTGTTCTTGAAAGGTTACTACAGTAAAAAGGTTTGACTCTAACATAATTTATATGTAGGTTAAAATATGATAATGTGGAGTATTTGGGACACTGTATTTCTAAAAATGGCATTGAGCCTAAAGAAGATCATGCCAAAGCAGTTGTGGATGCTCCCATTCCAAAGACAAAGGAACAATTATCATTTTTGGGCCTTACAGAGTTTTACTCTAGATTAATCTATAACCATGCTGCCAAAGTTGAATGTCTACACAAACTGCTGAGAAAGAACAATGAGGTTTTTTTGTGTGGGTTAGAGCAAGCTATTGCTACTTTAGATTTCAAGAAAGATTTGGACTTTTCTTACGTCATTCAATGTGGGAACTGAGTTAATTGTTGCTGTGGATGCCGGCAATTATGGTTTGGGGGTCATGCTGTTACAAAAGATGATGGATGAGGAGTATGTGTTGCCCTATGCTTCATGTGCTTTTGAGGGAGTCCAAAGAAACTCTTTCATGAAAGAAAAATCATTATTGGCATATACTTGGGCGGCAGACTATTTCAGGCTGTTTTTGTGGGGAATACGATTTGTGTTAAGAACAGAGCACACACTTCGGGTTTATGTTCTTTCTGCAGGTGGGGACTGGACTATGACAGCCAGACTGGCATGTTTGGTGGCAAAATTGCAATCATATCAATATATTCATGTTTCAGGAAGATTAAACGTTCATGCTAATTTTCTCTCGCGATTGCTATTAGGTACCAAGTCTGAAGTGAGTGATAATTGAAAGTGACTGTGAAGTGGCATATACGATGGAGGACATCAGTGGTTGGGATCACTCTAATGATGATGTGGAGATAATTTCCAAAGAGTGTTGGGTGGAGCAACTGAGAAAAGATGTGGATTTAACTTTAGTATTTGATAGCATGATTAAAGGTTGGTCAGATGAGAGGAAGTTGAGTGGACAAATAGGGATATTTTTTAAAGTACGGAATGAGTTGATGGATGGATTCTGTTTGTTTTGTGGATATAACATTGTCCCAAATGGGGCATGAAGGACATGTTGGTATGTCTGCAACTAAAAAGCGCATTAGGGATTTCTGCTGGTGGCCTGGGTTGGATTGCATGGCGGAGGAATTGGTTAGAGAGTGATTTATTGTGTGCAAAATAGCGACAAGTCTGTAAAATTGTTTGTCACAGAATCTTATTCAGTTGAATTTGCAACTGGACCATGGAGGAAATTGGATATAGAAATTTGTGGTCCATTTTGTGTAATTCCTAGGAAAGAAGCATTTGCCATTGTGGGCTATTTTTCTAAATGGCCTGCGGATGAAATGACTGAGGAAGTAACTTTGGAAGGTATTATTGAGTTTTTGTAGGATACTTTTTGCAGGGGAGGTTTGCCAAAAGATGTGGTTTCAGAAAATGGACCGGTTTGTTAGTAAGGATTTTGAAGATTATTTGTCAAGGTGTGGGAGTGAATTATTCTAAAACTGCTGATTATTATCCCCAGTCCAATAGTCAGATTGAGATGTGTAACCCTGTGGTTAGGGAATCCATTTAGTTGGCTGGCAAGGGAGGATTACCTTGGAGGATGTTTACCTTTTTGAAGTATTGCATGGCCGGAATCCAGAAACCAAGTTGTCTCCTTGGTGGTTGTGTTTGAATTTGTATTGGTGACTGGGTTCGCATCAGGAGGCCTGCGGCAAGTGGGAAAGAGTTACCCAAGTGGTCAGAACCTATTAAGGTGGTTCAAGTGTATGACAAAGCTGTGTTCAAGGAGGAAAAGGTGGGAATATGAAGAGCGTTTCTCTATTCAGAAGGCCTGTGTTTGCTGAAACTAAGGATGTGGAACAGTTTCCAAGAATGGAGGATGATAGTAATATTTTCATGATTGTGGAAGCCCATGAAGAGAACGAGGTGCCAAGGAAAGCGGAAACTGCTCCCAATAGTGGTTGGCATGCTAAGGAATTTGTGGACGTGTTAAGAAATTCAGTAACTAAACGTTGTTCTGCAAAATTCGGAGAATGTTGATTATTAATATATGTACTACTCTGAGTAATCCTATTTATACATTTTTTTATCAATGTGTGTATATACCTTATTCTTGCTTCATTTTTGGGAATTATTTATTATTTGCTAAAGGGGGAAGGTATGTTGTATTCTATATATTGGTTAGGGTTCTGGGAGCGGGTGGAATGCTGTGGGTGGAATGCTAGGGTGAAGGTTGGGAGATTCTAGAAATGACAGTTATAAGGCGATCCCTGTTGTCATATGGCTTGTGGCTGCTCCTGTACTGTGAATAAATCTTACCTGTGGAACCAAGTGGAAGGCCCGTCATTACAAGACTGATTTCCAGGGACTTAACACACCATCTAACCCAGTCAGAATTTATGAAAATGTTATACGTTCCTTTAACATCTTGATTTATCTTCCTGTTGATTGAGAATGCTTCCTTCGTGAGTGAATTTTTGTGTCTGGGCTTGAAGACTGTTACAACATAAGCTGAGTTTGACTTCTGACGAAAGCAGAAGGCCAGCTCCCTTTGTCCTGCAAATTAAGGAAATGCAACTTTGGGTCCACTAAAACAAAAACGTAGTGAGTATGCATGCCATTTCTCTTTTCTAGATGCACAATAAGCCCTTCCCTGAAATACAGAACAATTTAATTTTGCCAGAATGCAAGCTGTTTTGATTTGATAGTTTCCACTGCTTCATGCACACAGTATGGGTGAAAGATTTATACAGCATGTGGCTTTACCAACTAAAAAGATTTGTCTGATCATATTATCACTCTATCACTCTATTACCATTCGACTTTTGTGAGATGGGTGATAGTCATATTCTCTTCCAGTATATTAAGTTTCTTCAGATTGTGACCTGCCGCTTTCCAACAATTGGGCAAGTCTAGTCAATATTGTTGTTTACTTTTCTTTCACATTTGCATCTGCTGACTATGGGTCTGATTTTAAATGCCTCTGTATTTTGGCACGGTAATACAGCTCCGTCGGATGTACCATCGACTCACCTTGCATATCGTCGGCCATCCTCATGTAAGATAAGGAGACATTGGCTCTACTGGTCCTGATTTGAGTGGGACAAGATAGGGAGCAACAATCCCAACCCCGTACAGGCACAATCCAAGATTGATAAATGTACTACCCTGTTGTCTGATGAACCTGGCACTACAGCTAGAGGGGAATCATTTTTACCTTCTGGGGTTCCTGGAGGGGATCACTAGTTCTGACCTTGAAGGTTTCCTAGAACAGTGGGTAACATGATGGGTAGCCAATTTCGTAGTAGAAAGAGCCCATCACTCACAGGGTCCAAAACCCCCTCCCAGTGCACATTCCTACACCCCATGGTCGCTACGTTGCTCTTCTACAGAGCCTGGGATGCCATCCTTAATGGTGCACAAGGAAAAGGGGAGCTTCTATTTCAATCTACACAAATTGTGATATTCCCAGATTACACAATCTAAGACCATAAACAACGGCGCTCCTAAAACATGATCTAACAAAAACTGAGAGCTGTGAAGCTCCAATATATGCTCCTTTATCCAGCAGAGCTCAAAGTGATCCACAGCGCAAAATCATTTTCATTTGACTTATTAGAGGCTGTGTGGGACTGGGTGACTGATAGGCCTATCATCCGCTTGAATCCAGTTTTGGAATGGGCTGCTGCCCACTCTCAAAAAGACCGCTGGAAATGTGGCCACTTGGGCCGCTCTGGGTGACGCACTTGGGCACGCCAGAGGTGTGACTTGCCCGAAAGGACATTGCATTTCTCTGGCTCAGACAGTTGATGCCGGGGGCTCAAGCAGGCCTTGGGACTGATGTCTGGGGGAGGACCTCTGCCAGCTCACAGTACTGAGATAACTGACAGGAGCACAGAGGCCCGGGCGGTCTTAAGGATCACAATTTTTTCATTAATTGTTAAGTTGGCAATACCATATCCTACACATGTTTACAGACTGCATTGGAGTTTGTGGGAAGGGATGGTGGGGTTCAGGTAAACTTCTTGCTTAGTTCTTAAGTTCTTGTTTAAAGTAGGGCTACAGATGCTTCTGGGGTAGAAGTGTGATGAGGGGACTGTGGTGGAAGTGAATAGTTTCCTGTTTTTGTTTGTTGGGTTATTCTTTTTTGACTTGCACAGTGAACGTTCTGCCTATGAACTTCCAGAAGAGTTCCAAGGAACCCCCTGTACTTTCCTTGCACAAATATTCCATCTTCAGGAGCCGATGCTGCCATCACCGGCCTTTCATTATCTATATTACTTTGTCGGTTTTCCTAACCGCCCCAAATGCATAGTTTTGTGGTCATGACATAGAATGCCAATGGACTGAATAACCATATAAAAAGAGGAGCTGTTCTCAGATTCGCAAAATGCCATCCTCCTGCATGTTACAGGAAACCTATTTACTGGGCACCATGTGCCCGATACTTGCTTGTTTCATATATGACAGTATATTATGAGGGACATATCAGGGGCTCTAGAGGGATGGCGATCCTTCTACTCACACAGACATTTTCATCTGGCTGTCTCCCGCACAAAATGTGACTTCCTTAGCAGGTATATGGCTCTTCAGGGCACCCTTCAAGGCCGCCACTGCAACCTGGTCTTTTTTTTATGTTCCACCACCATTAGCTGAATACACAATGAGGGATCTGTGCAAAATAGTTCTTAATTTCCCCCCACAGGTTTACTGTGCTGGGGGTTGCATTCAGTGACCCTATGCAACCACACCTCAACTCAACTGGCGCCGGGGGGGATAAACCCAAATGATAGAGGGAGACTAACCTACTGGGCAGAGGGTTTGGGTCTCTGTGATGCAGGGTGAACTTGGAACCCCAAGACCCACACATACATACAATAGCAGCACAAAAGACAATACCCCGCATAGATTTGCTCTTGCTACTGGCAGCTGATATCTTACAGATGTCAACTGTGTTTATGCTGCAACGGGCATCTCAGACCATGCCCAGTGGTGATCCGCTTTGACGCTCAGGATGGGAATGGCGACTGATTTGGTAACTCAAAACTTGGCACTTGGTTGATAAACAGTTTACCCAATACTTGGCGGATGAACTGAAAGCCTACCTATCCATAAACACAGACTCAGTGGAGTCCCCCGGCTCCATCTGGGCCACCAGGAAAGCCACCCTGCGGTGCGTCCCTCTGTTTATCTCAGGCTATTCCTCTCAGATAGGACAATCTCAAATTTGTGAATTTGAAACTAAAAAATGTGGACTCGGGCAGACCGCAACACCTTCAATGAACAATTGTGGCTGCAGTTGGAAATTGACTGGGCCTTCCTCAGACAGCTCTGTTTGGAGAAGGCATGCCAATGCTGGAGTGCATCCTCAAGAAGGGTATAGGAGTATGGAGACAAATCTTGGAAGCTTTTGTACTAGCTAGCTACTAAAGACAAAGTTTCTCGGCTGATTCCTACTGTCATGGCTGCAGGAGCC
The DNA here is from genome assembly GCF_964261635.1 of Lissotriton helveticus. Lineage (NCBI taxonomy): Eukaryota > Metazoa > Chordata > Amphibia > Caudata > Salamandridae > Lissotriton > Lissotriton helveticus. The sequence continues at coordinate 1,596,517,888 of NC_136067.1, forward strand.
AGTGAGGATCGACTTCGGTGGAGATTGCTTTGTTCTTTGCGGACTACTACCAATCTCTCTACACTGTACATGTCCAGCCCAATCAATAACACTCCTCTCCGCTTATTAATGACCTCCTATTGCCCTTCCTACCTCTACAGAGTGGCTAGTACTAAAGCAACCGATCACACAGTGGGTTGTAGGAAAGGCCTTTAGGGCATGAACTCCGGTAGGACCCTGGGACCAGACGGCAATCTCATGGAGTTCTACTGTAAACTTCGTCCGATCATCCTACTCCCACTGTTAGCCATGTATGATGAAGCCACCTGAGAAGGCTGCTTCCTCCGAGACCTGGCGACCATTGTGGACCTACTTAATCTGGTTAAGCCACCGGACCACTGTTCCTTTTATCGTCCAATCGCACTCATCAACACAGAGGTGAAGCTATACATCAAAGTCCTGGAGAACAGGCTCCTCTGAATAATTAGCCGTTTGGTCCACCCGGACCAGTGCGGCTTCATTCCTCACCATAGTACATTTCTCAGCATCTGCAGATTATAAGTAGCCCTGGCACACCAGTCATCCCAGAGACTCCGCAGCCCTGCTAATCATGACTTCAAGAAAGCGTTTAATTCCCTAGACTGGGAATTTCTAGAAAGTGTACTTATCAAACTGGGATTCGGCTCTAGGTTCAATTCATACATTAAAATCCTTTACACCTGCCTGCAGGCTCAAGTGCGAGTCAATGGCATGCCCTCCGCACAGTTTCCAATACGTCTAGATGCCCAACAAGTTTGCCCCTTGTTCCTCATCCTTTTTGTTCAGGCAGGGCAACATGGGTCAGATGTGAGGCACAAGTTTGGCAGTTTGACTGAGGGATATAGACGAAAGACGAAATCAGTCTCTGAGGATGACGTGCTCCAATTTCTCTCCCATCCTTCACTCACTGGAACATGCATACTGCACATGATAGAGCTTTATGTAGTCACATCAGGTTTGCAGGTGAACTGGTCGAAATACCTGCTCGTGCCCTTTAAGGGAGACATGGGGGAAATAGAATGATGGTCACAATTGCAGATCTGTAGACTGAGTCTCTTATGTGCCCCAAACTTTCCCAATGACTATTCCCCAAAACTGGTTTCAGGACCTATTTACCAAGACTCGCTCTTTTGACTGGATGTGGCACGGGTGGGTCACAGCAACATGATGTACTCGATGAATGAATGAAATATAATTTCTAAAGCGTGTAGCTACCCGAAGGCATCCCAGCGCTGAGGTAATTTAGAGAGGTAGAAGGAAACGCCTATGGTTGTCCTATCTTCTCCCAGAGATTCCTATAGTGGCGTTTCTGGAATGACAAGCAACCCTCTGGTGGATGGGGGTGAAGGGTCAATGTGGAGAATCCCTCCAAACACCCAGCCCCCTCAATCTCACCAGTCACAGCCATTGGTTACTGCACACAGCTTGCTGGGTTTTACAATTGGCACCTCATCGGTATCTCGCGTGTGGGAGACTAATGCAATGGGTCACAGATAAGGTCGTTTTCTAACCTCCAACAAGAATACAGCCTTCATAAAACCCAATTTTATAAACATCTTCAGCTGCATCACATAATACTGAGCAGTCTGACCGAGATCACAGAATACAGCCTAATGGAAGCCAAGATCCTCATGGGACAGATAGATAGATAGAACTATATGTAACTTAACTATTGGCATGTTACGTACCTTACACCCAAAACGCTGTGGGAAATCGGTGCCATCCCACAGCAGAATGCTTCCGATGCCCGGAAAGTATTTTTTCCCTATGATTATGATTGGGATTGCCCCCTCTTTGTAATGTCCTGGCAAGAATTCTTCACCCATCTATCAAGGGTCCTGATGTGTCCGATAGGCCCTTTGCCCCATATTTCCCGATTAGGCCCATTGGAGGATTTGGGGAGGGATCCAGGGGAGTACAGGCACTGGTGGGGATGATTACACTTACTAGACAGGATTTAGCAAAACCTTGGAATCCTAGAAGTCCCCAAACTATTGGTGAATGGAAAAGGGCTATGAACCGGCGTGCAGAAATGGAGGTGTGGGGCTGTCTCCGGAAACATGCAGAGATAGTTGGTAGGTGGTGGGAATATAATAGTCTGACTTATTGTCAGTAATGTACCAAGAGGCTCGCTGTTATCTGGTTCTTGCACATTTTAATTGCATTGTTATTTTCTAGTCTATTCTTGCTAAAATCAATAAAAATCTTGACTGTAAAAAAATATGATTTAATGATGTGAAGGAGAACTAAACCTTTACTATTTTATTTAACATAAGACTGCACTTGTAGTATGATTTTTTTTTTTTTTTTTTTTTACACCAATATGCCAAATTGTTGGATGTTCCTTCACAGTGTTTGAGGAGAATTTGCTTACACGGTTGCCACATCTTTTACTTCTTTCCAACCTTTTTGCTGTGCAAATTTTGCCAGATTTTATGGGGTTAAATTTGCTCTGGAAATACAACATCAGAGTGTGGTAAACAAACACTCGTCATTATCTCGAATCGGGTGCAGTCAACCTGAATCATGGTGATCAGTGCACCTGTAATTAGGCAATGCAAGTTTTTTTTAAAGATTTTATTTTTCGAACAGATGTAATGCTCCAAGTAGATGAGCCTCGGTGTTGGACCTGGGCCTCTTAGCAGGGTCATCCCTAACCTTTTTGCCTTCCTCCAATACTCTCTCTGACCTGTTTTTGTTGGTTTAATGACGCTGGGCACTTTGCCACTGCTGACCAGTGCCAAAGTGCATATGCTCTCCTTACTGAAAAGTGTACATGTGATTGATGTCCATGATTGGTTCATTGGATTTACTGTTAGTCCCTAGTAAAGTGCACCAGGAGTGCCAGGGCTTGTGAATGCCAACACTGCTAGTGGGCCTGCAGCGCTGGTTGCGCCACCCACAGAAGCAGCCTTAAAATGTGTCTAGGGTCTGCCATTGCAGAACCTGCGTGCAGTCTGGTACTGTCACCCTGGCTGGGCAAGTGCCCACACTTGCCAGCCCCTGAACCTTCCCTTAACTTCATATTAGTCACCCCTATAGTAGGCCTGAGGGCAGGGTGCATTGTAGTGTAAGGTAGAACATGCCCTGATGTGTGTGGCATGTTCTAATAGTGAATTACTGCCAAAGTCGTTTTTCACTATTGTAAGGCTACCTGTTCCCTTCTAGGCCAGATGGGCTGCTGGAATTATTACACTCTATAATCCCAGCAGGCTCAGGGAACATGGTAGAAATTCGTGTTTAGTATGCCTGAACTCAGAATAATAAAATACTTCTTTTAGTAAAGTTTATTTTTATATCCTGTGTTTGCAAATGCTACTTTTAGAAAGTTAGCATTTGCTTGCCTAACCATTTCAGCCCGCCTCTGCTTGGATATGGATCTGACTGTCTGGTGTGTGTGAGTGACAGGGCTGGGAGTTGACAGGTAGTGATTAGCAGGAGGACCCCTTAATGGGTGGTGGGAGTTTCCCCTGAATGATGCATCAGGCTGTGCCCCTGCCACCACAATGCTGGCTCCGCCCTCCTGGGGAGCGACTGATGACTCAGCCTGCACCTGGCCCAGGAAGGACCGAAGCTTGTAAACAAAGTGCTCAGGCCACTCCTGCCCTCTCAATGCCGGCTCCGCCCCCCTGGGGAGCGGCTGATGTGCCTGCCCTCACACTGAATGCAGAAGTCATAAGTACCCACAACAAGTACTCAGAGACTGGAGCAGTTATGCAGAGGCCCCCCTGGCTTGCTAGAACAAAAGAAACTGGGTATAAAAGTAGGAGCCCTGCTCCTTGTAAATTAGATCCTGTTTGTGCTACAAGAGAAACTCTGCCCGAAGAGAAGGACCTGGAAGGACTACAAGGAGGAGTGCTGACTCTGGCCTGTGTCTGGTGCCTTGCTGCCAAAGGAGAGGAAAGAAAAGACTACCAAAGACTTTTGCTTATTTGAACTTTGTGCCAAACTCTGCTGAAAGATCTCCAAGGGCTTGCCTGTGAACTTGCCCCCTGACCAGCGCTCCAGGAACAGTGAGCGCTACCCCCCTGAAGAAAAGCTGCTGCTGGCGTGTGCTGTGTGTCTCTACAGCGCCAAGGAAAGGAGAGTCGAGAGCGCTGTGCCTGCCGCCACGCTCTCTAAACAATTTGTGCAGCTGTGCCCCTTCCCCGACCACCGTGACTGTGGCCTGTTCGTGTGCCAGCCGCAAAGTAAGGATCAGCCCCGCGCTGGTTCGAGCGCCGTGACTGTCCGCGCTGAGCCGCCCTTGCAACGGAAAGGGAGGACCTGCCCGGTCCAAGCATCGCCGCCTGTGTGACCCCCGAGGTACAGGCTGCTCCGCAAAGACCGGCACTGCCAAGATTGTGCCCCTCGTGACTTGGGCGCTGAGACCCCCTGGCCCCCGCAGCTGGAAGTGACTCGCTGCGGAGCCGTGCCTGAATTGTGCCCCGCGCTCCGTGGAGTGCACCCCCCTCAGCCCCGCCTGCCTGCAGCTTCCCCCCTTCAGTGCGAGTGAGCCGGACTCCGGAGACTCCTGCCCCGCATCTGCACCGTCATCCCGGGTGCCCTGTTACCTGCGCTGAGACTCGCAGGCCGCCGCACCCTCCAGGAAGACAACGCGACGCGGGACAGATCCCCGGACAGCCGTCCGCTCCAAGACTTACCAGCAAGCCAAGGTACTGTGTTCTTTGACCTCGCGGTGTGAGCATCCTACGTCCTGAGCTCGCACCGCGCTCCCTGCTTCCCAGCGCGAGCCGCCCCTGAAACCAAGGCTCGCACTGTGCCAGATCGACGAGGCCCACGCGGGAAGCGTGAGCTTTAGCCGGCCGGGCCCGTTCTCCTCTCTGAGACGAGCGGAGACAGCGGAACGCGCATTGAGGCGCTACAAGACACTGAACCTTGCTGGAACCTGGGCAGAAGGCCCAAAAGATTGCTTATTGCTGAGAAAGAACTGTGACATTGATAAAAGAGTAACTGGAACCTGCTTTCAAAAAGTAACCAAGACTGTATTTACAAGCCTGCTTGAGATTTATATAAAGAGATATATTTTCACAAATACAGTTTGGTGTCATTGTGTGGTGGGTTGGTTGTGATGGTGTAATATTGCAAATGTTTAACCCTACATGCCCCAGAGATTAGCCTAAGACTGCTTAAGCCACACTACCTAGAGGGTAAGCAGAGGTTGTCTTGAAGGTAACCCTCAGCCCTGACGAGGAAGAGAGAGGCCCTGCTTGTCGCCAGTGTTGCACTGCGCCAACCAGAGACTCCCCCTTCCTACACTCGGCAAACATCCTGGAAAATGCTTCAAGTTGGATGAAAATAGGAGAGTAGGTTGGTGAATAGGATCTTCACCACCCACCCATGTTGGACATAGCCCCGTGCATGCCCACTCATGGGCGGCTATCTTGAAATGATAAAGTATACCAAAAAAAGACATTGGCAAAGCCTATTGGTCTGCAGCCAGAGCCAGGCCTATTGGCTTTGCAAATGCGTGTTGTTTATTATTCCAACATTTTGAACGTTCATTTCAGAACTGTATATTTAAATACAAATGTGCATATTGGTGCTGCACCAAGAATGGAGCAGCCCAGTACAAGTGTGCAGCTGCAGGTCACTCGCAGAAAAATAACCATGGGCGGACTGGTGGGGGGTGGAGCTTGAGCAATGGAAGGGTTAAGCAAGTAGCCCAACAGCACTGTGTGGCTGCAGGACTCTGGCAAAAAAAAAGAAATACGTGAATCGAAAAAAAGAGTGATGCAGGAAAGGCCGGTGTGGGCAGCAACAAATAAAGCAAGTGGCCCAGGAGCAGTGTGCAGCACTTGGGCCCTTCACATGTAAGTCACAGTAAGCATTGGCAAAGTGAATAGATCTTGCTTATCAGTGGTCACAAGCGCCATGATGTATACACACGCTTGTCATCCTGCATGGGCATGTATGTGCCATGATGCTGTAGCGGCCTCTGCATGATAACGAATGCATGCACACACACATGCGCATGCATATATAATGTGGCAGCCATTTTATATTAAATTACCATTCCAGTAAAATTGGGGAGGGGGGGGAGGCCGGGATTTGAGTGGGGAAAGAGCATACGAGGGAGCGACAAAGAAGATTCATGTTCTTCAGGGAGTGTTGCTAGAAAAAGAAAAACATTAATTTCCTTCAATGTAAGCTGTGGAATCGGCAAACTGATGGTAAAAAAAACAAAATTACAAAACTTCAGCTTCTGGGGAGAGACCAGCACAATAATAGGGCGGGCAGCTGAGATAGACAAGAACACAATCCAGTCAACCGCATGGGGCCAAAGCCCACTCTGTGTACTATATTGTACCCAATAAATGTTTAACAGCAGAGTTAAAACGGTCTGTGGGCAAGACCTAAAGAACAGAGGCCGGAAGTAGGGCTGACGTGCATTTGTTACCCTTTCTGCCTTCTTTTCTGGCAAGTTCTTTCTCCATATGCATCTTCCTTCAGTCGCTGATGATGTCGCTGATGAATGTGGGAGGAAGTACTTTGGTGATTGTTGCTTTCGTGTAGTGTTTCTATGGCTGTTGTTCGGGCAACAACGGCAAGACGTGTCAGTTGATAATTTGTTTTGGTGAATCAAGTTACACCGCAGGCAAAGACATTAACAAACCAGTGTACCTTTCAAGAGGGTATTTCGAAAATCAATCTGAATGTTCACTGTGAATGGCAGAGGCTCGACTAAGGTGGTAATGAACAAAATTATGTATCTGATTGCAATCAATCCAACACATTTCTAGATTTATAGTGCATGTTATGAAGGAGTAAAACTAAGAATATAGGCTCAGCAAGTCACTTGTTGATGCTAAAAGTAGTTCCCTCACTTTGGATATCAGCCAGGCCTAGCTATACTTGAATCAGCAAAGAAGCATTGGAAAATAAATGATTAATTTAAAACTTTATGGTAAAAATATCAGTGGACTGATATCAGTGATTGGGCATTTATGATTTCTTCTCAGCAGCTCCCAGTATTTGACTCTCCTTTTACATGATTCGTACTTTGTGAGAGAATTTGCATCAGTACAATATAGAAATGAAACACTTACTCAATTAACAAGCATTTGCAAAGGCCTGCCTCGCATTTTGACTCCTGACTAGACTACTTTTTAAAAGTCCGCTGCAGTGAAAAAACAAAACATAATTTCTCTTACAATAAGATGCATCTATGGTATGAGATGAAGAATTCAGTGTGTGAAGATTCAGTGGACTTTTCAAATGTATAGCACTTCTTGATTGCGAGGCCAACACCCCATAGGAAGCGGAAGGTGAGAGGGTATTGCTCCAAAGGGGTGAAAATATAGCATGCTCTACATATATGTTCAAGAATTGGTAACAATAGGTCTTGCAGACAGCTGCACTGTCAATCCAGATTTAAAAGCAAAAACCATACCCATACCTAGAGTCCAAGGTGTATGTATTTTTGATTCCTATACATTTTTACATCTGCCTCAAAATCTGTCTCTGCTCCTAGCAAAACGGAGAGGTCAATGACTGGCATCAATGGTTGCTTCCTTGGTTGTCACCAATGACTCCGTGATTGCCGTTAAAACATGTAGATTAATGTGTCGCTTCTTCAGGGCCTAATCCTTGTATAATCATGTTTAAGAATACAAAAATGAAATCAAATTAGGCCAAGTGGCAGATGTTTAGGACCATCAGTACCAGACAAAGGGGAAGGCAAAAAAGAGAAACACGATAAAAAGAGAAGAAATGATAAATGAAAACGGTAACAAAAAATATTTTTTAGATTTTACATTCATGAAATTAAAACCTTATTGACAGAACTCACAAACATTACCAATAAAAAGTAAGTTCACAAAAGGCGAGAGCTATTAATCACAAAAGAAAATCACCATGTAAATAAATCAGTCATTTTTACAGTGCACCCTCTAGGGCAGTGTAATAGCCAAACTGTATTAAATAAGAATGAAGTAAGTACATCATTTGTGGTCAGATTCTCTTCCAGTAACCTCAAAAAAGTTCATAGTATTTATATTTTCTCAAAATTGTAAATTACCTATTTATAGTCAAAATGGTTAACCTTTCTAACTTCAAACAACCAAGCGAAACCGCTTGCCCTCTGTGCATTGTTGCTAGTCCCTGATGGGAATATTAGATAACATTTCGCCAAAAACTCAACATTTAATTTAGGTCAATACTTTTTTTACTGAAAGTATATAGTCCTTCAGAACATTATTACATTTCATAATATTCAATTTACATGTACAATACATTCCTTTATCAATCCATTATTTCTTTCAAGAAATGCCCAGTTGCCCAATGCATTTCGGGCCCCACGGCCCTTCGTCAGGGTCTGTATCTGAAAAACATTAAACAATACATTCACAACACTAGTATAACCTCCAATGGCATGGGTTACATTTTCAAACTTACATATTTCATGTGCAGCATTATATCATACAATGGTTATATGTAAAAAGTTTATATGATTCGTAACTCATCTTTATGAGGGCAAAGAAGGGGAAAACAAAAAAGTGACGTTGCTGTTTAGACACAATTGTATGAAATGAACCAAAACCCGTTGACAGAACTCACTGGTATTTGGAAACCCGTGATACTCAAAAGGGACAAGACTAACTTATCAAAGTTGTTCCATAATTAGCTCACAGCTGACTAATAGAAAAAAGCCTCACTCAAACACGATGAAACGTACTGGGTTTGCACTAAAAACTAACCTTGATGAGGGCGACACTCTATTTTCATACAGGTATGCACTTCGGTGTCCGCTTTGCGGGATGCCTGTAAAGCACATGATTTTGGTAACCTCATTCTGTTAAATTAGGGCTGACATTATAAATGAATGTGAAAGACATACAAGGCGGTTCACGAACCTGCGTTTCAACTGCCTGCGCGGCGGGGTAACTTTCTCCGTTTATAAACTAGTGTCCATTTAACACGAACACGACGTTGAGTGCTGTTCTCTCTAAAAAACAAAGACGAGGGTTCATGGCCCGTTGGAGCCTATATATAATAGAAACGAACCGTCCCACCAATATACTGTGGCCTGCCATACCTTAGTTGGTGCCAGTAAAAGATTCCCGATATCAGCGTCTGATGCCGCTTAAAGTTTAGAAGACGCCCGGTTAGTACGAAGAACACTCTTTCACGCATGCGTGTTAAAGTGTGTTGGTGTGAAATAGAAAACAGACTTTCTCGGCTGAGAGAGACTCGGTGCGAACTCGTGTGGCGCGCCATATTGTAACCTATCCATGCAATGATAATATCGAAAAAGACAAGGAATATGTCTGCAAAAAAAAAATAATAATAATAAAAACACGCGTTTGGGGAAAAACGTGTGTGGTGGGATGAAGTGTTTTAAACCTTCCATAATTAGCAGTGAACATTGAAAAACAATCTCAAAGTAACACATAAAAGCAATCCTCTTCAAAGATAATAACGTCATATAACCTGACTCAGATCTACATGCTCACAACAATGGTGCAGTATTTACAAATAACATCCTAGATCTACTCTATCATTGATCCCTTTGGGATGCTGTGTGTCTAAACGTTTTATCCAAAACACTTCCCTCTGAAGTAAACATTTTGTGATGTGTTTCCCGGGTGCGGGAACAACCACTTCAAGAGCCTGAAACTTTACTTGGGCAATAGTATGTCTATTCAACTCCCAGTGTAATGCCAGACTACTGTTAGGGTTCTTATTACGAATAGTACTTTTGTGCTCAGAAATGCGCGTTTTTACCTTGCGTTCTGTTTTCCCTATGTATAAGAGACCACAGGGACATTTTATTGCGTAAATAACATTCATAGTATTGCCGTCTGCATTATGTTTGGTGGTGATAGTTTCTCCTGTATGAGGATGTTTGACTGTGTTGGTTACTATGGCATTATTACATTGCACGCAGTTTTGGCATTTTCTGGTTCCTCTGTATGTAGCTTGAATTCCTTGTGGTTTGGGTTTCAGTAGCTCCTTTATGTTTTGAGATCTTTTGTAAGCAAAAATAGGCTTTCTAGTAAATAGTTCTTTAAAATCAGGCTCATTACTCAAAAGTTCCCAATGTCGGTTGATACTTTTTTGATTTCATTAGTACTGGTAGAGTATTTAGAAACAAACACTTGCCGCGTTTCTGTAGATTTGACTTTAGTTTTCAACAGTGATTCTCTCACTTGCTCTCGCATTTTTTGTCTTGTTTTTTCCAAGAGAGTTTTAGGGTATTTTTTTGCTGTGTATTTTGACGTGATTATATCCAAATTTGTTTCCAATGAATCGTTCTCGGAGCATCTGTGAGTAAGGTAAGTTGTTGATCAGATTCCTTGAATGAAAGCTATTGAACATCCTTTCTAACTTGACATGATTTTCATATAATTCAAAAATAAAGAAATCCTTCAAACCTCAAAGTCATAATTGCAGTCATGATGAACCAGAAGCGTCGTTTAACAGCTTCTAACCCTGAAAGAAGTGAGCTGCACGTTTTCGCATGCACTTCTATGTTAAAAGGTGAAATACCTACTTAAAGTATATAGAAAGAAGGGTCTGGTGTAAGAAGAGTTATAAACGCCTAAGACTGGCATCTTCCTACCTTCTGTTCAAAATCTTTTGTAATGGCGTGATAAAGTGATTGTCAAGGCATCAATTCAAAAGGACATCTTTATCCTGCTAATAGTAAGAGATAAACATTCCTACAGCGTCCAATATTCCCCCAAAATGTTTTCTTTGGGACACTCTAAAAAGATAATCATCCTTGATATTATGTGGGTTCCTAGGTATGTCTGTGCTATATTTTAGCAACATTGTTGTCTGTATGATTCCATACTATTGGTGGATAGGAAAGCACCTGCATGCAATAAGGAAATCAATACATTTTTCCAGGTCATCCCTCTTTATGATATTAAATACATTAATAGCCTTCTAAGGCCAACCCAGTGTGGGGGTGGTGTACAGACTGTAATGCTATCTAACCTAACTCGCCTTTTAAGTTAGTATACAGAAAGTGGTTCGATCAACAATACTGTGATAAAGTTAAAGAAAGGCATATTCTGTGAGTAAAAGGTAAACCCAGAACTATTTATTCATGAATTACCATAGCGTACGTAAGCACCTCATATCACATAACACTACCTTGATCTGTTATCATGACAAATACGATTGCTTCTTACCTTCTCAATAGGTACGATAGCCTAACATTTTTATTTTCATATTCCCACGTTTACTATTCAGTACCTGCCAGTTTGTGGATTCTTTTTATAATCACTTCATTTATAAGTGCATAGGCCATTAACCATAAAGTCTGTCGCACTATATGATAAAAATGAGCTAGTGCACTCACTTGCTCCATTCAGGGCTCCCTGTATTTGTCCAATCCTCTGGTTGATATAACTTACTATTGGAACACATTTGTACACATTAATGCAGTGTTTCCTCCTTGGATCCCACCATGCCTCTTATTGTAATCCTAATTTTTTGAGTGCTTGTCTCATGGTTGTAAAAGGTTGTACTATTCACAATATCATGTCTTGTATCCAACGAGAAAAAATGAGAACATTATCCGATAAGCTCAATTTGGTCTATGGAATATCTAGAAATAACCCCTCAATCCAACAACCCAAATATAAAACCCATAACTAGAAAATGAAAATTAACAACCTGGGAAAAGAAAAAGCATTTAACACCAACAACCAACCATGACAACTAAACTGGTGACTGGGACGCTAGTGGATTACCCTGATTGTGCTATATTTTGTTTGGCCAGTACAAGCTTCAGATTGATATATTTAATACAGATCTTTTTTGGGATCTGGGGCCCAAGGCCCAACAAACTTGTCTTATGACTCAATAGCCCAAGCCTGTCAGTCACCTCCTTGATGACCTCAACAAGCTTACCTCAATGGTGTGCCATAATAGGGTATGGGCACACCTTATGGTAGAATCCAGCTTCCCGCACAGACATGCGTCATTGATCCCCAGGAAAATGTTGTTTACCCTTTGGGGAGTAAGATGGTTCTGGTGCAATGTGTTAAATTGTAAAAATTTAAATCTAGTATTATTGATACTTGACTTCAACACCAGTGGCCTTACTCATCAGAGATGTGCACTCGTATCTGTAGCCGTAGGTCTGAGTTGGACAACTAAGCTATAAGTTACATATTTGAGCATTATTTGTCAGGGGTTCTGTTCAAGGTCAGGATATATATCGCTAGTTCTGTAATCTAAATTCTACAAATGGTGAGTTTGTAATCGGGCAAAGATCCATACAGTCTTTATCAGCGTTGCATAAAGAAGCCAAGAGGCTTTCAATTTCTGAGATGTAGTGTTCAAATCAGCATGTTTTAAAGTGTGTCTGAATGAAAGTTTTGACGATGTTGGATGACAAGTAAACAAGACGTTTTTTCTCAAACTACTGTGACTGTTGCATTAGCCCATACCCATGTCATGAGGGTCTATTATTATTGCCTTTCTGTTTCACGGTAATAACTAATATTTCACAGGTATATCTCCTTCTCCCCCTTTCCCTTCCTGTATTCCATGTGCAACATCTTGAGTTCCAATTCATTCCAATAGACCAGTTCCCTCAGCCATTTCTTGGAGTTGGTGCTCTAGTTGATTTCCATGTTTGTGTTATACAATGTTTGGCCAAATTGATAAACTTAGTATGAATCTTTCCTTTTTTGGGCTTGGGGCCAAAGTCCAACAAGCATGTCTTGGAGCATAATAGTCCAGGCCTACAATTCACCTTCTTAATGAGCCCCACAACCCACAATAATCAGATCTATTATGGACACAATGTATGCTAGAGACCAGCATCTCCCTCTCAGGAACACAAACATGCCCTATTGACCCATAGGAAAGTCCTGCTTACCATTTGCGGAAGAAGTTGCATCAGGTGCAAAGTGTTACACTGTAAAACTTTAAGTCTAGCATTCCTTAACACCTTCCATGCTCATGACCAGCTCAGCTCGTCATGAGCCGTGGATCGCTCGCACGCGGGGATAATTCCCCTGCTGTGCTGAGCGTTCCACGGGAACGGGTGCAGCTGTGACGAGCTCAGCTCGTCATGAGCACCGGAGCGCGTGCCTCATGACGAGCTGAGCTCGTCATGAGCATGGGGGTGCTGTGCGCGCCCCCAGAACAGCGGGGGAATTACCCCCCGCAGCGAAGGGGTTAATACTCTGGGGTATACTTCAGTACTGGTGCTCATTCCTCATAATGGGTGTTCTGAGTCCGATCCATAGCTCATGCTTCTTTAAGGCCACTCGGTTGGTTATTATTGGCCTATTTTAATAGGGTTTCTATGGCAGTTTTAATAGGGTTTCTATGGCAGATATTCCGGACACTTGGAAAAACTCTGTCATAGTACCGATTTTTAAGAAAGGAAACAGGGAGGACCCAAGTTGTTATCGCCCCATTTCCCTTATCGACGCCGCAGTTAAAGTGCCAGGGCGAGTGGTCCTTGGTAAATTAACAACTTGGTTGGAGGACACAGAAACCCTTTCATGCTTACAATTTGGGTTCAGGAAAGGTCGAGGCACAGTAGATCAGTGCCTCAACCTTTATCTGTTAATAGGGAAATACACTATTGCTAAACGGGGCACCTTGTATTTGGCATTTATGGACCTTTCCTCGGCCTTTGATCGGGTGAATAGGTCCAAGCTCTGGGAACTACTCCTCAAGATAGGAGTTGACAAAAATATTGTGTATTTTCTTGCTGACCTACACAGGGACCTTGCAGCCACAGTTCGGTACGACCGCCCCGGAAATAGCACAGGCAAGATTGCGATCATTAATGGTGTAAGGCAGGGCTGTATTTTAGCCCCCTTACTTTTTACTTTATACATTAATGAACTAGGGTTCACCCTAACTGAGGCATGTAAAGATTTACCAAGGGCCGGTAAATTCCCCATTCCGGCATTATTATATGCCGATGACGCTGCATTAATAGCACGTACAGCTGTGGGGTTGCAATGTCTTTTAAATTAATTTTCTAGTTTTATGACGGGTCTGAACCCAAGTGTAAACTTTCCTAAATCTCATGTAATGATTGTGGGGAGTAAACTGAAAAAAATTAAGACAATGATTTGCGAAGAAAATGTTTTATCCAGGGTGATTAGATTTCCCTATCTGGGGGTAATTTTTGATGATAATTCTACTTGGTTACCTCAGTTAGTTGCAAAACGAAATGCCTTCGCCATGTCCATTTTGGCAGTACGGGATTTTGCTCGCAAATTGGGTGTGAAGCCTATGGAGGCAGTGTTGAAAATCTATGCTGCTAAATGCACTGTTATAGCGATGTATGGTGCAGACTTGTGGGGGTTAAAACATGTTAAGGCCTTACAGGTGATTGAGGATACATTTTTGAAATCCTTGCTATGTGTTCCCCAGTCTACCCCGGGTTACATCGTTCACCAAGAGTGTGGGGTTGATTACCTGGAGGATCGCATTGCTTTAGCACCGCTATTAAAGTGGATCTCTATATGGCTGAACCCTGAATTGGAGCTGAATCATGAAATTCTGAGGGGCTGTCTATCTTTGTATCATGGTCAATCTATTCCCTGGCTGAATTATATTCAAAAACTGGCAGCTAAATTGGGTCGACCGGAACTATATCACTCCCCGGATAAACTGTTGAAAGGGGACATCAAATGGGTGAAATATACATCTCAGCTCGTCATGAGCACCGGAGCGCGTGCCTCATGACGAGCTGAGCTCGTCATGAGCATGGGGGTGCTGTGCGTGCCCCCAGCACAGCGGGGGAATTACCCCCCGCAGCGAAGGGGTTAAAACTCTGGGGTATACTTCAGTACTGGTGCTCATTCCTCATAATGGGTGTTCTGAGTCAGATCCATAGCTCATGCTTCTTTAAGGCCACTCGGTTGGTTATTATTGGCCTATTGCACTTGGTGCAATAATGTGATAGATTTCCTGATATTACCCAATAACGTTTGTAATCCAATATTTGTTTTTGGTTCTCTTGTACCCATCCTACAAAGAGCATGTAGTTGAGCCGCCTCCAACTCTACATCGTTATGAAAGTGACTAATGCCTTCCGTGTATCACAGGCACCTCTTTCTCTCACCGTCTTTTACAGCACTTCTGTGCCACAAACAGAAGTAATCCAAGCCTGTCAAGTGGGGACAGGTCGCACTGCAGGTTTGCCGCTGCTGCAATCTGGCTATAATTGTAGGCCTGTAGCCATGTTTTTCTTGTCACATAACATCAAATTTGCCTTTTCCGCATGGTTACGCCTGATTTTTTGTTTGTTTCTGGACATAAATTTTGCTGGTATTTGAACTGTGGGCAGGAACTCTAAACTGTAGTAAAGTGCCTGTTCCCCCTCTAAGCATGTCAGAATTGGCTTGACTCTAATTGGCATATTCAGTATTTATCAGTCCACAGCATACATAATGTGTAGACAGTTCAGCGCTATGTAGAAAGCCAAGCAGAACTGGCCTGTATATGTCGTACCCAGCAGGAGTGATGTGTCGAAGTGCAGTCCTCCTCTTTCCCCCCTGAGCTTACCCTGATGACCAAAAACGATCTACGTGGAGGAAGCACCGAGGGGAAGGGGGGCAGGGGGGGGGGGGGGGGAGAAACAAGGAAAGTGGGGGAGGAGAATCCGCTTGACGCGATTAAGCTGCGTTCTCCAGTAGCAGAGCCCAGCTATTGCATTCATGCTTCATTAGCATAACTATGAACATGTTGGGATGGGTAAAGTGTGGGTATGAAACTTATTTCAGACCTGCCAAAAAAACAGAGCAGATGTTTGTTTGGAGTCTCAGAAATCAAGAAATACCATGCCTTTGGCTCTTAACTCCTGTGCAGTCTGAGATCACTTAATTCTTGGCAGCTGTACACCTGATGGTGGGAACGTTTTATGCCTCAAGGTAGAAAACTAAACCACGATTCTGTGAGTCATCTAAACCCGTGTCGGCAACCATATGGTCTTACTCATCTAAAACACTGGAACATCTCTACCGCACAACAGCTCCCCTCTTGCACAGCTTTGAGACTCGTGGACAGACATCCTTATTGGGTATGTCCCAAAAAATGTTGATGCTGATGAAGGAAGTAAATGGAGCTCCTCACTTAAATGGCCACCTCACTATATAGTTATATCTATGAGGTGGCCCATTATATGCACCTTCATGTGAAATTTCTCCATTTAATATGCAGTGTGCGCCTGCACATGTAGCTTTTCTAATTTTTAAAGTATATCACAAAATATAACCTAAAATGTCTGTAAAAAGTGTTTTTGTGTAAAGAAATTGAATCAAAACTGCTTCTTTTGTTCACAATTGTCCTTATGTAAAATGCTGTGTCACCCTTTCGGGTCTAATCCGCTCTCAATAAAACTGCTGTTATAAAATAAATTAATATAGTTTCAGGCTTTCATTATATACTAACCTAGAAGTTAGCAAATGACAGGTGGTTCTGGTAATAATAGGCAATCATTGGGATTGAGAACAAAAGATTTGCCAAACATTTTAATAAGAGGCTATAGAATCATACATTGTATTTTCTGCCTATCTTTAGGAATGTACCCAAAATTCCCTGACCTTTCATCTGGGTAGCTGGAAAGAGCTCAGACCTCATGTTATGCGGCGGGCATCTGATTTTCTCCAACACAAGGAGATGATGGACGGAGTGCTGAAACTTTCAAACACTCACCCCCAGTCACAGATCTGGTTTAAATCCATCATCATTCTTTAGATCACTTCTTCACCCCAGTTTAGACACAGCTATATGCAAATCAGTCTTGACCCTGAGCCTCATGGGAACTATCTAGTCCGAACTGCCAAGCCATGTCTTCCCTGGTCTGGAAACAAGCATCCTGGGACGGTCATCAGGGTAACACCCCTCATCAGCCAGGCTAGCTTGAATCCAGTGGGAAAGTGAGCAAGGGACCCGCGTCTGGGCATACCTTGCAAACTTAGAGTGAACAAAGCAAACCCAGAGAGAGGATGGACGGAGTGCTGAAACTTTTCAAATACTCACCCCTAGTCACAGATCAGGGTTAAATCCATCATCATATTTTACCTCACTTCAGCACCCCAGTTCAGAAACAGTTGTATGCAAATCAGTCTTGACCATGTGCCTCATGGGAACAGTCCAGCCGAACTACCTAGCCATGTCTTCCCTGGACTGGACACAATCATCCTGGGTCCGGGTCTGGGTCTGAGTCCGCTTTCGGGGCAACACCCCTCATGAGCCTGGTTACATATGAAAAGATGGTACACAGAGGCCAGAAAACCCCAACTACACATAACATAAGCAAAAAGAAAACCTGGTTATTGTAAGATTGGGCGTTGAACCTTTGTGGATGTATTTTGTGTCTGTTTTTTATGTATTTCACGCCAGTTAAAGTGTTGGCGGATTTCAACAAGTTGTATTTTTTTGTCTCTGAACACAGTACCGGGTTATCCTGCAGAGTATGGCACTTTTATATTGTTTATAACCCAGGCAAACTATACATTGTACAGTGAGTTGCAGCTCTAGGTTTTGTTTGTGGCCACACTGATGTTCACTTTCTTTGTTTTGACCTAGATAGGGAGACCAAGCTCTGGGGGAGCCCGGGATGTGTCTGATATCTTGCTCAGTCAGAGTGGCTGTTGTGGGCACAGTGCTGTGCACCAAACCCGCACAGCACAACTGCCAACATGATGACTCATCCTTGTTTTCTGTTAGAGTAACAATTACTGCATAGTTTGTGAAGGCTATTCATATTTCACTATAAAATGATTGTTGATAGGGGAGTGTGAAGTTATCTACCTTTTTATTTTTATCTGTGTTTATGTTGGTTGCATGGTTAGTGGGAGAAACAGTTTAAATGTAGCTTGGTGCGTACATGCTTTACATGTTAATATTGAAGGAGGGCTCGTTGTATTCAGGCTTTGGACTTTCTGAAAGAATTTTTATCAGCCTTTTGTTTTGTTTTTAAATGTCAAAGGGGCGTAGCAATTTCTGCATATTTCGGTCAAGAACAAATGCAAACTAAATTTTGATGTTGCCTTTCCTGATCAGCTACTAACGTGGACCGATGGGAAAGAGGTAGACTTTTTCACATGTGCATGTTTGATACGGTTCTGATGCCATGGCACACATGTTGTCAGTATATGTTGGTGGGATCTCTTAATCGGTTGGAGGTTGCAACTTATGGTGTGTGTAGGGTGGCCAGTACAGAGTGTGTGGTATGGAAAATTAGAATACAAGTATTTTAATGTATGCTTTGAGGCTGGTATTTAAAAGTATTAAATAAAGAAAATAGTAACTTAATATGTGTGTAAGTGGATCTGGGTGAGCGTGGACGTGGGGCATTAAGGATGTCGTAGAGGCGCATGCAACTCGTGGTGTTTTTAGAGACTGGAGAACGATGTTTTTGTGGCTATCTGATAAAGTTCAAGATGTCTTGGAGTTTTACTGGAGCAGGTTGCATTCTTAGAGAAACCTTAAAATGAAAGAGGTGGAGAAAGCAGAAGTGGCCGAGTGAAGGCACAGGGGAAGTGCTAATCAAAGAATCGCCTATCCGAAATGACTATCTCGACCAAGGAAGAAAGAATAACTCTAAATGCTTACAGAATCCCCTCGAATCCTTTCTAGAGTTTTTCTGTTTGTGAACCATTGTATTTTTGTTGTCCGGAGAACACGACAGCAAGTTGTAGGGAACTAGTGTTTACTGCTTATTGAGGATCGGCACTATTTTGGCAATTAAATATGTATATTTCTTTATTCGGTTTTACAGAATAGAAAACCATAAAAGCAGTGTTACAATCAGATAAAAAAGCTTATTAACAATTAATACACAATCATTGCAATTTAAAAATAATCTTTCCACATTAGCATTGAGGATCACAATTTGGGCGACGATAAAAAAAATTATCCAGTTCATAAGTCATAGTAATACTCTACAGATTTGTTCTGTGTTTAAAAATACATTTCAGAAAGTTGACGACGTGATAACAAATGCATTCAGACTCTAAAAACTGTAGTCGCAACGTAGCTGGGCGACATTGCCTAAAACCCCACTGTTTTAACATAGGCAACAACCAGAGTCTCTGATGAGCATGATAGAATTTACAGAACAGAACAGTGTGTATGGTCGTCTGTTCTGATGTGTCATCGCAGGGGCAAGGCATAAGAATCAAGTCCCAGTTATTTCTCATTGGGAATGCTACTAAACGATGGAAGAGATTTAGTTTGAATCTCGTCAGGAGGAGTCGCTCGAAGACTTTGAGTTCATGTGTTAAATAGGGCTGAATTGACAAAGTGATCTGAACAGCAATTGCGTGTTGCGCGGAGGGTTTCATTGCTTCGCTAGCAAGCCTTAAGCCTTCTAAGTGGCTCAATGCCCTTGCTTTCAGATCTTTATTAGAAATTTCACAGATCTTCGCTGGTGTAGTATAATAAGACTCCAGCCCTAAATCAGTAAAAAAGTTCTTCACATAAAGGAGCCAACTAATTTTCAGAGAATAATCCAATTCCATACAATCTGCCATAATTTCCTTTGTTATTAACCGCATGCGTGCGGCATGATTTGGGCTCGTCATGAGCGTGCGAGGAGGCTACCTCATGACGAGCCCAGCTCGTCATGAGCGTCGAAGGGGTTAAGTTCTTTTCAGAGATCCATATCTGTCGCCAAAGTAAGAGTGGTTGGATTTTTACCAAATCCCCCAAATATGGTGTCCCTAATTTCAAATGTCAAGCTAATGTGGAAATTCGTTTGGGTGCCGCTAAAAGGAACCTTAAAAAATATTTTCTGCCACCTGCAAGGAGCTAATGTTAACATGCCCCCACACTCCTGCCCCATACAGGGCTATTGACTGGCATTTAGCACAATAGATTTTTAACAGTTCTGCGGGGGGCCTTTTTCCCAACCTTTGTGAGAAGTTTATGAGAGCAGTGATGGCTCTCATAAAAAGGTGTTTTCTTGCCTCAACCGCGGCTTTCCATTTCAATTTCTGATCTATTATAATGCCCAAGTAGGGATAATGGGCAGTTGATGCAAGTTTCTGATTACTGAGGAAAATGTCTTTAACCCGTTTTTTCCCTGTGCCTGCTGTCTTTACATAAGTCTTTTTTGTATTTATATGTGTCAAGGCTCCCCATGAAGTGTTCATACCTATCCAAAGCCTTCTGCAATTCGTGTGGGGTACAATTAAATATAACCAATATTTACCACTATATCTTTAGATGAGCAGAACTCTTAGAGGGTGTGGTGCTGTGGTCTGCAGATGATTTCTAGGATGTTGGCACGTTGAAGGGCCCTTATTTGTTATTCCTTAAGTGTTCGACCTAGTGTGTAATAAATGTCCAAGGGGGAGGGCACTTCTTTGTGGTTATTGACTGGGGTGAGGTCAGAGGGCACGAGGCAAAGCCTGGTGTATATAGAATCTATATCCACAGGGTGAGTTACTGTTCTATAGTAGACTAAAAAAGAATATTCGATCAGGAATACAGAAAGTAGAGATGACCTGGTGCACCCACAAACCAATGGGTAAAAAAGTCCATTACTTGGAGACTAACTCTTGAGGCTGGTAGGCATTCCTTGGTCTGCAGATCACAATGTCTTCGTGTCATCTTCCCAAACCACTCAGGATTCCATGGTAGTCTCCATACTTGTGCATTCTAAATGTTCATGCAGAACGTTATTGATTCTCAGAGGTCCGTGGTACTGGTGGGTGAAGGGTCAGGTTGATTGAGTTGCCAAGAATTCTAGGTTGAGAGCGGATGTAGCCTTACGGCTAGAGCGGTCTAGCTCGAAGTTGGGGACCAGTTTCGAGTCTCGGCATCGACTCTCAACATCCTCTGATTCTGGGCAAATCACTTAATCTCCCCATGCCTAACAAAAATGAATGTGTCCATCTGTAACTAAACCGGTGCTCATGTAGAGGGCTCTGATACCTAGTTTGCGCTATATAAAACTCTATAAAAAAATATATATATATATGTGTATGTATAAATTCTAGCACGTTGTTTAGTATAACATTTTCTTTTCTACTGCTCCTCTATCAACTCTTTCTTGTGACTGGTCATCAATGTATTCCCTGGACTCACGCCTGCTGTTCATTGCTATTTTGCTCTCCAGCTAGATCTGTATTATACAAACACTCATAAAACATGCGTACATACATCCATACCTTTTGATTATCAACCCTATAAAACCATTATGACTTTGGTGACAAACCGACTCTGCTCTCACTATCAGATGAGAGAGCATCGAGCAGTACAGGGGAGTGGAGTAGGAAGTAGTTCCCGGCTTATGGGGGGAGCAAGTGAGTGTGCCTGGGGGAGAGGGAAGGGAGCAAACGTGACTGCTGGCTGTGGGTGTGGTGAGAGAGAGAGAGAGGAGCAAGTATGAATGCCTGGAAGTGGAAAGTAAGGGAGCAAGCAAAGGGAAGTGCCTCAGAAAAAGGGTGTGCTTTGGCAGCCGAGAGGGGGGTCCCATGCATCCTGCTTTTGGGAAAAGCCCCTGCAGAGATTTCTCTTTTGATTGAGGGATTTCGTTTTTTGTGTTTTTTTTTTATTTCCTTTTTGTCTGCCTTGAGATGCCTCAAATGATCCCTATCAGCGGTAGAAGTTCCCCTGAACTTCCTCCTTCGTTGGAGAGATTCATCTTAATGGAGTTTTAGGTCTGACTTGACAGCACAACCATCTCCCATCATTAATTGATAACCAGAAAAACAGAGCTTTATGAAGTGTTACTGAAAGGGGGCTTAGTTCCTCCCACATGTTAGTCCTCCTTGCGAGCTTTTGATTGGGCAGAAGGTATACACTGTTTATGCTGAAAAAGTGCTTGCGTTCTACTTTTTGTCATGGAAGCAACGTTATGCTCAATACAGTGGGTCTGAGTTCTGGTGACAAGCCAGTGATAATGGCTAGAAGACTGATTGGTCCATTTGGGAACAGTTAAGTAAAATGTCAAGGGTGTGACCTATTTAGTACAAAATGTTAGGACAAAATCACCATGCCTGACTTATTTATTGTGAAGAGCATACGTTAAACCATATAGGTCTTTAAAAGTGGATTGTTGTTACACTATTTTGAAGCCTGTAGACTGGTATTTTGTTAATACTGTCTTAAAGATCACCATAGTTCACCTATTTTGGTGTTACTGCCCTTGACAAACTCTGGTGTTAGAGAATTTGCACTTGATAATCCTTGCATTATCCTCTGTTATTTTGACAATGTAAGTTTTGTATATATCAAATGTTTATTGTAGTGTTTAACTGTGTATGTATTAATGTTCACTTTACATCTGACCGCTTTATCTCTTTGCTAGTCTTTTGTACTCAGAAACATTTTTAGAAAATACATATATACACGCCCACATAGAAGGACTTTGTTAGCCCTCTTCTGCAATTGTTCTGTTTGAGTGTCATTCAGAATGTGCTTCCACCGTGGTAGCGTGTACCAAGGAGAACTGGGTCAGTCCACTTCAGCCATTGATTTTGCTGCCTGTGCAGAACTGTCTTTTTGTCTGCTTGTATGTGCGCATCTTTGTTTTATTGCCAGGGGTGGTGGGTCAGTTCTTTCTTTCTGGTTCCCTCTGTTTATAAGTCATATTTATTTTCTTTTTCAGAGGCCTCGGCAGGCACTTTTACTGACTAGGCTACCACACTGAAATCTTCTTGCCCATGTGCAGAGCGCGGCGAATCCAGTGCGGCTACTGCTTCTAAACAGGTGACCATCTTGGAATGGTAGTGTGACTCTGTATCACTTTTTTACCTTACCAAAGTGGCCACCATATTTACAGTCAACATTTAGAATTGTCATCCATCTTGGATCAGTTCAGCAATGATACACTGTGCGTGATATTCTTCCAAGATGGCCCGTTTGATTTTTCCTGGGTGGCCATTATAGACTGGTATTGTTCATAGTGTATTATTGTTTTACCATTCCAAGATGACTGAAATGTTGCTTCTGAATGTGGGAGCCACGTTGGAACTTTAAAAGAAAGATGCACAATGCCCAGTGCCATTCCAAGATGGTTTTCTATTGCCATGTTTAATTTTTTACTTGTGTTTAACTAGAACATTGAAATGTGGAGAGCTCCATTGATGACAATGGAGTAGCTCCGGGCTTATAATGGCTGGTATAACATTCCAATGATTTTTTTCTGTTTCTCCCTTTTTAATTTAGAACATTTTTAATTTATCCTTAGTGGGTGGAATGTTCTAATAGTCTTATAGTCCCTCTGCCTCAAGCTACGCCAGTTGTTCAAGGCTCGTTTACTCTTTATAAGGCTACTAGCAGCCCGTCCCGACGTTGTCCGGGTATGAATTGATGCCGGCCAGTAGTATATTGTTTTGTAGGATTTCGTTTTGATAGCATTTCTTATCTGTGACAGGCCTGTGAAACTCTCCGATTCACAGTGCACTGCTGATGCACTTAAGAGTGTGCGTTCAGTAGTGTGTGAACTCTAGTTTCCCTACTTTATTTTTCCTTGCAATATTATATAGCGCGAACTCGACAACATGGCATGAGCACAATTTACATTACAGAAGAACACATTCATTTGTGGTAGGCACGGGGAGACAAAGCGATTCGCCTGTAATCACAGGATGTTGAGCTGATGCTGAGATTCGAACGTAGCTCCCCAGCTCTAAAGTTCGCAATTCTAGAACTTGTGGCGGGAGGTGTGTCTAAAAGTGTATGTCGGTGCTGGCCATCAATGAGAGGGACCTGTGCATTTTTCAAATGGGTGGTGAAAAAATATGAGTATGTTGCTGGAGATGTGTGCCACCAATGTACTTACCGGGGGAGGGTAAACACCCATTAATCCGCAACTTTCTTTCCGCATACCATCACTCCGCATACTTTCATTACGAAAGTACCATGACTCCGCAATGCAATTATAAAGCATGGCATTACATTTTATATGCTTTTACCACGCATACATTTACAACGAAATTCGTTGTAAATGCATGAATAGTAAAAGCATGTTTTTTAAAAATGTTTGGATAAGGTAAGTATGGGTGTAGGGGTATATGTTTTGGGGTACTGAGGTATGTTTTGCGGTGTGTGGGTATTTTAAGGGTTCAGATATAGTTTTGGGTTATGGGGTGCAGGGGTAGTTTTAGGGATGGGTATGGGTTTTGGGGTACAGGGGTATTTTTAGGGTTCAGGGCTAGGTTTGGGTTTTGGGGTACAGGGGTATTTTTAGGGCTCAGGGCTAGGTTTGGGGGTATAGGGGTATTTTTAGGGTTCAGGGGTAGGTTTGGGTTTTGGGGTATAGGGGTATTTTTAGGGTTCAGGGGTAGGTTTGGGTTTTGGGGTACAGGAGTATTTTAAGGGTTCAGGGGTAGGTTTAGGGTACAGGGATATTTTTAGGGTTCAGGTCTAGGTTTGGGTTTTGGGGTACAGGGGTATTTTAGGGTTCAGGGGTAGGTTTGGGTTTTGGGGTACAGGGGTATTTTTAGGGTTATGGGGTAGGTTTGGGGGTACAGGGGTATTTTAAGGTTTCAGGGCTAGGTTTGGGGTACAGCGTTATTTTTAGGATTCAGGGCTAGGTTTGGGTTTTGGGGTACAGGGGTATTTTTAGGGTTCAGGAGTATTTTTAGGGTTTGAGGTACAGGGGTATTCATAGGGTTCAGGGCTAGGTTTGGGTTTTGGGGTACAGGGGTATTTTTAGGGTTTAGGGATAGTTTTGGGTTTTGGGGTACAGGGTATATTTATAGGGTTAAGATGGGTTAGGGTTTAAGGGTGTTGGGGTATTTTAAGGAGTAAGGGTGGGGTATGGTTATGGGGTGCAGGGGTATTTAAAGGTGGCAGGGTGGGAGTTGCACAGGATATGAGACATGGCAGGAAGGGCAGAACGTACCAGACGCCCCCAGCGTTTGTCACGCCCCCAGCACACGCCCACAGCACAACGCAGACACGCCCACAAGGGACTACTTTGCTGGCACGGTTCTTTTACCTTTTAAATGTATATGGTGGGCATCTGCATAGCCTATGTCCTTCTGCTGCAACTGCCCTTTCCGACGCTGTATTGGGTGTTGAGATTGGTGCTGTGGTTCCTGAGATTACCCGCCTCAAAGGTTTGGGCTCTCTCTTTATTATATTAGTATTGATAACTGGTTCAGGGCCTTAAACAACAGGTATAGCCCTCGGCAGTGGGCTATAGTGTAAGCATATACCCGCTACATTTAGATGGCGGCATTTTTTTTCTTTTTTCTACATTTATTCTTTTAAGTTTACATACATAGGCTTTATGTTTTTTTGTGGGGGGCTTAGTGTATGAATGCAAGAATTAGCTAATTGATTGACAAATAGATAGCTGAGTACAAGGATGAGTGACTAAGTGAATGCATGATTAGTTATTGTGTACCTACACTACTCTTTTCCGAACCGACTACGCGGTGAGATGATTACACGTTTTCAAGGTATTACTTATACCACATTGATTGGATGCGGAACATGGCCCAACTCTAACTACACCTCTTGACAGACAGTAGTAGTAAATAAACGAAGGATTGGTTAACAGTATATCAACAAGGTGGCCATCCTTTTCATTCTTGGATTCTTGAAAAGAAAGATTCCACTAACAGACGTATTCTTTGTAGGATTCATCAATGACTTAGTCAAATCACGCTCTTGCCCTGAAGAAGTCCTCTGGACGAAACGCGTTGGCTACGTTTTGTATGAAGCAAAAGAATAAAAATACATTTTAAGCCCTACTGCATGGATTTCTTAGATTTTTACTTGATGATTACTGTTTGATTTGGGAGTGCTGAACCAGTGTGTTTTATGGTAAAATTTAGGGCTTTGCCCTTTGAAGTCTAAGGGTATGTGGCTTCAGGTTCCTGGCACCCAGACACTTTGAATATTAGAAGACCACAATTGTAGATAAGTGCAGTCAATTGTTGCCTTGTACCCTGATGTTCTATTGTTGCTAGTCTTTATAAGGCTATAACTGGTTCAGGGCCTTAAACAACAGGTATAGCCCTCGGCACTGGGCTATAGTGTAAGCATATACCCGCTACATTTAGATGGCAGCATTTTGTTTCTGTTTTCTACATTTATTCTTTTAAGTTTACATACATAGGCTTTATGTTTTTTTGTGGGGGGCTTAGTGTATGAATGCAAGAATTAGCTAATTGATTGACAAATGGATAGCTGAGTGCAAGGATGAGTGACTAAGTGAATGCATGATTAGTTATTGTGACTAAAAAGGCACTTTCAGCTAGTTAAAAGCTAGATATTTTTGTATTGCCAATGCTTGTTTTTTTAATGTCCTTGCTATAAAGGCATTTACAAGTAGAAGACACCTTTCACGGGCGTAGCTAGATGGTGCCATTGAGATGAAACTTACGAATAACTGAAATGTTCCTTTTTTATGTAAAGGGGGATAACTTGAATCCAACCAGTTATCAGTCTGTTTTCTGTTAAACTCTTGGAAGTCTATAAAACCTTTCTTAAGTCTTCTTAACACATGTTTCAAGGGCAAGAGAGAGGGACATTATTCCTCAGAAATAACTGAATATGTTTAGAAACTCTCAGCCACTTCTAAAACCGTGATTCTATTGCAGCCCTCTTGCCCGTGCTAGCAACCCTGTGTAAAACACAGTGCTATCTCTTGCGGCCTACAACGTACTGCTTTGTTATTAAAGTTCTCTTGTAGCCCAGTGCAGAGGGCTGTACCGGTTGTTAAAGGCCCCAAACCAGAGTTATAGATCCATACTACAGGCAAGGGTTCTAAATTAAAAAGGGAGAAGCAGAAAGACAAACATTGGAATTTTGGAGCAGAAAGCCTAAACCTACCATTATTAGACCTGAACCACTTCATTGTATTCCAAGGAGCTGCCAACATTCCAGTGTTCTAATATTGTATAATCCTCTTTATACTAACTCCACTTGATATGTATAGCACTTTAGGAACCCTTCGGGCTAATCGCGGCGTAGAATGCCCTACATAAAATTTAAAAAACAGGCCTGGTTTAGAACAAGGATTGATACTTTACAATAATATTTTTACTTGCTTCATCTAGTCACAAATCATGTTCCCTTGAAGTGCCTTGTTAACACAGTCAACCACAAGTAGCTGTGTTAAAGCATTCTCCGGCTTATTTCAGACCCTCCCCTGATTGAGCTGCTGCTCGTGTCTTGGCAACGGTAAAACCGCTGGGGTTTGTTTTGCCTCAGGTGACATTACCAGTATGATCTTAGTAAATGAAGAGCAAATTATTCTTATTCAAATTGGATTCTTTCTATGGTAACAATGGCTGTTTTGCCTTTGCCACGCTACAAGAACAGAAGCCCTTAATTTCCATTGGATACAAAGAAGAAGGGAGGGAATGTAGAAAATATCGTGCACGAAGGTGGCAACTGGCTCTGTGTCGCAAAGCATAATTAGTCTCCTGAGATTATGTTCATCCTACAAATACAAAGCCTTTGAAGAACAAACATGACTCATTTTTTCAGTTTTGTTGGAGAGATGTGGTTCTTATAAGAGAACCACTGACTACAGTGGGCAAGCATTTCAAGTCTTATTCGTATATGTAAAGAGCGAAGATTTTATTTTTAAAGAGTTATAAAGACCCACCTCTGCCCTAACTCCCCCTCCCTGCCAAAAATAGTATTGACAGGCTGGCAATGCAAACACACGGATGGAGGTCCCTCTAACCCTTGCAGCTATCCATCCCTGCATTTGCAAAAAATGATAGGGGTTTGCAAAATGTGACTTGTTTCTTTCATGTTCTTGAAGTAGGAGATTGTATGACCCTCTACGAATATGTTTTGAAATCAACTTGACTAGTCGTATTACAAATTCTGGACAGGTTGCAAAACATTCTCTGTGCAATTTTCACCCACCATTTGAGACCATCCCAGTGAGATATCACACCCAAAATTCTGATGATCAATTTCTTAGTTTTGACTTTACCATGACTGTGAAAAAGCCAGATCATTTATGTGTTGTATAGCAAAAATGCGCATATTTCTCAATGCTCCAGAATTTTGGGGAAAAAAATCCACAGCTCAATTAATTTTTGTGAAGACAATTAAGGGAAGTAAGGCAGGCAGAGCTTGCCTTCGCTCAGAGTGCCCCGGGTAAATCGAAAATTGTCTATGTATTGAAAATATGGGAGGAATAGAAGGAAGGTGAGGATCGAAGCGAGATTAAGGAGCCCTGTGAAAAGAAAAACAAATGAAACGCAGAGCACCAGCAACTTTCAGAAAGTGTTCATATGCACATTTCTTTGGAGCGAAGACTTTTTTGGAGACATTTCTTTGGAGACTCATAGGGGAGACTGCTGTAGGGAACTCTAGCGCCCTTCTGAAGGTTGAGTCCCTGGGCGTGGACATAGCTAGCGCATATGCTAAATGATGGCCTGAAGGAGAGGATTTGCTGGACCCTTTTATTCTATTTGACTGATTTGGACGTGATATCACGGAGTTCCATAATTATCTGTGCCTCCTGCGTGGGTGTTTAGAGTGTCCCAGTCTTCCTTTACGTAGAGGATGCTGTGCTTCTGGTGTCCTTTGACAAATCTTGAGTTTGTTAGAAGGGTTCCTTGAGTTGCATGCACACAATGTGGCATATAAACAATACATAGATATTAGTGCAGATTAATAAATAGGCTCACCGTTGGAGAGCAAAGCGCCAGATAATGTAAGTTTTCACTTTCTATGTGTTCTCATCAGGGCTTCAAACTGAAGCTGGCAGCCACTGCTTAATAAGATTGACGTTGCTCTAAATTCTGCTGTCGGCTGAAGGACGGTGTCCACAGGGTTAGAAGTTTATTTTGTACAGGCTCCTTAAGCAGCTTTTAAGAGGCGAATCCTACACAGCACTACTAATAATGATATAATGCCAATCTGGTACGAAGATGGTGGCCATAGTACGAGGCTGTAGGACCTTTTCTTCCAAACTTACCAACAGGATGAACCTATAGGCCATATGGTAAGATGAGTGCTAACCATTTCACTTCCAATCTGTTTGTGGCCTTTGTTGCAGAGCACTTTTCAACATCCCTTAAACAGGAGTACGTCTATTTAGCTGTGTGTATATGGCCATGGCAAAAGAAAACTACTTTATTAGAGTGTATAAATGCAGCCAGAGGGCAGTGAAAGGTTTCAAGGAAGTGGTCTCAATGTATAGTACTGTAGTATTTGCGACTTTGTTGATAAAAGCTATGCAAAAATATAGGCCTGTTGGACAGCAGGGTCCTGTCAGGGCAGCACTATGTTCTGCAAAACAATATAGGATTGGTTGATCTTCAAACCTTGCAGCCCCCTATCCTCGGCTCACTTACCATGCAGCATGCGGAGGCCTAAACCTTGCGAGACTCTGAAGTTTAACCTCTCACGGCCTATCCACATGAGTTTATTAATACTTTGGTGTACACCAAATTGCTGGCCTGGAAGCGGGAGGGTCCATCCAAAGCCTGTTGTCCTTTATCAAGTCTGCAGAAAAATCCCACCTTTTCTATCGCATCTGTCCTTTGAGGTCCAGACTGTTCATTATCTGCTGCAGTATGAAGTAGAAAGCTTAAAATATGTGACATATTTGTGCTATTTGAAGTAGTTCTCAGTTGTCCAGACTGCGACTAGTGCATTAGAGGCCACTTTAGATCTCAACTGTATACGGATCATCACATACTAAATCATTTTATCTTACATACATCATAATCAGAATGTCATCGTTTATTTTTTGTTAGTATTTTCACTGACAGGCTTGTAAAAAAAAAAAAATGTTTTTGTCGGGGATCAAAATGTGAGCCAGGCCTACAGACTTTGCCAGTGCTTATTTAATCTGGCGTTGTGGAAAGGCTGGCCGCCCTCTAAAAATAGATAAGGTTATAGTAGTGCACCTAAGGAATGCAGAAAATGTGTCACTTTTGGTCAAGTAGGAGCACGTTATCCGTTAGGTAACCACAGTGGTTTGTACTTTGTTACTATTGAAACCACAGATCACACCTTCTATGTAGGCTGGTTAAACGTGTCAAACTTGATTTTAACAATGTGGCTTTTCACACCGCGAGCTTTGTTTCCGTTTCGGAATGTTATTTAAGATTTACCTTTGCACGAGAGACTTGAATTGAGATTACCATTTAAAGCTTGCTGAAACATACCATCCTTTTCTTTTCCCTGAATGTTGTCCCTCAGCCCCCGCTTAGTCCAGTCAAAATTCAGAAACAAACTTGATTAACATTGTGGAAACGCCAAAAACGCCTCATGTCATTTCCTAACCCTAATTAATTCTATTTAAAGTGGAAAGCAAGCAATTCCGCTGTGTTGATCAATTCCCACGAGTTGGGAAGTAGAATCCGAAAGGTGCACCTTGTGATCAGTAGAAAAGAAACAGCACCCATGACCACCCTACACACACTGCTCCCTGATGTTTGCCCCCCCCCGAATCAAAGATCAAGTAGAAGGTGCATGTAGGCATTATAAAATATGAACATATTTTGCTTATAACCATTTGAGGGTACCTAAATGCATTATTCCTGCCTAACGAAACCCAAAGCACATTCTTTGGAGAACAAATTGCCGAATTTATTAACCTTCCATTCACTGTTCTCCTATTTAAACTAAGTTGTTGAACAAGTAAAAGTGCTTCAAAACCGACTCCAAAGTGCATTCTTAAAAATGCCTTCAAAATCACACTACTGAGGCCCAAGGTTTCATATTGGTGGTGCCTTGTAACGGCTAGATATAGTTTCTTTGATGTCCGTTATTGCACAACGCGACTTAAGGGCATCTTTGTACTTTATAATAAATAAGGTGGTAATTTGGAAGGATTGTGGTGGTCTTTAAAGAGAAAAATTAAACAAACAGGTAAAACATAGCAGAGAAACATGTGCCTCGTTGAAATAGCTGGTTATATGGGACAGGGGATGAATTAAACCAGAAGTAAGAGGAAATCACTGGGCTCCATGGTTCCAATGAGGGTGGTGCCTTTTTAGGTCTTGGCTAGCCGCGCGAAGCGCGTCTCCGCCGAGCCCCTTTTGTCGGCATGTGTGCTTCCCAGGAGACAGTCCTGGCCGCGAGCATCGCCTTGGAGGCGATTTGAAAGTGACACGCGCACGCGAACGAGCGCTGCGGCCAGGCGCTGGTTCCTGGGAAGCACACACGCATGCGCATACACACACAAGCGGCCACGCACATATTTACAGAGAGACTCCCCCCCCCCCCCCCCCCCCACACATACACATACGCGCATACAAGCTGCATTCATGGACTGGGGGGTCTCGTTTAACAAGCACCCTTCTCTCCCTGCTCCCCGAACACCAGCCCAGCTCCCTCCCAAGCTCCGGCTGCGGCTTTACCTTTGCAGCGGCGCCGAGCCGGATGCGCACTCAGATCTGAAGGAACAGATCCCACGGAAATGGAACCGGGAGAGCGAGGGAGCTCCGCCGGGAGGCTCACATCGAGAGGCGCGGGGAGTGGGGCAGCTGCAGTGCGCTTCCACCGACTGCAGGGGTGCGCCACCGAGCGGCTTGCCGAGAAAAGCGGTGGGAGGCAGGGGCCGAGCTTGCGGGAGGAGGTAAGGGGAGGAGGGAGGAGAAACGAGAGCGCGCTCGAGGGCCTGACTGACAGAAGCACGAGGAGGCAGGACTTTTGACGAAAAACAGAATTGAGCTCTAGTTGACACCCCCGGGGTACCAAAGAGTTGTCGGCGTGAAGGAGTAGAAACGTCTCGCCCTGTGGGCATTGAATTCATGAAACCTTGAGGTAAAGAGACACAATAAGGAAGTAAGTTAAGGGTACATTCAGTCTTATACCAATTTGGTGTGGTGACATTACACCCTCAATTTGTGATGCCATGAGGTGTTGATTGTAGCTGGTGCACCCCTACCAGACCTATAGGAATATCACAGATAAGAACAATCAGCTAATTGTCTGCGTTCTTTCCCAGTTTCGAGGTGAACAAAATCAGGCTGTGCGCTTGAGTACACAGTCTGCACTAGAAGTTTTATGCCATAAATTGTGCGACCAAAACCTACGGTGTACAGTTAGCACCCCATTTATAATCCCAATTTACGCCTGAATCGGGATTTGTGTGGAGCTTGGACTGAGCCCTCAGTGGGTACGTCTCTCCGGAAAAATATTGCACTTACCATTTTAAAAAGGATTGTACAGTAATTTTATGACATTGTAGTATGTAATGGGCATGGTAATATAACGTTAATACTTATTGATGGAGCGCACCTTGGTGCTCGCTAGATTAATACAGCACCAGACTAAAACCAAATAAAACAAACGGAACTCGATAAAAGAAACAAAACGGGTGAAGACGGAGCTCAAGGGGGTAACTGCCATGATTTGATGTGGTCCTAATTTATTCCATGAGGCCAAGAGCCACACTTTGATGTACAGAGAAGTCAACAAAATGTATTTCCGCCCACAGTGTACACTGACATCATTGCAATATGGCCCCTTATGTAGGAGCTGCCTGCCCAGGGAAACATAAGCACCTTAGCCTTTACAAGATCTGTGGATCATTGTGAACCATTGTGAATCCAGTTTAGCAATGGCTCTTGTAGACAAAGAAAAACTGGAACTAAAAAGTAGTGAGTGCCGAGTAGTGAGTGCCGAGTAGTGAGTGCCGAGTAGTGAGTGCCGAGTAGTGAGTGCCGAGTAGTGAGTGCCGAGTAGTGAGTGCCGAGTAGTGAGTGCCGAGTAGTGAGTGCCGAGTAGTGAGTGCCGAGTAGTGAGTGCCGAGTAGTGAGTGCCGAGTAGTGAGTGCCGAGTAGTGAGTGCCGAGTAGTGAGTGCCGAGTAGTGAGTGCCGAGTAGTGAGTGCCGAGTAGTGAGTGCCGAGTAGTGAGTGCCGAGTAGTGAGTGCCGAGTAGTGAGTGCCGAGTAGTGAGTGCCGAGTAGTGAGTGCCGAGTAGTGAGTGCCGAGTAGTGAGTGCCGAGTAGTGAGTGCCGAGTAGTGAGTGCCGAGTAGTGAGTGCCGAGTAGTGAGTGCCGAGTAGTGAGTGCCGAGTAGTGAGTGCCGAGTAGTGTGTGCAGAGTAGTGTGTGCAGAGTAGTGTGTGCAGAGTAGTGTGTGCAGAGTAGTGTGTGCAGAGTAGTGTGTGCAGAGTAGTGTGTGCAGAGTAGTGTGTGCAGAGTAGTGTGTGCAGAGTAGTGTGTGCAGAGTAGTGTGTGCAGAGTAGTGTGTGCAGAGTAGTGTGTGCAGAGTAGTGTGTGCAGAGTAGTGTGTGCAGAGTAGTGTGTGCAGAGTAGTGTGTGCAGAGTAGTGTGTGCAGAGTAGTGTGTGCAGAGTAGTGTGTGCAGAGTAGTGAGTGCAGAGTAGTGAATGGCTGGCCCTGTTTCTAGCTCAAGCGGCAGCGGCACCTGTAGTCTAAAGATAATACCTCTGCCTCAAGTGAAGTACTCTGGTACCCAAGGATGACTAGCAAACAATATTATTCACAACGTTGCTTACTATTCAGCAACATTTGACAGTTTGCAAATCATCTTTATAAAACAATTCAGAGTTTGATAACAATTTAATGCAACACATTGTAATATACAATGCCACTAGCTCAAACTTTAATGCTGCGAGACCTATTGCATTGTAAATGCTTGTTGTTTTTGATATTGCGACACAATTACAGAGTTTTTAGTGATTTCCAGAATGCTGCCAGAGAGGGAAGAGTTCCTAATTTTGGTTTTTAGGATTTTCAGATCCAGGTGGCAGAGCCTGAGAAGGACTAGGATGAAGCCTGATCTATATATAGTTTTAGAAATTTTACTCTGGTGTTATGGTCCGGCCAGTTTAAATGTGATTCAATCCACAATAAATGTTTTATAGGCTGAGAATGATATAGGATTATTTTCACTCTCAATGTTGATGTGGCTGTTCCGTGGTTGTAGATTTCAGAGCTTCCAAAGTGACTGTCTGAAGCTCAGGGTTGTTGTTCTTGAGCCAATGCAGGCTATGGCAATTTCACGGCTGACTGATTTGAAATTTTTGCATGGGATGAGAGCCCCTTCATGGGGAGGTAATTCTGTAGATGAGACGGTTTGACTGTTGTATTAGTGTGATTGAACTAATTAAAGAATTCTATCAAATCTGTGTTTTGGAATCTCATGAAGGTCCAAAAGGGGGTGGTGATGGACGGAGCATCTGAACCAATCAAACACTCACACCCAGTCAAAAGATCTGGGTTTGACCCATCACCGTTCTTTAGCCCACTCTGTCACCCCAGTTCAGACATGGCTATATGCAAATCAGTCTGACCCTGTGCCTCATGGGAACAGTCCAGCCCGAACTGCCGAGCCATGCCGAGCCAGATCAGTCGACTGGGGGTGAGTGTTTGATTTGCTCAAATGCTCCGTCCATCATCCCCTTTTGTATCGCTTTGTTCTCCCTAAGTTGGCAGGGTATGCTCAGACGTGAGTCCCTTGCTCACTTTGCCACTGGATTCAAGATAGCCTGGCTGATGAGGATTATGAATCCGAAACCGGTCCCAGAATGCTTGTTTCCGGTCCAGGGAAGACATGGCTTGGCAGTTCGGGCTGGACTGTTCCCATGAGGCACAGAGCATATGAGCCAATCAAACACTCGCACCCGGTCAAAAGATCTGGGTTTGATCCATCACCATTCTTTAGCCCACTCTGCCACCCCAATTCAGACATGGCTATATGCAAATCAGTCTGACCCTGTGCCTCATGGGAACAGTCCAGCCCGAACTGCCAAGCCATGTCTTCCCTAGACCGGAAACATGGCTTGGCAGTTCGGGCTGGACTGTTCCCATGAGGCACAGGGTCAGACTGATTTGCATATGGCCATGTCTGAACTGGGGTGGCGGAGTGAGCTAAAGAATGGTGATGGATTAAACCCAGATCAGTTGACTGGGGGTGAGTGTTTGATTTGCTCAAATGCTCC
The DNA here is from genome assembly GCF_964261635.1 of Lissotriton helveticus. Lineage (NCBI taxonomy): Eukaryota > Metazoa > Chordata > Amphibia > Caudata > Salamandridae > Lissotriton > Lissotriton helveticus. The sequence goes on from NC_136067.1 coordinate 1,596,552,702, forward strand.
GTCCATCATCCCCTTTTGTATCTCATGAAGGTCCGTCAGAAAACCAGACCGTTTGCAAACTTATTGATTTTCACAGAATTTCTAACTTTCTGGAGTGAGATGGACAGTCCCTAAACACTTTATTTTGCTACGTCCGTTCAAATTGCATTGGACTGCATTTATGCCATTTACTGTTGGAATGTGAGGCAGTGTAGCATCTTTATGCTTTCTACATTCTTCTGCAACATGTATGGTTTATAACGTACTCAGTTGGAGATAGTTGCCCTTATTTTTTGTTGGTACAAAAGGGGGTGGTGATGGACGGAGCATCTGAGCCAATGAAACACTCACACCCAGTCAAAAGATCTGGGTTTGATCCATCACCGTTCTTTAGCCCACTCTGCCACCCCAGTTCAGACATGGCTATATGCAGATCAGTCTGACCCTGTGCCTCATGGGAACAGTCCAGCCCGAACTGCCGAGCCATGCCGAGCCAGATCAGTTGACTGGGGGTGAGTGTCTGATTTGCTCAAACGCTCCGTCCATCATCCCCTTTTGTATCGCTTTGTTCGCCCTAAGTGTGGCAGGGTATGCTCAGACGTGAGTCCCTTGCTCACTTGGCCACTGGATTCAAGATAGCCTGGCTGATGAGGATTATGAATCCGAAACCGGTCCCAGGATGCTTGTTTCCGGTCCAGGGAAGACATGGCTTGGCAGTTCGGGCTGGACTGTTCCCATGAGGCACAGGGTCAGACTGATTTGCATATAGCCATGTCTGAACTGAGTGAGCTAAAGAATGGTGATGGATTAAACCCAGATCAGTTGACTGGGGGTGAGTGTTTGATTTGCTCAAACGCTCCGTCCATCATCCCCTTTTGTATCGCTTATTTTTTGCTGAGCACTCCTGGGGCAAGGGTTGGGTGGTTCTTGGGGTGAGAAATGTGCATCCCTGGATCATTGTCTGGAGGGTTTCCTGGTCTCCACTCTCTTTCACACCATTCTTCAGTGAATTAGCCTTGGCTGCCATGGCCCAATCACTCTCACTCCCCCTGCATTTTTAGGAGTTATAGAAAGTGCAGCAAGTATACTATCCATTATCTTCTCCCACTCCAGTGCATCAGGAATCTCTTGGGTACCGTTGAAAGACTGAGCCACCCTCCCTTCTAATCATGCGCTTACCAGCTCTATTCTCATTGTTCTCATTTAAATATCCAGGGCAATTTCTAGTCCTATCAAAGTGCCATTTTGCAGAAGCCGAAGTATAAAAACTTAAAAATATCTCTAGGGCATTTTAGGGAAGTGCCTTTGTCCTGCCTAGGGGTGGCAGGAAGGGTGCCTTCTGACCACCAGATTTACTTAGTACCCAGGACATAACTGATTCGGGGTCTCCACTTGTGCCAGATGTTATATTTCTGTTCTGGTGTTTAAGAATCCAAATAGGCAGGTGCATCACGCTTGTCTATTAATCATCATGGCAAATTGTTCTTCAGCAGCAATCCGCCTTCAACTATTTCAAGCTCCACTCCGGCCGTTTCGTACCGTCAGCCACGCCTGATCAATCATCCATCTGTGACTAGCCCAGCCTTCAGTAAGGAAGTGTCCAAACTAGTCACAGAAGCTTCAACCAACTGCTTAAAGAACATCTCCTTGGTTGCCTTAAGACCCTAGACAATATGTGAGCCAAGACTAAGAAAGATGCCAGCTGGCTACTGCATACATCACCCAGCTGATCACACTACCCACTAGCATCAAGGGGAATAGCTTGGATCCCACGCTTGCCTTCCAGGACCAACCTCACCTGCCCTCCCACCACTACACATTAACTGGACTGACTGTGCTACCATCACCTTACCCGCTGAGGTCAGCCAAAGCCATAAAAGATGGCAAGATCCTTCAGACCCTTCAGAACGTATCATCTCATTGAAATTATCATCCTTGCACCTTCTCTGTTCCAATACTGATGTCAAGATCCTACCACATAACTTAAGCTAAATCATGCAGATGACAAAATATGCTGATCTTCCACTTGGCGCCCCCGATCTGCGACCAAACTCTCTGCATTATTGGTCCAGACAACAACTTGTTAAATGAAAACAAGGCATCATATGACAGGAGCAATTCTCGTGAACAAAGACTGAACAAGGTCATGATGACCGTTAAAATATCATTTGCACCACCAAGAAAGAGCTCATCATAGAGGACGAGATTGTCTATTAAAAGACCATCCTCTATCAGGGCTTGAACAGAAGCAGCATGACTCTCTTCAAGGTGTTAAACCCCACATAGGACCCTCTCCTGCACAACTCTAATTAGAGGTGCCCCAAAATCAAGACAACAGTTGACAGCAGCATATGAACAATACAGCCTCACCTACCTTCTCCACAGCAACCCATCTTGCAGTGTCCCCCCAAGAGACCACCTACAACCCAATTTCTGTTGTCAATTTAGCAAGAGGAGAAAGGCCTCTTTGTGAATGACAACGTCAACCCATCATCCATTGTAAAGGTCATCTCCAGTAAGGCCCTGATACCCCTTACCCAGGGTTACTCCTCAGAAGTTGCACTGGGAAATAGATCCTTATGCTCTTGAAGCATAACCTTGACCCTGAGACTTTGTAAATCCTGTCCAATTTCTTGCAAACTGTTCCTAAGGAAGACTATTTTAAAAAGTAGGCGCTTAGAAACTACTCAATTTGATCAAAAGTAACACCTTCCTCTAAGACTGCGAGGCTGGGTTCAGACTGCAGTGCACTATGTAGATGGCATCCATCCAAGTGATGCTGATGCCCTGGAGATCTATAATAAAGGTGACCTGTGACTCTTTGTTCTGCAACCTTTACCACTATTGATTATAAACACCAATAAGACACCTTTTAAGAACTGGACAGATTGAGAACTAGCAGAGAATAATTTTCCTTTATATTTTCTTTACTATTTATAAGGGAAAGGTAAACATGAATAGCATTTTTCGCAAATTCCATAAAGTTAGTCTCTGTGTACTTGCAGTCCCTGTACTTTTTTTCACCTCATTATAGAATCTTTTCCCCTGGATAAAATGCGGTCCTCTTCAAAGACACAAAGCCTAGTCTTTTGGCGCAGTCTTTATCTCTGAACCGTAAGACGCCATTTGTTGAGCCTCTTTTTCCTCGTAGGTAGATATCCATGCAGCACTCTATTAGGGGCAACATCCCACTTGATCAAGCAAAAAATAAGGAGGAGGCGTTCTTGTTTACAGCACAACCCCGCTCTTTCCCTGCAATTGATCCATAACATTCTTTCCCCTAGACTTCCCTGGAAAAATAAGGAGGAGGCACCCTAACTCACTTCTGGTTCCCAGTTCCCTATGGGTTGTTGTGGGCCCTGTCCCACCATCTCCTGTTAAAAGCCATCCCAATAAGCTTAACCCCTTTTCAACCTCATTGGAATTGGCCGAGCTGCCCTTGTCCATGTGCTGTATTAAAAAGCTTGGCCTCGCCCTTACCCTTCCAGAGTGAGGAATCAAAGCATCCAACAGAGTGTCAACTTTTCCCCAACCCTGTAGAATGAGAGAGTTGCCGTCAATCTGCTATACAGTCCTGGCTCTGATCCTTCACAGCAGATGCTCTCGCCTTCCATGAGAAAAGAGCAGTAGAGTGGGGCCGCGGGGACAGGAACCTGACCCCTCACATTTTGCTGGCCTTGTGAGCTAGTTGAAAGGGAACCTTCACCCTACACTCTAACTGCTGTAAAGGTTGCTGAAAAACCCAGCACACTGAGGGACCTGTTACCTATATAGCCACATGCCACATTTTCTGGTGCAGACTGGGTTTCTCCTACTACAGCCACCTTCAAGCCCTCAGGGTGATTATGAGCCAACATTTTATACCCACATACATGCTGAACGAACTTTGCTGGCAATGTTCTACAATGGTTTAAGTCATTCGCAGAGAAGAGACAAACTGGTCATTGTGGCATTTCTGTCTGAGCCTACCCACATCTCCTGTGGCATCCACAGCAGTATCCATTTTTAGAACAGTGATATTTAGCCAATATAGGACGCAAATGACTAACTATTCCATCTGAAAGTCTCAACTGGACATGGCCAGCTGTAGGACTACCAAGTAACCACATACCAGAAGTGAAGATTGGTCAGTAAGAATGGGGGCTGTAAGCTTCCTATTTTCTGACAGTCAGGCTGGCATAAAGGTTTAAATACATTATACGACAAGCAGAGAGGGTCCTAAGCAGCAGTGGAAAGGGAAAGTAAGGCTGATTGGTACTAAGAGAGACAACACAATATGTTGTAAATGAATCAATATTTTTGTGAACTTTCAAAACCGAGAGGGAGAGTGTGTGTGCCTTTTTTTCTGTGTGTATGTAAAATTTTCTGGTGAAATCTAACCGGCACCTCACCATAACAGACTGAAAGCACCTGTGCCCGATTATTTTTTGGAAAATACATTTATTAGGTGGGGGGTGTAACATCCCAAGCCCCGCCCCTCCCCCTCTGCAGCTATGCCCCTGCCACTCAAATACAGCTCACCAAGACCTACCCCAAACTCTGGACTGTTGGTGGTTACATTTGTGGTAAGTAATGGTCATCCCTATGTGGGTGTCAGGGGCGTAGTAAACCACCAACAGTCCAGAGTTTGTAGTTGGCATTAGTAACTGCAAATAATATCATGCAAAGATATGACGATGATAGCCCAGGCTACCTAAATATCAGCCAGTTGCTTTGGCCTGTTGCGGATGCTGTGTAAGATCCTGCTGCTGTTCTCCCCCCCCCCCCCCCCCCCCCCCCCAAGACCTCGAGGAAAGTTGTACTCCAGGCATTAATTATGTCTCACCTCGACTACGGTAACTTTATATACCTGGGTTCCCCCCAAGCTGCCATTCAGAAACTTCAAGTGGTACAAAATTCTGCTGCACAAATGCTTTTGGTTATTCCCAGGTCCCAATCGACCCAGCAGGGGTTTTGGGATCTACACTGGCTACCCATTGCTAATAGAATGTAATTTAAGTCCCTGTGCATTGCCCATAGAGACCTCCATGGGAGAGGCCCTCCCATCCTTCAACAGCTCGTTACTCATTATGCCCCTAATAGGGCTGTCTGCTCTTCAGGCCTGAATTTTCTCATGGTTCCTGCAACTAAAAAAGCCTGGAAAGGAGGACGCTCCTTTCAGTTCAAGGTTGTCCATCTTTGAAATTCTCTCGCCTTGGCCATTAGGTGTCTGGACAACGAGCTGCGGTTTCGCAAATCAATTAGCTGTTGGATAGATGGGACCTATTGGCTTTGCCAATGCATGTTTCTGATCAGATTCTAATACATTGCACAATGTGAGTGAATCAAAGCATTTCTATAGTTTCTCGTTATGTACCCTATCCCCCTCAATGCACACATTTGTTTTCCCAATGTATATCGCCTATGTATGATCCTATGTAACGTGATGAATCACAATTTTTTTATACAGTTGGATACAAAAAATAATGAGGTTATTTTCTTCTGCCGAAGCGAGTTAGTCCTATGCCAGCCTCCCCTCGTCAGTTTCACCTTTCCTTCATTGTATTTGAGAACAAGCATTTACAATGCAATGGTTTCGCCTTTGGAAAAGTTTGAGCTATTGGCATTGTAAATGTTAAAATTTGTATTTATGATTTGGTTTTGAATACAGATAAATAAATGTCATTTGCATTTACATTGTCATTAGCTTAATCTTTCGCAAATGTGAGACCTATTGTACCCTACGGACGAGCTCAGCAGACAGCAATTACTACCACACACACACACCCAGAGCGCCACACACACACACACACCCAGAGCCACACACACACACACACCCACCCAGAGCCACACACACCCCCAGAGCCACACACACCCCCAGAGCCACACACACCCCCAGAGCCACACACACCCCCAGAGCCACACACACACACCCACCCAGAGCCACACACACACACACCCACCCAGAGCCACACACACACACACCCACCCAGAGCCACACACACTCCTAGAGCTACACACACACACACACAGCCACACACACACCCAGAGCCACACACACACACACACACACACCCAGAGCCACACACACACCCACCCAGAGCCACACACACACCCACCCGGTGCCCCACACACACCCACCCGGTGCCCCACACACCCCCACCCGGTGCCCCACACACCCACCCGGTGCCCCACACACACACCCGGTGCCCCACACACACACACCCGGTGCCCCACACACACACACCCGGTGCCCCACACACACACACCCGGTGCCCCACACACACACACACCCGGTGCCCCACACACACACACACCCGGTGCCCCACACACACACCCGGTGCCCCACACACACACACCCGGTGCCCCACACACACACACCCGGTGCCCCACACACACACACCCGGTGCCCCACACACACACACCCGGTGCCCCACACACACCCACCCAGAGCGCCACACACACCCACCCAGAGCGCCACACACACCCACCCAGAGCGCCACACACACCCACCCAGAGACATACACATAACATGAACTGCCTCTGGTTCCATATTCAGATCTGTCCTTCCAGAGTTGGGCGGTTTCATGGCGCTGTGGTCACTGTTTCAAATGCACAAGTTAGAGCTTGAAGCCTCGAGTCTGACGGTGGGGGAGGGGATGGGAGGGATGGATGTTTCTTCTTAGACTAAGAAGCCAGTGTGTGTGTAAGCGGGCGGCTGGAGTGCTAGGCACTTGATTCCAGCTGCGAGCGCCCCTTGGCCTGGACTCCATTTCCCGAGATGCTCGATAATAGATGCAGTGTGGAGTGTGCCTGTCCGTGTGAGCTGCCAGGAGTCTCCTGAGACTAGTGCAGCAGCTCAGTCACTGATCACAGCCAGCAGCACCGACAGGCAGAGCTGCTTCCTCACTCTCTGGCGCACACGCAAGTTTTTTTCCTGTTGTTTTTTTCCCCTTTTGGAATCGGGTCCCTGGTGAAGCTTTTCTGCAAAATCGGCATCCAGTGGGACGAGCACCTTGCACCCAGGAGGAGGACTGTGCATGCCTGGACTCCCTCCCGCGGCGACGGCAGCGCACGAAGTGCAGGTACAAGAGGACTCGCAGCAGTAAGTAGCGCTCTCCACTGGAGTGCACGTGTGTCTTTTTAACGGGGTAGAGGGCTTGTGGTGATGTCCTGCTCAGGAAGTCAGTGCTGAACTTTTTTACGGCAGTGCACATCTGCAGCGTTGCTGCAGCTTCCTGGCCGAGCATGACCGGGGGCTCCGCGTGTGTACCTGCGGGCTGTGCCGGGCCCGGCTGTGCTGCCCCTGCCAGTTGTGGGGGTCTGCAGGCACCGCACCCCTGTCGCCCCGGAACTCTTCGCCCATTGATGACAGCTCCTGCCTGGCGCTGCTTGTCACGGTCCGACTCGGAACTGAGGCCGCTCATTCAGAGATCTCACCGGGCGGAAACATAATTTAGGTCCTGAAGGCAGATCAATGTTTAAAACCTTGCCTTTGTTGGAAGTCAATTTTCAAGTACTTCAAGATGGGGTTTCAGGAAAGGTAGTACCTATGGAAGTAATGGAATGAGTGGGCCGCGGTCATCAAATGTTTGGATAAGGGGGGTTTTGCTGAATAAGACACAAGTTCTTACAAAGAAGTCAAGAACAGAGAGAATCTATAGCTGACTTTACATCTGCCTGAAGGAGACCAGCTTTTACTTGCAATTATTGTGAGTTTAAAGATGAAACCACATGGATCAATGAATTGAAAGAACCAGCAACAGAAAGATTGCTGTCAGCTGTAGACGCAGATCTTGAGTATGGAGTAAGTCTTTCTAGGGCTATCGAAAAGTTGGATGCCCATTTTAAGGAACTATCGACTCCTGGGGAATTATCTCCTGAGAACGAAGGAATGTGCTTTGTGGAAAAGAAGAAAGCGAGGAAGAGCGCAAGGATGTAAACAAGCATTTACAATGCAATGGTCTCGGCAATATTATAGGTAGAGCTATTGGAATTGCTCATTATTTTTTTATCTTTTTTGTATCCCTAAATAAATGGTAATGACATTTGTATTGGCATTAGCTTTGTATTTTGCATATGTGATACCTATTGCATTAGCAGAGAGAGAGTGAGGTAGTGAGATAGAGAGAGCGAGTGAGGTATTGAAATAGAGAGAGAGTGAGGTAGTGAGAGAGAGTGAGGAAGATAGAGAGTGAGGTAGTAAAGAGTGAGGTAGTGAGGGAGGGGGATGTTGTGAGGTAGTGAGATAGAGAAAGAGGTAGTGAAAGAGAGTGAAAGTAAGTTAGTGAGATAGAAAGAGTGAGGTAGTGAGATAGAGAGTGATTGAGGTAGTGAGTTAGAGAAAGAGAGTGACGTTGTGAGCTAGAGAGTGAGGTAGTGAGAGAGTGAGGTAGTGATGTTTTGAGAGTGAAGTTGTGAGATAGTGAGATAGAGTGGAATAGTGAGGTAGAGAGTTATGTAGTGAGAGATAGGTAGATAGAGAGTGAGGTAGTGAGACAGAGAAAGTGAGGTAGTGAAAGATTGAGGTAGAGGGATGTTCTGAGGTAGTGAGATAGAAACAGTGAGTGAGTTTGTGAGGTAGTGAGATAGAGAGTGAGGTAGTGAAAGAGAGTGAAAGTGACTTAGTGAGATAGAAAGAGAGAGAGTGAGGTAGCGAGAGAGAGTGAGGTAGTGATGGAGAGTGATTTTTGGTGGTAGGGAGATAGAAACAATGAGTGATGTGACGTAGTGAGATAGAGCAGGATTGAGGTAGGGTAAGAGAGAGTGAAAGTGACTTAGTGAGATAGAAAGAGAGAGAGTTAGTGAGATAGAGAGTGATGTAGTGAGTTGGAGAGAGAGAGAGTGAACTTGTGAGCTAGTGAGATAGAGAGTGAGTCAGCGAGAGAGTGTTGTAGTTATTTTTGAGTGAGTGACTTGTGTTATAGTTAGGTAGTGAGAGTGATATCGAAATAGAGTGATGTTATGGAGAGAGTTAGTGAGAGAGAGTGAGATAGTTTTATAGATATAATTTGAGTAGTGATGTAGTTATTTTTGTTTTGTGGGAGAGTGAAGTAGATATAGAGTGAGGTAGTGAGAGATAGAGAGAGTAAGGTAGTGAAAGAATGAGGTAGTGAGGGTGAGAGTTGTTGTGCTGTATTGAGATAGAAACAGAGCGATGTTGTGAAGTAGTGAGCTAGAGAGAGAGTGAGGTAGTGTATGAGAGAGTGAAAGTGAGTTAGTGTATTTGAGAGAGAGAGAGTGCGGTAGTGAGATAGAGAGAGTGAAGTAGTGAGTTAGAGAGAGTGAAGTTGTGGGGTACTGAGAGAGTGATGTAGTGAACTTTAGAGAGAGTGTGTCGTGATAGTGAGAGAGATAGTGAGATAGAAATAGAGTGAGGTAGTATATAGAGAGAGTGTGAGGTAGTGAGATAGAGAGTGAAGCAGTGAGTTAGAGAGAGAGTGAAGTTGTGAGGTAGTGAGAGAGTGTTGTAGTGAATTTGAGAGAGCGTGTCGTGATATAGTGAGGCAGTGAGATAGTGAGATAGTAATAGATAGAGTGAGGTAGTGATGTAGAGAGTGAGGTAGTGAGATAGAGAGAGTGAAGTTGTGAAGTAGTGTGTTAGAGAGATAGTTACTGTGGTAGTGATATTGTGATGCTGTGAGAAAGAGAGTTGAGTAGTGAGGTAGAGATTGAGGTAGAGAGAGAGTGAATGAGAGATAGTGTAGTAGTGTGTGAGGTAGTGAGAGAGATAGTGAGTTAGTGAAAGAGAGTGAGGTAGTGAGAGAGAGGTAGTGAGAGAGAGAGTTCGAAGGGACGGTATAGTGGAGCTGAGGAGAGAGTGAAGGGGTGGTGCAGTGAGAGGCTGAGGAGAGTGCATCAGTGAAGGGACGGTACCGTAAGAGGCTGAGGAGAGAGTGCAGCAGTGAGTGATGGTGCAGAGAAGGAGTGAGGGCTGCAGCCTGGATGGGGGGCGGGGCTGAGCAGAGAGTGCAGCAATGAAGGGACGATGCAATGGGGGGCTGAGCAGAGAGTGCGTCAGTGAAGGGATGGTGCAGAGAGAGGCTGAGGAGAGTGCAGCAGTGAAGGGACGATGCAATGGGGGCTGAGCAGAGAGTGCAGCAGTGAAGGGACAGTGCAGTGGGACTGAGGAGAGAGTGTAGCAGTGAAGGGATAATGCAGTGAGAGGCTGAGGAGAGTGCAGCAGTGAGAGGCTGAGGAGAGTGCAGCAGTGAGTGGCTAAGGAGAGTGCATCAGTGAAGGGACGGTACCGTAAGAGGCTGAGGAGAGAGTGCTGCAGCCTGGATGGGGGGGGCTGAGCAGAGAGTGCAGCAATGAAGTGACGATGCAATGGGGGGCTGAGCAGAGAGTGAAGCGACGGCGCAGGGAGAGGCTGAGGAGAGAGTGCTGCAGTGAAGCGATGGTGCAGGGAGAGGCTGAGGAGAGTGCATCAGTGAAGGGCCGGTGCAGGGAGAGGCTGAGCAGAGAGTGCGTCAGTGAAGGGATGGTGCAGGGAGAGGCTGAGGAGAGTGCAGCAGTGAAGGGACGATGCAATGGGGGGCTGAGCAGAGAGTGCAGCAGTGAAGGGACAGTGCATGGAGAGGCTGAGCAGAGAGTGCATCAGTGAAGGGACAGTGCAGGGAGAGGCTGAGCAGAGAGTGCATCAGTGAAGGGACGGTGCAGGGAGAGGCTGAGCAGAGTGCAGCAGTGAAGGGACGGTGCAGGGAGAGGCTGAGCAGAGAGTGCATCAGTGAAGGGACGGTGCAGGGAGAGGCTGAGCAGAGAGTGCGTCAGTGAAGGGATGGTGCAGGGAGAGGCTGAGGAGAGAGTGCATCAGTGAAGGGACGGTGCAGGGAGAGGCTGAGCAGAGTGCAGCAGTGAAGGGACGGTGCAGGGAGAGGCTGAGCAGAGAGTGCATCAGTGAAGGGACGGTGCAGGGAGAGGCTGAGCAGAGAGTGCGTCCGTGAAGGGATGGTGCAGGGAGAGGCTGAGGAGAGTGCAGCAGTGAAGGGACGATGCAATGGGGGGCTGAGCAGAGAGTGCAGCAGTGAAGGGACAGTGCATGGAGAGGCTGAGCAGAGAGTGCATCAGTGAAGGGACAGTGCAGGGAGAGGCTGAGCAGAGAGTGCATCAGTGAAGGGACGGTGCAGGGAGAGGCTGAGCAGAGTGCAGCAGTGAAGGGACGGTGCAGGGAGAGGCTGAGCAGAGAGTGCATCAGTGAAGGGACGGTGCAGGGAGAGGCTGAGCAGAGAGTGCGTCAGTGAAGGGATGGTGCAGGGAGAGGCTGAGGAGAGTGCAGCAGTGAAGGGACGATGCAATGGGGGGCTGAGCAGAGAGTGCAGCAGTGAAGGGACAGTGCATGGAGAGGCTGAGCAGAGAGTGCATCAGTGAAGGGACAGTGCAGGGAGAGGCTGAGCAGAGTGCATCAGTGAAGGGACGGTGCAGGGAGAGGCTGAGCAGAGAGTGCATCAGTGAAGGGACGGTGCAGGGAGAGGCTGAGCAGAGAGTGCATCAGTGAAGGGACGGTGCAGGGAGAGGCTGAGCAGAGAGTGCATCAGTGAAGGGACGGTGCAGGGAGAGGCTGAGCAGAGAGTGCATCAGTGAAGGGACGGTGCAGGGAGAGGCTGAGCAGAGAGTGCATCAGTGAAGGGACGGTGCAGGGAGAGGCTGAGCAGAGAGGTCATCAGTGAAGGGATGGTGCAGGGAGAGGCTGAGGAGAGAGTGCAGCAGTAAAAGGATGATACAGTGAGAGACAGAGGAGAGTGCAACAGTGAAGAGACGGTATAGTGGAGCTGAGGAGAGAGTGAAGGGATGGTGCAGTAAGAGGCTGAGGAGAGTGCAGCAGTGAAGGGACAGTGCAGTGGGACTGAGGAGAGAGTGTAGCAGTGAAGGGATAATGCAGTGAGAGGCTGAGGAGAGTGCAGCAGTGAGTGGCTAAGGAGAGTGCATCAGTGAAGGGACGGTACCGTAAGAGGCTGAGGAGAGAGTGCAGCAGTGAGTGATGGTGCAGTGGAGGAGTGAGGGCTGCAGCCTGGATGGGAGGGGGGGGGGGCTGAGCAGAGCGTGCAGCAGTGAAGCGATGGCGCAGGGAGAGGCTGAGGAGAGAGTGCAGCAGTAAAAGGACAGTGCAGTGTAAAAATAAAAATATGCCTTACCTCTAACATAAACTAAAATCAACATACATACCTGCCTGAACAACTCCGTGCACAGCGGTGCACATCGCTGAAGGGAATCGCCACGGGCCATGTTGAACCTAGAAAAGAGAGAACAAACATCTGAGAGTAGCCCCCCACTTACCTCCTCCATCACCAGCTTCGGAGAAGCCACACGGATAGCAATCCCCATGTCTGCAAGCTTGTCCAGCACATCCTGTAAGTCTAGGTTACGCCGGGACTTGGCTCGGGACAATTTTGGTACCCTCCATATGCCGACTTTGCATACCATACAGATTAAAGGGCCGGACAAATCCATTTCAGTCATAACTAATAACCATCGGCTAAAGAAAAAAGTCAGACCGCATTTCACGTCACTACATAGAGGACGGGAACAGACAAATACTTTCAAATATTAACCAATAACGACCCTCAAAGAAAAAAAATCTGACAGCATTTCAACACCGCATACATAATAGAAGGGATATCGAGCAAATACACGTTCACGTGTTTTGGTGAATGTGGTTGCACCGGATGTAAAATTTGAACCTGTTGCAAGCTTCCTAATGAGTACAGGCTTGTACTCATTAGGGCTGGCAGAGAAGATCTGATCGGGGCTTGGAGGAGAAGGGTGGAGAGGATATTTCTGCTACACTGCACGAAACCCACACAAAAGGCGGGGATGGAAACAAGAGAGCCCTTTCCACAAATTAGGCCGCTTTAGAACACCCTCTCTCCTCCTCCCTTCGAGGGCTTTATTGCCATGGAGATGCCTTATTCTAGCTGTAACATCCACCACTACCTCAGATATAACAGGAACACAGACACATGCAACTAGCGTTTTGGTAGTATGTCAAATGAGCAGCAGCACCACTACCTAAACCCGTCTGCTGCGCGCTCCGCTTTGACATGGCCAATAGGTCTCACCTTTGGGACCTTATAAGTGTTTAGCCATGTAACAGTTAATGTGGTTGCACAAAGGATATTGTGCTGCATAACTAAACATTTATAAGGTCCCAAAAGCGAGACCTATTGGCTATGCCAATGCTTGTTACATAGGGTGCCTAATGCCCCCAAGTCACGTGTAGCAGTTTCAGCCGTTATGGTCTTTCTTAAAATCCATCTCCATTTGCATTTTGGGACTTGTAGTTTCATGCTGTTGGAGCCAAAACGCGGAAAATTGAAGGTGGTATTTATGGAAACAGAGGGTCACTTTTAAGACTGTAAAAGTCTGATTAAAATAACGTTTCGGGCAAACTGCAGTCTTTAGGACACAAACCCCTTCATATAGTCTGGACAGGGACTGTGGAGGCCGAGGGGGAGGCGCAGACTGTTATAGGTCACAACTGAGGAGGGTGCAGCTGGGGTCGGGAGGGGAGAGCGCTGCGCCTCAGTGCCTTGAACCTTCACTGTGAAACGAGCGGCAATGGCGTCACCAGCTCCAACAACAGCAGAGCGGTTCTCAGTAGCTCTGTGGGGCTTCTTGGCGCTGGCTGCAATATATTGGGGCCCAAGACACTTTCATAAACAGAACAATCACCAACATGAACCCCCACGTAGTGAAAGCACAAAAGACAGCTGTTTTCTAGAAATAAGTACTTTTGGGGCTTCAGATGTGAGAAGAACGCAAAAACTGTTTTAATATCAGTAAACGGAAAAAGACAAAGGGTGTGCTGAAATGTGATCTGACATCATGGAAAAGGTGTCAAAGTAGAAATGAAACATGGCTGTCAGACCGTGGCTTGGAATTTTGAGGCACTTGCCCGTTAGCAATCACTCTCGGCGGGTGGCTGCGGGTTTTTAACTGAAGCTCACATTGTGCAGATTGTAACAGATGGCCAAGGCCGTCCCACCTCACACACCAGAGAACAGCGTCCTCGCATATGCAGAGGGTTTTTACAACAGTCAGTGTGCCAAGAGTACAGGAGATATACAAGGTTCTTTTTCTGTGCTACAGAGAACGATCGCTGCTTGCTATGCCAATGCTTATTACACAGGCTGCCTAATGCCCCCCAAGTCACGTGTAGCAGTTTCAGCCGTTATGGTCTTTCTTACAATCCATCTCCATTTGCATTTTGGGACTTGTATTTTCATGCAGTTGGAGTCAAAACGCAGAAAATTGAAGGTGGTATTTATGGAAACAGAGGGTCACTTTTAAGACTGTAAAAGTCGGATTAAAACAACATTTCGTGCACACTGCAGTCTTTAGGACACAAACCCCCTTCATATAGTCTGGACAGGTATTGTGGAGACCGAAGGGGAGGCGCAGACTGTTATATGTCACAAGTATGAGGAGGGCGCAGCTGGGGTCTAGAGGGTAGCGCGCTGCAACGGAGTGCCTTGAACCTTCACTGTGAAACGGAAGGCGATGGCGTCTCCAGCTCTAATAACAGTAGAGCGGTTCTCAGTAGCTCTGTGGGGCTTCTTGGCGCTGACTGCAGTATACGGGGGCCCAAGACACTTTAATAAACACAACAATCACCAACATGAACCCACACGTAGTGAAAGCACAAAAGGCAGCTGTTTTCTAGCAATAAGTACTGATGGTGCGGCGTGAGGCGGCGATGGCGTCACCAGCTCCAATAACAGTAGAGCGGTTCTCAGTAGCTCTGTGGGGCTTCTTGGCGCTGACTGCAGTATACGGGGGCCCAAGACACTTTAATAAACAGATCAATCACCAACATGAACTCACACGTAGTGAAAGCACAAAAGGCAGCTGTTTTCTAGCAATAAGTACTGATGGTGCGGCGCTCAAATACACGGAGAGCGGGAGGGGGGCGGGAAACAGACAGGGGGAAGAAGGCACAGACACGGACAGCGAAAATACACGGAGAGCGGGAGGGGGGCGGGAAACAGACAGGGGGAAGAAGGCACAGACACGGACAGTGAAAATACACGGAGAGCGGGAGGGGGGCGGGAAACAGACAGGGGGAAGAAGGCACAGACACGGAGAGCGAAAATACACGGAGAGCGGGAGGGGGGCGGGAAACAGACAGGGGGAGACACGGACAGCGAAAATACACGGAGAGCGGGAGGGGGGCGGGAAACAGACAGGGGGAGACACGGACAGCGAAAATACACGGAGAGCGGGAGGGGGGCGGGAAACAGACAGGGGGAAGAAGGCACAGACACGGACAGCGAAAATACACGGAGAGCGGGAGGGGGGCGGGAAACAGACAGGGGGAAGAAGGCACAGACACGGACAGCGAAAATACACGGAGAGCGGGAGGGGGGCGGGAAACAGACAGGGGGAAGAAGGCACAGACACGGACAGCGAAAATACACGGAGAGCGGGAGGGGGGCGGGAAACAGACAGGGGGAGACACAGACAGCGAAAATACACGGAGGGCGGGAAACAGACAGGGGGAGACACAGACAGGGGGAAGAAGGCACGGAGGGAAACAAAATACATGGAGAGCGGGAGGGGGGCGGGAAACGGACAGGGGGAAGAAGGCACGGAGGGAAACAAACACGGGCTTACCTTCACTGCAAGGAGAGAAAATGGCGGACACAAGCTTCCGGATTTTGAGGATTTGTGGGCGTGGAGGGGGGCGGGAGAGGACACGGAGGGCGGGAGAGGACATGGACGGCGGGAGGAGGGCGGGAGAGGACACGGACGGCGGGAGGGAGGCGGAAAACGTGCACAGGACAGCGAGGGGGCGGGGAGGCACACGGAGGGGGCGGGAGGGGAGGGAACGGGAAAAAACGTAACTCCGCCCTGGGAAAAAATCTCGAACGCCCCCGAATCTGGTCCAGCCTTGACGGACAGATCCGGCACTCAATGGCTAGCCTCCATTTATGGAGCTAGCCAATGAGAGCCGGGGGACGTTCCCGAAGTGCTTAGTGTCGACATAGGATTTCACCTGCGCTGAAAAGCTGCGCAGAGCGCAGCCTTTCGGCAGGCGAAACCCAAAAAACGATCATCATGGATGTGGAAGGCTGTGTAATTTCCTATAAAGCTACCTGGTGCACTGGTGACAGTGGTCTGCGATTTTGGATGGGTGGAGTAAAAAATATGGTTAATAATTTGAGGGGTTGTATCCCTACCAACCCAATAAATTCACTCTGGGTAGGTCAAAACACAATTCTGAGAGAATCTCTGCTAACCTCTAGTAGCTATAGCACTTGCCTCAGGCCATCCCCAGAGAAAAGTGTGCTGAGTTCACAGAGTACCAACAAGTAAGTACACAACACAATAGAATTCCAAAATCATTTTTGAAAAATTGAGACAAAATTAATAAGCAAAGAAATGTAAAGGCCCTCGAAAAATTTAAAGGGGAAACGGACATGTGAATTCTTACAGGTTGAGGCAAAAAGTGCCTAGAAAACGTCAAGCACAATGGAAACAAAATGTTATAGTGGACTTGGAGCAAGGTGCAATTTAATGCTGACTGTGATGGAGCAGAGGTCAGATACACCAAGTGTGTTGTCCTGGGCAAACATCTACCTTTAGTCCCTGGGTGCCAATGGGATTCAAGGGTCCTTGAATCCATGTGTGAGTGTACCAGCAGGAGTCGGTATCCTTTTTTCAGCAGGGACTTCTTGTTCTGATGGAATCTTCTTAGCACCAGGATTGTTCTAGGGAGGTGGGGCTGGAGGTGCCAGATTCATGTTGTGCTCTAGTCAGTCATTGGAGGAATTCTACTGCCCAGTCAAATTGCCACCAGGGAGGCCTGTGTGCAGGTTCTGGCCTTTCCCCTATCTGGCAGGGACAAAACTAGTTTCCCTCCTACTGTGATTGAAGCTTGTCTAGGAGGGTTCTGGGAATAAATAGGAGAAGCCTTCCCAGGCATCACCAAGACAAACGTGGAAGTAATAAAGCAGTCCTTTGTTCTGGCAACTGTTCCTGTCCACTCCCAGATAGGTAATTCCTGCTAAATTGTGAGCAGTTAACACCCATTGGCCTTGAGGCAAGCTGTTGTCCTCTGAGTCAGAGTTGCCACCTCTTCCAACCCAGCCAATGTTGTATTTTACAGCATTGGAAGTGTGATGAGTGGGAGTCTGGCTTTAGGGTGCCTGAGCCTGAACCGGCATTAAAGTAATTTTTTTACAAAGTTACATTCCTGCTTAAGTTGCCAAATATCAGACTTCACCAGTAAGTCAGATTAAAAAAAAAAACCTAAGAAGGAAATTACTTTAACAAATTTGTGAATCACTTTCCTTTACTTAACTTCATTTTGTAGTGTGCCCCAAGTTAAATATATGGCAAAATTTAGGGTTGACTTATGAGTTTATAAAAATAGATTTCTTTCACGGTAAATACATTTTTCCCTGCCATCTGTCACTGCAGTTCATGTAAACTGCTGCTTAGCCAGGGCATAGTAGTGCTCCTGCAGAAACATATTTTTGTCATTTATGTAGGTGGTATCGCACTTAGCTTCCCATGCCATTGGTTTACTTAAGAAATCCATTTACAAAGAGTTGTAGAAAAGTTAAATAGGTCAAATAGAGACTTCAATGTACAGCACATGTAGTAAAGTTTGCATCTTTCATTAACCTTTGGCAGGTGAACTCTGCTGGAATTTAAGAGGGGAGAATTTCTCCATTTACTGGGATATGTGGTTTTGGTCTCTTAATCTGCATGTTATTCCCCAAAAATTCAGAGATGGAGCAGTTTATTGCATCCACGAAATTGTAAAACCCAGGTGTTGGATTTTATGGCTTGCAATAAAATCCGACTATTCCTCTGGGCTGTACGTAATCACACCCTCTGTCATGTATGAAAAGTAATAGTAGGCTCACTAGTTCCTTTATAACATTCATTTTAAAACATCGAAGAGATTAAAATGTTTTAAAAAAATAGCCCTGGCTAAGTCATGCGAGTAAGGATTTATATTTAAAAATAAAAATCTGTTGGTCCAATAAAGCACCAAAATGTGAATGTTTATTGATGGCCAATCTGACCATATAGAAATGGTAACATCATTTTGCAATATGTAAAAGGAAAAAACACTCCAATTTCGTAATATTGTTGGACTTAACCACTAATCAAAAGCAGGTGTTTGACACGTCAAAACACAATAGAAGAACTTTGACTTAAGTATATTGCCTTAAAAAGTAACACATGCAGTGCCAGTTGTATGCGATTCTGAAGAAAAACTTCAGGAAACCTTCGGCATAAATGTTCCCAGTGAACCCATTTCCTCACATTTTTCAAATAAATGACATTTCCAAGATGAAGAATCCATTCTGCTGGAAAAATCTGTGCCTTGCTGTTTTTTCATAGATACCATGGATTCCTTGTGTCATTTTTATGAGGAAACCCCTTTACTCTGTTCTTCCCATCCTTATGTTTATTTGTCTCATTTGTGGTATTCGCCCACACACTCTCACATTCCTCCTCCCCTATTCTGTTAGTCCCTGTTCATATACCCATGTTCCTGCACACCTATGTTTAATATTTGTTAGCACTGGTTTCAGCCTCTGCAGTTACCCAAGTACCTCTTCCCCTCTTACACACTAGTATCTCTTCCCCTCTTACACACTAGTATCTCCACTCGAATAACACTCTAGTTTCTCCACAATTACTGCCCCTTTCTACCTTTATCCCTACTTGTACTTCAGTACCTCTACACCAAGCTATACTGTGGCATTTCTACTCCTGCTCATTCTTAATGCCTCTCCCCTGGCTCCATTACCTGACCCATTTTTAGGTCTCGCTTAGGCAGCGCACATGCACTGCTCTAGGAGGTGACCGTCTTGGATTAGTCTGAAGCGGTCGCTCCCCACGCTCCCTGACCATCCTTGGTGCCTATTACACTGTCTGGTATCGTAGCGCTTGCTGCCTGGTATCGTAGCGCTTGATGTTTTAAAACTGCCTGTAACTTTGTGTGATATCGTAGCGCTTGCTGCCTGGTGTCGTAGCGCTTGCCGCTAATTGTTGTGCCTTGCTCTTTGACCTAATTACCATTGTTGCTCTGCTCGCATCACCTGTAGAATTGTTTGTGCCTCTTGTGCCGCTCCCACTGCCCAGATCGTAGCATTGCTTCGGTGATGCCCCTGTATCGCTTGTTGTTTGTACTGCCATTTTGTTTGTTGACTCCTGGCCCGTCCCTCCTCCCCGCTACCGCCTCCCAGCTGCCCCTCCCTCGCCCCTCCTCACCCACTATCCACATATGACCGATGCCTCCACGCGCAGCATTCACGCGCAACGGTCGCACCCAGCGGTCGCGCCCCATGCGCGCCGAAGGTGCGCCAAAGGTAAGCCCGTCTACACCCGTCCGCGCTGGACCGCGCCCAGCGCCAGACCCCCTGGCCCCCGCAAAATCAACTCCGCCTTCATAACGTACGATGCCGCTAACCTCTCAGCACTTAACCCCGGCCGATTCCCGACCTGCTACCAAGCCGCCCCAGGACACACCCATGGACCCTTCACTTGCTACTCCTGCAAGTTCGACAGCATCAGGACTCACACCAAATCCACTATCTCCAAACAAAGCTCAAACACTAACCATCTACGAACTGGCACCCTTGAAAAACCATCAAATCAAGCAAGGTAGCAAAAAAGCCCCCTGGTTCAACGATGACCTTAAGAAATCCAAGAAGTTCTGTCGCACCCTCGAGAAAACCTGGAGAAAAACCCAACCACTGACAACCTCACCACCTTCAAAAATGCCACCCGCAAATACCACCAACTGATCCGATCCACCAAGAAATCAGCCTTCAAGGATCGACTTGACAACAACGCCCACAACAGCAAGGAACTATTCAACATCGTCAAAGAATTTACCCACCCCACCGCCGACACCAACGACATCACTCCCTCCCAAGACCTCTGCAACTCCCTAGCCTCATTCTTCCACAACAAAATCGCCGACATACATAACAGCTTTGAAAACCAATCCGGAGACCAATCCGCTCCACCCACCTCCGAACCAAAACCCCCCTCCATCAACCTCTGCGCCTGGAACCCAATCACCACTGAAGACACCATCAATCAATCAATCAAGTCATTTATAGAGCGCACTACTCACCCGTTGGGTCTCAAGGCACTAAGTGGGGGGGGGGGGCCCGTTACTGCTCGAACAGCCAGGTCTTGAGCTTCTTCCTGAAGGAGAGGTGGTCTTGGGTCAGGCGTAGGTCGGTCGGGAGTGAGTTCCAGGTCTTGGCGGCCAGGTAGGAGAAGGACCTTCCTCCTGTTGTCGATCTTCGGATGCGGGGGACGGCGGCGAGGGCGTGGCTGGTTGATCTGAGGTGGCGCTTGGGAGTGTAGAAGTTGATTCGGTTGTTGAGGTAGCTCAGGCCTTGGTCGTGTAGGGCTTTGTGCGCGTGGGTGAGGAGACGGAAGGTTATTCTTTTGTTGACGGGGAGCCAGTGCAGGTCTCTCAGATGTCCGGAGATGTGGCTGTTTCGTGGGATGTCGAGGATGAGTCTGGCTGAGGCATTCTGGATCCGCTGGAGTCTTTTCTGGAGCTTGGCGGTGGTTCCGGCTTAGAGGGCGTTGCCGTAGTCCAGTCGGCTAGTGACGAGGGCCTGGGTGACAGTCTTCCTGGTCTCGGTGGGGATCCACCAGAAGATCTTCCGTAGCATGCGTAGGATGTTGAAGCATGACGAGGAGACGGCGTTGACTTGTCTGGTCATGGAGAGGGAGGAGTCCAGGATGAAGCCCAGGTTGCGTGCGTGGTCCGTCGGTTTGGGTGCGGTGCCCAGGGCGGGGGGCCACCAGGAGTCGTCCCAGGCGGAGGGCGAGGAGCCCAGGATGAGGACCTCCGTCTTGTCTGAGTTCAGTTTCAGGCGGCTGGCCGACATCCATTCGGCTACCTCTCTCATCTCTTCGTGTAGGTTGGCTCTGGCGGTGGCGGGGTCGTTGGTCAGGGAGAGGATCAGCTGGGTGTCGTCGGCGTAGGAGATTATGTTGAGGTTGTGTTGGCGTGCGATGGCCGTGAGGGGGCTCATGTAGACGTTGAAGAGGGTGGGGCTCAGCGAGGATCCTTGGGGGACGCCGCAGATGACTTCGGTGGCCTCTGACTTGTACGGTGGTAGGCGGACTCTCTGTGTTCTTCCGTTGAGGAAGGAGGTGATCCATTCCAGTGCCTTCTCCTGGATTCCGATGTTGCCGAGGCGCTGTACTAGGGTGCGGTGGCAGACGGTGTCGAAGGCCGCGGAGAGGTCCAAGAGGATGAGGGCCGCTGTTTCTCCGTTGTCCATCAGGGTTCGGATGTCATCGGTGGCAGCGATGAGGGCAGTCTCGGTGCTGTGGTTGGCTCGGAAGCCGGACTGTGAGGGGTGGAGGGATCCATTTGCCTCGAGGAAGGCGGCCAGCTGTTTGTTGACGGTCTTCTCGATGACTTTGGCCGGGAACGGTAGGAGCGAGATGGGACGGTAATTCTTGAGTTCGGTGGGGTCTGCTGTAGGTTTCTTGAGAAGAGCGCTGAGTTCTGCGTGCTTCCAGCTCTCCGGGAAGGTGGCGGTGTCGAAGGAGGTGTTGATAATGTCCCGCAGGTGGGGAGCGATGACAGCGTCGGCCTTGTTGAACATGTGGTGAGGGCAGGGGTCAGTCGGAGATCCGGAGTGGACGGAGTTCATAGTGCGGATGGTGTCTTCGGTGCTGATCGGAGACCAGGTGCGGAGGGTGGTGGTGGGTGGCGTTGTTGCGGTTGTGGCGTGCGTTGGTTGGATGCTGAAGCTGTTGTGTATGTCCGTGATCTTGTTGTGGAAGTAGGACGCGAGGGAGTTGCAGAGGTCTTGCGACGGGGTGATGTCATTGTTTCCGGCGTTGGGGTTGGAGAGCTCTTTCACGATGTTGAAGAGTTCCTTGCAGTTGTGTGCGTTGTTGTCCAGCCGGTCTTTGTATGTATTTTTCTTGGTGGCGCGGATCAGTTGGTGGTGTTTCCGGGTGGCGAGCTTGAGGGTGGTCATGTTGTCCGTAGGTGGTTCCCTTCTCCATACTTTCTCGAGGGCTCGGCAGTTCTTCTTGGAGCTCTTGAGTTCGTCGGTGAACCATGGGGTTTTTCTGCTGCCGGGTCTGCTGGGCAGGGTCCTCAGGGGGGCGAGTTCGTCCACGCAGTTGCTGATCCACTCCGTGAGGTTGTCGGCGGCCTGGCTGGGGTTCGCTGAGCTGTCGGGAGGGTGCTGGCTCAGGGAAGCGGTGAGCTGGTTGGCTGTGATCTTGTTCCAGCTTCTTCGGGCAACCTGTTGCTGGTGTTGGTGGATCGTCGTTCTTTTGAAGGTGAAGTGGACGCAACTGTGGTCCGTCCAGTGGAGTCCTGTTGCGTGGCTGAAGGTGACGTCTTTGCTGGATGAGAAGACGGCGTCGAGTGTGTGTCCGGCGAGGTGGGTGGGGGTGGTCACCAGTTGCTTGAGACCGAGGTTGGCAAGGTTGTCGAGCAGGGTGCTGGTGTTGCGGTCGCTGTTGTTCTCCAGGTGGAAGTTGAGGTCTCCCAGGAGGATGTAGTCAGCGGAGGGGAGGGCATGCGGGCTGATGAAGTCGGCGATGTCCTCGCTGAATCGTGTGCGTGGACCCGGGGGACGGTAGATCAGGGTGCCTCTGAGGGTGGTCTTCGGGTCAGTGTGGATCTGGAAGTGCAGGTGTTCGGCGGTGGTTAGGGTGTCGTCGGTGTTGGTCGTGATGCGGATGGTGTCTCTGTGGATGATGGCGATGCCTCCTCCCGTCTGGTTGGCGCCTGATGAACTCCATCCACTCAGGATCGCCAACCGACCCATGTCCCCACCACATCTTCAACAAAGCAGACTCCATCATCGCACCCCATCTCCGAGACGTCATCAACTGCTCCCTCAACTCCACTACCTTCCCGGAAAGCTGGAAACATGCCGAACTCAGCGCCCTCCAGATGAAAAAACCCACAGCGTACCCTACTGAACTTAAGAACTACCGCCCCATCTCGCTCCTCCCATTCCCTGCCAAAGTCATCGAGAAAGCCGTCAACAATCAGCTCGCCACCTTCCTCGAATCCAACAAATCCCTCGACCCCTCACAGTCCGGCTTCCGAGCCAAACACAGCACCGAGACCGCCCTCATCGCGGGAACAGACGACATTCGAACACTACTGGACAACGGAGAAACAGTTGCCCTCATCCTACTTGACCTCTCCGCAGCCTTCGACACAGTCTGTCATAGCACCCTCATACAACGCCTCAGCAACATCGGAATACAAGGGAAAGCTTTGGACTGGATCATCTCGTTCCTCGCCGGAAGAACCCAGAGAGTCCGCCTCCCCCCTTTTAGATCAGAGGCCACCGAAGTCATCTGCGGCGTACCACAAGGATCATCACTGAGTCCCACCCTCTTCAACATATACATGAGCCCCCTCGCATCCATCGCACGCCAACACAACCTCAACATCCTCTCCTATGCAGACGACACCCAGCTGATCCTCTCCCTCACCAAAGACCCAAACACCGCCAAAACCAACTTACACGAAGGAATGAAAGAAGCAGCCGCTTAAAACTAAACTCGGACAAAACGGAAGTCCTCATCTTAGGTTCATCCCCCTCTGCCTGGGACGACTCATGGTGGCCTCCGGCCCTGGGAACAGCACCCATACCTACGGATCACGCACGTAACCTGGGCTTCATCCTGGACTCCTCCCTCTCGTTGACCAGACAAGTCCACGCCGTCTCATCATCATGCTTCAACATCCTACGCATGCTCAAAAAAATCTTCCGTTGGATCCCCACCGAAACAAGAAAGACGGTCACCCACGCATTGGTCACAAGCCGACTAGATTACGGAAACTCCCTTTACGCCGGAACCACAGCCAAACTACAGAAAAAACTCCAACGCATCCAAAACGCCTCAGCCAGACTCATACTAGACATCCCCCGCCAAGCTCACATTTCCGGTCACCTGAAAGACCTCCACTGGCTCCCCGTCAACAAGAGAATAACGTTCCGTCTCCTCATCCACGCATTCAAAGCCCTCTACGACCTAGGACCTGAATGCCTCAACACGCGACTGCCCTTCTACACCCCACAATCAAGCCCTCGCCACAATTCCGCGCATCCATAAATCCACCATGGGGGGAAGATCCTTCTCCTACTTAGCGGCCAAAACATGGAATTCCCTCCCCACCCACATCTGCCTTACTCAGAACCATCTCTCCTTCAGAAAGCAACTAAAAACGTGGATATTCGATAAGTAAAGCACCCCCCTCCCTCAAGCGCCTTGAGACCCTCTGGGTGAGTAGTGCGCTATACAAATTTCTGAACTTGAACTTGAACCTTTAGGAATTGGCCAGCTCTTTTAAAGCATTTGTGCTTGTGTCGGCATCCACCTTGCGGGAGCAAGCAAGCTAATTGAAAACAGATGGCCCACGCTCCACTGTTCGCTCCCGCAAGGTGGATGCCAGCACAAGCATGAGTGCTTGAAAACAGCTGTTATCATTTGGCCATATGTTTCTAATTAGGGGCGCGCGCGCGCTTGTTAGCCTGCTCACGGTCGCCTTGCCGGTGCGCTTTCACTTTCATTCGCAGCATTCCCTTTGACCTTCGTACTTCAGTTATTCTCCTAAAGCCTGGATGCCCACATTGTGGGCAATAACTTTGCCTACAAATTGAAAATAAATAGTTAAATAAATGTATTTGGGCGCAATTCACCTACACATTAATTCGACTGTTTCCCTTGTTAACCTGCTTGCGATCGCCTTGCCGGTGCGCTTTCACTTTCGTTCGCCGCTCCTTGCTTCACTGCGCTCAGCTCTAGTCCTCGCCGGGCTCGCACTGCCCCGCGCTCCATTCACCTAGTTTTCTATGTTCTTACTCGTGTTTGACCAACCCTCATCAGGACCGCTCATATTTTCCCACTTGCTCAGAGAGCACTGTTAAAAAGACCTGTAAGTCTTGCTCTTATCTTGTTACTTTGTATGGCTTCAAAGTAAAAGGATTTCATGGTGTGGCTTGCCCATCCCCCAATCCTCCTGCTTTGCTTTGAGCCATCTACCCCCACCGACATGGCTGCTTGTTTTAATTACTGTCACTCGCCACAACCAGCCTCCGATGCACCCTTTGCTCTTCCAAGTCTGCCATAAAGAGACATAAGCCAACAAGCGCTTCTGTTGCAAAAGCCCCAGACTGCCTCTGTGTGCAAGACACCATAGTCTGCTCGCCACAGCTTCCTTCAAGCGTGTAAATTGTGGGACAGTGGCAGTCCTCCCTCCAAACCAACAATCTGAGTAGTCATTGTATGCTTTTCTCTAGCCCCGCACCCTCCAAGTCCTCATTACTCGTGTACCATGCGCTTCTGTGCACTCCTCCTGCCCCACGCTGCACAATGTTTTCTTGCCTGTGGGACTGTCCCTGGCCTGTATTGCTGACCCTGCAGTGACCACATACGAATATCACCACCCACACACAACACCACCCACCCACACAGGCTTGCAGAACCAACACAAAACACATCACTGTGATAGAAGACCACACATGCACACACAGACATCGACGTACAAGCACACACACATCACTTTCCTGGGGGCATTCACGCACATATCACTGTGGGTGGCACATGAACAGCACAGGTACATACACAAATCACTACATGAAGCACACAGTCCTCTGCTGGATGCAGTGGCACCACTTCCAGAGAGAGCTCAGGTGACAGCACCGGCTCTGAAAGGCAGCCTGTAGTATTGGCTCGGGGGTGTCGGCTGTAACTGCATGGCAGCACCAATTTCAGCTGTGGGTTACCTCACTGCAAGTAAAATAGTAGGAAGGTTACAACCTACTACAGAGTGCCCAGCACTGCTCTCTGTACTGCAACCCCTGTGTTGCTGTCCATATCATTTGTCTTCTATCAGTTTGTGCCTCAGCCATTTAGATACCGGTACTCCTGGGCCATAGCCATGCAGCTGTCTTTTTGAGCCCTACTGCTTCTGTCTGTAGTTGTGTCGCTCTATGTATGCACCCTGTTTCTGTCAGTACTTGCATAGCTCTCTCAATGGTCCTTATTGCTGTTGGTATGTACCTTGCTACTATCTGTATTTGTTGTGGTGTTCTGTGTGTGTGCCCTGTAGTAGAAGCCTGTTTGTGCTCTTCTTTTTTCTTTATTTGTTGTGCTGCAATCTGTATGTGTTCTGCAGTGGTCTTGGTGTGCCCTGCTGGTGTCTGTATGGTCCCTGCAGCTCTCTTTATGTGCGCTGCATCTCTCTGCATGTGCCCTGCTGCTGTCTGTATTTGTTGTGTTGCTCTCTGTGTGTACCACGCAGCTGTCTGTATGTGCCCTCCCGCTCTCCGTATTTGCGGTGTTGCTCTCTGCATGTTACATACTGATATCTGTATTGGTTATGGTGCTCCCTGTGTGTAATCTGCAGTTATCTGTATTTGTTGTCTTACATTTGGTGTGTGACCTCCTGCTATCTGTATTTCTTATGTTATGCGTCCTGCTGCTGTCTGTAGGTGCCCTGCTGAGGTCTGTTTTTATTGTGTTGCACTTTATATGCTTATGCAGCAATCTCTGTGTGCTATCCAGTGATCTGTATATGCCCTGCTCTTTTCTGAATGTATGTTGCACCTCCTCTCCCCCTCCCTCCGCTTCCACTCCCACCTCCCTCAACCTCCACTCTCTCCATCTCATCTCCACTCTCTTACCTTCACTCCACCCTCACTCCCTACTCCTCCCTCACCCCTACTCCTCCCTCACCCCTCCCTCCACCTCCACTCCCACACCCACTCCCTCCCTACAACTCCACTCCCGCACATCTCATCCCCTCCCTACCTACACTTCCACTCCTCCCTTCCCTATACCTCCACTCCCCCACTGTCCCCTTCCTTGCATAAACAACAAAACTAGAACACATTTTTCATGTTCATTCTAGTTTTTATTAGGTTACTTCAGTTGTATATAATGTTTTCTATGTTATATATAAAGTGACAAATGGTTAGAACACTTTTTTAATTATGACATAACTTTTAAACATGCTGCAGAACATTCACAATACCCTGCAACACATGTTAAAAACGTTAATAAAGCTAATGGCTCTCTCTAATCACTTATAAGGCCCCAAAGGCGAGACCTATTGGCTATGCCAATGCTTGTTCCTTCAATGTTTTAGGCCTTTTTAATGACCCAGTGTGCCATTTTTCTAATACTTTTTTCTGTAGAATGTCCTCAAATTTGCAGAAGAAAATATTTTCTCATTTTCAAAATTAACTAAAACTGTGTTTCTCCATCCTTCGATTGTTGGATTCTCTTCTTTTTCCTCGAAGATGAGGTATGCCCAAAGTGTCATATTAAAGTAGGAATTGCAAACCAAACTTTACATCAAACTTAAACAGTCCTTTCTCTGATTCACGAAAGGTAATTACAAATCATACTATGTTCCAAATGATCAACAACCGGGGACAAATATAAGAGTAACAGTCCTATACTAAAACGGCAGCCATCAAGATTTCGAAACATCCCCTAGTAGTGGTGGGAGGAAGAACATCCCACCAGTAAGAGAAATATCCAGCTAGAATCAAAATAGCCAATTTTGAAGGCTGAACTCTTTAGGCAGCATATTCCTCTAAAGTGGGTCTTATTGTAGGATCGCGCTCTAGTTGTTGCACGCTATGTCACGACGTAGTGCGCGTGGCAGCCATTTTAGGATGCACAGCGCGAGCGCGAGTCGGGAGAGAGACTCGGAGAACACCGGACGCCTGGCACTCTCCTGCTGTTGTGCAATTGAATAAATATGTGTTCACACCCATTACTGGCCCCGGTGATTATTTATGCAGGCAAGGAGGGCACCCCTACAGTGGCGACGAGGTTGGGAAATCTACAGTAGAGCAAAAAAAAAAAAGGAAATCACGAAGAACGTCTGCAGGACAGGAACTCTGCTCAGAAGGGAGAGGTGCAAACAGGAACCGGAGGGCCACCATGAGGACACAGTGGGAGCAAGAAGGAACCAAGTCACAGGAGGCAGCAGGAGAGTGTGGCAGTGGCACAGGGCCGAGCAGTAGAATAGCAGAAGGGACAAATCGTCACCAGGTACCTGGGGGGCAGAAGGAACCAGGGCGAGTAGCCAGACAGGGCCCTGCAGGGAACTCCTTAGTACCCACATAGACCTACCTGAGGAGGAGACACCCAGGAGAGAACAGCCCAGAAGAAGTGCCCCACCATAGAGAGGCCCTGGCGGAGACAGCGAGGAACGGAGACGGGTGCACAGAAGGTCCCCAGCAGGACCAAGCGCACGGAGCGGGAGCAAGCGCCCCGGGCAGCCCGAAGGACCAGGGGGCAGAACCAGAAAGACACGCCGAAATGAGCGCGCAGGCATCGTCCCTCACGACGCCGATCCCGTTTTTACCCAAACCAGGAGAGCCATTGATGAAATGGGAGGACTGGAGAGAGTATTTCATGAACTACCTAGAAGCCCTGGAGGATGAGAACGGAGAAGCCTTCCCCAGTAAAAGGAAGTTGAGGATACTTCTGCACAACTTAGGCCCGGAAGGTATCAGGGTATTCCAGAACCTTGTGCCCACGCCCAGACCATCTTCAGACGACGATGTATTCAGACATGCGATAGAAGATCTGAATAACCACTATCGGCCGGCAGTGTGCACATCCATTGATAGATACAATTTTCAGCAAAGGAAACAGGAGGCCGGCGAATCAATTGACAACTACGTGGCCGCGCTAAGGAAACTAGCGATAACGTGTAAATTCGGAGTTTGGCATGACGAATTCATAAAGGACCAGATAGTCATGCACACCACCAATAAGACGGTCCAAGATAAATTATGGGTGAACGGCGACGCCACGCTTAAGGAGGTGATCGCCATGGGGGAAAAAAGGCTGAATTGTCAAAAAGATGCGCAGACGCAGCCAAAAGAGATCGGGTACTGAGACCCATGGTGAACAAAGTGGATGATGCAGAGCCCACAGGAAGGAACAAAGCCACGACGGCAGAAAGCAAAGGACCGAACAGGTGGACAGGGAAACCCGTACAGCAAAGGAAGCAAAACAGAGAAAGCACAAGCACGTGCTACCGGTGCGGAAGCCAGGCCCATGCGGCCCACGACAAAAGATATCCGGCGTTCCGAGCCAAGTGCATGTTCTGTGCATAATAGGGCACTACGAGAAGGTTTGCCGCCGGAAAATGAGAAGACCAACGGTGAAATATGTGGCGCAAGATCAAGAGGATGAAGAAGGGGGAGAACAGGAGGAAGAAGACAACGTACTATGTGTAGAAGGGCAAGTACTGGGCATTGATTGCAGAGGCTCCCCCAAGCCACAATGTGACATGGTAATAGGTGGTGTGCAGATTAAAATTGTAGTGGACTCTTGGTCCCCGTACACCATCGTCCAAAGAACAGTGTGGAATGAGAAGTTCAAACCCAGCCTAGGACCACGGCTAGAACCGCAGGATATAAGACCAGTCACGTACACAGGAGAACCCATCCTGATGGTCGGATACAGAGTCCTAAATTTTGAATTCAAGGGGCCGTCGGTCCTGGTGTGGATGGACCAAGGTGACTTAGGCATACAGTTGGATCCAGGAGGAGACACGCAAGTACTGATGACAGCCCCAGAACGTTGGCCGGACTTTGAAAGGATGAGGAGTGAGTTCCCCAAGGTATTCGGAGGGAAAGTTGGCAAATTAGAAAAATTCACACATAGGATAGATCTCAAGGAGAATTCCAAGCCAATCTCCCACAAAGTAAGGAACGTACCCATAGCAGTAAGAGAGGCGTTACAGCAGGAGTTGCACAGATTGGAGGAAAATGGAATCCTCAAACCAATAAATTGCTCTGAGTGGTTGGCGCCCTTAGTGGTAGCAATAAAGCCTAACGGGAAGGTCCGTCTCTGTGTGGATTTGAGAGAACTGAACAAATGCATCATTGTAGAAAAATTCCCGTTGCCTCGCATTGAAGAAATGCTAGCAAAGACCAAAGGAGTGAAGTGGTTCTCCACCATTGATCTTACGTCAGCCTATCACCAAATAGCCCTGCACCCTAAGAGCCGGAAACTCACATTGTTCATAACACCCTTCAGTTGTTACCAATTCATACGCATGCCCTTCGGCCTTGAGTCAGCAGCGGCAGTGTTCCAGAATGTAATGCACCGCCTATTCAAAGACATTGAAGGTGTGCAGTACTTCCAAGACTACATATTAGTGATGGGAAAAGACCTCAAGGATCACGATAAGAAACTTGACATGGTGCTCAGAGTTCTGGAAGGCAACGGCCTAACCGCAGGGTGGGAGAAATGCCGTCTTGGAATGACTTCTGTCACATTCCTGGGGCACGAGATAGGAGAACATGGCATCACGCCAAAAAGGGCTAACGTGAAGGCGATCTGTAACGCCCCAGCACCAAGCAACAAAGAAGTGACGTCCTTCTTAGGCATGGCTGAATATTACAGCAAATTTGTACAACATTTTGCCACTAAGACGCACCACCTGAGGCAACTCATTAAGGACAAAACAGCATTCTCGTGGACTGAAGAAACACAAAAAGAGTTTGTTGCCCTGAAGAACGATTTCAGCCAGGCCATACCCCTGCAAGGCTACGACCCCCAAGGGTGGTCAGTATTGACGACAGACGCCAGTGAGAAAGGACTGGGAGCAGTCCTCATGCAAGACAGGGCGGATGGCACGATGGAAACTCTCAGCTTCGCGTCAAGGGCCCTATCACCCACGGAACAAAAATTCAGCGTGATAAAGAGATGCTGGCGGTAGTGTGGGCCATGGGGAAGTTTTGCCAGTTCCTGTGGGGCACGAGGTTTCAACTTAAGACTGACCACAAGCCTCTTTTCAAGGTCCTCACGTCGTGTGGACATGCGAGCGCCACGCCACGCATCGCCAAGATGACGCTGAAACTGCTCGAGCACAGATACGATGTAGAGTACATCCCGGGAACGAGAAACAAGGTAGCAGACTACCTCAGCAGAGCTTCGGCCATGGAGGAAGCCTCCGCCGGTGCGAGGGAGAGTGAAGAGTTGGTGGCCTTAATGGAAGATCCTGAGAAAGTGATGAGCAACCAGGATTGGATCGAAGTGTTCGGAGGAGACCGGGACATCGAAAAAGTCAAGGAATGTATCCTGCGAGGATGGCTTGAAAAGAAAAGGTTGCGGACAGCACTGAGGAAGTTTTATGAAAAGCACGAGGAATTATCTATAGACGACAAGGGTGTATTCCTATACAGAGGGGATAAAGTAGTCCCGCCAACAACATTGGTACCCCACCTGTTAGCGGTGTTACACGAGGGACACCTGGATATCGTAAAGACGAAGATGAGAACGAAGCAAATGTACTGGTGGTCCGGAATGGACATCCAAATTGAAAGGCACGTGAGAGACTGTGACCAGTGTCAAAGGGCGGACAAGACCCTGACACCCCTAAGACCCGCATTAGGGAAGTTTGCCACCCCGATAAACCCCTGGGAAGTGGGAAGAGGTGTCCATAGACATTCTGGGTCCCACATTAGACACCCAGGGCCCGCCCAAATATCTATGCGTCATGGTGGACAGGTACTCTAAGTGGCCGGAAGTGCATGTCCAGGAAGACATGGATACCGATACAGTACTCAGATTTCTCACATCATCTTCCTTAGGTAAGGCATTCCCAGATCCATATTAAGTGACAATGGTCTGCAGTTCACCTCGGAAAAATGGTACAAGTACATGGAGAGGAACGCATCAAGACCAAACACATCTCCATATATATCACCCCGCTGGGAATGGTCCGGTGGAGCGGTTTAACAGGGTCATTATGGGATCAGTCCAAGCCGCCATCACGATGGGCAAAGATTGGGAGAAGGAGGTCCAAAGTATGTTGTGGGCCTACCGCATCACCCCCACGAGCACGGGGTACAGCCCCTTCCAGATTTTGAGGGGAAGAGACCCCTTCACCAAAGACAATTTGGCCTGTAAAGAAAAGACCGTGACGAGCAAATGGTCACCTGCGGTGGTGCAGCATAATCTGGAGAAAGCCCAAAAGATATATGCTGAACATTATAACAGGAGACGGAATGTGAAAGGAACATCCCTTGAAAGAGGGGAATGGGTGAGAGTCAAATTGGCAGTACTGCGAAGAAAAGGAGACCGCAATACAGCCAACCTCTACAAGTAAAGGAAGTATACGACAGAGCGGCGCTGCTCAGTGATGGAAACGTGTGGTCTCAAGACCACATGTCCAAATGTAGTAAGATTCTACAATGGTCCCATGAGGAAAGCGAGAGGACAGCACATGACCAGATGCCACAAGAGAAAGCAGAAAGCGCCCTGGAAGAAGGAAGTCCTGGAGCAGAAGATAGCGGTGAAGAGCTGGGAGGCAGTGATATTCCTGGGACAGGAGAACATCTAGGAGAGGAGACTGAGACCCCGAGGAGAGAAAGTCCTGGCACTCCAGGGGATAAGGTGGTGAGCCCAGCGGTGAACAGTCCCAGGGAGGTTCCCTTTACTCCGGTAAGGCGCACACAAGGTGGTAAAGCGGTGGTGAGGCCTACACGATTCCGAGCCTTTCAACTGGGAGAAGGAAAATAACTTTTCACTAATTTGTGACTGCTTGTTTCTGTTATGCAAAAAAAGGGAGATATGTAGGATCGCGCTCTAGTTGTTGCGCGCTACGTCACGACGTAGCACGCGTGGCAGCCATTTTAGGATACGCAGCGCGAGCGGGAGTCGGGAGAGAGACTCGGAGAGCACCGGACGCCCGGCACTCTCCTGCTGTTGTGCAATTGAATAAATATGTGTTCACACCCATTACTGGCCCCGATGATTATTTATGCAGGCAAGGAGGGCACCCCTACACTTATCTCTGTATTTTGTGCCACTTGACCAAATTGTTTAATCTATATTGGTCAGTTTTTTCAGAATAGATCAACAGCGGCCTCTTTCCAATAAGGGCATTCTGTGCTCACATCAGCCACTGGTAAAGCCTCTCCGACAGTGTCCATTGAATATCTGTAGGATAATTGTTCACGTTCATGAAATGTAGTACCAACTTCGTAGACCATCTTCTATAATACTGGTTGCAGGGGCATCACAAGCTAGAATTGCAATTAGTCATTTTGTTCTGGTACCACATCCTGCCATCACGTAGTGTAACACTCTGATGGTTTAGTCACTGCACGCACTGCAACCTCCACTGGGAAAGTGACTCCTAGTGGCACAAAGGAAAGGAATCTGTTTCACCTCTGTATCTCTAATGCGCGTGTGAACGAGTTTATCATTTAGATTTGATGCTCGTCTAAACACAAATCATGGTTAAGAAAACCCATCTGCCCCCACATTAAGTATGTGCCCCATCCTTCTTGTAATATTGTGGGAAATATCTGGGATCATTACAGAGTTTTGAGCCAACCACTGCTAGTGTTTCAC
This sequence comes from Lissotriton helveticus, assembly GCF_964261635.1. Classification (NCBI taxonomy): domain Eukaryota; kingdom Metazoa; phylum Chordata; class Amphibia; order Caudata; family Salamandridae; genus Lissotriton; species Lissotriton helveticus. The sequence continues at coordinate 1,596,586,044 of NC_136067.1, forward strand.
CCCCCTTTTGGCGGAGCCTTCAGCTAATTACCCCATTAGCCGCTGATCTCAAATCTATAGGACGCACATACCAGATGATAGCTTTGGTCAAGTGTCCTTAACCCAAGCCAATCAAGAATTTGTGCATTATTGTTGGGATCCAAAACTGAACTCTAACCTCAATCAGCAGCCACGGGAGCATGTGCAGTGTTGGGGAGGTGTGATCAAATTTGTAAATAACTTTGTGTTACTCGGCTCCAAATATAATAATTTGAGTCATTTATCACTTGCGTCTTGGGGCCACCTTACTGTTGCACCACCAACTGGGTTATCAGGTGCTCCTACTCAGCACTTAACTGTTCTATTCTCAAGAAGATGCTGTATGCCTGGAACTCAGAAAGGGAAGTATTTTATTACTCACAAAAGCCAGAAAAGGAAATACTTTTTACGCTTCTCAATCAAACTTCTACGTCAGGTACTGGTCCTTTCTCACATCCACTACTGCTCTTCTCTGTGTCGGCCTTCCTAAACACATTTTTACCCAATTCAAGCTATCTAATACTAGTGCGTTTGTCTCATTTTTCTTTTGAGTATAGTAAGTACCCACATTTCTCCCCATCTTGCTGAGATATGTTGGTTCCCGCTTTCATCTCCGTTCAGATTCGTTTACCTCTACATTGTCTTCGAGTGTTTTCATTCTATTGCTCCACCTTAGCTATTTTTTTATTTCTTTGTGTATTCCAACTCGTACCCTTCAGCCTGTCTCTTAATTTCTTCTTTCAGTTCCGGATTCTCCTTTGCCTGTACCTGCTGTTGATCACATTTGCCATTGAATACTTTGAGAAGGAAAATGAGAGAGTGTGCTTCATAGAACTGAGAAGTTACGCAACACTCCATAGGCTTTATTGTGTTGCATGGTTTCTGTGCCTGTATGCAGAGACTGCCCAGGTCCAAAGTCAACTCAAAATTGCAGCAAAGCCCACTCTGACTAGCGGCTTGAAACCTCAAATATAGAGATACAGGTGGGAGGGCTGGGCAAGGGGAGCATCGGACACCACATTTAAGGGAGTCCATAATGTTGGATGATGTAAAGGTGATGAGGTACATATATATCTGGATCCTCGTGCTTTGTATAGGTTATTGAAATAAAAAAAACTAATCTGTTTACAACCACTGATCATGGTTAGCGTTTTCTTATGCTAAGGTGTGATTTATAGTGGGGACTATATCTTGATAACCACCAATCACTGTTCGATTTTTTTCCACACTGGGAAGAATACACATCAAGCTACTATTAGGACCCCATGAGTACATACTACGTTAAAAGAGTGATATTTTCACATTAATAGAGAAATTTACAAAGTCCTACCAATCCATACACGCACACATACACAGACACACTCTTCATATACAAAATATTTAATTAGAAAAAGAGCCATCTGTTAACTTTGCCAAGTCATGTTCTCTTAAAGCTGTTGTGCAAATACCTTGTTGCTTAAGAGTTTTTACTTGTTCCTTTCTACTTCCTCTTCGACAGTAAAAAGCTTGCATCACAGGGTCAGTCCAGGATAAGAATCAAGTACTTTACTGTAGCAGTGGCTTTGCCTATAGGGGTATTGCATGTAAAGTCATAAGTAACCGCCCCCCTCCCCTTCTGAATGAGATTTGAACATTCCAGTGAAAAGGGTGCAGTTGAGAAACTGGCTTCCAAAGTTGGGCTTTACAGCTAATTAAACAATTAAGACATTTTTTAAGGTAGGGTATCCCCTTGAATGGTGCCAAGATACAGTCAAATACCTTGGCATCCACATTCGTTTGGACAAGTCCAATATAATTAGTCTAAATTATGGATGAACCGTAAGCTCCTTGAAGTCGCAGGTAGAACGATGGCTTTGTTTTCCATTGTCCATGGCAGGCAGGATAGCCATGATTAAAATGATAGTGCTCCCTAAGTTTCTGTATCTTTTTAATAATATTCCCATTCGCCTCACTCAGTCCTTTTTAGGTCTCGCACCTGCGACGCAGGGCAAAGCCCTGTCGCAGCGAGACCTATAGTCGTGGAGTCTGCTTTCAAGGGCTTGCAAGGGAGACAGGAGATGGGCACGCGCATGCTGCAGGCCGGATCGGGACGCGCGCATTCACCAAGTACAGTTACGCGCTCTGCCCATCTCCTGTCTTCCTTGCAAAGCTCCTGCAGTTACTTTCGCTTCCCCCCCACCCCCGCCATCGATCCAAGAAGATACTGCATCGTGCCTCGGGTCCCCGTTGTGCTTTGAAGAGCACTTTACAAAAGCCGCAACCTGCTCTCTCCTACGGATTGTGGATATGGCCATTGTGGAACACCCGGTACTTTGTGCTGTCTGAATCTTCCTAACAATGTAAACTTTTGGCCCCTGCTGATTTCAGCACGTTAACTGCCTTTCCCAGTGCACTAACATCTGCACAGACCCGCGACGCTGCAAACCACCATCAGGCGGGCGGGCATGTGGCCTGCAAGCGTCACCCTCCGACCTCAAGGTGCTCTCACTTTGGAAATGGCGTCTTTCTGGCTCTATAGCTAGCGAGGCGTGTACCCCCTTTCCCAACACATCCTAAAAATAAAGCGCACTCGAATATTACCGCCTTCAGTGGCTAGGCTAATATCATCGCGGACAACCCCATATTGGTCGTAATTCTCAACACCAAAATGAAAGAAAGCGTTAAATGTGAATACTCTAAGCCTTAACATGCTGAGTACAAAACTTTATTTAGAGTCCTGTAGCCGTTAACGTCATATTTATCAGGCCGCAGCGCACTTACGGCCCCCAGGCCATGACACAAGATGTCTCGCGTGCCCTCACTGTCTCTCAGCAGCAGGGGGGTCGTCCCAGCACACCTCGCAGCCTCCAGCGCGTGCACGGGCATCTCTGCCCCAGGCGCCGGCCCCAGTCAGCCCGCGTCCAGGGCAAGCTTTCTCTTCGCAGGATGTCTCCCCATAGCAGGTACGCGTTACGCCGCAGCAACTCTTGCCGTCTTCCAGGCAGCAGGATGTACATTTTAGGATCCCGATGCCGGTCACTGGTCGCTCCTGGCGCGGCTCTACCTCTGGCGCCGTCTGGCATGAGCTATGCACCAGTATGGAGGCTCATTGGGCCGCCTGCACTCCAACACTCACAGAGGCCGCCCTGCCCCAAGCGCCGGACTCGGGCAGTATTGCTGTGTGGTCTCTGGATGCCTTGCTCTAAGGGCCGCTACCACGCGAAGTGCACGCGCATGGCGTCTCCTTTGTTTCACACGCTCCCACCGCACGCATCGCGCACTTTCACTTTCCGTCCTCCATTGGTACAATGGCAGAATGAAAAGCAAGAGAAAAGTAGCAGAAGTGCATTTTAGAGAGCTCCACTGCAATCGCCTTTGGAAGTGACAGAGAATCATCAGGAAATTACATTTAAAGTGCTGAGTGTGCACGTCTCTGATTGAGCCCTGCGGTCAAAACACCATTTTTGTCACAATTCGTTTTTATGAAGAAACGCAAGAATGGGGGGTGTAGCGCATAGACATGTTATCTTGGTACAGTAAAACATTTAAGTTTTTGAGTGGGAGTGCCTTAAGACGTGCATGATAGCAAAATATACATCTTGTAAATATGAGGGCTAGCACATGGATGCGATGTCTTAGCAAAGTAAAACATTAAGGGGAGCATCTCAAGGACGTTCTGTCCTGTGTAGTTAGGACGTACACCATGGTGCATGGCAGCAAAAATATATATCACATAAATTTGAGAGCTAGTGCATGGATGTGTTGTTTTAGCAGGGTAAAACATTAAGGTTTATGGTAACTAGGAACGTCTCGCTGACGTTCCGCCCTGTGTAGTTTAGGATGTACACTGTCGTGAGTGGCAGCAAGATATGCATTATGTAGAGAAAGAGTTACATAGCATGGTGATAGGTACAGCGTCTCCACAAATTCATAAATCACTTGACATCGATGGGTCCCCCGTGACTTGTTTACAATGTCATGAGGAGTCTGAGGTTTTCTGTGAATGACCAAGCGAGCCTCAAACTGCTCCAGGCAGCAGGTCGTTTCTGAATTGAACAAGCATTTGCAATGCAATAGGTCTCGCATTTACGCGAGTTTAAGCTATTGGCATTGTAAGTTACAATGCCTTTTATTTAAGTTTTAAAACGAAAAAAAATAAAAGCCGTTGTTATTTGCAATGTCAATAGCTCAAACACACGTAAATGCAAGACCTATTGCATTGCAAATGCTTGTTTCTGCAGTTGCGGCAACATCTCCTCAGGTTAGTTTGAGGGGGGGGTAAGCGACCTCGGGTTAGTAAGAAAGGGGAGATTTTGGCGTTCCGGATTTGTTTCTCTATTATTTAACAGCCCAGTGCAGTTATGCATATGCTTGGTACCACTTCCGGATGTGCGGGTTCCTTTCCTGAGACCGGAAGCAGACTTTGTGCTTCCCCAGAAGCTGTCTACTGTGCTTCCCAGGGGTGTCCCTATGGACCCAATTGACATACAGATTGTCTCCACTACTAACTGGACATGTGTGGTAAATAAATAATTAATTACCGGATCTATTTTTGACTATAATCAATAAACAGGTAGCTCAATAAATAAGAGTCAAGATTCGAGGTAGCTGGAGTTGACAGGCTTTAATCAAGCATAAAGGACAGGAACAGGACAGCCTGTACGGGAATAGGATGGCAGGGCCCGGCAGCTGCCGGGGGCAGGATCTGGGAATGATGCGCATAAGGGGGGTAACTTTTAATAACAGTGCACAATATTTATAGTTAAACAAATACATTACATTCAATACAGTGGGCGTAGCAGTAGGCGTGGTTTCGTAACAGTCGCGAAAGATAAGGGCAAAATGATGTAACAAGAAGGCGTGGACAGGGCGTATACATAGACATGTGATGTAACGTAACAGAATATGTCATAAATGGGGCGGAAACATGGAGGGGGCTACCTGAGCAGCTGGGACCTCTAACCTAGTGGTGCGCGCAAACTGGCAATGACGTGTTACCAGGGAAAACTGGGGGCTATGACTTCTGCGCTAGAAGAGGAGACTAAAGTCTGGAGTGTCAGAGCGACATGTACCCAGGCATATCTGGTATCTAGTGTTTAGAGTACATGTTGATAGAATCCAAAAGTTATCAGGGCAAAGGCTAATAGACTCTAAGACTGGTGCATGCATAATTCTATATGTATTGCGTGTGTGAGGAATATTCCATGAATATTAATACAGTATTTCTCTTACATGGAGACATAAAGGCTAGACCATGACGGAAACTATTGATGCGATTCAGTAGCTTAGGAATGCAGAGAAGGAGGGTTGGACTGATAACTGGAAACATAACATACTCTTGGCAGACTGAGAGGCAGAGCCAGGCCGAGCCGGGCACTGCGAGGCAGGAAGTAAGCTAAGGGTCAGGGATACAGGTGGGGGCTGTATCGCTCCTCGGAGAAGTTTCAGGAGACAGGAGCTGAATCTGAGTCCGGGCCCTTTTGAGGCCTAGAAACGGGGACAATTCAATGAATTAACGTGCACACTGGAAACGTGGCAACGTAGCTTTACATAGGCCTAATATTCGTTGTATTCACGAGGACTGGAAACTGGCATACTAGAGATGGACACAACTGTTATTGCGTCTTTAATCGATCAGAAGGGGATACATGCATATCGATCATGCACATATAACATAACATGGGGAACACGTAGGCACATACAACATGGCAAAATTTACTTTTCCACATTCCCTCCTTGTGCCCTACGTTTCCATCAGGAAACATCAATTTTCATGATACCATCTATCATTTCATATAGCATCATTTGCTCGTCTCGAATTGTCTTGGAACGGGATTTAGGACTAGGAATACAAGAGGTAGCACAAATACCGCAAATCGCAGGGCCACATTGTATACAGAGGCAGCAACTGAATATGATCATTACTGCAATACCTAGAAATGACAATACTTTCCATCCCCAGGCAGATATAATACTCCAGAGCCAACCGGACCATGTCCAGGTGCCTGGATTCTGGTGTAACTGATGGGCAATTTTGTGAAGTCTGGTTATAGCTGAATAAACAGACGGCGCGTTATTAGGAATGAAAATGCAACAACTAGATCCGATGACTCTACATGCTCCTCCTCTATCGGCCAGTATGACATCAAGAACGAGACGATTTTGGAGCACGACAAATCTCATAGCAGATTGCTCTTCAGTTAAATTACCTAGAGCAGAAGTAGTCTCATTCACCACTGCTTCAAGGGTTCTGGTTAATCTACGTATTAACTTACTATTCTGGACAGGTCCTATAAAGAAGAAGAAACCTTTATTAAAGTCTTGATACTGTTCTAGAGTAGTTTCAGTTTGATCGACAATTGGGGACTCGATCTCCCTTCTATGTCTGACGTGTACTTAGATGTGTGTTTCTGTGATAATCAGATGGGGCTAGAAAAACTGGTGGCAGTAGGAAGGCAATGTAACATGTTCCATCCCAATCGAGGGGCAGACGAACATATGCGGTCTGACCACAAACAAAATAAGAATGACGTGAGGCTTTGAAAATAGATTTTCCACTGTCACTATACTCGACAGTAGTAGTACAATCACTATGTCCTACATGTGCGGAACCATTATTTCTGACACATAATTCGCCTTTGACTGGTAGTACTGAAATAGCAGGCAAGTCTGGAGTAGTATCAGACTGAACATTCAGGACCATAAAATTCGAAGAATAATTACCTAAATCATACACTTCATTTTCTAGATCTAACCCGGTTCTATGGGGGAGACCTTCCTTGTCTGGGAAACATGTACTATTCAGAAGGGACATGTCAGTTGAGGATGACGTTAAAGTGGACCATGCTCCACATGAACCATTATGTGAAAATGGATAAGGAAAAAGTGGCAGAACTCCCTTCGGTGTCTGGAAAGGGGGGAGTCGACCACACACCCAACAATTAGTGGCGTTGCTGGTCTGGTGTGAATAGTGTAACATTCTAATAAACGTATTATTTCTCATAGCAAGACGATAGGATAACTCGTGAGGAGGCAGATCACTAAACGTGTGCTCTACTGTAGCATTAGAAAACTTATTTACATGAGAAATTGGAAAACATAAATGTAATGCATAACTTGTGCAGGTAACCATTAAACTTAGAAACAATAAGAAACTTAGAAAAACGATACATCTTATAGAGTTTTGACTAACTCTCTCACTATGTGGGTCTATCTCATACATGTCAGAAACCTGTCTAACCGTTTCACCCGAGAGGGACTTAGACAATTAAACTGGCTGACTTATTTTACTAGACCGGAGTTTTAACTTCTACTCCTGTTGCGGAGATTTCTCTAACAGAGGAACTTTCAGTTCAGGATTCAGATCAAAGTCTGGTTTCAGGCAGTCTTTAGAAATGGAACAGTTCTTAGAAAATGTTTGTTCTCGAACTCCATGGAACTTCTTGACGTGGGACAGATGGACCCACCCCTTGCGGCCTTCCAACTTCACGGCCGTGCGGGTGGTCAGGAGAACAAGTCGCGGCTCCTTCCAACGAGGCTCCAGTGGACTTGAACGATCAAAGTTCCTTACAAGGACAAGGTCGCCTGGAATGACCTCATGCGGTTTCACTTCGGTATTGTCTGGAAATGCAGCGGCAACCTGGGAACGACAAGAGTGTAGGGCAGACATCAAGGAAGCTAGGTAATCTGTCAACATATTACTGGAAACCTCTGTAATACTGCGGGGTCTAGGTGTACCCCACATATTTGGGGGGTGGCCGAATACGACCTCATAAGGGGACAGACCTGATCTGGAATGTGCAACCATCCTCATGAAAAATAAAGCAACTGGCAGGGCAACTAGCCAGTCTACACCTTTCTCTTTACATGTCTTAGCAATACGGATTTTCAGGGTCTGATTATGTCTCTCTACGAGACCGGCTGCTTCAGGATGGCGCACACAATGGAACTTCCACTGGTATCCTAACAAAAGGGAAACATGTTTCATTAACTCGGATGAGAATGGCTGGCCGTTATCAGAATACACGACCCTAGGGAGTCCATAACGGGGAAAGAATTCACGAACCAACTGCCTGGCAGTGGTCGCTGCTGTGTAATCTGGAACTGGATATGCTTCTGTCCACCTGGACAAAGCGCATACAACTACAAGAACATACTTGAAACCTCGACATCGCTCCATCTGAATATAATCCATCTGGAGGACTTCAAAAGGGTGGTCAGGAGGTTGGAATCCACCTTGTTCCACCGGGACACTTTTACCTGGATTGAACTGACAACATATCATACAGGTACGGACTTTCTGCTTGGCTGCAGCTCGTAAATGCTTGTTGAACCAAAGGTTCTGAATACTGTCTAACATAGCTTTTTCTCCTAGATGTGCTGGACTATGTGCGGTATTAATAATGACTTGAACCATAGAGTCGGGGAGAAACCATGTGGCTTTTCCCTTCGTCACCCATCCCTGACCTGTCTGGACCCCTCCTTGTTCGGACCATTTCTTGATTTCTTCGGGAGTAGCATGTGACTGTATGTCTATGACATCTTGTGTAGGGTCCTTAACTGTCATACATGTAGTCGGATCTGGAGTGAGTGTCTGTGTCTTGTTAACTGGAATGTCTGGGGTCTGAGCTGTAAGCTTGGCTGTTCGATCTGCTAGATCATTACCTTGGGAAATGATGTCAGTAACCTTCGTATGTGCCTTGCACTTCATGATAGCGATAGCTGTCGGTAAATGTATTGCATCTAACAGAGCTTGAATGAGGAGACCATGCTGAATCTTGGTTCCATGAGAAGTCATGAAACCTCTCTCCTGCCAGAGCACTCCGAAGTCGTGTACAACTCCGAATGCGTAACGTGAATCTGTGTATATGTTTACTTTCAGGTTCTTGGCACGTATGCAGGCTTGGGTCAGAGCAACTAGCTCTGCTGCTTGAGCAGACAGGGTGTCAATACGGTGCGTTTCTATAACTTCAGTTTCAGTGGTCACTGCATACGCGGCTACTAGTTCTCCTGTACTAGTTCTCATACATGAACCATCCACATAAAGTGTCAGGTCGGGATTAGGTAATGCAATGTCTGTCAGGTCTTGTCTTGGCTTGGTCATAGTGTTAACTACTTCCACACAGTCATGTGTGGCCGGATTTGAAGTAACTGACGGTAACAGTGTAGCAGGATTTAGAATGTTGCAGCGTCTGATTTCTATGTGTGGCTGGAACAGTGTCAGTTCATAACCTGTTAAACGTGCAATTGTCAAGTGCTGAGTCTGTGTTCGGTTTAAAAGAACTTCCACGGAGTGTGGAACTTGTACTGTCAGGGAATGTCCTAATACTATGGAATCACTTTGTCTGATAGCTAGAGCTGTGGCTGCAACTGACTTGAGGCACGCAGGCAGAGCCTGGGCTACTGGATCTAATGTGCTCGAAAAATAAGCACAGGGCTTGTATTGTCCTGCTTGATCTTGTGTGAGAACAGATAATGCAGTACCATCACGTTCTGTGACAAAAAGTGTAAAAGGCTTACTGTAGTTCGGTGTAGCTAGAACAGGTGCTTGGCATAAGGCTTTCTTTAATTCATTAAAAACAAGTGTATGTTCCTGGGTCCAAGGGAGGACAGTCGATACGGCTGCCTCCTGTGTCGTTAACTGTATCAGTGGCTTAGCTAGAAATGCATACTGAGGAATCCATTGTCTGCAATAAGAAGTGAGGCCAATAAAAGCTCGTACCTCCTTCTGTGTCTTGGGCTGTGGAAGACTCGCTATTAACTGGATACGGTCTGGTGTCAACTGCCTACCCCACTTGGACAGTAAGTGGCCTAAGTAGATCACTTGCTGGACACAGAATTGTAATTTGGAAGGGGACACCTTGTGCCCCTGCTCGGCCAGAAAATACAGGACTGTAAGTGACGCACGCTCGCAGTCACGTTCAGAACGGGCTGTGATCAGTAGATCATCGACATACTGGAGCAGGGCAGTGTCAGCTGGCATGTGAATATTGTCTAGTTGTCTCTTAAGTGCTTGACTGTAAATACTAGGACTTTCTGTGAAACCTTGAGGAGCTCGTGTGAATTTATAGCTCCTTCCATTTAAACAAAAACCAAAAAGGTACTGGCTGTCTGGATGAATGGGAACACTAAAAAATGCATTCTTGAGGTCGATAACGGTAAAAAATGTAGCTTCAGAATCAATAGCTGTCAATAGGGATGAAATATCTGGGACTAATGGATACTGTGGTATGATACATTTATTAAGTTCTCGAAGGTCAATCACTAATCGATATACTGGAGGTGCATTTGGATCAGTACGTTTCATGACTGGAATGATAGGAGAATTACATACATTGGAGTCAGTTTCTACAACCACTCCTTGAGCGATAAGCTCGTCAATAATTTTGGATAAGGCTGCTACAGCCTCAGGTGGCAATCTGTACTGTCTGATTCGTGGCAAGACTATACCTTGCTTGAGGGTCACACGATGGGGTGTGATGTGCATAAAACCTACATCAGTTGGACCCTGCGCCCATAAATGCTGTGGTACATTCAGTAATCTTGGATCAAAATCACGTAATACATAGTGACCTTTGAAGTCTCTTAAAAACAATCGGATTCCGTCTGGGGAGCAGCAAATAACTGCACCTAATTCTTTCAGTGTTTTAATTCCTAACACATTTTCTGGACATGATTTCGTAAGTAACAAATCAGTAGTTCGGGACAATGGACCTACTTCTAGAGAAACTGGTTTTGAAATCTCATTAACAATCGGTTTGCCTGAAAATCCAAGGGAAACATTTTTAGAGCCTGAGAGCGGAGCCCCTGGAACCTCGTCATGACTGATAGTAGTCCTACTTGCCCCTGTATCAATCAGAAACTTTCTGTCTTTCCCTAATACTTGACTGTGTACATAGGGACCCTCTTGATCTACAGGTATCTCGATGAGAGGCAAGCCTACCTCCCTCTCTAGGCTGTTTCATGAATACGGCTGATAATCTGGATACTCTGTCTGTGCATACTGGTACATCTGCTGTGTAACATGCTGTGTTGCAGCGATAGGCTGCGGTGCTGGAACTGTCTGTTGTGCATTCTGTGGTGACTGAGAAGTCTGTGAAACTTGTTCTTGTCTAGGCGGACGTGGTCTTTCTTTAGTCTTACCAGTAGCTATGTTGTGTTTCAGAACTGCACACTCGTTTATAAAATGACCTGGCTGTTTACAGTAATTGCAAGTTCCTTTAACGGGAGCTGCAGGATGACTGGCTTGATTCGGACCCCTCTTCTGACTGTCTTGTGGAACAGATTGTGCAACTAACACTTTCATTTTCGTGTCTTTCATACGTCTCCTTTCATGTTCTTGCTCTTCCCTGATTCTGTTCTGGTGATACTGGAGCATCTGAAGCATTTGTGACGGAGTACTAGCTTGCCAGGTACTTTCGACTTTCAAAACTCGATTTTTAACTTGTGGACTTGAATTCTCGACTAGTTTAGTAACAAAAAGATGAGGGTATGACTCGCTACTTGTCTTCAAACCACTGTTAATAATAAAACATTTTTCAAATCTGGAATAAAAATCACTAGTGTCTTCATCCTGTTTCTGTTTACATGCTGAGATTGCATCCCAATCTTCCTTTTTCGTTGCTAGTAACCTTGGCAAAACCTGTATCAATAACTCGGGCAATTCTTTACATTTGTCCCCAAGACCGGTACCTGGTACTCGTATTTTATCTTCAGCTTCTAGAGCTGTCCAATCAATCTTTTTCTCTCCCACCTCCCATTCTTTTTCCTTGAGTTTTTCATATACCCCTGCGGGCAACAGGACCTTTAGCATTTTAATGATATCTGGATACGTGTATTCTCCCATACGGAGCATGTCTTTTAATTCTCGATGGAACCCTGCTGGATCTTTGTCGTGACAGGGAATTAATTTCTTCATCTCTAAGAGTTCCATCTTTGTGATAGGGGTGTAAACAAATACTCGTTGCATTTCACCACCCGCTGTCCTAACTGGGTGTACTTCTCGTAACGGATTCTGTCTATCCATGTAAAATGATTTACTTTCTGGAGGTGAGACATGAACAAAATGCGGATTCAGAAACGTTCTATATTTGTGGCGCTGTTCTAGAATGACACTAATTAAATCGGTACCTAAACCTCTCCATTTATACTGGAGTAACTCGTTCAGGACATCATGTAACGGACCTGGATCAGAATGTTGACCCTCATACAGTGTAATGAGGTGCTAGATCATATACATACCCACCAGTCGCTGCTCGGCTGGGGGCAGTTTCAGAAACATTTGTGCCACTATTTCATCTGGAAAAGTGGTAGAATCAGTAATCCATCGGACTGCTGATCGGGCTAGTTCTTGTTCATGCATGGTGCTAAGTTCACTATAACCGATACGTGATTTCAGAATGTGATCGGTAGCTTGAAATACTTGTTCAAGATTCCCTTGTTCTAGTGCTGGAAGGGGAAAAACTTTCTTGTGTTCTAGGCGTGAATGTCGGTCTGGAAGTCTAGATTTACCTACATACGCTATTCTGGCGGTATTCTCGTCTTCTACTTCTTCAGTATCAGTGTTGTCTTCTTTCTCGGACACTTGTGCTGCTATGCGTTTCTCGTGTAGCCTTATTATTTCCTTACGAATTTTCTTGTACATACTCTCTATACTACTGAGTGTCTTGTGTCTACCCTCGGCTATATGATCACTCCACTTTGTCAGAACTCTCATTTCGATCGGATCCTTATCTGGATAATCTTGTTCCCTTATTAAACAATTAATTAAAAACTTTAATAGCATGAGCTGAGTCTCAGCTTTCCTTAGAGACATGATTTCGCCAATACTTTCTGGATCTTCTCCTGTACGGATGAAACGATATATTCTGTCTAGATCTTCTTTCATATTCGGTTGGGTGCCCAAATACTCGGTCACCCGTCTTACACGCAATGAATATATAACCATATTATCATCGCCTGGGACTGGATCATAACGGCATTCGTGAGAGCTCGTTTGATATCTGCAACGGACTGATATTTGGGCGTACGCTGTAACGCACGTTCATGTAACTCTACTAATGTTACACGTTTGTGTGGCGGCGGGGTACCAGGAGGACCTCCCCCCGCGGCCCCTAAACTAGAATCGTCGACTGATACTCTTCGTGCTGGCAGAGTGACCGATGTAGCGGGAACTTGTACTATGGGCTGGACCGGGGGTACCGTAACAGGTGCTGTAACAGGTGCCCCGGTGTCTGGAGGAACAGGAATTACATTATTTACAGGAGCTGGCGGAACAGGATTTGCATATTCTGGGACTGTGTCGTCCAAATAGGACGAAAGAAAAATATCAGCTGCGGTCGGTTTGTGACGTAGCTTAATCGGAACTAATGGCGGCGAAAAATTACATGGTGCTTCCGGGGTTGCTTTTGGCAAGCCCTCGGCAAGAAGAGGATACATACCCTTAATGAGGGCATTTCTCTGTCTGTCTGACTGTTCGGTTTTTACTCGTTCGCCTATTTCGATTAATTCCCTTTCTTGGGCTCTTTCTGAGGATTCTCTACTTAATTCTGACTTTCTGATTTCTTTTTCTGTTCTTTTATGAGATTCTTTGCGCCATAACTCGATGGCATCTTTCTGGGACTGTCTGGCTTTCTTTTTCCATAATGCTTCTTCTACTCGCATGATGCACTCGGCATCCCATGTGCCTGATACGGGCCATCTATATTTTTCCTCTAATTCTTTGGTGTATTCCACCCATAAATTTAGATATAATATGGCACTTATGCCATGCTTTTGATACATAAAATGACCTGGACTGTCCCTAGGCGGGACAGGAACTGCTTCCTCGAGCAGACCTTTTCTAGTTTTTAACTGACGTAACTTTGAGAACAAAGGCATAATTTAGGCTGGAGTCTGGACACAATACAATACACGATAAACACAATAATAACTAAGAAAACAAATCACTCATACCACGACATTGAAAACACATGAAATAACATTTATAATAACAGTTCGGACAGAATACATGAATTTTCTCGAGAACAGAACTTACTAGAATGACTAGATGTACTGCTAAAACAGTACGAAACTTACCGGTCCCATAAAGAGACACGTCAGGACCCGCATCCACCTAGGTGGACACTTCGTGTTGGATCTGTGTACCCAAACCCACGGACCAGAGACAAATTAATTGACCCTGTCTAGATACTTCCCCAGCAACGGTACTCACCGGGCAGCAAGAACGGAAGGCCTCGGACTGGACTGGACTGCTACGACGACGGACGGACGAACTTCGGACTTCAGTTACAGGTGGGCCTCTGGATACCTCGGACCTTGGACTCTCGGCTTGGGCTCTGGTCGGGACTCGCCGCGTTCCTCCACCGCCTCGTCTGGACGCTGGACCGCAACCTCCGTCTCCTCCGTGGGCCTGAGGGATACTTGAAGCAGAAATATCTGCACGTGCACGGTATGGTTCCGTCACGGCTGCAGAGGATCAGGGGGCCTGCGTGGCTTCTCCGGCGCGTGGGGAAAGGGCAAGTACCTGTTCGGGCGCCATTATGTGGTAAATAAATAATTAATTACCGGATCTATTTTTGACTATAATCAATAAACAGGTAGCTCAATAAATAAGAGTCAAGATTCGAGGTAGCTGGAGTTGACAGGCTTTAATCAAGCATAAAGGACAGGAACAGGACAGCCTGTACGGGAATAGGATGGCAGGGCCCGGCAGCTGCCGGGGGCAGGATCTGGGAATGATGCGCATAAGGGGGGTAACTTTTAATAACAGTGCACAATATTTATAGTTAAACAAATACATTACATTCAATACAGTGGGCGTAGCAGTAGGCGTGGTTTCGTAACAGTCGCGAAAGATAAGGGCAAAATGATGTAACAAGAAGGCGTGGACAGGGCGTATACATAGACATGTGATGTAAACGTAACAGAATATGTCATAAATGGGGCGGAAACATGGAGGGGGCTACCTGAGCAGCTGGGACCTCTAACCTAGTGGTGCGCGCAAACTGGCAATGACGTGTTACCAGGGAAAACTGGGGGCTATGACTTCTGCGCTAGAAGAGGAGACTAAAGTCTGGAGTGTCAGAGCGACATGTACCCAGGCATATCTGGTATCTAGTGTTTAGAGTACATGTTGATAGAATCCAAAAGTTATCAGGGCAAAGGCTAATAGACTCTAAGACTGGTGCATGCATAATTCTATATGTATTGCGTGTGTGAGGAATATTCCATGAATATTAATACAGTATTTCTCTTACATGGAGACATAAAGGCTAGACCATGACGGAAACTATTGATGCGATTCAGTAGCTTAGGAATGCAGAGAAGGAGGGTTGGACTGATAACTGGAAACATAACATACTCTTGGCAGACTGAGAGGCAGAGCCAGGCCGAGCCGGGCACTGCGAGGCAGGAAGTAAGCTAAGGGTCAGGGATACAGGTGGGGGCTGTATCGCTCCTCGGAGAAGTTTCAGGAGACAGGAGCTGAATCTGAGTCCGGGCCCTTTTGAGGCCTAGAAACGGGGACAATTCAATGAATTAACGTGCACACTGGAAACGTGGCAACGTAGCTTTACATAGGCCTAATATTCGTTGTATTCACGAGGACTGGAAACTGGCATACTAGAGATGGACACAACTGTTATTGCGTCTTTAATCGATCAGAAGGGGATACATGCATATCGATCATGCACATATAACATAACATGGGGAACACGTAGGCACATACAACATGGCAACATTTACTTTTCCACACATGGGAGAAGCTACGGAGACTTCTGGATCTTGACTCACTGTACTCGCCGGCTTTGCCACTCCCAAATCCCACATGGCTCCCCATCACGGGAGAAACACTGGTGCATCGAACTTCGGCCAGGTTAGATATCCGTAAGATGGGTGACTTGTTCCCGAATATTCATGTCCTCTCTATGGCGGATGACGCCTGGTTTCAAGATAGTTCTTTCATGGATGCCTTTATAATGAGACGCATGCTCTCTGCACTGCGTGCCACACTCCCTACATATCCGATTGCACCGGAACCTGCGGCCCCGCAGACGCTGATAATTGAAAGTGAGCCATGCACTCATCTAATTTCCAAAAAGTACAGGTCATGCATTAATGTTCGTCTAGTTTCAGATGCTAAAGTATGCACTGCTTGGGAACGAGATCTTGGTCGCCTAATAACAGACGATCAATGGGAAAAATATTGCATGGTTACAAAAGAAGTGTCCCTTAATAGCAGGCACAAACGTATTCATTTTAAATTCCATTGCAGGCTATATCACACTCCAGCTTGGTCACACAAAATTGATCCTTCCAGACCGCATCATTGTTTGAAATGTTCTGCCCCTCACGCTCACTTTGCCCATCTTACATGGACTTGTCCTAAACTACAAACATTTTGGGAACAGGTTCACGCTACGTTGGGAGTAATAACCTCACTGACACTGATTCCCACTCCTGAAATCGCTCTCATGGGATACACGGTCAACTTTCCCAAGAAGGTCAGGAGGTTTGCCGCACTTGAGTTTCTGTTAGCTAAGAGAGAGATAGCACAGGTGTGGAGTAAGAAGACCGCTCCTACCTTACTGGCCTGGTTGCGTAGCCTCGCAAATTGTAATGTAAATAGTGAAATTTATGCTTCCCTAATGCCTTGCTCCTCCCGCCCCAGAGATATATGGGGGCCATATAGGGCATATATTGCTGAGAAATGTCGAGCTTCCGCCACACAGATTGAAAGTGGCATGGTACCAGAGGGGGTGGGATGATGTGCTACAGTGTTGGACATACGATTCCTGTTGTTTAATGCACTCTATATTCACCTTTCTATTAAGTGCACTTATCAGTTGGTATGGACGATAAACTGGGTAACTGTTATATTTCATTTCGAATTGAAACAGTGATACACTCTTGAATGGGCGAACTTGGGGCTTGGTTGACCATTGCTCCTTTATTATTTGGATTAGCTTTCCAATTGTATTGCCTTATATCGAAGATTGCATCTTACAGTATGTTATTGATATGTGACAAAGCGCCTGACAATGTACCGTATTGATATTGCTAATTTCTTATTGTACAATAAAACTGGAAAATAAAGCTAAAGAAAAATAAGTTTTTTAAGATGTTCTAGAGACCTGCCTGAAAAAGTACTACTTGAACACGGTTTTGACCCTATGAAAGCAATTGACATGGTAAAACTAGAGTTGCAGGTAAATTACTTAGTCCAATTAAAAGTGATGTTTTCAGTTTTCTTATTTTTTTTTCTAGG
Organism: Lissotriton helveticus; assembly: GCF_964261635.1. Taxonomy (NCBI): domain Eukaryota; kingdom Metazoa; phylum Chordata; class Amphibia; order Caudata; family Salamandridae; genus Lissotriton; species Lissotriton helveticus. Next base: position 1,596,603,307 of record NC_136067.1, read on the forward strand.
TGTGCCCCCGCTGGCATTAATTTCAATGCAGATTTTTGGTTAAAGACTCCTTTGCCATAAAGGCCCGTATCATCATGCTTAAATCCGATGTTCATTTTAAGGATTGTTTCTCGTTATCTGAAGTTGCAGACTCTGAAGATAAATTTAGAGGCTGCTATAAGATTGGTACCTTTGTCAACCCGTTTTGTTTAGCCACACAGATTCTGATTGGACATGATTTTTAACTTAATACTGTGTTTTTTTCTTCTTTTTTCAGTACTGCCCCCGACAAACTTGGTGATGACTTCCTATAATTTTAATACTACACTCTCCTGGGATTACCAAGACACTTCATTTACACCACGCTTTACAGTGGAAATCCGTTATTATATGTAAGTATTAATTTTAGCATGGTGGTATGTCAGTTGTCAACCTGACTGCAAGAGAGCTTAATGTATTTTTACTAGAGTGAAATGGTTTTTCTTGGAACAACATCCCACTCTCCTGTGACCCTACTAACACCAGTGCAGCGTGACTGGATTCTACATCTGGGCATTTCCTTTGGTAGTGTTCTTTTCTAAGACCGTGTTTTCTCAAACAGCTGCACATTACTTTCTTCATACAACTCAAAATAGGATATTTTGCAACTGAACTGCACAACTGAGGAGTTATAATTTTTTTTTTTTAGAAGAAACCTATTTTTGGCAGAATGTAATTAAAATTTTCATTCATTTATCTCACACTATGCTATTATTTTTTGATGTACACAGTTAGGTTTCCACCTGATGTGGTAATGTCCAAAGGTCTACGAATTCTGGGTATCAGTCAATGACCGAATGAAGTAAACGCTGAGTAAAGTGGCTCAATCAATCAATCAGAGTACTTGTAAAGCACGCTACTTAACCCATGAGGGTCTCAAGGCGCTGAGGGGAGGGGGTGCCGCTACTGCTCGAAGAGCCAGGTCTTGAGGAGTCTTCTGAAGGCAAGTAGCGGCGAGGGCGAGGCTGGCGGAGCGGAGCTGGCGGGTGGGGGTGTAGAAGCTGAGTCTGCTGTTCAGGTAGGCTGGTCCGGCTTTGTGGAGTGCTTTGTTTGCGTGGGTGAGGAGCTTGAAGGTGATCCTCTTGTCGACGGGGAGCCAGTGTAGGTCTCTCAGGTGGGGGGTGATGTGGGTGCGGCGAGGGACGTTGACGATCAGTTGGGCGGAGGCGTTTTGGATGCGTTGATGTCGTCGTAGGTGTTTGGCTGGGATTCCTGCGTAGAGTGCGTTGCCATTGTCCAGTCTGCTGCAGACGAGGGCCTGTGTCGCCGTTCTTCTTGTTTCGGTCGGTATCCACTTGTAGATCCTGTGGAGCATGCGGAGGTTGTTGTAGCAGGAGGAGGAGACGGTGTTGACCTGGTTAGACATGGAGAGGGAGGAGTCGAGGATGAATCCTAGGTTGCGTGCATGGTCGGTGGGTGTCAGTGCTGTTCCCAGTGTGGTCGGCCACCAGGAGTCGTCCCAGGCAGAGGGGGTGAGTCCGAGGATAAGTACCTCCGTCTTGTCCGAGTTCAGCTTCAGACGGCTGTTCCTCATCCAGTCGGCGACTGCCTTCATTCCCTCGTGGAGGTTGGTTTTGGCAGTGTGCGGGTCCTTGGTGAGGGAGAGGATGAGCTGGGTGTCGTAAGCGTAGGAGATGATATTGAGGTCGTGTTGGCGGGCCACTTGTGCGAGGGGGGCCATGTAGATGTTGAACAGCGGTGGCCTCGGATCAGAAGGGCGGGAGGCGGACGCTCTGGGTTCTGCCGGAGAGGAAGGACGTGGTCCAGTCAAGGGCCTTCTCTTGGATTCCAGCTTCTAGGAGGCGTGTCTTTAGAGTGCGATGGCAGACCGTGTCGAAGGCGGCTGACAGGTCCAGGAGGATGAGGGCTGATGTTTCGCCGTTGTCTAGTTGGCGCCTGATGTCGTCTGTGGCAGCGATGAGGGCTGTCTCGGTGCTGTGGTTTCGTCTGAACCCGGACTGGGATGGGTCCAAGATGTTGTTGTCTCCAGGTGGCGGGCCAGTTGCATGTTGATGATTTTCTCGATGACCTTCGCCGGGAACGGGAGCAGGGAGATGGGCCGGAAGTTCTTGAGGTCCTTGGAGTCCGCCTTGGGCTTCTTGAGGAGGGCGTTGATTTTGGCGTGTTTCCAGCTTTCCGGGAATGTCGCTGTTTCGAAGGAGATGTTGATGACCTTCCGTAGTTGGGGTGCGATGGCAGCGTCTGCTTTGTTGAATATGTGGTGTTGGCACGGGTCTGATGGAGATCCTGAGTGGCGTCGTTGTTGTTCTCGAGGTGGAAATTCAGGTCCCCGAGGAGGATGTAGTCCGTGGAGGCGAGTGCGTGGGTGCTGGCGTGGTCGGCGATGAAGTTGCTGAATTGAGCTCTGGGCCGGGGGTTCTGTAGATGAGTGTTCCTCGGAGGGTGGTGTTGGTGTGGGTGTGGATCCGGAAGTGCAGGTGTTCGGCGGTGTTGAGAGTGTCGTCTGAGTGGGTGGCGACCTTGAGGGTGGACTTGTGGACGATGGCTATTCCTCCTCCGATTCCGTTGGCGCGATCCCTGCGGGTGATCTTGTAGCCATTCGGGATGGCTATGGCGATGTCGGGCGCCAAGGAGTCGTTCCACCAGATCTCGGTCAGGAAGGCCACGTCTGGGGCGGAGGTGTCTAGCAGATCCCAGAGCTCAACGGCGGGTTTGCGTGCGGAGCATGCAGCGGAGGTGGGTGGGTCCAGTCCTTGGAGGTTTGGTGGCTCTGTCGCACGTGAAGCTGCAGGTGTGGCAGGATAAAGGTCCGTGAGTCAGTTTCGGGGCGGCTTGGAAGCAAGTGTGGTTTCGCCCGGCATTGAGTGCGTAGAGGGTGCTGGCTTCGTAGCGGAGTCTGGTTTTGTAGCGTTCGCGGGGTCCAAGGGTTCTGGTGCTGGGCGCGGTCCAAGCGCTGACGGGCGCAGACCGGCTTGACTTTGGCACGCCTTAGGCGCGCCAGCGGTGCGTCCGCTGTGCGGCATCTGCGCGGCCTCCATAAGAGGGGGATAGGGAGGGAGGAGCAGCCGGGAGGCGGGAGTGGGGTGTCCAATGGGGAGGGGCGAGGCCCCAGGGACGCAGTGGCAGGAAGGAGCGGGAAACGGCGGGAATACAGGCGGGCGGCAGGGAGCAGGTACGAGGCAGTGTGGTGGCGTGGGGAGTGACCTGCCTGCGAGCAAAATGTAGGTCATGGAGTACTTAAATGTGTTTGTAATTGCTCATCTATTTTTATTTTTATCAAACCAATTGCTTTACACTGGTAACTAGAATCTCAGTTATTGAGATGGTAGAACAGTGGGTAGCATGGACACACCCAGCCCAACTTCCCTGTCCCTAAGGTCTCTACCCAACTTTTGTCTTACCTAGCCTATTTTGCCTTTTGAATCATCATAGGAACTGATTAGTTTCACTCGTATCCTGAGGCAGACAATCCAACAGCATTTGACCACAAACCTGGACCTTTAAGGCTAAGCACCTGTATTTTTGGCGAATCTCAACACTTCACCAGGCAGTACTAGAAGAGCAACTCATGCAGGTGCTTTGGAACCCTGTTATGAAAAGGTTTAAACATCTGAGTGAGTTTTTTGCAAGCAGTTCTTATTTTCCGAGGGAGTCAATCTATATCCTTCCATTTTGGTTTGACGTGAGAACATTTCCGTACTGTCACTGAAGATTACTCAATGAAAATATATAGCGCATTTCAAGAGTCCAACTTTGCTAATATGGTTGTAATTGCAGCCGACTGAATGTTTTGATTGAGTAAGATACTGTTCCTTCTTTGTAAATCTAATATGTGTGTAAACCAAAGAAAAGTATTACATTTAATTCTGCCTCCGTTGGCAGTGAATCGTACAATGCTACATAAAGAGGTTTTTCAAATTTTAATGCAGAATATCCTCAATCTCTCGATTTGGACGTATGTGCCTTAAATTACCCCATACATTGGCTAATGAGATTAAACAAAATGGCAACACACAAACATTTAAGCAACGATAAAGCAGAACCCTGCAGTACCCAGTAGAACCCTTGTGAAGATGGTGACGGATGTTTGTGTGCAATACTCTGAATGTCGAGAACTTGAAACAAGCTTCTGACCTCCGCTGACACACTACTAAAGAGTTTGTTTCTAGAATGATTGTGTAGTGTGTGGTGTTGAAGGTAGCCTAGAAAGGCAGTAAAAATCAGCACCTCTGTCATATTGTGTTTAGCATCAGAACATTCTGATGATGACATGCAATGATTCTGAAGTGGTAAAGAGCTGCATGGCAGTTGGGGATTGTCTGCTTCGCCTGACTGGAGTGATCAGTTGAGTTTATCTGTAAGTCTGACTAACAATAAAGCACTTGAATTACAGACCGAATGTTGGTGCTTTTATTATTATAGCCACACATTTCCCCATCCGTCTGCTGTCTAACCTCCTCCTCCAGAGCCAGTAATGGTGTTACCAATTTTTCAAGTCACCTGAGCCCAGATTATCTCTTTAAATCGTACAGTCTACCAAACATCTGGAACAGAATAGCCAACTCATCAAAAAGGTGTAACTTTTAACCCGACCAATTCACCCCCTTTTCATTAATAAACCTTTGTAACAATATTAGTGGGAACCTCGGCCATATTCTCGAGACCTGAATCCTCTTGTAAATGTATGGATCACTATTGAACACCGAGACATTTAAATCTAAAAGTAGTTCCAATAACTTAGATTTTGTAAGATGTAGAACGTCAGAATTCGTTGCCATCAATAGCATAGTAGAAGCAGAATCGATTCCAATTTAACTGGAATACATGCTGATTGTCGCACTACATTTCTGTTTCCGGGAGCCACACAGCTCCGTGTGGCTTCTCAAAGGCGGATGTTTTTGCATGAAAGTTACACAGAACTCCTAATTATTTAACTTTTCTTTTCTCCGTTTGCCATATCAACAAGTGTTTAGGTTATTGAACAAGTACATTACTTAAAAGTCTTGTATGCACATTGCAGAAGTGGGAAAACATCTGTTGTGAAGGCCTGCAGGAATATTTCCGAACACTTTTGCGACCTTTCCAAAAATGTGAAGAACCCAAAGGATAGCTATTGGGGCAGAGTTAAAGCCATAGTTGGAGCCGAAGAATCACCCTATGCAGAGTCGGCAGCATTTTCTTTGCCCTTTCATGGTAAGTTGATAAAGGTATGAATGTGATTTTCAGTGTTGTGCCTTCTAATATTCATGTGAATAGTCTTCTTTTGTCTTTTATGTAACTCATCTTGTTCCAAATGCCTATTCCTAGTGTCCAAGGGAGGGGACTCACTCACAGCTCTAGGAGCACAAAAAGGTTTAGTGTGAAATAGTCTAAACTTTATGCTCCCTTAAATGCTCTTACATGTACACCTCCACTATACTTCATGATTTCACTGCTCAGTCCAGACTTTACATAGAGCTGTGCATTCCTTTTCCTTCTCTAAAGCCTGGAGAGAGATTTGCTTGAAATATGTTGATTTCCCACTTCTCGATCTTTTATTTCTGATGGATACTTCTTAACTGCAAATTCCTCATCTTGGGATTCTTCACCTTGTGAATATCTCCATGTGCCAGACTGAAACCGGAAAATTTAAGGCAGTGCTTCTTTGTGCCAGTAGGTGGAGTAGTGCTCCATGCCACCGCCATAGCCCTCCGGAAGTGACATGAAAAGCCACTGCACCTCCCTGCAGTCTGAAGTCCGTTCCCTTCTTTCGATGCCTTCAGATGCGGATCTGAAACTTAATTCTTTTTTTCTTCACTTGTGAAGAGATTTTTCCCTTCAAAATTATTCCAGTGTGCAAGGGTTTTCACCTCTTGAGCCTACAGGGTTTAAGCCTTGTAGGGAAGGTTGCAAACAAATGTCTTTGACAGAACACCATGAGGTGTGCCTTTGGTGCTTGAGCTTGTTGCACAACTCCAAAGCCTGCGATGACTGCACTCAGATGAATCTGAAAGCCATCCGGGATTGTGAGGCAAAGATCTACATAGTGAAGCACCGGAAGGCTCCTGGCAAGACCTGCTTCAAGTCAAAGTTGAGACTGCGAACCAGACCATAATCACGCTCAGGAAGTCTCTGAGATCTGGTGCCCCTGATGATATATGCCCAGCTAGGGTGTTGGCGGCAGTTGCTGAATCAGTGGCATCGGAGGCTGCGCAAATAATAGGCCTTTCTTTTAATACTTCTGAGGTGCCCTTGGAATGGAAACAGGCAAAGCTTCTTCCCCTTTTGAAGAAGACGGGGGCTGACCCTGATTTACCGGGCAACTACAGACCCATTTCCCTGCTTCCAGCCATGGCTAAAATTGGAGAGAAACCTGCCTTTCTTCAGCTGAATGCCTTTGTGGAATCCTCGGAGGCCCTCCATCCTGCCCAGTCGGGCTTTCGTGCAGCACATAGCACGGAGTCAGCTCTGGTGGAGATCACGGAGGCAATCAGGCAGTATTTGGACATTGGCGGCAGAGCAGCTCTAATTTTATTGGACCTCTCTGCCGCATTTGACACTGTCCCGCACTCACTTCTTCTGACTAGATTGGCTGAGATTGGGGTGCTGGGGTCTGCACTAGAATGGGTGAAATCTTTTCTGTCCGACAGGTCTCAGCAAGTTTGGGTTCCCCCTTTTTCCTCTTCGGTTAAGCCCCTTATTACAGGGGTACCCCAGGGGTCTACTTTGAGCCCCCTACTTTTCAATGTGTACCTTACTCCACTTATAGTGCTGGCGGAACAAATGGGGGCCAAAATTATCGCGTATGCAGATGATACGCAGTTATTATTTACATGGCCTGATACAGCACTCAAAACGGAGGTCATTCGGTCTTGTCTTTCTTCGGTTTTTAATTGGTTGACTGCAGCTCAATTGAAATGCAACGAAGACAAAACTGAAATTTTACTGTATGGCCATTTTCCACCTAATTTCAGAGAACTACTGTGGCCCTCAGATTTTCCCCTGCCAAGCTCAGTTACCATCCCGGCTAAGAACCTGGGAGTTTGGTTTGGAGAGGATCTGAGATTCGAGGCACACATACAAAAACTTACCGGGGTGTGCTTCGGATCCCTTAGGGCCATGCGAAAGTTCTTCCCTTATCTTCCTTCAGCTGCAAGAGAGTCGGTTGCAAGGGCTTTAATTCTTTCTCGGCTCGACTATGCCAACTCTCTGCTTAGTGGCACACCGGCCTTTCTTGTCGCCAGATTACAGATCATCCAAAATGCGACGGCAAGACTTTTGTGCAATGTGCCTAGCAGAGAGAGCGTACGCAGTCATCTGAAGGAACTACACTGGCTGCCGGTGTCTCAAAGGATTACTTTTAAAATCCTAACATTTGCATTTAAAGCAGTTAACGATCTTGGGCCTGCTTACCTGAAAAAAAGATTCAGCCGGTATATTCCTACTCGATCTTTACGTTCAGCGTATGGGAATTTTCTGAAGATACCCCGCTTTCGGCGCGCTCGCCTTGGCGGCCAGTCAATTGCCGTCCTGGCAGCTTCAGCCTGGAACACTCTGCCGCTGTTCTTGAGATCGATGCAAAACTTTGTCCCTTTTAAGAAAGCTTTGAAAACGCACCTTTTTAGATCTGCGTTTTAGTTCTTCGATCACTTTCTGTCTTTTTTGGCCACATGCTTGTTCTTCTCTTTTTCTCGCGCCAGGATACTCTGGTAGTAATAGAGCGCGTTATAAAACTGCTTAAATAAATAAATAAATAAAGTCGTTCTCAAGGCAGATCTTTCTCGCAGTCGAAGTTTTCCATGATAGCAAAAAATAAACACAAAAATCCCAAGCCAGATTTGGCTCCTACCCACCATTTTTCAGAGAAGACCGGAGGGCTTTACTCTGCCTCCTGGTCTTACCCCTGTGCCACTGAGGAGCCGATTCCATCTCTGGTCTCGATGCATCTCAAGTTCTTGGGCGCACGGTAACCTCGCAGCTGGACATCCCTCTGGAACCCCTTCAGACCCCAGTCATATGGACGGACATCTATTTAGGTTACCACATGTGGTTTCACCCTCTATACAGTTTGAACCCCTTGAATCTGCCTCGAGTTCTGTGCTGCTGTCTGGATCAGCACTGATCACACGCCATAATCTTGCTCATAGACACCGGCATCAATGGCAGTGAAGGACCTGCGTGCTATAATACTGTCCGGCTCCTAACTGGCTTCGGCTAAACCCCAACCAAGCCGCATCCAGATCTTGACATACCACATCCTATTCTGAACCCATCAGACTCTGACACTGTTCCACTACTGTGAGGCTGCGCACATATATTGCACCAGATTTTTGGCTTGGACTCTGATGAGAACCAGCCATATGGTGATGACAGTGGAGGGGGTGGGGAAGAACTTGCCCTTCCTTACAACTGGTATATGGCTTTGCAAGATGCCAGTAGATTAGACTCCTCGCCCAACACTGAGTAGGCTTTCCCCCATCCCAGACCATCAACACTGGAGACAACTTCCTTGGCTACAGTAATCAGAACGACTGGTGAGGTCTTTGACGTCACATCCCCACTATGGAGGTTAAGAAGAACGTCCTCACAGTGGTCTTACAGCCTGACCAGGTATCGACCAAACCTCTATTACCCTTCATTCAAGCCCTTACTAACACGCTGTTGGGCACATGGGCTAAACCATGCTTTAACCCCCTAGTCAATGGACAAATCTGCCGTCACCCGTCGCCGTAGCTCCAGACGACCCAAAATGTTTGACTACACATCCGACATCTGAGAGTTTGGTGGGGTAGGTGCCCACAAGTAAAGTAAACCTGGACACTTTTCCAAACGCTCCTCCTGATAGGAAGTCAAAGAAGTGGATACTTTTGGTAACTGTATGTTCTCCTCAACCAGCCTTACCCTGAGGTCAGTCCGTGCGAGCTGTCTACAGGAATTTTATACCCATGCATTTTGAACCATGGTGAGTGAAATTTTACCTGCTGTTTCAAACGACTCACTGGCTTCACTAGCCCAATCAATTCAAGATGGTTGGAATGCAGCCAAATTTGTCATCTGCTTGGGCCTAGACACCACAGATTGTCTAGGCAGGGCTGTGGGAGCTAGTTTGGTGCTTCAACGCTATGGCAGGATGACACCCATGGTCTTCTCTAGGGACATCCAGGCATCTTTAATGGACATGCCTATGTACAAATCCCATCTCTATGGCAAACAAGCATTAGAAATGCAATCGGGCTCGGATTTATTTGAGTTTGAGCTAATGGCATTGTAAATGCCAATGTCTTTTTGCCATGTGTTATGGAGTGTGTGCATGTGGTGTGTAGTGGAAGTATGTTGGTTGAATTGTAATTTTACCAATGGTGGCATGCTGTGCTTTATATGAATATGTTTAAAAGTAAAGTGTGCCATACTGCGATTGCTTGGTGGAAAAGTGCACTGCCGGCTGGAGGTGTGTGTGCCTGGTGGAAGGGTGCACTGACGGCTGGTGGGTGTGTGCTTGGTAAAAGCGTGCACAGATGGATGATGGTTGTTGGTGTTTGTGCATGGTGAAAGCATTCATTGACGGCTGGGGGTGTGTTGTTGTGTGTGTTGTTTTCTATGTGCTGGTGAGTGTGTGGTGGTGAGTCTGTGGGGGTGAGCCTGGGGAGTGAGTGTGGTGGTGAGTGTGTTGTGTTGAGTGGTGACAAGTGTGTGGTGTTGAGAGACTGAGGTGTGTGGTTTGTGTGTGCGTTATGTGTGTGTGGTGTATGTGTGTGTGGTGTTTTCTGCACACTCACACACTGCCCCTACACATTCACACACTCCCAATGTCACCCTGCATAGTCACACACTGTTTACCCTGCACACTCATTCTGCACACTCACACAATGTGCACCCTGACACACTGTCTCTGCAGTCACTCTGCACGCACTGCCACTCTGCACGCACTGCCACTCTGCACGCACTGCCACTCTGCACTCACTCTGCACTCACTCTGCACTCACTCTGCACTCACTCTGCACTCACTCTGCACTCACTCTGCACTCACTCTGCACTCACTCTGCACTCACTCTGCACTCACTCTGCACTCACTCTGCACTCACTCTGCACTCACTCTGCACTCACTCTGCACTCACTCTGCACTCACTCTACTGTCACTCTGCACTCACTGTCACTCTGCACTCACTGTCACTCTGCACTCACTGTCACTCTGCACTCACTGTCACTCTGCACTCACTGTCCCTCTGCACTCACTGTCCCTCTGCACTCACTGTCCCTCTGCACTCACTGTCCCTCTGCACTCACTGTCACTCTGCACTCAGTCTGCACTCACTGCCACTCTGCACTCTCAAACTGCACTCTCAAACTGCACTCTCAAACTGCACTCTCAAACTGCACTCTCAAACTGCACTCTCAAACTGCACTCTCAAACTGCACTCTCAAACTGCACTCTCAAACTGCACTCTCAATCTGCACTCTCAATCTGCACTCTCCACTCTCAAACTGCACTCTCCACTCTCAAACTGCACTCTCAAACTGCAATCTGCACTCTGCACTCTCATTCTGCACTCTCATTCTGCACTCTCAATCTGCACTCTCAATCTGCACTCTCCACTCTCAAACTGCACTCTCCACTCTCAAACTGCACTCTCCACTCTCAAACTGCACTCTCAAACTGCAATCTGCACTCTGCACTCTCAATCTGCACTCTCAACTCTCATACTGCACTCTCAACTCTCAAACTGCACTCTCAAACTGCACTCTCAAACTGCACTCTCAAACTGCACTCTCAAACTGCACTCTCAAACTGCACTCTCAAACTGCACTCTCAAACTGCACTCTCAAACTGCACTCTCAAACTGCACTCTCAAACTGCACTCTCAAACTGCACTCTCAAACTGCACTCTCAAACTGCACCCTCAAACTGCACTCTCAATCTGCACCCTCAAACTGCACTCTCAATCTGCACTCTCAACTCTCAAACTGCACTCTGCACTCTCAAACTGCACTCTGCACTCTCAAACTGCACTCTCAAACTGCAATCTGCACTCTGCACTCTCAATCTGCACTCTCAATCTGCACTCTCAATCTGCACTCTCAAACTGCACTCTCAACTCTCATACTGCACTCTCAACTCTCAAACTGCACTCTCAAACTGCACTCTCAAACTGCACTCTCAAACTGCACTCTCAAACTGCACTCTCAAACTGCACTCTCAAACTGCACTCTCAAACTGCACTCTCAAACTGCACTCTCAAACTGCACTCTCAAACTGCACTCTCAAACTGCACTCTCAAACTGCACTCTCAAACTGCACTCTCAATCTGCACTCTCAATCTGCACTCTCAAACTGCACCCTCAATCTGCACTCTCAAACTGCACTCTCAACTCTCAAACTGCACTCTGCACTCTCAAACTGCAATCTGCACTCTGCACTCTCAATCTGCACTCTCAATCTGCACTCTCAAACTGCACTCTCAAACTGCACTCTCAAACTGCACTCTCAAACTGCACTCTCGAACTGCACTCTCGATCTGCACTCTCGATCTGCACTCTCGATCTGCACTCTCGATCTGCACTCTCGATCTGCACTCTCGATCTGCACTCTCGATCTGCACTCTCGATCTGCACTCTCGATCTGCACTCTCGATCTGCACTCTCGATCTGCACTCTCGATCTGCACTCTCGATCTGCACTCTCGATCTGCACTCTCGATCTGCACTCTCAAACTGCACTCTCAAACTGCACTCTCAACTCTCATACTGCACTCTCAACTCTCATACTGCACTCTCAACTCTCATACTGCACTCTCAACTCTCAATCTGCACTCTCAAACTGCACTCTCAAACTGCACTCTCGAACTGCACTCTCGATCTGCACTCTCGATCTGCACTCTCGATCTGCACTCTCGATCTGCACTCTCGATCTGCACTCTCGATCTGCACTCTCGATCTGCACTCTCGATCTGCACTCTCGATCTGCACTCTCGATCTGCACTCTCGATCTGCACTCTCGATCTGCACTCTCGATCTGCACTCTCGATCTGCACTCTCGATCTGCACTCTCGATCTGCACTCTCAAACTGCACTCTCATACTGCACTCTCAACTCTCATACTGCACTCTCAACTCTCATACTGCACTCTCAACTCTCAATCTGCACTCTCAAACTGCACTCTCAAACTGCACTCTCAACTCTCATACTGCACTCTCAACTCTCAAACTGCACTCTCAAACTGCACTCTGAATCTGCACTCTCAAACTGCACTCTCAAACTGCACTCACTCTCAATCTGCACTCTCAAACTGCACTCTCAATCTGCACTCTCAACTCTCATACTGCACTCTCAACTCTCAAACTGCACTCTCAAACTGCACTCTCAATCTGCACTCTCAATCTGCACTCTCAACTCTCAAACTGCACTCTGCACTCTCAAACTGCACTCTCAAACTGCACTCACTCTCAATCTGCACTCTCAAACTGCACTCTCAATCTGCACTCTCAACTCTCAAACTGCACTCTGCACTCGCAAACTGCACTCTGCACTCTCAAACTGCACTCTGCACTCTCAAACTGCACTCTCAACTCTCAAACTGCACTCTCAACTCTCAAACTGCACTCTCAACTCTCAAACTGCACTCTCAACTCTCAAACTGCACTCTCAACTCTCAAACTGCACTCTCAACTCTCAAACTGCACTCACAACTCTCGTGCTGCACTCTCAACTCTCAAACTGCACTCTCAACTCTCAAACTGCACTCTCAACTCTCAAACTGCACTCTCAACTCTCAAACTGCACTCTCAACTCTCAATGTGCTCCTGACCACGCGATCCCAGGAGCACACACTCGAAACACTTCCCACAACCAATCCTACAGGGGCAAGGGAATCACATATTACTAATCTACCTATTTGCATCTAACATTGGGTTTTGGAGTAGCGTGGTACTTGTTGGAAAGCGCTTTAAGGCCTAGTCAGGGGTAGTAAGTGCTATATAAATACAATTTACAAATAAAAACAGTATACATGCAAACGGGGAGTGTCTGTTGTTGAACACAGGGAGAGAATAAAGTTTTGCCATAAAAAAAATGAGACAAACTAGTGAGAACACAGACTCTCGTATTATAAATATATATATATATATATATATTCACTGAAAAAACCATAGGTTATAGACCATATATAGTTAGGAATTAGCATTTAAAAAACCTTATTTTACTCACACAAAACCATTGAAATTCCATATATAGTTAGTTGCACTAACTATATATCGCGCACCTGCAATCCACTGCTGATGATGTCACATATTACATCATTCATGACATGGTCAGTGACATCACTGATGACATCACTGATGACATCTCAAATGACATCACTGATGACATCACTGATGACAACATCCAGTGACTGTATGTTTCTGTAAAGTTCAAATATATCTTACATATTGAAGAATGAGTGGATGTATAAGTGTCTGGATGAAGGATTTAGTAGGTGCGTGACTGACTGTATGAGTGAGTGATTAAATGTGTCTCACTGAATGCATGGGTTAGTGACTAAACTGTCTTAATTTGTGCATCATTATGTCTGTTGTTCTGTAAACTGCTGCATGTGTTGATCATTAGCTATACGAGAGGCTATATGTGTTATTAATTGCTTGCCCAAGTATTTCTATGGGAGATTGAGTTTGTGTGGGGGTGGCTGAAAGGTGTGTGACTCTATGCATAGATGTGTGAACAGTTTATTCACTAGGTGTATGAGTTCAAGAGTGCATGTGGAAACAGCTACATGGGCAGTTGACTGTGTGCATGAGTGTATTGATGAGTAAATGGATATCTCAATGCTACATGTCATAGTAAGTACATATGTAAAACACAGTACATGTGAGAGTTGGCATATATAAATAACTGTGCATGAGAGCCACCGAATGAGTGAGTGGTTGTATCGATCATTGTGAACTTGTATCAGGGATTGTATAAGAGAGTAAATATGTGTTAGTATATGTTTCAATAAGTAAGGTGTGTTTAACTGTATAGTTGAAGAAATGGAGATGAGATTGTTTCTTTGCATGACTGACTGGGTGTGTGAGTAACTCCATGGATGAGTGGAAGTGTGTGAGTGTCTGTATACACTGAGTGTATCTAAGATTATATTAGAGTCTGAAGAGGTTTATCGTATTAGCACAAGAATGATGTCAAATGAGATGTCATTAGTGATGTCATCAGTGATGTCATTTGAGATGTCATCAGTGATGTCATCAGTGATGTCACTGACCATGTCATGAATGATGTAATATGTGACATCATCAGCAGTGGATTGCAGGTGCGCGATATATAGTTAGTGCAACTAACTATATATGGAATTTCAATGGTTTTGTGTGAGTAAAATAAGGTTTTTTAAATGCTAATTCCTAACTATATATGGTCTATAACCTATGGTTTTTTCAGTGAATTTTCAAGGTTTTGTAAATGCTAATTCCTAACTATATATGGTCTATAACCTATGGTTTTTTCAGTGAATTTCAATGGTTTTTTAATAGCAAATATCATAAGCTGTCGAATGTCAAGTACGTGGTAAGTGAAAACATTTTCGTGTTTATGCACACTGATCTGCTTTGAATGGTGCCCCCCCCCCCTCATTTCTATTAGGAGTACTCTCTCTTTGCAGATAGTGAAAGGTAGTTAACGCAGGTCTTTGCCCCCATTGTAATCCGTCGTGCCTGCTTCTCTCTCCATTTGATTCATTGTTATCCAAGTATTTACTGTTTTAGAATTAGTTCTCTTTGGTTCATTCTCTATTTACAAACAAACACAGAGTCGCAATACTCTGTTTAGTCTTTGCAGATAACGAAAAATCGTGTAAAAAAAAAAAGAAAAGGAATCGAGCAAAATCAGTAGGCCACTAATGGGATCTCTTTTTGACCTCGCTAAAATAGAAACATTAGGAACAACCCCTCATGACAAATACAAAACTAGTGAGATGAACTGAACTCCACACAATGATGGCTGCAAAACAGCTCGGCTCCGCCACCCACCCCGCCCAAAATAACGATAAAGAACGGCTGCCATGATTGGTTGCGGAATGACCACGACGGAGCTACGAAATGGTGCTGCTCTCATGCTAACCCCAGCTTCAGTCTGAAACATCCAGAAACACTGTAGACTACCAATTCGATCAGTTCCGGTAGCGCCCCAATGTAACCCGGTAGAGAAGAACTAGCCCTCCCCTCTTTGACTGATGGTTCTTGTTGCCTGTCCCTTCTGTTGTCATTTAACAGAACTATTTAGCCTGCTGAAAGGGGTTGTGTTCCGACCGCTGGTTGGTGGAGACATTTTGACTATATTCTGTACCTGCGTTGTCGCGTAATGCGTCATATGACGCGCCGCGTTAGCGCATCCGGAAGTCATCCGGGGCGCGCAGCGCGTAACGTAAGCATAACAAGTCATGTGACTTGATAATAAAACTTTTCATTGGTTCATTTTACTTTTCTTATTGTAATGATGAAAGGCTTGGTCATATGACCTAAAAATTACGCTTTTCATTACTTCCGAACATTATTTTTTCTTAAATATATGTTATAATGTTCCAGGCTAATGTACTTTCCCGGAAATTTTACAACTGTCCTGCAAGTAAAATATATTCTTTTTTCGAGAAAAAGAGCGTTTCTTCGTCCCATGACGGAGCCGTTGAGCAAAAGAGGGTCGACCTGCTGTCTTAGTCGCCGATACGCCTGAATATGAGATTCTTATCGATCACTTTATGTTGCAGGAATAGAAAACACAACAGCCCTTGACCATTTATCTTTACTGCGTTCCTTCGTATTATACCTTTTACCCTTCATGTAATTGGTCTGCTTTATTTCACTTGCCTTTTAATGATTCTAAAACAGTGACTATTATTAAAAACTTTACCAATGTATATACTACTACCATGTTTTCTTTTAAAAACCTTTATTGTGAAAATTTCATTATACAAATACGAGCCTATAACCACGTGGGCCGGCCACGGAGCAAACTGTAATCGTATATGATGAATAGACATTTACACTGTAGAGGAACGTAACGGGCGGGCCATTAGGTTGCAAGAACTAAGGTGTCTAACAGTTACGGAATCGGTGGACGTACATTTTATAATTAAAATACGACAGGGCCAGTTACAATAAAATTATCTAGATATACATTTGCGGGCAAGTACCATGGGTGACGTTAATTCGAACTTTCAACAGTACAGTAATCAATAACACATCAGAACTTAATATCAATAGGGATGTCGAAATATTCAATCAATTCTCGTCCCCGCCCGCCATGTGCTTCAAAACTGCATACGTATCTCGTGATTTCAAGGTTCTGCAACCAGTACACAACAAGGAGTTACGAGTCCCATTTATTCTGGCGCCATTTTGGGCGAGGACGGGCAGGTCCAGGATATAGTCAAAATGTCTCTACCAACCATCGACTATGATGATGTTCATATGCTGTATTTATTAGAGTAACACTCATCTGTCCACATGAAATTAATTTGCCACAATCTAAACATGTCATTTTAATCTTTCCAAAGTTCTTCTAAATATTTGGGACCGTTTCCCTTGCCTCTGAAGCTCTCAGTGCCACTTCTTTGATGAATGTACTAGCAGGTCAGGGGTTCTCCTCCAAATCTCTCTTTTATGCAGCACTATAATTAATTGGTGCCACCTCTCCATATGACGATGCATGGTATTGTTACCACAACTATATTTTTTTTCGGTTCCTCTGGAGAGTTCATCGTGGCAGATGAAGCGTGTAACGTACCGGGCATTTACCTTTTTTTGCATGTACAGGAAAGGAAAAAAAAATCGAGCGTCCGAGTTCTAAGGTGTCCCAGGGCCATTTTGGTGGACCAGGCCCAAATCCAAAGAACAGCTATCTCACAGGCTAATGGGGCGACCCACGCCGAGTTTCAGCATTGTAGGATGACCACACAAGTACAGCAACTTGCTAGACATCACCTCGGTGCCATCCGGATCTCGGCGCCCCACTGCAGATGAAGTGCCTCTCAACTATGAAACCACCACGGTGACATCCGGATCTTGGCGCGTTGTGCTGCCTTCGGCCTATTCGCACATCGGTCCGCTACTGACGCCATCTCACAGGCTAATGGGGCGACCCACGCCGAGTTTCAGCATTGTAGGATGACCACACCAGTACAGCAACTTGCTAGACATCACCTCGGTGCCATCCGGATCTCGGCGCCCCACTGCAGATGAAGTGCCTCTCAACTATGAAACCACCACGGTGACATCCGGATCTTGGCGCGTTGTGCTGCCTTCGGCCTATTCGCACATCGGTCCGCTACTGACGCCATCTCACAGGCTAATGGGGCGACCCACGCCGAGTTTCAGCATTGTAGGATGACCACACCAACTTGCTAGACATCACCTCAGTGCCATCCGAATCTTGGCATCTCAACGCCTAGTGGTATCTTCCATACAAAAAATATTGTTACGCTGCCTTTGGCCCCATTCGCACATCAGTCCGCAACTTAGACATCACCTCGGTGCCATCCGGATCTTGGCATCTCAGCGCCTTGTGGTTTCAGTCAGAAAATATTGTTGTGCTGCCTTCGGCCTATTCGCACATCGGTCCGCTACTGACGCCATCTCACAGGCCAACGGGGCGCCCCACGCCGACTTTCAGCATTGTAGGATGGCCACACCAGTGCGGCAACTTGCTACACACCACCTCGGTGCCATCCGGATCTTGGCATCTCAGCGCCTTGTGGTGTCTTCTACACCGGAAATATAGTAGAAAATATTGTTGCGCTGCCTTTGGCCCCATTCACACATCAGTCCGCTACTGACACCATCTCACAGGCCAACGGGGCGCCCCACGCCGACTTTCAACATTGTAGGATGGCCACAGAAGTGCGACAACTTACTAGACACCACCTCGGTGCCATCCGGATCTTGGCGCGTTGTGCTGCCTTCGGCCTATTCGCACATCGGTCCGCTACTGACGCAAACTCACAGGCCAACGGGGCGCCCCACGCCGACTTTCAGCATTGTAGGATGGCCACACCAGTGCGGCAACTTCCTACACACCACCTCGGTGCCATCCGGATCTTGACGCGTAGTGAAGCTGCAGCAGCTGCAAATAAGCTTCAGACAGTGTTACAACCGCTGCTCAGAACTCTCAACTATGACACCACCTCGGTGCCATCCGGATCTTGGCGCGTTGTATTGCCTTCGGCCTATTCGCACATCGGTCCGCTACTGACGCCGCCTCACGTGCCAACGTATTTTCTCCGCATTTTATACCCTATGCCGCATAACAGGTCATGTGACTTGTTTATAAAACTTTTCATTGGTTCATTTTACTTTTGGTTTCCTAATGATGGAAGGCTTGATCATATGACCTAAAAACAACACTTTTCATTGGATGAAAACTTTTTTTTTCCCCCAAACGATGAAAGCCCCACCTTGTTTCTGGATGTTTCAGACTAAACTGGCGTCACCATGAGAGCACCACCATCTCGTAGCTCCGTCGTGGTCATTCCGCGAGCAATCATGGCAGCCGCTCCCCACCAGAAGCCTGCAGGAGTCGGGGCCCCCAAAACTTTTGATGAATTCTCAAGGCGGAGGGGACGCTTTCGAGAATGGGGTCCAAGACCTAGCAGACAAGCGTCCGATTTCCAAGGTGTCCCAGGGCCATTTCAGTGGACCAGGCCCAAAAAGGAAACAGCCTGCCGCCATTTTGAGAGTCCTGTGACAGCCGCCTATCGCTGCACCGCAAGAGTGGGCGCAACTCAGCTGAATGGCGGATTTTGACACAGTGGACCAAAAGCGGACGGAATGGCAACTGAAACGGTAAAGGGGCGCCCCACTAAAACAGATGAGACTCCACCTGGAGAGGCCCGTTCACGCCGCCTCCCCCGGGGCGCTCCACGCCGTTATTCGGAGCAGCATTGTAGGATACCAAAACCAGTGCGGCAACTTACTGGACATCACCTTGGTGCCATCGTTCTGCTGCCTTGGAACTATTCGCACAACAGTTTGCTACTGATGACCCACCCCCCGCGACGCCCCACGCCGTTATTTGCTGGGTGGCAACTTACTAGACATCACTTTCGTGTCATCTAGATTTCGGCGCGTTCTGCTGCCTTGGAACTATTCGCACAACAGTTTGCTACCGATGACCCACCCCCCGCGACGCCCCACGCCGGAAATCTGGACGTTGTGCTGCGTTGGGACTATTCGCACAGCCGACCGCTACTTCGTTGTTTTTCTCTAAAAATGTTTATATGTTATTACTATTTTTGTTTTCTTGTATATATTTATAAATTATTAAAGTTTTATAATCTTACTACTTTGTCGGAGTGCTATATATTTTTAATGTGACACATAATTGTAAAAACTTTGATGTACAAAGAGTCATCCCTGGAATCTTCCGCTTCACGCTCGGTCCCCTCCCCAATCACAATACAGGATGGTTTTCAGATAATAGCAACGCTTCTGCTGTGACGGATCTCATCGAGTGTGGGCCTTGATCTACTATAACTCCTTTGAAGACGGGTGATTCTTTACAGCTGTGGCCATAAACTACATCTGCAGGGCTAGCTGATAGCCTAGGACCGGCCTGGACAATCGGACACAGAGGAAAAGGAGTGTCAGAGGGTGCGGTAGTGAATAGGGCGAAAGGGAGGTGTCGGGCGGGCACAGGGTGTGATTCTCAGGGAAGAACAGCGCAGATGGGGGGAGGTTTATTACCCATGCATAAAACAGAGAGCGGGGGTGACCACTGCCTGGGGGAGATGCTTGCGAGGGTGGGGAGCCATGCTAAGGATCGACAGCGTGCACAGAGTGGATCTGGTCAAGGCATCTAAAATGGCTGCCGTGCACGACAAAAGTGTGGCATTTGAAAAAAGACAAGATGGCGCACACAATGTTTTTCAACAATTCCTGATTTCCTTCGAATCGAACGTTAACAGACGTTGGGGCATATTACCAAAGTTAAGCGATATTTATCCCTAACGATGCATTGCAAAGATTTTTTTACCGTCAGAAATTATCGCAGATAAACCTTGCTATTATCAAGGTTTATCGCAAATACGATAAAAAACGAGCGCAATGCATTAATATCGCTGAAAACTCCGCGATATTCATGCATTACCGAGCTAATGCTCTTAGCCATGTTATCCACCTCCCATTGGATAACATGGCTAAGAACTGCTCAGGGCAGCTGTTACTTTTTGGAGATATTCGCGCTTATCTCGAATATTTCCAAAAGTTGATAATAGGAGATAGCGATGTTAGCGACTGTTTCCAGTCGCTAACATCTTGGCATGCCCACTTTGCATGTCATTAGTGATAAATATCACTCACATGCAAAGTGGGACCCAAGATGGTCGCTATCTCCTACTAGCCGTCGCTAACTGGTGTTAGCAACAG
This sequence comes from Lissotriton helveticus, assembly GCF_964261635.1. Classification (NCBI taxonomy): domain Eukaryota; kingdom Metazoa; phylum Chordata; class Amphibia; order Caudata; family Salamandridae; genus Lissotriton; species Lissotriton helveticus. Next base: position 1,596,623,660 of record NC_136067.1, read on the forward strand.
CTAGGTAATACAGATATAATTTTATCTCCGCGAAGCGGAGCGCTGTTACAGATATATATCTTGTTTTTGAACGTTAATTTCTCAAAATGCACTGAAGCACATATATTGAGACATAGCAAAGGCACATCGGGCTACCAGTCCCTAATATTTTACCAAGTTTCGTGCAAATCCATTCAGCCGTTGGATTATTATTATTATTTTTTTTTTTTGCCCCGCGGGGCCCTTTTAAAACCTCCACATCAAACCTAGGGGGTCAGCGAGGATCTACTATGCCCCCTTATGGTCATCAGCCGTTCGATTATTATTATTTATTTTTTTTGCCCCGCGGGGCCCTTTTAAAACCTCCACATCAAACCTAGGGGGTCAGCGAGGATCTACTATGCCCCCTTATGGTCATTTGCCCCTTCGCTTTGGCCTCCTCTTGTCTCTCGATCCTACCGAGAGACAAGATGGCGGCCGCTACGTACTGTTTGGAATGTTTACAGACACCGGAGAGCCAATCAGCTTCGCTTCGCAAAGCTCCGTAACGCGAAAAGTACGCGAAGCGGTGCGCTGTTACAGATATATATCTTTTTTTGAACGTTAATTTCTCAAAATCCACTGAAGCACATATATTGAGACCTAGCAAAGGCACATCGGGCTACCAGTCCCTACAATTTTGCCAAGTTTCGTGCAAATCCATTCAGCCGTTCGATTATTATTATTATTATTTTTTTTTGCCCCGCGGGGCCCTTTTAAAACCTCCACATCAAACCTAGGGGGTCAGCGAGGATCTACTATGCCCCCCTATAGTTATTTCCCCCTTTGTTTTGACCTCCTCTTGTCTCTCGATCCTACCGAGAGACAAGATGGCGGCCGCTACGGACTGTTTGGAATGTTGACAGACGCCGGAGAACCAATCAGCTTCGCTTCACAAAGCTCCGTTGCGCGAAAAGTCCGCGAACCAGAGCGCTGCCTGGTCCGCGCTTACAGATATATATCTTTTTTTAAACGTTAATTTCTCAAAATCCACTGGAGCACATATATTGAGACCTACAAAAGGCACATCGGGCTACCAGTCCCTACAATTTTGCCAAGTTTCGTGCAAATCCATTCAGCCGTTCGGGCTAAAAGTGAGGCCAACCGCCCTATGGAAAACTCAATGTTAAAAACACGTTTTGGGACCCCCCTTTTTTCTCGGCCCCCACTGGACGAACCCCCCCCAAATTTTCAAGGGCTGCTCAGAAACATAATGTGCCATTTTCCTGAAAATTTCAGCCAATTCCGTCCACAAACGCCAAAGTTATTAGACATAGAATTTTCAAAAAACCCATAGAGAAAAAATCCTAACTATATATACCTACTGGCGACCGCCAGTAGGTAATGATCAAAAAAGCAGATAAAAACATACACTTGTTACATTCAATTAATAAAGAGATAGCGCGCCTCCTTTACACAGACCACTGTCCATAGCTTCGTCAACAGACCACTAACCAATGTTTTTTCAGAAGCTTAGGGGTGGGAAGGTAACCGCTACCCCCTCCCTCCCCCCGCCCCCCCTTCACCTCTCCCAAGTGGCCCGATGCTCCACAAATCAATCTTAAAGCTGTCGTTAAATATTGATAAAAAAGGGGGGTGTAAATGATTGCCCACACAGTGAAGGTGATCTTTACAGTTAAACTGCATCAATGCCCTTTATGTATAGAATGGCTGTTATTACCACCAAACGTTTCCCATTAAAAAGATTTAGAGGGGGAAAGACCGGGGCTGTGACCTCCTCGGCGCAAGGTGCCCCTTGGAGAGGAGCAGGAAGTGAACTCCGTTCTCAGAGGGCCCGAGCCCGCCGACATGTACCAAGTGTGTCCCCATTCTCAAGTACTTGTTCTTAAATGAGGTCCGGATGGACGACTTTGAACATAAGAAAATATGGGAAATTTGCATGATACCATACGTGTGGAGATAAAAGATAAAAGATGAATCTAGAAGTGATAATTACGTTAAAAAGAAGGATAACGATGAGGAAAAAAAATATGTGTGCCGTGAAGAAATAAGAAAAAGGCGCGAATCGCTTATAGCTGTGCCACTGGTTTTGGGGTGATGTGTCACCCCAAACTCTATGCCCATTCTCAAGGTGCCACTAGAGTGTTGATTTGTGAGTTGTACGAGGCGCTGAGGGTCATCCAGGCCCAGTCTAGTAACTATTGATCTGAGGGGGGAGGTTTCTGAACCAAGACGGCGTCTCGTGCGCTGGAACGTGTTTGTTTGCACAGCGCCACACGTGTGCATACTACTGGGCACAGCGAGGCAGCCTGATCAAAGAACTGCACACGTATGAACACTACGTCAGCTAGTGTGGGTAAAACATTCCAGAGGAGAGTGAGACACTCGAGATCCACCGAAGAGAAACTTCACTGGGCCAGAACAAATCCACCACTTTCTTAAGAATCTGTTCCCCTGGGCAGAAAATGAAAATGGATGCGATTGGATGAATACATCGGCGAACGTGTATTTGGGAAACCTGACACTCTCAGCAAAAAATAAAAAACACTATTCCTATAAAATATGTTAGTTACTATAGGCAGCATCGTTTCAACCGCTCTACGTACACATTGCACAATACACGCAAGGCATTTTCTCTCAGCGCCTGAATAACAAGTGTTGATCTTACCTAACTCTTTGGTTCTCATTTTACCGATTCTGTAAAGATGAGATGCTGATTATTCCCTGCCAGATTCAACCTCGTCCCCTGTAGCCCAGGCGGCGCGCCTGCGCCTACTGCTTTATCTTGGAATTTTCTCACTAGCCCCAAAGAAAACGTGTACTTTACCACTATACAACGTCTAGTCTCAAGGTCAGGTGATTGTATTTAATAATTGGGGACAGAAGGGAGTTATTTCAACTTTGTATAAAGGTTTATAACGGAAAAAATCCTTGCACTGCTACGTTATAAACTCTGTCGAACAAGAATACAACTGACTCAGGCAGTTACGGAAAACTGAGGGGAAGGGGGGGCTGTATTTCCACTCAATCTATAGAACTCTGTGCCACAATACGTTAGTGGGGTATGTATAGAGAAAACATCTACCGCTGCCGTGGCCTCTTAGTGCTTTGTCGTGTCTGGAATGTGTCTCCCTGTGCAGCGCTGGTCTATCTGCAATTTCGAATGTCTCGAGGGAAAGCGCCTTGGCACCCGGCCCCTGGGAGCACGCATGCTGGGGTCAGGCGAGGTGACCGCTGGTCTGCGATGTGTGGATGCAATGTTGATGTGTGCAGGGTACGCGCGCCCACAGGCATCCAAGTGACTCATGTATTTGTGTGTTTTCAATAGAGCGGACAAGGCCCTGACTGGCATCAGAGCGCCTCGCAGACTGGGTAACAGAGCGCATATATCACTTTTTCACAAATGAGTGTTTCGCTCGTCCATCTCTCTTGGCAGATCTAGTGCTTCGAAACGGTCTTATGGTATTAAGTGCTAAACAAACGAGCGACAAAACACACATTAATGGGGACAGTAATGGGGAAACACATTTAGTACTTGGAGTGCGAAACAAAGCTATCGGACAGAACTGCTCTTTATTGGGAAAAGGCTGGTGAAGAACAAGAGAAGTTTTGTTTAGCAGTGGCTACCGCCAGCGTGGGGGCTGCAAGCCTCCCCTGCACCGCTGAACTGCCCCTCCCAACGAAAGCGCTCTGATTTCTCTCAGAAAGGAATGTCAATTCCACGCGCCCTGCAAAGAGTTTCATTTTGGTAATCTTGCCCGTGCTGAGCGCTGCTGAATGGTGAACGCGCCCGGCCATCTGGATTCACTTATGGAGGCACCCTGACAGCTCCTAATTATAATTAATGTACTTCTTTGCGCGCACACGAACGAAATATGCCAAACATGGCCGACCAAAACGACATTTAGCCTATCACTTCAAGGCTATTAAAAAGACACCACAGCGAAGACGAATCACTGGCCAGATGACATAACACACTAAGGAATGTGTGGAATGTGTCTCGCCAAAGCCCTAGGAGAAACTTTTTTTTTCTCTTTAACATTAGGAGCTCGAAACTCCTCCCACTTTCGTGGGCGGAGGCCGAGCCCTAAAAAGGCACACTCCACCCATTAACCTTTTAAAGGGAGCTGAGTAATGGCATTTCTCTTGGCCTCTCAGCTCCCTACTGGTAATCCTCCACAACAAGTTTGCCCTTTTAAGGGAAATGCCAAGGTGCATGGTGTATCGACAGAGCCAGTCCGCACCATCTACACAGCATGCTTCCTAGCCCTTTCCAGGCTGGGGCGGGGAATCAGGTGAAACATTTCCTGGCCATCAGGGACATAATTTTAACCAGTTGTCTGCCTCTGCAGCAACAACTGCAAACCTCTTTAGTGCGCCCTTAGCAGCACAAAGCCAGACAGTGGTAGTCCGGATCAGCCACTTCCTGCAGTGGTGGCAAAACATCACATCCAAATAATGGAACCTGAAGATGTCCAACGGTGCCATGCCCTGCCATTTCTTTTCAAGCCAACTCACTTGCCACCTACAGTGCAATGTGTCTTGGAAGTCATCCCGTCTGTCATATGCCAGGAAATGTAGGCTCTTTTGGCCAGATGTGTGAGTGTGAGTACTTGCATCTGAAGTAGGGACTGGCTGCTAGTCCAGTTACTCACTTATGCCGAAGAAGGGCGGAGGCCTCTGTCCTATTCTAGACCTTCGACTCTCAGTGCCTTCTTACACAAAGGCAAATTTAAGATGCTCGCTTTGACCCAGGTTCTTTCTGGCATGAATCCGGAGCCTTGGTGATGGTGTTGGACCTTAAGGATGCTTATTTTTACACCCCGTTCCTGCAGCCCCCACAAACACAGTCTGCGTTATAAGGTGGGTCTCCTGCATTTTTAGCTAGCCTTGCTCCTTTTCTGACTAACTAGTGCCCCTCGAAAGTTCACAAAACTGATGATGGTGGTCACTGCGCATCTGAAACCTTGTCAGACAGTTTATTTAGCATCCATGTTGTCTTTCCTAATCTTGGCCCAGTGCTTCCACTCTTACAGTTCTGCAGACGACACTCACATCATCCTGTGTTGTGATGCAGATTCCTCTGTGCATAACTGCAGCTATTTTCCAGCAGTGGGTGGTGCAGGTCCAGGGGACTGAAAGGGGAGTCGATGTCTCAGACAAAGCTGAGCGGTTCGGGAAGAGGAATAAGGTAGACCCCTAGAGGAAGGACATTTGGCCTACCGAACTTGGAGTCTGCCCAGTGGACCCCTTAGGTGGTCAATAAAATCAGAATTCCTATTTGTATTCTTCTCCTTTGCCTATCCTTTTAAACAGACCAATTTCTTCTAGCTTAAACCATGGCTCACTCCATCTAGTTGTGCCACTGCTGTTACAGCTTTAGTTCAGACATGAGTAGATTGTACCTTGGTCGGCCTAAAAACTATCTAGGCTCTAAATTATTCAAACATCCGCAGCTTAGTTGGAGCGCACATAGTTTATTTATTTATTATTGCTATTTATTAAGCGCGAACGAATACCCGTAGGCGTCTCGGCGCTAATGACTGATTAGGATCTCTGGAAAATACAGCTGAGAATTATTGGTTAAAGAGCCATGTCTTCAATTGTTTGCGAAACAGCCTGAGTGTGGGGCTTGTCCTAATTGATTGAGGTAATGTGTTCCATAACTTAGGAGCGGAGACCAGAAAGCGTCGATCGCCCCAAGAGACAGTTTTTGTGCGGGAACCACTAGTTGATTCAGAGTAGCGGAACGGAGTTGTCTGGAGGGGGTATAGGGAATTAGTTGATTCTTAAGAAACTGCGGTCCCTCGTTGTGGAGTGCTTTGTAGACTATACATAAGGTCTTGAACTTAATCCGATTGCGGATCGTCAGCCAGTGATAATTCCTTATTATGTCTGATATAGGTTTGAATTTAGGAGTTCTCGAAAGAACTCTGGCAGCCGCATTCTGTATAGTTTGCATTTTGTTAGTGACGCGGATCTAAGCATTAATAAAGAGACTATTACAGTAATCCAGCGAGGATAGGACTAAGGAGCTTACCAGAGTTTTTCCGGCTGTGTCAGGTAGAAAAGGGAGGATTTTGCTTACCAGTTTTAATTTGTGACAGGCAGTAGCTGCCGTTTTGTTGGCATGGGCCATAAAATTAAGACCCTCATCAAAGACCACTCCCAGATTTCTTACTCTGGGAACCGGTTTGGGAAGCGCGCCAAAAGATGGAGGCCACCAAGCTGATGACCATGATGGCGAGAGTGGTCCAAAAATTACCACCTCCGTTTTGTCGGAGTTAAGCTTTAAGCAGTTGGAGGCCATCCACTCTCCAATTGCTAGCATACCTCCCTGAAAACGTTCTGCCACCCTATCTCCATCACTGTTTACGGCCAAAACCAACTGCGTATCGTCTGCATAGGAGGTTAGGCTCATCCCCTGGGCCAAGATAACTTTAGCCAGGTCCGACACGTAGATATTAAACAGTGTCGGACTAAGGGATGGGCCTTGAGGAACCCCACACGGAAGAGATAGCTGAGGTCATTGAAAAGACCCCAGGGTGACCGCCTGAGTTCGCCCCGCCAAAAAAGATGCCAACAGATCTTTAGCTGCCCGTTGGATGCCCATTTTTCCGACACGGTTGATCAAGATCTTGTGATCGACCGTGTTGAAGGCAGCAGATAAGTCAAGCATCACCAGGACCGCTGTACCTCCTTGATCCCGGATAACTCTGATGTCGTCGGATGCTTTTATTAGCGCTGTTTCAGTACCATGGAATTTACAAAATCCAAATTGGGTACTGTCCAGCTGATGGTGTTTCTCGATGAAATCAGAGAGCTGTTGATTCATGGCTTTTTCAGCTACTTTAGCTAAAAATGGGAGGCTCGCTATGGGTCGGTCATTTTTTAGATCGTCCTTGTCCAAAAGTGTTTTTTTTAAGAGGGGTTTTAATAGAGTCTTTTCAGTATATCAGGGTAAATCCCGGATCTAAACATGGAATTACAGACTTGTGTGATAAGCGTAACAAGCGAGTCCATCACTGAGTGCAATACTTTAAAAGGGCAGGGGTCCAGGGCTGACCCGGATTTGATGGATGTGGCGATTTCCAAGGTTTGATCCTCAGTGAGATCAGTAAACTGTGTCAGGAACATCTGAGGGGGAAGGTTACAGCTAGAGTTTGAGTAGGCATCAGTTCCGGAGGAGAAAGCTTGATATATTTCATTTACTTTTGTAAAGAAAAAGTTTGCAAGCGCATCACAAAGTGATTGGGACGGAGGTGGTACTAACTCCGGAACATTTCCGGCCAGCTGATTAGTGATCTCATAAAGTTGCTTACTGGAGTTTTTCGACTTTTCAATTTGTACGGTAAAGAATTTCTTCTTTGCCTCTGCAATCATAGACTTGTAGATAGCGAGGATTTCCTTGTAACTAGCTTTACTGTCTGAACTATACGACTTCCGCCAATACCTTTCCCTGTTCCTGCAGAGTTGTTTCTGTTCTGTCATCGGTATACCATGGGGCCGATGGGGTAGCTCTGTTTCTTGATAATGTTTTTAAAGGAACAAGTGAATGAGTGGCATGCCCTAGCCAGTCCTGAAATTGCAGCGTGGCCGTGTTAGAATCAGTAGATAAGGTAGGACGAGTACTATCCAGTAGCTCTATTAATTCTACTTTTTTTATATCTGTCCAAACCTTAAATGATTCTGGTCTGGGAGTAGTAACTCTTTGAGGGGGGCTATCCCTAATAGTAATATTACCTATAATAACATGATGGTCGGACCATGGCATAGGGAGGATATCTGTTCTACGCAGTCCATCCTGGTTGGAAAAGATGCTGTCCAATGTATGGCCGGCCTCATGAGTAGGGGATGTAACCAATTGGCGAAGACCTAACATTTCCAAATCGGTGAGTAAGAAAATAGTATCTTTATCATCAAGTTGCTCTAGATGGAAATTCCAGTCTCCCATAACTGTGTAGGACTCTTCAGTCACTAATGACACAAGTATCGAACCTAACTTAGAAATGGAAGGCTGTGGGAGCCCCCAGAGGTCGATATAATAACACTCCTTTAAAGTTATGGGACGGCGTTAACTTAATGACAAAGTGTAAGGCTTCGCAGCAAAGGGACGGGATAGACAAAGTCCTCACTGAGTAAAGATCCCTGGCAATTATTGCCAACCCACCACCTCTTTTACCCTTTCTGTCTTGACGGTAGGCCTTGTATCCTGGCGGGACCGCAATCACAAGGTCCGGGTCGGACGCCTCGTCCATCCAGGTTTCTGTGAATAAGAGGATGTCTAGATGCCTGTCTATGATTAAGTCCGCTATTTCCTGTCTATGCTTACCCAAGGTCCTGGCATTAATAAGTGCTATACAAGTATTAATTGGATTTAGCTTGGTCTTGGAGTTGGGGTTAGCCCTTCTATTGCTAATTGGGATAGAGGTATTACAGTGAGGGCAGCTTAATGAGGTAGCATTGAAGGTAAAATCCAAATTATGTATTATACAATGGGGTGAAGGGAATGAACGTAACTCTTTCAGATGTGATCCGGTGTAAGTTAACCGGTCGTCCAAGGCCATCAGACCAAGGTTAGTGGCCCTAGGCCCGGTCGCGGCGCGGACGAGCGCAGACGGGCTTGCCTTTGGCGCGCCATCGGCGCGGACGGGATGACGTTCCCCATTTATCCAGAGTTGAGGAGAGTGGAAGGCAGCCAGCTACTAGAGCGGCACCCTTTCCTTCCCCAATATGGCTGCTGCTCACTGTCTATTCCCCGGCGTCAGCATGTAGTCTGCTGCACTGGGGAGAGCGTGAGTGTGAGCAGGTTTCTGCAGGTAAGGCTCGGGGAGATTAAAAATTACCAACGTTGAAAATCAATGTTGCAAAACAAATAAATGCACACTCTAAAATATCATGCTAAGCCCCGGCTTCCGCCTCAGGGGTGAGATCACAATACAATCAGCGCGGTCGCGCTCTCAGAACTTAAATAACCAAGGGAGGCGGGAGGGCGGGAGGCGGCCAGCTACTAGAGCGGCACCCTTTCCTTCCCCAATATGGCCGCTGCTCACTGTCTATTCCCCGGCGTCAGCACGTAGTCTGCTGCACTGGGGAGAGCGTGAGTGTGAGCAGGTTTCTGCAGGTAAGGCTCGGGGAGATTAAAAATTACCAACGTTGAAAATCAATGTTGCAAAACAAATAAATGCACACTCTAAAATATCATGCTAAGCCCCCGGCTTCCACCTCAGGGGTGAGATCACAATACAATCAGCGCGGTCGCGCTCTCAGAGAACTTAAATAACCGCGGGAGGCGGCCAGCTACTAGAGCGGCACCCTTTCCTTCCCCAATATGGCAGCTGCTCACCGTCTATTCCCCGGCGTCAGCACGTAGTCTGCTGCACTGGGGAGAGCGTGAGTGTGAGCAGGTTTCTGCAGGTAAGGCTCGGGGAGATTAAAAATCACCAAAGTTGAAAATCAATGTTGCAAAACAAATAAATGCACATTCTTTAAAATATCATGCTAAGCCCCCGGCTTCCGCCTCAGGGGTGAGATCACAATACAATCAGCGCGGTCGCGCTCTCAGAGAACTTAAATAACCGCGGGAGGCGGCCAGCTACTAGAGCAGCACCCTTTCCTTCCCCAATATGGCCGCTGCTTACCGTCTATTCCCCGGCGTCAGCACGTAGTCTGCTGCACTGGGGAGAGCGTGAGTGTGAGCAGGTTTCTGCAGGTAAGGCTCGGGAGATTAAAAATTACCAACGTTGAAAATCAATGTTGCAAAACAAATAAATGCACATTCTTTAAAATATCATGCTAAGCCCCCGGCTTCCGCCTCAGGGGTGAGGGTGAGGTTGCAGTAATAAATGCCTGCAGTTTTCCAAAATCATACTCTTTCACTGGTCCATGGATGAGACAAAAGCCACATTTTGATATTGTGACAGCACTGACCACTGCCACCTAGATGAGTTCAGCCCTCCAGGTCACTCAGTCACCGCTCCTACAGCCGTTCTAGAGAGGATAGTACATCCTTGAAACACCATAGTCCATTTGTCCACTCACCTCCCCATTAAACAAGCATTAGAAATGCAATCGGGCTCGGATTTATTTGAGTTTGAGCTAATGGCATTGTAAATGCCAATGTCTTTTTGCCATGTGTTATGGAGTGTGTGCATGTGGTGTGTAGTGGAAGTATGTTGGTTGAATTGTAATTTTACCAATGGTGGCATGCTGTGCTTTATATGAATATGTTTAAAAGTAAAGTGTACCATACTGCGATTGCTTGGTGGAAAAGTGCACTGCCGGCTGGAGGTGTGTGTGCCTGGTGGAAGGGTGCACTGACGGCTGGTGGGTGTGTGCTTGGTAAAAGCGTGCACAGATGGATGATGGTTGTTGGTGTTTGTGCATGGTGAAAGCATTCATTGACGGCTGAGGGTGTGTTGTTGTGTGTTGTTTTCTGTGTGCTGGTGAGTGTGTGGTGGTGAGTCTGTGGGGGTGAGCCTGGGGAGTGAGTGTGGTGGTGAGTGTGTTGTGTTGAGTGGTGACAAGTGTGTGGTGTTGAGAGACTGAGGTGTGTGGTTTTGTGTGTGCGTTATGTGTGTGTGGTGTATGTGTGTGTGTGTGGTGTTTTCTGCACACTCACACACTGCCCCTACACATTCACACACTGCTCACCCGCACACTCCCAATGTCACCCTGCATAGTCACACACTGTTTACCCTGCACACTCATTCTGCACACTCACACAATGTGCACCCTGCACCCTGACACACTGTCTCTGCAGTCACTCTGCACTCACTGTCACTCTGCACTCACTGTCACTCTGCACTCACTGTCACTCTGTACTCACTGTCACTCTGCACTCACTGTCACTCTGCACTCACTGTCACTCTGCACTCACTGTCACTCTGCTGTCACTGTCACTCTGCTGTCACTGTCACTCTGCTGTCACTGTCACTCTGCTGTCACTGTCACTCTGCTGTCACTGTCACTCTGCTGTCACTGTCACTCTGCTGTAACTGTCACTCTGCTGTCACTCTGCACTCACTGTCACTCTGCACTCACTGTCACTCTGCTGTCACTCTGCACTCACTGTCACTCTGCACTCACTGTCACTCTGCACTCACTGTCACTCTGCACTCACTGTCACTCTGCACTCACTCTACAGTCACTCTGCACTCACTGTCACTCTGCACTCACTGTCACTCTGCACTCACTGTCACTCTGCACTCACTGTCACTCTGCACTCACTGTCACTCTGCACTCACTGTCACTCTGCACTCACTGCCACTCTGCACTCACTGCCACTCTGCACTCACTGCCACTCTGCACTCACTGTCACTCTGCACCGCCACTCTGCACCGCCACTCTGCACTGCCACTCTGCACTGCCACTCTGCACTGCCGCACTGCCACTCTGCACTGCCGCACTACCGCACTGCCACTCTGCACCGCCACTCTGCACCGCCACTCTGCACCGCCACTCTGCACCGCCACTCTGCACCGCCACTCTGCACCGCCACTCTGCACCGCCACTCTGCACTACCGCACTGCCACTCTGCACTACCGCACTGCCACTCTGCACTGCCACTCTGCACCACCGCACTGCCACTCTGCACCACCGCACTGCCACTCTGCACCACCGCACTGCCACTCTGCACCGCCACTCTGCCACTCTGCACCGCCACTCTGCACCGCCACTCTGCACCACCGCACTGCCACTCTGCACCACCGCACTGCCACTCTGCACCACCGCACTGCCACTCTGCGCCGCGACTCTGCGCCGCCACTCTACGCCGCCACTCTACGCCGCCACTCTGCACCGCCACTCTGCGCCGCCACTCTGCGCCGCCACTCTGCACCGCCACTCTGCACCGCCACTATGCACCGCCACTCTGCACTCTGCACCGCCACTATGCACCGCCACTCTGCACCGCCACTCTGCACCGCCACTCTGCACAGCCGCTCTGCCACTATGCACCGCCACTTTGCATCGCCGCACCGCCACTCTGCACCGCCACTCTGCACCGCCACTCTGCACCACCACACTGCCACTCTGCACCACCGCACTGCCACTCTGCACCGCCACTCTGCCACTCTGCACCACCACTCTGCACCGCCACTCTGCACCGCCACTCTGCACCGCCACTCTGCACCGCCACTCTGCACCGCCACTCTGCACCGCCACTCTGCACTGCACCGCCACTCTGCACCGCCACTCTGCACTCTGCACCGCCACTCTGCACTCTGCACTGCCTCTCTGCACTGCCTCTCTGCACCGCCACTCTGCACCGCCACTCTGCACTGCCACTCTGCACTGCCACTCTGCACCGCCACTCTGCACCGCCACTCTGCACCGCCACTCTGCACCGCCACTCTGCACCGCCACTCTGCACCGCCACTCTGCACCGCCACTCTGCACCGCCACTCTGCACCGCCACTCTGCACCGCCACTCTGCACCGCCACTCTGCACCGCCACTCTGCACCACCACTCTGCACCACCACTCTGCACTCTGCACTGCCACTCTGCACCACCACTCTGCACCGCCACTCTGCGCCGCCACTCTGCACCGCCACTCTGCACCGCCACTCTGCGCCGCCACTCTGCGCCGCCACTCTGCACCGCCGCACTGCCACTCTGCACCGCCGCACTGCCACTCTGCACTGCCACTCTGCACTGCCACTCTGCACCGGCACTCTGCACCGGCACTCTGCACCGGCACTCTGCACCGCCACTCTGCACCGCCACTCTGCACCGCCACTCTGCACCGCCACTCTGCACCGCCACTCTGCACTGCCACTCTGCACCGCCACTCTGCACCGCCACTCTGCACCGCCACTCTGCACCGCCACTCTGCACCGCCACTCTGCACCGCCACTCTGCACCGCCACTCTGCACCGCCACTCTGCACCGCCACTCTGCACCGCCACTCTGCACCGCCACTCTGCACTGCCACTCTGCACCACCGCACTGCCACTCTGCACTGCCACTCTGCACTGCCACTCTGCACCGCCACTCTGCACTGCCACTCTGCACCACCGCACTGCCACTCTGCACTGCCACTCTGCACTGCCACTCTGCACCGCCACTCTGCACCGCCGCACTGCCACTCTGCACTGCCACTCTGCACTGCCACTCTGCACTGCCACTCTGCACCGCCACTCTGCACCGCCACTCTGCACCGCCACTCTGCACCGCCACTCTGCACCGCCACTCTGCACCGCCACTCTGCACCGCCACTCTGCACCGCCACTCTGCACCGCCACTCTGCACTGCCACTCTGCACCGCCACTCTGCACTGCCACTCTGCACCACCGCACTGCCACTCTGCACTGCCACTCTGCACCGCCACTCTGCACTGCCACTCTGCACCACCGCACTGCCACTCTGCACCGCCACTCTGCACCGCCACTCTGCACTGCCACTCTGCACTGCCACTCTGCACTGCCACTCTGCACTGCCACTCTGCACCGGCACTCTGCACCGGCACTCTGCACCGGCACTCTGCACCGCCACTCTGCACCGCCACTCTGCACCGCCACTCTGCACCGCCACTCTGCACCGCCACTCTGCACCGCCACTCTGCACCGCCACTCTGCACCACCGCACTGCCACTCTGCACTACCGCACTGCCACTCTGCACTACCGCACTGCCACTCTGCACTGCCACTCTGCACCACCGCACTGCCACTCTGCACCACCGCACTGCCACTCTGCACCACCGCACTGCCACTCTGCACCGCCACTCTGCCACTCTGCACCGCCACTCTGCACCGCCACTCTGCACCACCGCACTGCCACTCTGCACCACCGCACTGCCACTCTGCACCACCGCACTGCCACTCTGCACCACCGCACTGCCACTCTGCGCCGCGACTCTGCGCCGCCACTCTACGCCGCCACTCTGCACCGCCACTCTGCGCCGCCACTCTGCGCCGCCACTCTGCACCGCCACTCTGCACCGCCACTCTGCACTCTGCACCGCCACTATGCACCGCCACTCTGCACTCTGCACCGCCACTATGCACCGCCACTATGCACCGCCACTCTGCACCGCCACTCTGCACCGCCACTCTGCACAGCCGCTCTGCCACTATGCACCGCCACTTTGCATCGCCGCACCGCCACTCTGCACCGCCACTCTGCACCGCCACTCTGCACCACCGCACTGCCACTCTGCACCGCCACTCTGCCACTCTGCACCACCACTCTGCACCGCCACTCTGCACCGCCACTCTGCACCGCCACTCTGCACCGCCACTCTGCACCGCCACTCTGCACTGCACCGCCACTCTGCACCGCCACTCTGCACTCTGCACCGCCACTCTGCACTCTGCACTGCCTCTCTGCACTGCCTCTCTGCACCGCCACTCTGCACCGCCACTCTGCACCGCCACTCTGCACCGCCACTCTGCACTGCCACTCTGCACCGCCACTCTGCACCGCCACTCTGCACCGCCACTCTGCACCGCCACTCTGCACCGCCACTCTGCACCGCCACTCTGCACCGCCACTCTGCACCACCACTCTGCACCACCACTCTGCACTCTGCACTGCCACTCTGCACCGCCACTCTGCACCGCCACTCTGCGCCGCCACTCTGCGCCGCCACTCTGCACCGCCACTCTGCGCCGCCACTCTGCGCCGCCACTCTGCACCGCCGCACTGCCACTCTGCACCGCCACTCTGCACCGCCGCACTGCCACTCTGCACTGCCACTCTGCACTGCCACTCTGCACCGGCACTCTGCACCGGCACTCTGCACCGCCACTCTGCACCGCCACTCTGCACCGCCACTCTGCACCGCCACTCTGCACCGCCACTCTGCACCGCCACTCTGCACCGCCACTCTGCACCGCCACTCTGCACCGCCACTCTGCACTCTGCACCGCCACTCTGCACTCTGCACCGCCACTCTGCACCGCCACTCTGCACCGCCACTCTGCACCGCCACTCTGCACCGCCACTCTGCACCGCCACTCTGCACCGCCACTCTGCACCGCCACTCTGCACTGCCACTCTGCACTGCCACTCTGCACCGCCACTCTGCACCGCCACTCTGCACCGCCACTCTGCACCGCCACTCTGCACCGCCACTCTGCACTGCCACTCTGCACTGCCACTCTGCACCGCCACTCTGCACTGCCACTCTGCACCACCGCACTGCCACTCTGCACTGCCACTCTGCACCGCCACTCTGCACTGCCACTCTGCACCACCGCACTGCCACTCTGCACTGCCACTCTGCACCGCCACTCTGCACTGCCACTCTGCACCACCGCACTGCCACTCTGCACTGCCACTCTGCACTGCCACTCTGCACTGCCACTCTGCACTGCCACTCTGCACTGCCACTCTGCACTGCCACTCTGCACTGCCACTCTGCACCACCGCACTGCCACTCTGCACCACCGCACTGCCACTCTGCACCACCGCACTGCCACTCTGCACCACCGCACTGCCACTCTGCACCACCGCACTGCCACTCTGCACCACCGCACTGCCACTCTGCACCACTGCACTGCCACTCTGCACCGCCACTCTGCACTGCCACTCTGCACTGCCACTCTGCACTGCCACTCTGCACCGCCACTCTGCACCACCGCACTGCCACTCTGCACTGCCACTCTGCACTGCCACTCTGCACTGCCACTCTGCACTGCCACTCTGCACTGCCACTCTGCACCGCCACTCTGCACCGCCACTCTGCACCGCCACTCTGCACCGCCACTCTGCACCGCCACTCTGCACCGCCACTCTGCACCGCCGCACTGCCACTCTGCACCACCGCACTGCCACTCTGCACCGCCACTCTGCACCACCACTCTGCACTCTGCACCGCCACTCTGCACTCTGCACCGCCACTATGCACCGCCACTCTGCACTCTGCACCGCCACAATGCACCGCCACTCTGCACCGCCACTCTGCACCGCCACTCTGCACCGCCACTCTGCACCGCCACTCTGCACCGCCACTCTGCACCGCCACTCTGCACCGCCACTCTGCACCGCCACTCTGCACCGCCACTCTGCACCGCCACTCTGCACCGCCACTCTGCACCGCCACTCTGCACCGCCACTCTGCACCGCCACTCTGCACCGCCACTCTGCACTCTGCACCGCCACTCTGCACTCTGCACCGCCACTCTGCACTCTGCACCGCCACTCTGCACTCTGCACCGCCACTCTGCACCGCCACTCTGCACCGCCACTCTGCACCGCCACTCTGCACCGCCACCCTGCACCGCCGCTCCGCCACTCTGCACCACCGCACTGCCACTCTGCACCACCGCACTGCCACTCTGCACCGCCACTCTGCACCGCCACTCTGCACCGCCACTCTGCACCGCCACTCTGCACCGCCACTCTGCACCGCCACTCTGCACCGCCACTCTGCACCGCCACTCTCAACCACCACTCTGCACCGCCACTCTGCACCACCGCACCGCCACTCTGCACCACTGCACCCCCACTCTGCACCGCCACTCTGCACCGCCACTCTGCACCGCCACTCTGCACCGCCACTCTGCACCTCCGCACTGCCACTCTGCACCGCCACTCTGCACCGCCACTCTGCACCGCCATGAAAATCGCACTCTTTACCTCTTACTGAACTCGCCACCCGTTGAAATGAGTTGAATGTTCAATATCATCCAAAAATGCACTTTCCCACTTATTTTTATTGCAGCTAAGAGTGACAGTCAAATATACAGCTGGTACCGTGTTCTTCCCTCGTTATTCCACTTACCATGTCAGCCACTTAAATAAACAAACTGGCAAGCCAGCCCGAAGCACCCACCACGTCGACCCTGAAGTATCACCTCACATCAGTGCTCTAAAACAAACTCGCTTTACATTCCGTGTTCAAACAAGGAGGTGCAAGCTAGCTGAAAACTGTAAACCTTTTATTCCAAACAAACATTTTAAATTTCGGTAAAAGCATTTCAGCTATTCAAACATTGAAATTAGCCGAGTAAACTTGAATGGACTGCCGTGCGCGAAAGGTAAATGTTAAACGCGCGCATGATACATGCAATGCAATGGTGAACGCGCTCGCACCATCTGGATTGCATTACACGGGCACTCTGACAGCTCCTAATTAAGATTAATCACTCTGCCGTGCTCGTTCTCGCACAGAATATACCACATCGGGCACGCGTAAATTACTTACAGCCTATCACGTCAACGCTACAAAATACACAGCACAACGAAGACGAATCACTAGGCAGATGCCAGAAAACACTAGGGAATGTGTCTGGCCAGAGCCCTAGAGATACCTTTTTTTCCCTGTAACATTAGGAGCTCGAAGCTCCGCCCACTTCGTGATGCGTAGGCCGAGCCCTAAAAACAAATGACAGTAAAACAAAAAGGCGCTATTTGCTGTCTGTGATGGTGACTAACCATAGCAAGGGATTTGTGATTTGTTTCAGAAGGGCAAAGTCATAAGGTGTAACATAGGTGCACTTGTAAACACATTTCAGTGTTCAATTTCTCCATCTAACACCCCGTTTGTTGTCAGGCAGTGCCCTCTTGTGGTCAGGCTTGGATTATTTTAAACCAATAATGCAGATTTTTCAAAAGGCAAATAAAGCAATTTACTCCACATTTCCATTCCGCCGCCAAACAAGAATTAATTAATATTGCGGTTTGCTCTTCTGTTCTCAGCTTGGTAATTTTCTCAATATTTTGTAGCAATGGTGCCGGCATGTTTCTTTCTTTAAATACTTTAACATCATCACCAGGCCCCTTCTTTCAAATTTGTGCTCACTGAATCTGGCGGCATACTATTATCATAGTAATAAAAAAAACACCACTTGCTTAGCCCTATAGCTTACCAGTTTACTGGTGTATCTCTCAGTCACCCCGCTTATTTTGCATGGTGGAAAGGTGTACATTACATGCGTTTTGATGGGCTTTGAAGTCCATGGACCACTTTCTAAGTTTCGTGTGAGACCGTGCAAGTGTGGGTACATGTAAGACATTTTGTTAGCTTACAGTGACGTGGAGCCCACCCATTGCTTACCATTGATAGGCTTCATTATCACTTTTATTTGCTTGCAACTGATTTGTTAACATTTGCAGGCTTTACATCCTCTTCTAGTGTTTGACTCTCCCCTGGAACATGGTCAAAGTACTTCTGTCTTTACATTGCGTGCATTGTGGGAGCAACTTTTTTCTTTTTGTTTAAGAACTCTGTGCAAGTATTTGCAAGATCTCGACCTCGATGACCCTCAGCGTCCGTTGCTCCCCTGTTGAGCAGCTCCACCTGGTAGCCGTTTCCCCCTCTGCGCTCCAGTCCTCCAGTTTGAGGCTCTCCTCCACCCGCAGGCTCCCACCTGCGCCTCATCCCTAGTAGTCAGTGGTGTGTTTTTTCTCTCTGTTCCTGTCTTTCTCTATTGTGTGCCTTTTTCTGTGCATTTTTCCATGCCATTCTGTGTCTCTTCGCATACTACCCCTGCTGCTACTCGGCCCCTGCAGCCATGCCGCCTTCAAGTACCACTTCCCGCCTCCCAAAGCTGACCAGCCCCTCCCACTTCCCTACCACTATTTAATGGCTGGCACTACGAGGCTGCGCACAGCGAAGGGGTGCCAGTCTTCTGCCGTTTCACTGCTACTACGCCAGCATCTTCCACTTGCTCAAGGCCGCATGCTCAACCGCCTGCCACCCCACGTCACCAAATGACACCCAAGGACAGCATGGTCTTGGACTGCCGGCCACCTCCCCCCTTGGACACCGACTGAATTACCCAATTCAACCAGTCAACACATGGGGGTCTTTGGAAGTCAAGGGGGGGTACGGGGCCCCCCCCCTGGCCGTATTTATTAAAATATAAAAAACAAATCAAAATTTTAATCAAATAAACATTTCTGACAATTATTAAAATGCACACTTTTCAGAATATTAGATTGACATCCGTTTCGACATGGTATGATGGGCTAACCTTAACAAATAGCTAATACAGCGTGTCTCCTAACGTAATCTAATCATCCTGAAAATTAAACTGCATTCTAATATTTTAATACTTTTAATACCTTTAATAAAGTCCTACGGCAAGGTCGCCAACCGGTGTCAGATCCTTTTACAGCTGCGCTCTCACGTTGAAGATGCGCATGCGCAACCCCAGGGCACGTTACACCCACGTGCGCTCCCCGAACTCCATTTAACCATAACAGGAGGGCCCAGACACTCGCGCACCTTAGTGACGTCATAGTGTTGTGAGGGGTGGCTACCAGCCTGAGGAAAGCGTAGACTCCCTCCCCCGCACCCTTTAAATTAATGGAGATCATATCCTGCCCCTGAAGTTCTGAGAGAGACCAAATGGCCCCTCCCGCGGGCGGCCCCTTTCGTGAATGGGTCCGCCCCCCCCGTAAGGACCTTAAAATGCTGCTCACCGATTAATGACCTTACCGCCAGACACACATAATAAATACGACATTGCTATTCTAAAAGGAAAAAAGGCCTAAGGAGAAAATTGTTAATACACAGCAAAGCACAAAACATATACATATACAGATACTCCTGTAAGCGGGAAAAAGGCCTAAGGAGAGAAATAGTTAAATATCACGGCACTGCACAAAATATTTACATCTGTTCTACCTTCCAGTAAACGGAAAATCAAGGCCTACTGGATCAAGCACCCCTTAAATCTATGTTCCGGCCCATTGACAAACCTGATACTCACCATTTGCCAAGCCCCAAGGTCTGCTAAAAAGGGATGGAGGGTGGGGAAAATTAAACGGCCCCAGGGTGGGGCGAGGAGCGAGCCTGGGAGCGTGGGCACAAAGAGGCCGCTTCCCGCGCTCCCCAGGCTTTTAACCCCTTCGCCGCCGCGGCCCCCGCCCCCTCGCCCCGGAAGCACACCAGTACTTCCGGGGCGAGGGGGCGGGGAAAGCGGCCCCGAAAGGGACGGGGTGTGGGAGGGACCGGGCCCCGCCATGCTTGCGTGGGGGCCTATTGGCCCCCCCTTGTATCATGGTCTTGGACTGCCGGCCACCTCCCCCCTTGGACACCGACTGAATTACCCAATTCAACCAGTCAACACATGGGGGTCTTTGGAAGTCAAGGGGGGGTACGGGGCCCCCCCCCTGGCCGTATTTATTAAAATATAAAAAACAAATCAAAATTTTAATCAAATAAACATTTCTGACAATTATTAAAATGCACACTTTTCAGAATATTAGATTGACATCCGTTTCGACATGGTATGATGGGCTAACCTTAACAAATAGCTAATACAGCGTGTCTCCTAACGTAATCTAATCATCCTGAAAATTAAACTGCATTCTAATATTTTAATACTTTTAATACCTTTAATAAAGTCCTACGGCAAGGTCGCCAACCGGTGTCAGATCCTTTTACAGCTGCGCTCTCACGTTGAAGATGCGCATGCGCAACCCCAGGGCACGTTACACCCACGTGCGCTCCCCGAACTCCATTTAACCATAACAGGAGGGCCCAGACACTCGCGCACCTTAGTGACGTCATAGTGTTGTGAGGGGTGGCTACCAGCCTGAGGAAAGCGTAGACTCCCTCCCCCGCACCCTTTAAATTAATGGAGATCATATCCTGCCCCTGAAGTTCTGAGAGAGACCAAATGGCCCCTCCCGCGGGCGGCCCCTTTCGTGAATGGGTCCGCCCCCCCCGTAAGGACCTTAAAATGCTGCTCACCGATTAATGACCTTACCGCCACAGGCCAGGTAGTTAACCGACTATCTGGCCCCCCCCCAGAACACCCCCCTTCTAGAAAGGTCATTCTCTTCCTGCAAAAACTTCCACCCATGCCAGGATGTTTCTTATAAAAAGGGCATTCCCCTCCTCTGTTAAGTGAACCCCGTCCCGCAGGTAGAAGTGTTCCCCCCAACTGCAACCGTGAGGGATGGTCTGTAAGACCGGAGTCCTAAATAACCTGTCCAGCTTGTTGTTGACCCTCTTTAACGAGCTGTTCAACGCGCTGACTGAGTTTCCCCCCCTCCATTGCATCCTTGGTATCAGTTGTGACCATACTACAACACTACCTGGTAACCGCTTTGCTAGCCAACCAGCTGCAGATATAATTTCTTCCAGGAGGACCCTTCTGCCCAGACCTGCCAGATCATTCCCCCCTAAGTGAAGTATTACCGCCGAGGGTGGTGTAGTATGTCGCGCTAGTAAGTCCGACATATAGTCCCTGAACTGATTGAGGCGGAGCCCCCCCCTGCCATGGAAGGAGACCCTGCACCCCCTACTTTCCACCCTTTGTTTGCCTGAACCTGCAAGAAAAATTTTGTTAGCACGTTTGACATATGAATGCCCCACTACCCAAATGACTACGGTCTTCTGTCTGTCCTCCTGGTTCCTCCATGCTGTAGTAAAGTTGCCTTGATGATCCATGGGTAGTTTCCGTCCTGCGTCACAGGCCCGTGAAACTGTAAATAACCAGAAAAACAGCAGGTGTTAGCAATACTCCCCATGGCGGCAGCTCTCACAACATGTGCAACCGCACGTAGCGTTTATAAGCGCTTGAGGACCATCTCCCAATTCTTTGCACACTATTTGTGGTCAAACCCCTAGCTGTTGCTTCTGTGGCTGCCCCTATCCGGAAGGAGTGTGTCCCGAACTCTTTGTGATTATAACCAGCTTTTGCCATGCTCATGGCTAGTACCCTCTGGAACTGAAACCTGGTAAGAGGAGTCCCATCCCCATGCATTAGCAGTGACCCCACACACTCCTGTGCCCGCTGTCTTATCAGTTCCTCCACATGTGTCACCGGGCAGCAGGGATTGTTCCTTGCCCGATGTAACGCCAAACTTTGGCCCCTAGCGTCCTGATCAGTTTTAGATTTCCTGATGCTGATCCACATAGTGTCGCCCCTTATGCTGATATCCTGCAGCTGAAGGCCGCCTATCTTATCACCTTTGTTGGCCGCCACGAGTTCACCTACCCTGAATGCCCCATAGAAGGCTAAAGAGAAAGCAGCTTTAAATAGGCCCACCTCAGATGTAGAGCTACATGTGTCCGGCAGCGCGAGGAGAACAGCTGATAGACGTTCAAAACCTATGGGTTTCCTAGAATCTATGGAGGGGGGCTGCATGCGCCGCCATCCTTTTAATGCCCTCTGGGCCTGGAAGCTGTGTGTAGGGTCCCTGCCCCCTCGTGCCCGTGCGAAAAAGGAGATAGCGGCCTTGTGCCTGTTGGCTGTTGCCACCGTGCGCCCTTCCTTGTGTAGGCTGCCTAAATACCCATTGAAGCTAGCCTCCATAGTCCAACTACTCTCCCAGCCCTGTCCCAGAAAGTGACAGTAAGACCTGAACGCCCCTTCGTATGCCGTCCTGGTCTTTGGTGCTAGGCTGGCTGCCACGAGGTCATGTAGTTGGGGGCACCAATTTGCCAAAGAATCGCCGGGAATTGAGCTGGCGCTGTCTCTGCCTCCGGCAAGTGATCCCTGAACACCTGCATCTTAAAGCGAGAAAGGGCATCAGCTGCATTGTTTAACACCCCTGGGACATGTTTTGCTCTGAAAAGTACATTCCTCGTCATGCAACACAGCACAATCTCTTTGATCAAGCGTAAAATGAGTGGACACCTTGCAGCCTGTTGGTTGATGCATTCAACCACTGACATATTGTCTGACCAGAATATTACCGATCTGTTGGCCAGCTCCTCGGGCCAGACTTTCAGTGCCACCCAGATTGGGAAGAGCTCGAGGAAACCAATGTTCACCGTCAGCCCGCTCTCCTCCCACCAGGCGGGCCACTTCTGCGCCACCCATTTCTTGCCAAGGATGGCACCAAACCCAACACTGCCCGCCGCATCGGTCCATAAACCAATGTCCTCCGAAGACACCGTGGGTGCACCCCACAGCACTCTTCCATTGAAATCCGCCAGGAATGCCATCCATATCCGCATGTCCTGGCGCACCTCAGCAGACAGCCGTGTCCGGTGATGTTTTTCACGAAGACCCCTCATGGCCTGTGCAATTGAGCGTGAAAATGGGCGAGCCATAGGAATTACTCTCAACGCAAAATTCAACTGACCCACTGTCTGCTGCAACAGCCCTAAATTCACCTTCTTCGCTTGTAAGCACAGTCCTAGAGTCTGTTTGAATTTTTGGATCTTTTCTGCTGGTAATCTAAAACAACCCTCAACAGAATCCAGTTCAATGCCTAAAAATTCCAGGCATGTCACTGGTCCAACTGTCTTCCCCTGTGCCAACGGGACCCCGAAAGAGCGCATGAGCACGCAAAATTCCTGCAATGCCGACGCACACTCCCGTGAACCCGCCGGGCCCAGAAAAAGAAAGTCATCCAGGTAGTGCATCACCCACTGGTGACCCGTATGTTGTCTTAATGCCCATTCCAAAAAGGAGCTAAACTGTTCAAAATAAGCACATGAAATTGAGCAACCCATGGGCATACACTTATCCATGTAGTACTTCCCCTTAAAGGAGAAACCCAGCAGGTGCTGGTCCTCTGGGTGAACCGGGAGTAGTCTAAAGGCTGACTCAATGTCTGACTTCGCCATCAGTGTTCCTGCGCCCAAACTCCTCAGCATGCCCGCTGCCTGATCGAAGGACGCATACTTCACAGAGCAAATTGTATCATCAATAGCATCATTCAATGATGTCCCCCTTGGTGCGGATAAGTTGTGGATGAGCCTAAATTCCCCTAGTTCTTTCTTAGGCACCACCCCCAGAGGAGAGCACACAAAATTCTGCGTGGGAATGACGTGAAATGGTCCCGCTACCCTCCCCAAACGCACTTCTTTAGCTATTTTTGTTGACACCACTGTTGGATTGGCAAGGACTGATAGCTGATTCCTACACTGTGGTCTCCCGACATACCCCCCAGCGGGAATTCGAAAACCATGTGTGAAACCCTCTTGTAATAACCTAGCAGACGTGTGATTCGGGTACCTGTTCAACCAGGGGATCAATGCTGACAGCTGAATGGGTGAATGTGCTATTAGAGGGTGGATCTTACTATTCAGGTTTCCTCCTACCCCTGTTTCCTGCACCACTATTTTTATTTCGGCATGTTGTTTCGGGGTGGGAAGGGTGGCCACATACGCTACATGCGTGCCTGAACTTACAGGTACCTGGTGCCCTGTTGCATGTCCGCCTATTGAAGTCCCAACATACCCCCTTCGCCCCTCCATTTGCTCTCTGCTTTTGGGCCGTCTCCCCTCCCAGTGCTGATCGAAAGGGCTGTTGAAACGGCTGCTGCGGCCTGGGGAAATAACCTCTACCCGCATTTGTGCTTGTGCTTGCCCCCTGACCCTTCTCGAATTGATTGTGCCATGAGATAGAATCCACCTTGTCCCATGATAAAGTTTTATCAAATTCTTTGGACTTTCTGAAAGCGACATCATATTCCTTCCATACATCCCCTGCATGATTCTCATGGAACATTGTTATCCTACTTTGATAGCAGTTCATGGCTGGTTGCATTCCCTTAAAACGTTCGCCCATTACTGCGCCGAACACTGCAAAAGCCCTCAGCCAGTTGATGAGGTTTTCTTCTACCCTAAACTTGTACAACTTCGCTCTCCATTCACTGGGCAACAACATTTCTGTTGGACTTTGGCCCTTAGGGCAGGTTCACCCCTAGACTTTTTGCTTGAAATGGTGACCTGGAGATGGTGATTTTTGGATTGTGCGCACTTTCACTGTGTCCCAGTGGAAAGTGCGTGCGCACTCTGAGTGCATGTGCTGAGCTAGGCCTGCCCGCCCATAGGAATGCATGGGGAATGTATGTGTCCCTGGTAGTTCCTGATGCGTGGGGTGTACAGGCTTGAGTCTGGTATGTGTGAACTCGTGAGAGTGAATGCTGCGAGATGGTGTATGCAGCATGTATGTGTCTAGTAGCGAAGCGCCATTTCTAGACATGGCTGTACGTGTGCTGTGAGGGTGCTGGCGTGTGATTGGCTGGAGCTGGCTGGCATGCCAGGCTCCAGGAAGTCTGGATGGGTCTGCCCGGTGGTGAGTGGGAGATTAGCATGAGTAATGTGTGGGAGGAGTGTACCTGTGTCCTGGATGGGCTGGGTTTTCCCCACACAATGCTGGCTCCGCCCCCCTGTGGTGTGTCTAATGACCCAAGCCCTGCCAGTGAATAGAGAGGGTGGTTGAGGTAAACAGAGTACTCAAGAACCAGCTGCGACTGGTTCAGCCCCCACTCTGCACCCTCAGACAAAGGAATGCACTGTATAAAAATGGGGCTGTGTCCCCACTGAAGTTGTTCTTTCTTGATCCTACTTGAGGGGGCTGCTGCTGCTGCTGGGGCCAGGAGGAACCGCCACTTGGACTGCCTCCCTGCCTGGAGGGCCAGTGAGCTGGCCCCTGGCCCAGCCTTGCCCCCCCTGCCTGCCAAGGAGGACTTTTGCTGGACTTGTGTTTCCCCTGAAGCGCCTAAGAGCGCTTTATTTTGTCCTGGCGCTGTAGTTTGTGCCCACAGCGCTTGGGAGCGCTTTATTGTCCAGGAGCGTTGTTCGTCGTCTCAGAGCGCTTGGGAGCGCTTTATTGTCCAGGAGCGTTGTTCATCGTCTCAGAGCGCTTGGGAGCGCTTTCTGTAAGGCAGGTGCCCACCCTGCATTTCGCTGCTCGAGCGGCTGCCCACGCCGCATATTTGTTTGATTTATTTAACACGGGAGCCCACTCCGTGTGAAATCACCGCTGCAGCCCGGGAGACCCGGCCGGGCCGCCGCGCTGCCTACGGCGACCCGGAAGTCCCGCCTCCTTCCTCCCAGTGCCGCGCTGCTATTGGCTGCAGCCGCGACCCGGAAGACAGGCACAAGACGCCCGGACGAGGGCAGGACCGGCGAGGTTCCCTTCTGCTTCCCCCGGTCTGGGGAAGCCTAGGTGAAGACAGAGGTTGGCCCCAGCCGGCGGGGCCCCCGCAGCGGAGCCGAGAAGCAGCCTGCCGAGGCTCCCGAAGGAGAGAGGAGCCCCGCAGCCCGTGAGGAGAGCAGGAACAGCCGGTGAGTGAAAGCCGGCTAGGGGAGAAGTGCGAGGTCGCGCACCTTCCCCCCCCCCCTGCCTCTACTCGAGCGGCCCCCACTTGACAGCGGGCCGCTCCACCAAGGCGCACCTTTGCCCCACGAGTCCCCCGAGCCGGGACTCCAACGGTTGGGGGCAATTACTGGATCTCGAGTCCCCCAGAGGGGGGGACCCCCAAGAGGGCGCCAATTGTCGTGAGAGCCCAGCGAGGCTCTTGAGAGGGCATTTCTTTGTGAGAGCCCCGAGGGCTCCAACCAGGTGGAAAGTTGCTTTGCGAGCCCTGAGAGGCTCTTGGGGGCACATCAGGAGTTAAGAGCCCAGAGAGGCTCAGGCGACCCCATTGTTGTTTAAGAGCCCCAAGAGGCTCAGGGGCCATTTGTGTATTCAGAGCCCAGCGAGGCTTCAAGGGGACAGTCATTCTGCAGAGCCTGTGAGGCTCCCCCAGCGTGTTGGCCCCATCATTGTGCTACCAGTTGCCCAGCACTTTGTGGGCAACTGCCACGTTTAGGCCCTGACATTGGGACACAGGGACAGTCACAGGTGGTGACTTGTGAGTTTTGCGCAACTGTGTTTTATTGTTACACCTCTGAATGTATTGTTGATGCATCATGTGTTTTCCTCTTTACACCTCTGAATGAATAATATGCATTGCATCATGTGTTATGTGCTTACACCCCTACAGGTATTGTGATACATAGGTGGTTGTTTTCTCCCTAGTGCAGGTGGTGCTAGTGAGGTCCTGTTACCAGTAGTTACTGGTTGGGTGCTATTTTGTGCTGAAGTAAATTTATATTCTACCTTCTAAGTGCTATTTCTGAAAGTGCTACTTCTGATTCCTGACAGTGGTCCAGGTGGCCCTGTCTTGTACATATCCCCTGTAAATTCTGCCCGTGCCTCTGGCACATTGTAAAGTGTGTGTTTTATCTAATGTGTTTTGGTGTAATACAAAGGCTATTTTTTATATAACCTTGTGTGGAGTTTCCTTTGTGGTGGGCCTTTGGGTGTTGTTGCTGGGGTGCGTGCGCAAATACTTAACCTACATCGCCTCCAAGTTTAGCCTTGCTGCTCGCGCCACGTTACCTAGAGGGTGAGTAGGGGTTATCTTGGCGTGTAACTCCCTTGCCCTGACTTGGGTGTGGTGGTCTCTGACTGACTTTGGCGAAAGCCCTGGCCAGCCAGGGATCCCATTTCCAACAATTTCCTTCTGTGATTTTGCATATTCCCATTCCCTGTTATCTATCGGCAATGAAAACATGTTCACATACTTGTCAGCCCATATCATTTCCTTTACACTCTGTGACACATGCTGTGCTAAGCACTCACCCCTAGAGGGCAATGTTCCTTCGCCCAGCAAAGGAAGGGCAATCTCCTTACCATTCCCATTGTCGTTGGGTAACGTTGTCTCCGCGGTCTTGGCACTGCCTCCATCATTCGCTGGACCTGTTTGGGGAGAAACCGGTGCAGGCGGCGTTGCGCCCCTACCACTAGCCAACAATATCTGGGTCAGCAATGTTTGTTGCTCCGTTGTCAGGGCAGTATTGACCGGCAACGCACCCCCCCCTAACCAAGGGAGAATAGCCGCCACCTGCGCTGCCAGGTCTATTGGCACTGGCCCTGGCGCGGAAGCGGGAGTAGGGCCCGCACCTAGGGGCACCGGAGCCTGTGGCGGCGCGGCGGGTGGCACTGGTGCCGCTGCCGGTATTACTGGCACATTTGGTACTGCCACTGGCAACTGGGGCACCGGGGCTGGAACGGGCACCGGGACCTGAGGTGGCGGGAGTGGGGCAGCAGGGGGTACCTGTGGTGGCAGAATTGGTGCAGCAGGAGGTAGGACGGGAGTAATACTCTGTGGCTGCCCCCCCACCCTCTTATTTCTTGCTCGCCTGGGTGGTGTCACAAAGACGCCCCTTGGCTTGGGCGGCACTATCGTCCGCTTGGGTCTTCCAGATGGACCGGCCTGGGCATCTACTTTGGCCCCCAGGTCCGCTAAAGCCTTATCCATTTTATCAACCTTCCCCAGTCTCTTATCCATTGCAGACATTCTGCGCATCATTTTTTGTAACATTACACCCACATTTGGATTGACACGCCCCCTTCTTTGAGACATAATTATGAGCACACCGTGCTCCGTACCTGACCCAGTTGAAGGTGCCCGAGCTGGATCACACAGACCTAGGTCCCAGGCTTGTCCCCCTGAAATTAGAAAGTACGTTATTTCTTTTCCAAGCAAGCAAATACAGGCAATCAGATCACCCTTCTCGGCGGTACAAGTCAAGGTAAACCTTTTATAAAACTTTAGCCACCCACTTTCTTTATCTCTAGCTGCTGTATCTGTAAACACTTAGAAATGCGAAACAGTAAAATACCAAATACACAGGAAGTGTCCCTTTTCTGTACTCATTCAGTGCCAATTCAGTTAACATACCACGCAGTAAAAGAGGCACAAGCAGTAAAAAACAGTCGACTCTAGTACTTTATATCAATTGCTTCTAATAAACGGTCTACTTGGTCTGCTAAAATAAATTCCTAACCTAAACAGGTAGGGCACCTCTTGCGTGCCAATTCAGTTCTAATATCACACCCAGACAGCTCTAGCACTGTGCTGCCATTGTTTCCACTGATAATGGGTTTTTTGGAAAATCACTCACCACATAAACCAGCAGGGCCCCCTTTAGCCTGTAACCTCAGCTAATTACAAAACAGCAATATGCAGCAATAAAACCCCCACATAAAAACAAGCAGGGCCCCTTTGCGTACTAATTCACATAAATATAGTCCACTTTAGCATTTGGCTGAACTCGTTTCCATTAATACGAGAGTTTGGTCTCCCATCCGGCTTCTGCCCTAGCTGCCCCTGCTTCGCTTTGTTGATTGCTCAGCCAACTCACACGCACTGAAATGTTCGCGTAAAATACTATTTAAATCCCCCCCGCTCAACGCGCAGCCTGCAGCGCGAACTCTCCGGTACCCTGTATGCCGGCTCCTCGAAATGTCCGCCACAGCCCTCGCACACCCCGCAAAATACCTTGTTTCCTGTGTGACCGCTTCACTCTGTGCTCGGTCGGCCTGACCTCACCGCGCTCGACCCGGCTCCCTCCGTAGCCTCGATTCAGCGACGCTCTCTCTCCCAGCCCACACCTCGGAAAGTCTCTGGGAGCTGCTCTTCCTGCAAAGTCGTGATCCCTCCTCGGTCCACGCACACCCACGAAGTCGCCCGGTCTCTGGGAGCGTGGAGAACACGACGACGCCTCGTACTTCCTCTTGAAGCGCTTGAGTCCACACCGTAGCGTTCTTGCTCCTCGAACCTGAAAAATAAAATAAAGAAAATTAAACGGCCCCACGGTGGGGCGAGGAGCGAGCCTGGGAGCGCGGGCACAAAGAGGCCGCTTCCCGCGCTCCCCAGGCTTTTAACCCCTTCGCCGCCGCGGCCCCCGCCCCCTCGCCCCGGAAGCACACCAGTACTTCCGGGGCGAGGGGGCGGGGAAAGCGGCCCCGAAAGGGACGGGGTGTGGGAGGGACCGGGCCCCGCCATGCTTGCGTGGGGGCCTATTGGCCCCCCCTTGTATTTCACCTGCCACAACTGCACCTTCTTCTGCCTTCGCACACCAGACCTAGCAACCACAAGACCCCCAAGAACTGAACTTTGCCATCTCAGCTGTATCCTACACAACACATCAACAAACACGCTGTGGAAATCTGGGAACTGCTCGACTCCATCTCCCCCAATGTCGCCTTCTTTACAGAAACCTGAATGAACTCCACTTCTGCACCCGATTTCTCCATCGCCATTCCCGCCGGATACAAAATTATCAACAAAGACCGCGCCAACTTACCAGGAGGAGGCATCGCTATCGTACACAAAACACCCTCTGCTCCACAACTAGCTAAGACAACCACACACCTGACATGAAGCACCTACACTTCCAGATCCCGACCAACCCAAACTCCACCCTCTGCGGCAGCCTCATCTGCAGACCCCTGGAACCTGCCCCCCTTTTCAGCGAATCCATAGCCGACTTCATCGCACGCCTTGCCCTTTCTTCAACAGAATACATCCTCCCCGGCAACCTCAGTTTCCACCTGGACGATCTCAGCGCCCCCCCCCCCCTCACCCCCTAAATCCTCAGCCATACTGGAGAACCTTGCCACCATCGTACTCAAACACCTGGTCACCTCCCCAACTCACTCAGCAGGACACACGCTCAACTCCATCTTCTCCACAAGCAAAAACATCTGCATCTGCCACACCTCCGAACTCCAATGAACTGACCGGCGCTGCGTCCACTTCTTTCACCAAACCCACCCAACACCACTGTCCCACCACTGCCCGCGCAGAAGCTGGAACAAGGTCTCCGAAAACCAACTTGACACCACTGCAGACCTCCACAGACACCAACACGCAAACTCCACTTGCAGATCTCCGACTGCGCCAACACACTGGCCACCCTCAGGAAACCCTCTGGCAAACAGCCCACTGAGAAAGCCAGCTGGGTCTCCCCCATCCTCCAAGAGTCCAGGCGCACCTGCAGATGACTCAAGAGAAGATGGCGGAGCAGCAAGACCCCAGCAGGCTATGCAGCCTTTAAAACCGCCGCCATCAGCTCTGAACTCTGCCACACCATCAACTGCTCCATTGAATCCACCACCTTCCCTGAATATGGGACACAACCAGAGATCAACTCCCTGCTGCAAAAACCCTCTGCCGACCCGACAGACCTCAGGAATTACAGACCTATATCTCGGCTCCCCTTCCAGCCAAAGTCATCGAGAAGGCCTTCAACTCCACACTCACCAAATTCATCGAAACAAACCACATTCTGGACACCTCACAATCAGGCTTTAGAAGCAACCACAGCTCTGAGACTGCACGACTCGCCGCAACAGACGACATCCGCAATCTCCAAGACCAAGGCGAAACTGCAGCACTCATCCTCATGAACCTCTCTGCCGCTTTCGACTCCATTTCCCACCACACTCACTACACAAGACTCCACAATGCCTGCATCCATGGCAAAGCCTTAGAGTAGATCCTTTTCTACCTCACCGGCCAAACCCAGAGTGTCGGGCTCCCACCGTTCTCCTCAGAACCAACCGAGATTAGCTGCGCAGTCCATCAAGGCTCCTCCCCGAGTCCACCCTCTTCAACATCTACATGGCCACTGCTGGCAGCCATCATCGGAAACCTCGTACTAAATGTAGTCTCCTACGCTGACAACACCCAGCTGATTCTCTCCCTCACAAATGAACCTACAGCCACAAAGAACACCTTCCACAACGGGATGAAGGAAGTTACCACCTGGATGAAGGACAGCTGCCTCAAACTCAACTCCAACAGAACCGAAGTTCTCTTCCTGGGAACCACCCCCTCTGCCTGGGACAACTTCTGGTAGCCCACAGCGCTCTGAGCCCCCTCCCTCCCACCCACCGACCATGCACGTAATCTCTGCATCATCCTTGACTCCGCTCTCTCACTGAACCGCCAAATCAACGCCGGCTCATCCGCTTGCTTCCACACACTCCGCCTGGTTTGAAAGATTTTTAAGGGGATCCCATTTTGGGAAATCTAGGGACTCATTCATTGTAGGAAAGATTCACAAAGTGGAAGAAATACAATTGAAAGCTTTTTTTAAGGACCCGACCACCTCCACAGTCTTGCTTGGTGTTGGCAGATTGGTACTATAGATTCTGGTTCGGTAAAAGAGTTGTTGACAATGAGATATTTATACACAGTTGGCGATTAGGGATTTGTCAGACTACAAAGCCCTCAAACCAACCCAAAGGGAATGTCGCACAGTTTTTTGTTTTAGGAACAAACAAAATCTATACTACGATAGAGGATTGCATTACTTTCTTTTCAGAACGGACTAAAACGCCTCTGATGAAGTGGTGATGGACCACAGAAACGCGTCAGGCGAATGAAACTACCCGGATGCTGGCAAGAATGTTAATGCCCTTCGAGGTAACGCGCTGTTGAGTGCACCCTGGAAAGAGGAGGCCATTGATATACAAAATTTGGACACGGGGGCCTTCCCGTGCAGGATGCACCGACTCAAAGAACCGAGCGGCTAAGGTAGAGGAACTTTTCCACTCCTGTTAGCACAGCGCGTTGTGTGTCAAATAACTCGCTCTCACGAATCGGATCCTACTAAGGATTAAAATACTATCTCCAATATCTGCATTAACTGAACAATCAATGGAGCGCAAAGAACTACTAAGACCAGCATGCTGTGTGGTCCAATCAAGAACTAAGTCAGTCCCACATATGGAAATCAACAAATGAGCATGCGCAAAAGAAGCGCGTTTCAGTGAAATGCAGGAGAACGCCTCTGATGAAGTGGTGATGGACCACAGAAACGCGTCAGGCGAATGAAACTACCCGGATGGTGGCGAGAATGTTAATGCCCTTCGAGGTAACGCGCTGTTGAGTGCACCCTGGAAAGCTGAGGCCATTGATATCCAAAATTTGGACACGGGGGCCTTCCCGTGCAGGATGCACCGACTCAAAGAACCGAGCGGCTAAGGTAGAGGAACTTTTCCACTCCTGTTAGCACAGCGCGTTGTGTGTCAAATAACTCGCTCTCACGAATCGGATCCTACTAAGGATTAAAATACTATCTCCAATATCTGCATTAACTGAACAATCAATGGAGCGCAAAGCACTACTAAGACCAGCATGCTGTGTGGTCCAATCAAGAACTAAGTCAGTCCCACATATGGAAATCAACAAATGAGCATGCGCAAAAGAAGCGCGTTTCAGTGAAATGCTTGAGAACGCCTCTGATGAAGTGGTGATGGACCACAGAAACGCGTCAGGCGAATGAAACTACCCGGATGGTGGCGAGAATGTTAATGCCCTTCGAGGTAACGCGCTGTTGAGTGCACCCTGGAAAGCTGAGGCCATTGATACACAAAATATATATATATATATATATATATGCATTATGGCACAATTTAATGATATATATACAGAACAGTGTAACAGACTGTAATAAAACTTGCCTGTGCCGCTTCGCTTCAGCCCCATGCTGTACTTTAATTGAATTAAGCGCAGACGTGACGAGATCGCCACCCTCCCGGGAGATTCCAGGGCCTCTGTCCAGTCGTCATTATTGATGGGGCCGAGATCTGATTGCCATGTCTCCCAGAGAGCCTCAAGCATAGAGGCACTATTCTTTACTAGCAATTGGTATATTTTCGAGATTTTATGCTCCCCAAAATCTCCCATCAGGAGTTGGCCTTCTAGCTGGTTGAAGTCGGGCAGGGTCGTTCGATTAGCAATGTACGGCAGTAATACATGACAGAATTGCAGGTATTTGTAGAATTGGCTATGGGGCGTAGAGTATTCCGCCTGCATATCCGACAAATGAGTCTTAATTCTTTTTGCACATGATGAAATATCAGATTGAATAAGTATAATTGAGAACCCTTCCAGGAGAGCTAATTGTGAGGCTCCATCTGAGACGGCCTCAGGATTTAGAAATCCTTTTCTGTGGCGATTATTCCCATAAACCACTACAGAGCTACTGAACAGGGATTGCTGTAGCCCACATAACGGAATTCGACAACATAAATTGTGTTAGATTTCAGGTTTTTTGGAAATACATATCAGGGGTCAACAGTTTTATACACTGTAGTCCTGAAGATGGTCTTATCGACGCATGCCTAAAGACCGAAACGTCAACTTTTACACTTCTTTCTGGATAACAATCTAGGATAGAGAAAACGTGTAGACAATTGTGACATTGTAGGTTCTAATATTTCTAATTGTTCTCCTCTTGAGACATTGTGCGTTTTGTTGGAGTACCCTATATGAACTGCAAAAGATAAAATTCCTTTTTTTATATACACCCGTGTTTTTGTTTTTGCAGACCTTTCTGTATACTCTTTGTGGTGATTTGGTCATGGGTTCTTTTTGTTTATAAAGAACTGAAAATCGTATAAGTATGTTTTTATGTCATAAAAGGTTCTAAAAAAGAAATAAATTTGCAAGTGAATGAAAAATCCTTGCACCAAAGTGTAAACAAAAGCAATATAACTGAGCACTGCAAGAAAATCCCTTGAAGGCCCTTTTTACCCGTTCATTCACTTTTACCCTAGCCCTCAAGGGTAGATTGGGTTTCCCATTGTTTCTAAAGGTCTCCCAGAGACCCTCAAGCGTAGAGGCACTATTTGTTACTAGCAGTTCGTATATTTGCAAGATTTTATGCTTCCCAAGATCTCACATCAGGAGTTTGCCTTCTAGCGGGTTAAAGTCGGGCAGGGTTGTTAGATTAGCAATGTACGACAGTAATGCAAGACAGAATTGCACGTATTTGTAGAACTGGCTATGGGGCGTAGAGTATTCTGCCTGCATCTCTTGGAATGATTTAAGGGTGCATTCATGTAAGACAGCTCCTGAAGAGGAGATACCAATTTGATCCCAACCTCAAAAGCCTTGAAGAGCAGCCAGCTGAGGGAGGAGTCTATTGCGCCATAACAGGGTTTCATGCGGAAAGTGACCCCACCACCCCTTCCGACAAAGAGATTGTCACACAATTATCACCACCTTAGTGGCTGGGAGAAGAACATGAATATCTGATCTATCATATAGGTATGCATTTTTGGGTGGGGTCCCCTAACAGCCAGCGTTCCATGGCATAGGCAGGGTCGTCCCTGGAACCGTACCACCAGCCATTCAGCACTTGAAGGTGTGAGGCCGCGTGATAGGACTGAATATCAGCTGCTGCGGTGCCCCGGCAGTAGGTAGAGTGAAAGCATGTACGTAATGTTACCCTAGTGGCACCCTCCCCCCCGCCCCCCCAGGAAATTGACCCAGCATAGCATTAATCTTTCTGAACCATGACAAAGAGATGGGATATGGGTGGTTTTGCAAATGATAGAGTAAGCGAGGAAGAGATACCATTTTAAAAATAGCAGAGCATCCATAAAGGGACAGCGGCAGTTCCTACCATGATCTAATCTCGGCTTTTACCTTGTCTATTGTTGTTCTCATGTTATGCTCCAAGGATACCTCGTGTTTATCAGACAGGAAAAATCCTAAATACCTCATACTCACCCTAGTCTGCAGCAGATCTCTTGCCAAGCAGCCATCGCTGAGCGTCCTCCTCAGTGGCCATATGATGGATTTGCCTACATTCATGAATAAGCCCGATGTCTCACTGAAGATCCGCATAATCTGGAGGATCCTAGCACCAGATCTGTGGGGGTCTTTAAATAAGAAGAGGACATCGTCTTCATATAAGGCAATGCGGTCGGCTATTCCGCGAACTCTGTCAATCCAGTGTAAAACAACTGAATATATGTCAAAAAGCATGGGCCAAAGTTAAGGCGTTTTAGCAGTATGAAAATATATGCCAGGCTGACCGAGTCAAACGCCTTATCTATGTCAGCAAGAAGCAGGGTGGCCGGACGGTTTAAGGGATCAACAGGAGTATTAGCATTAGCATTATGGGCACATCTAATATTATGGCGTGTCGCCCGTCCGGGCATAAAGCCCGCTTGATCCAGGTGTATCTGATCCGATAGCTGAGCCTGTAATCTAATGGCGAGGGCATTAGCCAACAGCTTTGCTTCTACGTTCAAGAGGGATATCGGGCGGTATGATGCGTGATGTTCTGGGGGGCGTCCTGGCTTCAAAAAGACCACAATTTCAGCGTGTCTCCAGTCTGGAGGCAGGAGTGTATTCTGAACCGCCTCTTGAAGAACTGCGAGGTAATGTTGGCCTAGCTGGGACATAAACGCCTTATATATTTCACTTGGGAATCCATTAGGGCTTGGCACCTTCCTGGAGCACAGCTCCGACAGCACCGTCCGCCGCTCCGACAGCATGAGAGGAGCCTCCAGGGACTCGCGGGCCTCCTTCCACAGGGCCCTCAGGGGAATATCCTCAAAGAATTGCTCAATCTGGGGGGCATCCAGTACCTCTTGCAGGGTGTATATAGGGTCTGGTAGTAGGTGGCAAAACTGCATGCCAACACAGCCTGGTCGGTCAGCACTGCACTGCTTCCATTGTAGATCCCGGGTAGTTGGGTCGGCATCACTGTGTGCTGACATAATCTGTGTAGGAGCTTCCCCGACTTATCACCCCATTGATAGTTTCTACTATATGTGGCTAGCCATACGCATCGTGAATCTTCCATCTGATATTGCTGTTGGGTTAAACATAATTGCCGACGTGCCCCGGCCCAATCACTTCCCCGCCCCTGTCTCTCCAATTCGATAATGCAGACTTCTAATTGTATTCACGTGTGTCTAAGTCACTTACACTCAGCTGCACAGGAACTGATGTCGAACTCCCGAATTGTGGGTTTCATGTCCTCCCATAGCATGTCTGCAGAGGGGGCTGTCGCCACATTAGGAGAGATGTAATCATTCAAGGCCTGATGAATATGGGTTCGATACACCTGGTTCTGCAGGTGCCATGGGAGAGCCGCCATCAAAACGGGGGACGGCCCAGACCAACTAAAAGCCGGATGGCCATCGGGGAGTGATCCGATAATCCCCGGGCAAGGATCATGGCCTCTGCCACTCTGTGCATGAAGCCCCGTGGAGTGAAGATGTAATCTAGTATGGAATAGGATGAATGAACAGAGGAGTAGAAGGTAAAACCTGTGTCTTTGGGGTGGTGGGCTCTCCACGTGTCCTCCCATCTCACTAAGTCCACTAGGGACTTCAGTCGAGACCCTTGAACCTCTCCTGCAAACCCGGATGCTCGCCACCTGTCCCCATCAGGGCACATCACGTAATTCCAGTCCCCGCCAATCACTGCCAAACCCTAGGGCAAGTATCCCCTCGCATCCACCAGATGGTCCACATAACTCTGGCAAAGGGGCGTAGGACCGTAAATGCTGCCCAGCACAATGTGTTCCCAGCATATGATCCCATGTACCAATATGTACCTTCCATGTGTATCTGTCCACATCGGTACTAAAGTGAAGGGGATTCTAAGATGTATCATTATGGCTACCCCTCTGGAGCCCTTGTGAAACCAGCGTGAAATGTGTGTATATAACCGTAGCGGGCTAAACAAGGAGTCTTGGTTCCCAGTAAGTATGTTTCTCGCAGAAATAGGATGTCTGCCCCAATGTGTTTGGCCTTGCAGAGGACAGCGGCTCGTTTTACCTTGTCAAGCATTCTTCGGACATTCCAGCTCACCGCATACAGCCATCCGGAGGCGGTCTCTGTGTCACGTTCTGTCATACCAGTATCGGGTGAGAACATCACAGCTAGGCAGGGTGAAGGGTTTCCACCTTGAGGGAATACAGACATCGCAGCCAATGTAACAATGAACAATACCAATATAACCACCATCATCCCCCACCCCCTTCCCAATGCCTCAAAACAGCGGAAGTATCTATCACGGGGGATCCCCCAAGCTAACTCCAACGGGAGGCAGACGTAGGGTCCCTCCATTGGATACCCAAACTCCCCATATTCATTTCAGCAACCTGAGGGGGTCGGAATGTACCCGTCTGAACAGCCTATAGAGAACCAAGATACTGCAACAGTTGCATCAGAAAGAAGGGGGATTCACCTGGCTAAGGAGCTTCGAGCCACTTATTTGCTAGAGTTCGACATCTCATCTTTGGGGCCCTTCTCTAGATCTTCGTTACAAGCTTTGGAACGCCATGTCGACCTGAACTGGTGTCTGCGTTTGTCAGACAGTTTGTTTTATAATCGAAGGGGTTCTCCCGAGGAGGAATCTGAGTCATGGCGCAGAGGGGTGTGTGGTTTCAAGTATCTCTGTTCATCTGTCCAATTGAAGACTTCCACTGGAGTCTCAAAGAACAGTGTGCAGGAGTTGTACGGTACTCGTAGACTGGTGGGAAACAGGAGCATGTATGGTATTTTAAAATCCCAAAGGCGGGCTTTTGCCGCCGTAAAGGATTGGCGTTGTTGCTGCACCATTTTAGTATAGTCCGAGAAAATCAGTATTCAGTGAGATTTATGTAGGAGTTAAACCCGTGATCTTGCCTGTCTGATAATGACTTCGTGATCATGAAAATTCAGGATCCGAGTGATTACAGGCCGCAGCCTGGTGCCCAGAGGCGGCTGCTGAAGCAGGGCCCTATGTGTGCATTGTATTATAAAGGAAGTGGACAGTGTGTCTGGTGGAATCCATGTTGTGAGCCACCGTGTTAGGAATCTCCCTATATCTTTACCTTCAAAGCCCACAAGGCGAAGGTTGTTTCTCCGGGCTCGCCCTTACATGTCTTCACCCGCATGGGCAGGCCTTTAGTGAGCTTTTCAAGAGTAGAGACTTTGGTTTGAAGTGTAGAGACGGTGTCTTTTATGCCAGAGACTCTAGTTTCAACTTCAGCTATGCAGTCAACAGCATTACTGAGGTTTTGGCTCAATAGCGTCACCTCAGAACCAACAGCGCCAATCCTGGCCTTGAGAGCCTCCCTAGGTTGTATCGCGGCAAGCAGAGCAGCGTTATCAGGTAGAGTAGGAGTACCTCCCCCGCTGTCAGCCTATTGAGTTCCTGCCCCAGTGGAGCAATCCACTGTACTCTGTTTTGACCCACGTCCAGGGGGGCTTATCTTTTATCATGGTAAGAGGTGATGGTCCACACGAGTCAGGGCAGATCGACCTCACTCAAGCAACTTCATCCATCAGGCAGGCCAGGACTCTGACCCACCTGTCATTGGAGTCCGGAATGTCCCTATATATGTATTCACTGGGTCCTTTTGTTGTCAGGGCTGGTATTCAGTACGTCTTAGGCCGAAGTGTATGCGTTTCTTAAGTGAAGGCTGAGGAGGGCTGCCACAAGCTGCACCGGGGCCTAGACTGGCCGCCTCCGCGGACAGGAGTATGCTCTCATCCCCCTAGCATGCACCTCACCTCTTATAGATGCTGCTCGCAGCCTGAGCGTCCCCAGGGGCACGTAGATTTCACAGGGTGAGCTAGCCCGGTACTCTCAATCCCACAGTTGGGCTAGATATGCCGAAACCATATCATCCGTCGAGTGGGCAGCACGCATCCAATAGCGCGGCCAGCCAAGCCCCAGCAAAGCCGCTGCCGTGTCGGATCTTGGCAAGACCGGGCCAAGACCAAACAGCCCACACTTGCGTCCAGGCCTGCGTCCGCTGCCGCTGCCTTGACTTCCACAGCCACCGGCCAGGCACAGGCCGCTCCACCCCTGGACTCCGGCGCAGCCAGGCCCAATCAGCAGAAGACAGTGGGAACCAGGGCACAGCCTCCAGCCGACAGGCTCTGCTCCTGGGCCTCGCCTGCCAGCAGCACACTCCTCTGTCGTCCACCACGGCCCGCGAAGACTGCAGCGTCCCGGAAGCCAAACGCTACCCACGCTTCCATGCTCCGCTGGTCTGACACCACGGATCAGCCCTGGGTGACGCTCGGGCAGCCCGAAGTCAATGAAGGGGCCGAAGCCAATCTGGATGGCAGATATCCGGCAGGAAATGGAAGGATTTTGGATGAGCCATTGGAGCTTGCCTAATGTAATCCGCCATGTTGGACCCCAAAGTCACACCTCCTCCCGCCCCTCCCCCCTCCCCCCATCAAAATGCTTTTAAGGCTGGGTAATTATTGAAATATAATGAATACATAGGAAATACTTAAAAATGTTGGCGCATTAGAATAGAATGTGAGGAACATTAGAATAGAATGCGACTTAGCTACCTCAAGGGAACCATGTTCAAAATGCTGGCTTAATGGGGGTGAGTGGGTGTTGAAAGATGTGCTCATCTGTCAAGGATGCGATCAAGAGCTGAATAAAATCATCTCCAAAGACGATTGAAGCACGTTATGAAATAAACATTTTATCCTTTCTCAGACATCTTGATCTTCCACCGGCTGGGAGCGGCGAGATCTCTTAACAGCATTTTTGGTTGTCCAGTGTAGTTTGTTTTATTTAGGATTTCATGCTTCCAAACACTTCAACACTGAATGAAAGGGTTAGTGGATATTTTGCTGCTATGGTAATTAGAAAATTCCCTTTCCCTTAGGCTGAAGATATTTGTTCCTTACTAGGTTTCCCTCTAGGTGCCCTTCTAGGCGCTCTATCAATGAAGTTGTCAGAATCTGGAGACAAATCTAGCTTCTGCAGCAGCTTTTGCAGTGCACCTCCCCTACAAATGTAGTCACCTCCGGTTCCTTCCTAGTTAAGGAGGCTTCTAAGGCTGTCGCTGACCTTTTCATTATGTTAGAAACTATTGCTGTTACGTAGGCAGCACATCTGACACAAAGCATTGGCAAAGCAAATATGTCTACTTTTAGTTGGCTAATGCATGTAGACGCTGACATGGACGTGCACTTTTTACTTGTTTGAGTACTTTAAAGTCAGAACTATTGAGCTTGCCAATGCTAGGTGCCTGAGAGGAAGCAGCACAAGACCGCAGTACCCCCGGCTGGTACTAGTTTGGAGAGGGAGCATTAGTGCCTGCAGTCTTAAAGACTTACTAGGTGTGAGCTTCACACATTTACAGTACTGCAGCCAATTATTGTATATTACGTGATGAAAAACGAGCAATTTATTACATCGCAACTGCAAAGTAACTGCAAGATAATTTCCAAAATGTTTAATAAACGAGGTATCATTTGTAGAAGAAAAGACGGGGTGTTCTTTAGAAACAGCATGTCACATCCTAGAACATTTAAATAATTTTAGCTGCTATTTCGAGTAAGCATTTGCTTATGTGGTGGGGGATAAGGGCCTTCTGCATTCACCAACGCTGAGGACAATGCAGCTCATGTTTTGTAGCAGGCGCACTTTGTGGAAGGCAGAATAATATGCCACACAGCCAGTGGCATGAGGTGAGAGCTGTTTACCCTGTGTTTTGGAACAGTAATCACAAAAAAATCCTAGCAGAGCCCTGCGCTGTCATGGCTGTATCTAACCCAATGGTACAGCTGTAGGCTCTTATTGAGAGGAATGGGTGTAGGCAAGTGGAGATAGACTAGTCCAACCATGGTACTCATTTTCGGTCTTTTCTTTGGTAAATACTTGTGAAACATATTATTTTAATGTTTCTTGTGTTACTTCCCCTTGTATTGAGATGTTGCTGGTGTTCACATTGTGACACATGTCCTGTTAGATGAAGGTGAGCTGTAGATATGTAAGCAATCTACACATAGCATTTGTTTTCCAAAAAGCCAGGCTTGTTGAGTACAACTAGAATTGCTAACTTCCAAGACTTTTTATGTCCTTTAACCTCATGTACAACTAAAACAGTTCTTCCCTTCATTGAGAGGAGCATGGTAACTACCTTTTTATGCTTGGTGAAGGATAAGCTTCTCTGCCAAGGTTTCAGATTGCTATGTGTGACATTTTCTTAATTTCTGTTTCATTATGAGTGACATTTCGAAAACTATGAGTTACTTTCTCACAAGCAAAATCAAGCAATGAAGACGAGGGAGACATATACATATCAGAAATGGAACCCATTTATGCAACAAGAAACTCCAAGAAGCTCTTAAAACTCCGCAAAGCACCAGGAATGGAAGGCCACTAATCTAGTGCCCTTGTAACCTGATCATACTGTAACCATGATATTAAACATGAAACAAGTCTTTCATAGGCAGTACTTTATTAAAGTTATGTGCACATAGTAGACACATGCAGTTAAATACAAAAATACTTACTGGATGCAACAGATTGCCATGTATCGTGTGATAGGCCCCAGGAAATACATGCACCTTTGTAAACTCTTTAAAACAAACACCTCAGTATGCAGCATGTGGTTCCTTTCACCATTTATAATAAGCGGTTTAATATGTACTTCACTTCTAGAACAAGCAACCATTATAGCTGTCTTGTATCAATATGAATGTCTGTTACAGACTGACATTGTGTTGAATAATAAGAGCTCAGCTGCATAGTTTACTGACAGGCATCCGTGTATTGCAGTGCTTTCTTGCCCAACTCAACAATGATTGTGACTTTATTAACCTTAAAAGGTTGAAAGGCACATCTAGCCCTGCTAGAAACCAAAACCTGATCTGCAGTTATTATGTGAAATTTGTAGCACTCCGTGATCCCCGACTTGCTGCCTGTGTCGCCCACCTGTACCAACTCATGTTCTAGAGTCTACAGTGGCGATTATAGCATGTCAGGCGTAGGATACCCTTCTGTGTATGGCTGACCGCTTAAGACGTTCCCCAATAGGCAGCCGGGAACTTCCATAGATTAATATACAGGTAGCACGTTCTCCTAAAATTAAATTCATTTGATGTTCTACTGTGACAACTAGCCGCTGGTGGTTAACTTACTGTATTCGTTCTGTTGTTCTTCTGCCCCTAGGCTGAGGCAGCATGACTCTCCACCGGTAACACCGGCCCTCTCACCACAGTCAGTGGACTCGAATCGGCTGGCTCGGGCTGCTCTGAAATAATTCACCAGCGGGCGGTGTGGCCAATTATTTAGCTCCTGGTCCACCGCGCAGTTGTCCCGGCGGGACATGTCTGAGGTGTGAACAGCAGTGTGCTGTGAGCCAGTGGCCCTGCCCTTGCTGCACGTAAACCAGTGAGTGAGACTGAGCCAGCAGCCGGGCCAGTCCGCAGCAGAGTCCCCAAAAAAATTGTATAACTCCCTGTGCTTTCTGGTAGCAGGACATGACGTCCTCCTGCTGGGCCAGTGCTACAGCCAGTCTGAGACTGTAACTCAGCATTGGTGCGCCGCGGAAATCAAAGATAGATACATTGTAGCAGCACTAGCTGCCACTGTGAGGCTGAGCCTGCTCAGCTGCTGGGAACATCCTAAGTCTGCGGGAGCAGCCTCGCAGGCACTCGCTCACGCTGCCAGCTGCTACACAGTTTGCAGCACGCTTTCTGTGACAGCTGAAACTACTGCATTATGTGTGACACTGCATTTCAGTGTGGCGATGCGGAGCACCACAATGAAATGCGTTAGTCTAACTCCTGATGCGTGGTACTTGGCTGCACTGGATAATGTAAGTTTTCTGTTAAAGCAGACAAGGAGGAAACACGAATTCCTTTTTGTAGCGATCATTCAAATTGCATTTTTCAATATGTGAAAGGCATATACAGATTGGGTTGGAACAGGAAATAAGCAACATATTAATGGTTGGTCGTTGCACTCAGAGCGGCCATATGCAAGAGTTGATATAACCTTACAGTGAAATCCTTTTATAATGTCTGACAAGCTCGTGTTGGTTGGAAACTTTAGTTGGTGAAATGTCTTTCCTTCGGACCAAAAGTAGGTGGGCCACTTTTTTAGGTCGAGCCTAGAGCAACGCATGCGCTGCTTGCTCGACTTTTAGTAACTGGCTTTTCAAAGTGCTACCAAGGGCTGGCTTTTCCCAGCCACCAGCGTGCGGTTACGCGTAGCGTGAACTTGCGCAGGAGCCATCTGGCTTTTGTAATGGCTCATTAAGGCTTACAGTGCGTGAACCATGCTCCTCCACCCCCTCTCTCTCTGCTCTCACGTGTCTTTAAATATTGGTCTTATAGCTGTATTTGAGTCTGCTTAGCTGGCAGCTGACATAGCCACCCGTCTATCTTAACAGCTGCATGTCTTTTTTACCTCATTCTCTAGCTGCTTGCTAGGGTTTCTCTTTAATCTTTTACATTTAAATAATCTGGCAACTTCCATTATGTTTGGATCGATATAAAGCCGTATGTGCCTTCTTGTCCATGAACCCACTGTAGTTCCAGCTGTCATTTCACATCAAGACTCTTCACAGCATCCTGCATCATTAAGGGCATAAATATT
The DNA here is from genome assembly GCF_964261635.1 of Lissotriton helveticus. Lineage (NCBI taxonomy): Eukaryota > Metazoa > Chordata > Amphibia > Caudata > Salamandridae > Lissotriton > Lissotriton helveticus. The sequence continues at coordinate 1,596,667,281 of NC_136067.1, forward strand.
GCTGGATGCAGCAATATTTTACAATGTATACATTTCATAAAAAATGTACCTGAATTGAAAAACGATAGCTGACCTCTGGCAGATTGAACTGAAATGGTGCTGTCCGTAATGGAGACACGTGAGCCTTGTGACGTCATCAGAAGGTCAGATCCGATGCCCAAATTGCAGGGGCGCGCATAGTCTGGGGCCCTCCTCCAGTGGTTTCTGTTTCTTCTGAACGGGGTGTCGACCAGTGGCAGAGGGTTTGGGACCCCCATTCCTGTGTGTCCTGTGCACCGGGACAGCCCTCTGAAGCATGGTTGGACCTCCAGAGACATTCACTGTTGCTTAAACAGCAAACGTGGATGTTATTAGATAATTCGAAATATTATAGGAATCATCCAGTTTGAAGGATTACAGAACACATTTAAAATTAGAAATTTCACATTTTTGAACGCCATTTTATGGAGTAAACGTTCATTTTCCTTATGTAAAATGCAGTCACTTAACATCACTTTGGATCTTCACCAAATGTGCGCGTATATTTTTTACCAGTTTATAAGCCTCTGAGGTTGGAAAGATAAAAGGGCTCATGTTTGCACGAAGAGTTAGTAATATTTAATACGAATACAGTTACTTAAGCCATGCATCAATCTTGTTTTGTGGCAATAACATCTGATTTCCTGCTAATATTTGTCACCCCCTGCCATTTCTCATAAGCGAGGTCCTATGTTAATCTAAAAGATACTGTTTTTGTTTTGATGCTGCATGGTGTTGAAAAACTAACATTCCCCTACGTAATATCTGCAATAAACTCTAATACATCAACCACGCCAAAAAAAAACAAGCATTGGCATAGCCAATAGGTCTCGCCTTTGGGACCTTGTAAGTGTTTAGTCATGCAAGGCTTAATGTTTGTGCACCAAGGATATTGTGCTGCATAACTAAACACTTATAAGGTCCCAAAGGCGAGACCTATTGGCTATGCCAATGCTTGTTTTTTCTCTCTCGCTTGTTTATCTTTGCATTATACCTAGGCTCCCCTCAAGGGACAATTAAGATACTGCAGACTGTTCAGAATTGCGCAGCACGCATGTGGCTGAACATCCCGCGAAGAACAGCTGCTAAACCTGCACTCCGCCAGTTGCACTGGCTTCCAGTGCAGCAGAGGATCGAATTTAAAGCCTTGGTCACGGTCCATAAAGTAATTCACAAAAAAGCACCTTTACTGATACAATCACTATTCTGCCCTTACCTCCCTAAGCGGGAATTGAGATCCTCTAATAAGAACCTCCTTTCAATCCCAAAAATTAGAAAAGTGCGTATGGGCGGCCGACGCTTCTCCCTACAGGCCTCAAGACTGTGGAACAATCTTCCACTCTATATCAGAATGGAAAGCAACCATCTTAGCTTCAGGAAGGCGTTGAAAACCCTGCTGTTTGTCTGAATTTGGTGAATGAACGTTGTCTAAAGCGCTGGGATGCCTTCGGGTAGCCATGCGCGATACAAATACGTAATCATTCATCTTAGGCTGTTTAGATTGGACAGGAGTGGTTGAGATATGGGTTCTTGCTTTAGTAGGGAGAAATAAATCCTCTGTCTCCATTAAGTCCAGTTTGCAAAGCCACAAATGTTATGTGTTTTCATGTCCTGTTATAGAAAATGCCACTTTCTTTGATAATGTAGGAAAACATTAAATGTGTCTTATTTTATTTATTTTGTAGGGAAAATAGGACCACCAGCGCTTCATGTTTCAATGGAGGGTGACCAAGTTGTGATCGAGGTTTACCACCCACCAACTCCATTCAAAAATCTGACTTTACTGGATATTTATGAAGACTTTAACTACATTTTGTATTTTGGGAATAAAGAAATCGAGGTATGTTATAAGCACAAAATGTTGGATTTCTTCCCGTGATGGTTTTAGCCCAGACGAGATTGATTAAAAAAGATGTGCATACATACTCTGCAGGTCATCATAAAGTAGATTTGCTAATCTAAAATGTTAATTTTATGCACGGCTCATAAATCCCAGTTTGCCTTTCTAAAATGTGCAAGTATGAAGAAAATATGCATTTCATCAGTTCAGAACAAGGAATGTACATAGCTTATGTGACAAAGTGTCCTCTTCAACCTGTGCCTGCCATATATATGAACAATTAAGGGCAAATTCTGCACATTGCTGCTGCCATACTGATTTCAGCGAATCTAGTGTACCACTTTTAAAAACAGGCATTGTCAATGCAAATAGGCCTGCCCTTAAAATGCCTGGAAAAAATGACCATTGGCAAAAATAATTTTTAAAAAACAAACCATGAAATGAAAGCAAATTGACACACCAGCCTTGGCAATGAAGTGGACTGCTTTTTAGGTAGATGTGCACAAGCAAAATGACATCACTAAGAGGGAAGGGAGCCATTGTTTGAAGTGGCTTATGCATTGACCCATTCTATATGCAATGGTGGGAGAAAACAAAATGACAGGCACAATGGATGATGAGTAGTGATTGATGGCCCACGTAGGTATATGTTGGTATTTCTATAGAATAAATAGTAGCTGGCTAGCAACAGAGCTCTGGACAGGGGGAAAGCTACTGTGGGGAGGAGACAGACGAAATGGGAAAAGCTAGTAGAGTGGGTGAGATGTTAGCCTGCTGAGTTAGTTTTCCTTGAACAGATGAGTTTTCAGTTTCTCCATTAATTGTACGAGGTTTACTAGTTGCCTCCTGGGACACACTTCGCTTGCGTTATGGAATATGGTGAGTGAGATCTTGCCCACAGTCCATGAAGAAGTTTGTATAATTCTTGCTCAATTCATACAACATGGACAAGATGCGATAAAATAAATCATCCGATCTGGGATGAACACCACTGACTGTGCGGGCAGCTTGTGGATGAGATCTACAAGCTTTTCAAGTAACGTTCCTGTGTCGTTAATAAACATGCCATTTGAAAGCACGTGTCTTTTCAGCTACATGGCAGATTCTGCCCTAGAGAGCTTCAAAGAGAGCAAAATCACAGTGCCCTCCCTCAGCTTTTCTGCATCCATGAGGCAGTATCCCCAATAGTTTGCCCCCTTTTGAGGCTTCAAAAGAGGCCAGGCACAAAGACCATGTCATTTGTCCACCTCAACAATAATAGACCCCTCAGTCCTTTCGAGGTCATGGATCTGCCCAACAACATCCAGGCAATCGGGGCAATGTACTGCTCTGTCCCCCACCCCTACTGCTAACGCATCCAAGCCACCTTAGCTTGTCCCTGGTTGAATATAGCTATCCCATTGGAGACAGGATATGGTATTACCTCCACGGGTGGCAGAGCATCACACCTGACTGATGGGTGCTTCAAATCGTTAAGCATGGGTACGCACTGCCATTCCTTTCCACTCTGCCCTTAAACCATATGCACCACAGCACAGCAGATGTCGGAGGAATACTTATCCATTTTACTGAAGCAGATTTTTGTCTTTTTGACAAAGGAGCCATCAAGAAGGTCCCAGCAATAATAAATAGGGACTGGATGTTTTTTCCGCTATTTCCTGTTGCTGAAGAAGGACAGAGACCTTTGTGCTATTTTAGGACTTCACCCTCCCTTTTTTCTCCAAAAAAATAAGTTAAAGATGACCATGCAGGCCCAAGTTCTATCTGCCCTGAATCCAGGCGACAGGATGGTGGCATTGGATTTTTTGGATGCCTATTTTCACATCCCTGTCCCACAGGCATTACCTGCGGTTCAAGATGGGCTACGAGCATTTTCAGTTTTCCGTACTCCCCTTTGGCCTCGCCAGCACTGTTCGGGTGTTCACAAAAGTGATGACAGTGGTCGCTGCACATCTCCTGAGGTTGAGAATAACAGTATTTCCCCTATTTCGACGACTGGCTGCTTCCAGTCAGTCATAGACCACCTCCAGATGATGACAAACCTCCTCACATATTTGGGTTTGCCAATTAACCTTCTGAAGTCACACCTTACTCCTTCCTAGAGACTCCCATTCTTCGAAGCTGTTCTGGATACTGTGTTTTTTCAAAGCTTTTGGCTGGCTGACATGGTCCAGGACTTTGGGGATATGATCCCAATGTATCCACTTCTGCACTGGGTCTCTGTGAGAGCGGCTGGTGGTCCTCTAGAACATCTTGCCTCCTGCATTCTGCTTGTGTAACATACCAGATGGCATATGCACCTCTGCAGTGGGATCTAAAATCTCAGTGGACTGAGTATCAAGGAAACCTGGAAAACTCCAATCAGGTTTTGAAGTAGACTGCTAAAGACCTAAGGTGGATGCGGCTTGACCACTGTTCATCCGGTGGCAAGCATCTCCCTACCACACCCAGAGTTGACGATAATGACGGATGCATCATTGCTGGGTTGGGAAGGTCATGTGGGAGAGGTCATGGATCAGATTTGCCCTGATTTCAGCCAGAGAAGGGATCACAGGGCAGAGTACCATGCAGTCTCTTCCTGACATGGAGGGATTCCTTTACTGTCTGACGTGGAGGAGTTGTTGGACACCCTTCCTGCAACTTACACTGAGCATACTGGAGTGAACCCTATAAGATTTGAGTTCCTAACCCCATGTGAGGCTTGGATGGAGAATCTAGGGTCACAGTTGACTCTGAGCATCATCAAGAAGAGTTGCACCATATCACTAGGCCAGCCATGGAGAAGAGGCGCAGAGTGGCTAGCCCTTTTGTATTCTAAACTTTGTAACCTAGCATTATAACCCACTGCTGAGGGCTGTACCAGTTGTTAAGTGTTCTCTAAAACAAGGAAATGGGCCTGTAATAACCAGTAGAAGGAAAGGGACTATGAGTATATTTGGACTTTCCACCCACTGAGGGTAGAATTTTCTAAATTAAATGGCGAGAAAAAAAGACACTCACCGGAAGGTTGGAACATAAGACTTGTGCCAGTCATCATTGTTGGTCCTTGCCTTAGGTGGAGCTCACATCATTCCAGTGTTGTGATGAGTTTGTGTTCACATGTATTTTCAGGTTGTTCTCTTCCCTATACACTCTTCATTGTTTTGTTTTTGTAAAGATTAGTAGGGCTACTTGCTTCTAACTTTTGTTTACAGGCATCTCGCACAAAACCTAGTCTGTCCTGCTCTTACATCATGTTTCCATTAAATTGGATAGAACAGGTGAACCAAACTCAGCCTCCTGCTGCACAGAAGGGTGGGTACCCAAATCCCAAACCTCACTTGGAGGCGATATTCACTGCTAAGAACATACACTCTCACATACACACCCACCCCTCCCCCCCACCCCCCCCTCTCTCAACACCACACCCAAGGCACTGCGGGATACAGCTTTTTGAAGTAAACAGTTTCCCACTGAGTTCGAACAGAGGGTGTGGGACTGAGAAAAGACAGTCCTAAGCAGGGCCGAACTTGTTGTAGTGGGCACCGGGCGTTTCCCCGGTGTGGGGTGCTTTTGGGCACCTTAAGGGCCATTTTTGTTACCGGGGGGCCATCAATATCGGCCCCCTGTAACAAAATAGCTCAGCCGCACCCCCCACTCCTCCACAACCCCCTCCCCACCCCACCCAGGGGGGCCGCCCAGCAGTTTGCCAGGGCCGGTTTCGGGTCCCAGCCCGGCCCTGGTCATAGGTGGAATCGCAACCTATATCCTTCCGAAAACAATCGTACCAAGACTGTATGCCCTGGAGGAAGAAGCCGGAGCTTTTATATACTTCATGCAGTATGTAGACATTGCTGTTTGTTGATGGAATGTAATTTGTGCCCAGGTTAAACTATTAAATTCTACTACCAGGTTGTTCTATATCCTAGGCAGTGGCAAAACTGAGACTTTGGGCAAGCATTGGTCACTAAATACGCCTGCCAAATGCAACACTAACACAGAAATTAGAAGGGAATAGAGGCAGAACATCTGAAGTCTGCTCCATTGTTTGGGACCTCAAACAGAGTAAAGCACACTACACAAATGCTACAGGACCATACACCATGGAGATATCGATGCTGAATAGTTATTAAATCTTGGTTCCAGCATCTTCTCTCAAATGTATTATTATGTAGAGTCTCAGAGACCCCAAAAATATGTTTCTTCATAGTAAATAATTAAGGTCTTGTGCATGTCCATGTCTCCTAGCCATGAATCAACGTGACCTAGATATCGTGACTACCATTTTCTATGCCGGCATGAACAAAGGTGTTGCACCTTTCAGCTTCTAAAAAAAAAAAAATCTTGATTGTGTCACCCACTCGAACATTGGCTCTGTGAGAGAAACCTAGCCGCCTTAACGTTATAGTTAAGATTTTGTACTTTCCACTTTTAGCATTAAAGATATACATTTCACGGTTATCTGTTAAAGCAAACTTTCAAGTTATAATCATCAAACGTTTGGTAACTTCTCAGTATTTTATCACTTCTTCAAACACCCTAGAGTGCTGTATCACCCTTTCACATATTCACTACTTCAGCAGAATTGCTGCAGGTCTACTCACTTGAACATCGAGGAGGCTCCAAAGAGGATACATGCTTCAAGCCTCATTCTCAGCCTGAAGATCACACCGCACTAAAAATGCTATATATTTTCTTCTACTCAAGCAAAGGGTTGACATTGAATCCTTTTGTCTTGTTCATAAGGCTTTTCATAGCTATGCCCCACAGTATCCTAAAAAAAAAGTCCATTGCTACTGCTTTCCAGATGCAAATATTGTGGAAAGTCCCTGCACATTCAAGATCATCGTTTTGGAATGCTCTACCTTTTCAACTTTGTATTTAAGAACGCTTAAGAAAATACTACAAATACCATGAAAACCCACCTCTTTTGCTAATAATTACTATACGGGTCCCACAGCAGAATGAACTAGTTAGTTGTACTAGCGCTCTACTAAAACAGTTCTAAGCAAGCATTGTCAAAACCAATAGGTTTAGCCTTTGGGACCTATTCGCTTCGCTATTGGTTATAGCGATTGTGTACAAAATCTGTGACACTTCCCATTATTGCTTGTGTGCCTGCTGCACCAAAAAGACCTCTGGGCATGTGATCATGTGCAGACACTTTGAGAGAGGAAGGATGGGGTGGCCCATGTAGGTGGTAGCACCAGTAGCCTCCCTCATGTCGCCAGGCTAATTCAGGAGAAGATTATTGGGTCCCATTTTGGCACAACTGGTTCCCAACACAGGGTCGAGCCTGCCTCGAGAGAGGGGGAGCTTGCATGAGCAGAATGTACAGTGGGAATGCATTTGATTTGTCTGTTAACCCAAAGGCCAGAATGGCACTCAAACTACACTAATGCGGAACCGGCCCCCTCCACAACAGTCTGCTCCCCTCGAATATAGAGTAGGAGATTATCCTTATAGTGTGAGAAATATAGTGACAATCTCCCATCCCGCAACCCTCAGTAATGACGGCCAGTCTGAAGGGTACAAGCAAGTGGCTCTATAGCCAAGGCAAATAGGTGGGAGAGGGGCAGCCTTGGTGTGTACCCCTCTTGATTACCTGCGGCGGGGAAAAAAATAGAGCCAGTCTTCACACAAGCCACTGGGTTTGACGCAGTGTCATAGAGAGAGAGCCTGTTTTTTTGGCAGAGTTGAACAGTTTAGTCAACGCCAGTGCCAGGGTGTCAATGTATATCAAATAAAAATCCAAGGGGTGGACTTTGTCTTGAGCCAGTGCCTTGATGCCCAGGACCAAGTTTCACTACCCATGGCCACTGTGATTTGGAGCATGTGTGTCTCTTCAGCTTACATATAATCTTGCATGGAGTGGCTGGGAACCCCACCTTACTCACCATATATCTGTACATAAAACAGTGCTAAAACCGAATTGATTTCAGTTTGTCTATGCACTACCCGATCTGCAAGCATGCATGTCTGCAAGGTCTGAGAGTCTCGGTGATCAGGGCTGGCCAAACAATCCAACAGCCTCATCGCGTTAGTCATGCACTTTAGTAATGTAGGCCCTATATTGATAAGCCCAGAGGCGCTCAATGATACAGCCAGATAGGTGGGCGTAGGTGAATATTACCACTTTCGAGGCTTCTCCAGAGGGTTTAGCTTTTGCCAATGCCACACTCCTCAATCACGGGTACCTCAGCCCCTAAGCCCTCTGGTTAAACATTATAGAGGCAAATTCAGAAGTAAGAGATGTGGATTCCTGCACCAGGCTCCTTGTCTTCCTACCCAACACCACAATGAAAGCAGCTCTAGTTTGATTCTGCAAGCACTGAAAGAGCCTGTGGGAGACCATGTGTCCTCCTTTCTACCAGCCTTGGGACAGTTTTTCGTCTCGATAATAGAAATCGGGACCTACCCTTCCTTTAAGATCCTCCTTAAAGTCGCCCCATACTTTCACATCCCAATTCTGCTGTGGCACCTGAAGTAACTACATTTTGTAGTGGGTTCCACCCATTACCAATTTGCAGTTCTCTCACATGGATTGACATCACCAAGGTGATGTTGGTAGTTATGGCCCATCTGAGATGGTCAGGTATTCCATTTTCCCATACCTGGATGACTGCCTGCTCAAGGACGAGTTTCCGGAGTTTGTGTTGCACCATCTACATTCAACAACAACTCTGTTGTTTTCACCTGGCCTTTTCAAGAAACAGACACAGATCTCGTTTTGCCCTTCAGTCACTCTCCAACCGTGGCCACAATACTAACTGAAGCCTCTATTCTAGGGTGGAAGACCGGCCTTGAGGATCTGGAGATCAGAGTCTCTGGTCTCCGGAGAAGCATGTGCTTCATATCAACCTGCTAGAGGTGTGAATGATGATTCAGCTGGCACTCAAAGCCTTCCATCCGTCCGAGATGGGTCTGTTCAGATCTTGGACAGTACAACTGATGTGGCACATGAACAAACAAGGGGGAGTAGGGCCTCAGATCCTGTGTTTTGAGGTGTTGAGGGTGTGGACTTGAGCACTTAGTCATGGGATTTGGTTAACAGCCATTCACCTGGTGGGTTCTCTGACTAGCAGAGTCAAAAGCATGAGCACGTATACCTTGCCATTCACAAGAGGCATCTTCCGCTGGAGGTAGTCCTGGGCATCTTCGCGGAGTGGTGTACGCCTCCGGTGGTCATTTTTGTCTCCTCGGAAGATGCTCTGTGCCAGCAATTCTGTGCCCTCCAGGATCCGTTAAGGGAGGGGGATGTGTTTCGGTTGAGGTTGAACTTTAATCTTTATTGCAGAATTCCCCCACTACTAAGTTCTTAAGAAGATTCACCAGATCTGCTGAAATGGTGTGGTATGTAGACCATCTGTTCCTCTCCCGGTGTGCCCATTTCGATGGCCATCAGGACAGACCTCTCTCCCAGTCGGAGGAGATGGTGCTGCACCCCAATCTTCGACAACTCCACATTCATGCCTGGAGATTGAGTGGGACATCTACGCTTCCTTTAGCTGACAGCAGAGGTGGTGGACGTCATCCAGTGCACTTGTTTCCTCTTCACAAAATCTGTTTATTCTGGCAGATAAAACCATTTTATTTTATTTCATGCAGTACATACAACAATGTGGGCTATTTATGAGCCAAACTATCAGGGGTCCTCCAGTTTGTACTCTCTCTAGCTAAGAGTGTGTAGTGTGGCCAATCTAAAACGTTATTTGGCTGTGTTGTCGGCATACATCTGTCTCGCAAATCAGCCTTCCCTGTTCAAGTCCTCTATTGTGATACGGGTTTTTTTTGGGGGGGGGGGGTGGGGGGGGGGGGGGTTGGTGGCCATCACTTCGGCAAGGTGGGTCACTGAGCTGCAGGCACTGTGTTCCGAGCTGCCGTTTGACCTTTTTCAATGGAAGTCTAGTGTTGCGAATTATTCCCTTCTATCTCAGTCCATCCATTACTTTACAATTCTTCTATTCCCCACTTCATCCCACACAGGAGGGGGAATGGCAGCAGCTCCTGAAACCTAGGTTTGCATTACCTTTCATTTCCACCGTACTTCAGGTATCAGATTGCATGACCTAATCTTAGTCTGTTACTTTGGCAGTAGAAAAGGAAACACATACAGAAATGTACATTGTCCAGCTACATTATTCCTTTGTTTCAAAATGTGCTACACACTTGCCAAGAAGGAGCCACCTGGAGAAATCAAAGCTCACTGTCCCAGAGCCAAGTCTTCGTATTCTGCACTCACAAGAGCCAAATCTGTAAGATGTCTGTGTAGGCATTCCTACACTGTTTCGCCAAACATTACTGCTTGGATTCTGAGATGCATAGGGACAGGACTTTGCCAGTTCTTTGCTACAAGACTTCCTTATGTAACCAGTGGTTTGCCTTCTTCTAGGGAGTGTACTACCTGGTAATCTATTTAACTCACGAGAAACTTGCAAGTTGAAGAAAAAGTTACTTACCTTCAACCAGTATCTTTTTGGTAGCTACTCTAGCTACCTGCAGATTCCTCCCGACTCCCACCCACCTCCCAGTCTGATGGTTGTAAGTTCAGGGATTGGTCAATAAGGTATCAGAAGTTTATCTAATCGAAGGTTCTCCATCTGCTTGTGTGAAAGGCTTGGAAAAAATAGGCAGACATTGATGTTGCCCAGAGGTGGGCTCTATATGGTTACAGACGTCAAAAGTAAGCCAGCGCCCACTTCCCAGATCATAGAGTTGTGAAGTTATCCGGGTCCAGCCTGCCGCGGAACGCCCACGCGGGGCTAATTCCCCTCCTGTGCGTGGCGTTCCATTAAGTGGGCGGAGTCATGACGAGCTCAGCTCGTCATGAGTACCGCGGTGCCACGCGCGGCCCCCCTGGCCCCCGCGCCACGGGAGAATTAGCCCCGCGGCGAAGGGGTTAATGGGTTTGTCTCTGACAAGCAAAAGAGAATGCATACCTATTCGGCATTCAAATGAGCTGAAAGTGCATCCACTGCACCGACAGATGCACTTAAACTGAGGGATTTCCCCCCTCCCATTTCCCCCTCCTCCTTCCTGGGAGGGTGTTTGGGAGGGGATTAATGGCCTACTGAGCCCTAACTGAGTTTCAGGATTGTCATGCTTCATAGTGGATATGCCACAGGTTAAAAATGTATGAATTGTTATGTTGGACCTTCAGTAGGCAAATTAGGTAGCGTCAGTATACATCATACTGCAACTATCAGTTGAAACAGGCATGTTGTCAGAGCTTTCTGGGCTATAAAGGATCCTGGATGGTCACAAGATGTATTAGGGGAGCACCCAATGGAGCTAGGCCACTGCCTTTTCGGGATATTTAGGCATGCTACTGCAAATGTGGTGTCAAGAAGCATGTATGTGTTGAATTGGCCACCAGAAAGATCATTACTAAAGGTAAGTACATTTTTCTTTCTGCTCGGATGTAGGAAGAATTCCTTTTTTTTCTTTCCAGGACCGTCTTACCAACATCAGTCCTGGGAATTAAAAATTGGGGATGGTATCCCACCTTAAATACGGCAGAACTACTGCTACTGTGACCTGGTGGTCCTTTTGTTGACAGACCACTTAATTATTGGTTTTGGCTGGTGACTCTTCAAGCGGAAGTCCTGCGATTTCCCCCACCCCTAAATAGGGTAAGGGAATAGTGGGGTGAATGGGTGGGTGGGGCATCTGCTTTTTTTGGCAGATGCCTGATCCAACTCGAACTACCCCTCTAATTGTGCTGTAACAGTCATAGTCCGCCCTTAAATGGCAATATTTTTGTATATAAATCCTTAAAACCAATCTAGCTTAAACTTACTTTAACATGACTTTCCCTAGATGTTACACGATGTGCATGATACTAAATGCTGAAGTAAGGTAAAACATGCTAACATTTTTTACTTTCCCTATTAGTTTGAGGAAGAGGAATGTGACATTGAGGCATGTGGCACCGAGATTCTGCTCCCTCAGAAGGTCTCCAACATATGCGTATCTGCTGAGGGAAAATCAAAGCATTGGATGGTTCCTGTGGAGAGATCAGAAGAAAAATGCCTTGACGTTATAAACAGTGAGGCTAACAAAGGTAAATACTTGTACAATTACATTTTTGGGTAATGTGATAGAACTTTGAAGAAAAATGTGATGTACCAAGTAGTAAATATTAAATGTACCTTTACGATCAATGTTGTCTCCACCACACTATTTGCACAATTCATCAACAGCCCAGGTCCGAGGTAGTAGCCTCTTGGTGGTAATGTCATTCAGGAGAGTAACCCACCAATCAAGGTTTGTGAGAAAAAGATCTGAGTACACTGTTTTCCCACATACCTGCCTTTTTTTTAATGCTTATTTTCTGTCTTGGCCGCTTGAAATCGGGGTTGGGGGGGGGTGGCCCCAATTGAAAAGCCTATGTGGCACCATCATACCTCAGCCCCAAAGCACAGTGGGTGTAGGGTAGATCCCACGTCCCCTGCTAGCACCTCCCACATTTAGTACAGCAACAGACTGGTCAAAATTTGGCCAGTGTCTTTCCTTTCGTGTTCCTGTGTATGTAATGCTGGAATGGCATTGTATCAAGTGAGCGATGGGGTCATGCCTTAGCTCCCTGTCAACTGGCTGTCACTAGCAGAGACTCTCGAAGGCCGGTTACCCCACCACCTGTAGTCTCCAATAGTCATGGCTGAGCATCCTGCATTGGGGCAAAAGCTTCCACCTGGCTCTTCGCTGTGTATTATTAGGTAGAGGCTACAGTATCCAAATTGAGGGTTTAGAAATATTTTACTTGGCACTATTTCTTATGGTGAACCCCACCCAAGCTGAAGATGAAGAAGTGGAAATGTGGCCATCCTTTTGTTTTCCACTGGCCAAAAGTCACCCCCCAACTTGAACTCTCCGTTCCATATTAAAAAGATACCTGCAGTCAGCTATGAGTCATCTTCATAAATATTATTTCAAAACCATTGGCATACTGTTCACAATCATAAACAATTACTGAAGGTATTAAACACAAAATGTCCTGTTTGGAAAGTGCCACTAAGTTTATTCTCTCATGCAGCTTCTTTGAAATGCTGCCACCATAGAGGCGCTGGGCTGACAAGTCAAGAGATACACACTCCTCAAGGCTACAGGCATTAAGGCCAATTGAGGTTTTCCTCCATCATCATCACACCGAATGTTAATGTACTGAGCACCAGATCTGCAGTTTTTGGGAGTCTGTTGGGCTTAAGGTAGGTGGCAGCCAGTTCTACGTTCAGGTCCCCAAAACATTTTACCAGTATCCTTGTTAAAGAGTAGGAATACCAGACCTTCCTAGTAAAATCGGTTGCATCCATAAAAACTTCATGCCTCACTTTGACCCCCCTCACCATGTTGTGTGTGTGCATTTGTCTGTGAGTGCATGTGCACATGAGGGCATCTTACAAAGGTGTGTGGCTTGGATACCGCTGACAAAGTAGGAATTAAGTAATTGGTGCACAGAATAATACCTTTACTTTAATGTTGTCATTATCTTTTGTGTGGATATGATTCCCTCCATACTCCTGTACATGTCATATTGGCTAGTGGACCACATTGATTTTTTTGATAAGCCAAAGAACTCTGAGCATAAACAGTACCAGATGGTCCATGGCCCTGTATTTTATTTTATTTTTGTAAATCTGTCTATTGGTTTTTCACACGAGAAATCGAAAGAAAAACCGTACCGTATACAGAGGAACACCATGAATGGCCGTAGGAGTCAGGGGTGATTTCAATCTGTAGGCCATTGCAATTCAGATACAGGAAGTGAGAATAACAATTATGTATTATGGTGCGATACGGGCGCCGACAATAGTGTAAATACGCATGTACATCACGTGGCACACACAGTGCAAGGTTATTATGTAACAGATACTGAACAGGGGGAATGGGGTAGAACAAAATGAGGACAAAGCAAGCAAAAAATAGTGTCGACTGTTAGTGATATGCCGCCAGGGTGCCCCTGCAAAAAATCCCCCCGCATGTGCACTGTCCACTTTTAGCAGATATTTGTCACTTGTGCCAAATGTGTAATCGCTTACTGCTTGTGGGAGAAGTCATTAATGAAGGTTCATACCGACTCTGTAGGGATGGATGAGCACCCCCGATTTATGCCGCCACAATGGTTGGCTCCTCCTCTATGGATGAACCCGAAGAATCCATGCCATTGTTCCACTGCAGGTCCGATAATATTGCGTCCGAGCTGGCGGCTAGTGGGAGTTTGCGGAGGCTCAGCTCTGTGCAGGGCAATGCTCTCTGCGTTAGCCCATGTCAGTAAATAGCAAAGCCACGCTTTAGCGTGAGGGGGCACAGGAGAGTTCCATCTCCTGGTGATCAGCCACTAAGCAGTTGCCATGCCCAGATCTAGACAGCGAAATGTAACTTTGTGTCTTTTACCTCTTCTAAAGAGATGCAAAATATAGGTTTCCCAATGAAAGGGAATGCCGCTTTCGGTGCAGGGGGCAAGGACGTCTGCTATTGTGCTATAGTACCCGATGAGAGCGGGACAGTGCCACTGCATATGTAAGATGTCTGCGTCAAACAATTGACACAGAGGACTGGCAGTGTCTGTGCAAAGGAAGTACTCATTAATTTTAGCTGGGATAAGAGACGCTCAGTGCAAGATAACAAATTGGATTTGGAGAAAGCACTGATTGCGAGATATTCACGTGGGGCTCTCCAGGGTTGCTGCCCACTCAGTCTGTGAAAGGATGTTCCAAGTCACCCTCCCAGGGAAGCTTCAATGTTTCCAGTGTGGGTTCCATGGTCCCTGTATTTTGAAGAGCATCGCCTAGTCATAAAGAGAACTGGCCTAGAGTAGGGCGTGCTATCAACAAATTGACAATGTGGTGCCTAATACCAGCTAGCATAGGGTTGGCTGAGAGTCCTTGACTAAAAGTAGCATATCATTTTATTGGTTCAAGCTTTCTCCCATTGCCTCCAGTGTAGGACAGTGCTGACCCTCTTGAACCAGTAAGTTGTCCTTTATATGGACTTCAAGAGGAACGTCTAAAAAGAGGATATTACCAGGGTGTAAGACTTTACATGTTGGTGTTTCTCCTCTAGTCGAAGACTAAGCTTAGGATCCAGTCAAACCTTGCTTTTGCGACCTGTCCTGAAAAGTAAACGGAACTGTCTGTTATATTGAGGAGCAGGTTCTTGGTCAATAAGAATGAACAATTAAGATGGACTGAAACTTACTTGGGCATTTGCTCATGGAAGCGACCCCTGGGAGTCACAAGAACATTGTAGCCCAGCTAGCCAGGCCTGGCTCAAGGATGTGTGCAACATCAAGTGGCCTGAAGACTGAATAACAGTCCAAAACCATGAGTGTGTTGTGCCTGCATTGCGCTGCCCTGTCTCTGTTAGAGCGTGCATCGCTCCATATCCAGCCTCAGAGGGAAACAGCATTTTTACTGTAGCCCTAATTCTTAGATTGATATGCTGTAGGCTAAAATGAATCATCCCAATTCCCGTACGTGGGGACCACTTCTGTTGCCCGCATTGTTCAAGAAATGGCATGGTTTGAGTTCCCAATTGGATTGCTAGAAATACAACTCTGGTGAGTTTTGTACCCATGGGGAAAGTACTTTGGCTACTCATGCAAATTCAGTGCCCATAGCCTCTGTAAAAAGGTTGAATGAAGGTAATTGGGATAGGTAGTAGACTCCGGGCCTCTGTGGAGTGTTCCAGACCCTAAGCCCCAGTGGTCCAGTTAACTCAGATATAAATACTCGTTTAAACCAGTCAACTGGCTTTCTTAATCTGTTCCTTTGACTTGGGCAGGATTCTCTGTACATCTTGGTTCTTGGTTTTTCAAGCGACATTAGTATTGTTAATTCTTTCAAGATTTTATGCCACCTGAAAATGTATGGAGCCATCTGCTCTGGTACCCAGTCCTCAAACTTGGACACAGTTAAGACTTTTTACATTGCAACAATCTTTCTAGTCCTGTGGCGCATTGATTTGTAGCAAGTAGTTATCAAAATGTGCTAGTGCCTGGCAATGTAAGTGCCCTGTGCCATAACATGTGCATCCTTTTATGGACCCTTGCTGGACAATGTTGAGGAAAGGCCTTGCATCCCCAAGCTTGTTGCAGGAGCTGGACTGGTGTAACTTGCAGCCAGATTCATCAACGGAAAATCGGCTCGCAAAGGGCCAGAATTTGCGAAATCGCTAAATTGCGAGGAATTGCATTTAAGGAATCTCTATTTGAGATTCCTTAAATGCAATTCATGAACCATTTTAGAATTGCGAAATCGCAATTTTTGGCCGCTATTTACCGCGAAGTCTAACTTCGTGGTAAATAGCGAAAACTTAGAAAAATGCACTTTAGTGCATTTTTCTAAGTTGTATGTTACACACACACATGTCCTTTGGACATGTGTGTGCGCAACATCAGTCTACATTTTCATTTCAGGGGTGCTACAGGGTGTCCTTTGGACACCCCTGGCACCCTTGAAATCGCATCCTTATTTGCGATAAGGCCCATAGGAATGAATGGGGAGTCATTCCTTATTTGCGATTAGCAATTTGCTAATCGCAAATAAGGAAGCTGTAGAAATCGCAAATAATATTGCGATTTCTACATGAATCCCGTTTTGCGAGTCTTTAATAGCGATTCCTTAATAATTGCTATTAAGAACTCGCAAAACAGGACAATGATGAATCTGGGGGTTTGTGCCTCCAGAGGAGTTTACCACGATCATGTTGAATGTTTTTGGGAAAGCATTGGACATGCTAGAGATTCCACATTTATCACTATCGGGGTTGATTGTATCTGAGGATGAATTGCCCTTACTAGCTGATGGCTGTCGCGGGTGCATTGCCATGTGTTTAATTTTCACATCATTTGTTTCCGTGCAATTACAAAAGGGTAATCAAATGCATATGTTTCATCTGTGTACTGTTTTACAGTCCATGATGGAGAAGAATTGATTAATATGGTTTGGCCAGACGTTTGGTGAGCTTTGATCTTAGCTTGAGCTTGCTCAGAGTGAACAAAGTAGGAATTAAGTGATGATCTTGGAGAGAGAGAGAGAAGTCGATCTCAAACGTTTGCCTGGAGCACCTCTAATTCATCCCCAATGAAGGTAGTGCTGCGCTTATTTGACTTTGTTGTGTGCTGGCCATCTTGGAATTAGAATTTCTTCCATGGCTTCTTGAAGAATGTGTTTGTCAATGAGGCAAGCTACATGACCTCTAAAGCAACTATCACCTATATGGGTAAATTGACTTTGCTTTTGGAACCCTTTGCCATGTTCTCGCGCTGAAATGGCCTGTTGGGACGGGCAGTACTGTTTAAGATGGTCTACTGCAGAAATTCCTGTATATTCTACAGACCGTACTATGCGAAATTCCAAATAGATTCTTTCAAAGAATAGATAAATCACGAAGACATTTATGAATTAAAAAACCCACGTATAGCGATAGCTACTATGCAGAAGAGCACATATTAGGGTGGCATAGTGTAGAATGCTGTCTCTGTATATGATATTGCCACTAGGTGGTAATACCGTGCACAGAGTCAGGGGTTCCCCAAAATGTACAGACCTCAATGTAAAACCCAAAGTGCTTTATTAGTGGTAGTGTGGGCAAGCAGCCTTAGGCCATACACTGTGGAGTATAAGATAATTATTGCACAACAGTGATCAATAATGAACACGCGACTCCAGGAGATCCAGACCAATTAAAAAAATATATACTTATTTTGCAGAACAAAATCTTTGCAATAAGGTAAGTATGATTTTTATTAAATACTTTTCACTTTGAAAAATCGGCGCTTAGAAACTTTTCAGGACAGTTCAATGTTACCCTATGTGGGAAACAGTTTTGCAGTTAATCAGGCAAGTACATAACTTTCAGTTCCAGTCTTCAGAGCCAAAGGTCAGTAGTGGGCACGGATCAGGTAAGTACCAACACTGCACCAGCAGCAGTACAGGGACGGCCGAGTATAGAGGTCAAAATCAAGTTCAGCCAAATGCTTTCAATGGAGACTGGGGGGGTCCTTGGAGCCACCCTGCTTGCAGGTAAGTGGAACGGTTGCCAGGGCCAAGCTGTGGGTGTTAGGGCCAGCTCAGGGGGGACACAAAGCAGCAATAAACATACACCACTAGCGGCACAGGGGCGGCTGTGTGAAGGGTGCAAACACAGCGGCGGGCACCCAATGCAATCCTATGAAGTTTCTTCTTTTTGGAAACCGATTGCCGGCATCGAACCGTAGAGTCCAGGCAGAACACCAGTGACAGCATAGAGAAGTTGAGGTGTTGGGGGATCACAGGGACACCATTGATCAAGCACACCAAAGCCCAGGGGCTGCAGTTGTAGGGGTGTTTTTAGATATCGGAAATCTTATTGCCAGGCTGGTTGCGTTGAGGAGGACCCTTCAGATTCACTCTGCAGGCTCTATCGTGGGGGTCGGAGGTCTGCCAACGCTGGATTTGGAGTCCCGGTCGCTGAGGAGACTTTACTGGGCAGTTGGACGAGTCAGACTCGGGCCGTGGGCGTTGGGTGCAGAGTGGGCAGGAGTCGTGGATCTGGAGTCTTTGTTGTTTTTTTCTTCTGGACAGGACCACTGTCCACGGGAAATTGGAGTCTTTGTTGAAGGCAGCAGTCCTCGCAGGGATTTCAGAAGTCGCTGACTGCAAGATGGGTCACACGTTCGTCGAAACTGGAGACAGGCGGTAGGGCTTGGGACCAAGGCAGTCTTCAGGCTTCTGCTGCAGGGGTGTCTTCTTTCATTGTAGGTCATCACAGATCCAGTTTCCAGGCTGGTGGAGCCACCTAAATACTACATTTCAGGGCATTTTAGGGGAGTAGCAGGTAGGGCCAATGTGCACCTTACCTGTGGTGACTACACCCTCCAATATTCCACCTTTCTGTGGGAAGGTTGCATATACCTCGCCCTGATTGGAGGGTCCCCCTATCTTCAAGATGGCGGGGACTGAAAGATGGGGTTCACCTTGTCTCCCCCACCTTAGGGGTGGAGTTGACAGAGATGGGGACACCTCCTATTAGTCTATGTTTTTCCACCGGTTTTCCCACCCAAAGGGGGTGTGTAAGCCCGTGGGTGTGTAAGCCAGGGGCTGCCATTGGCTGGGGATCACATTACAAAGGCGGAAGGCCCTTAAAGCTTCCTTCTTTAAGCACTGGCCCTTCCTGGGGCAAGAGATGTGACAGCTCTGCCCAGGATGTGCATTTTTTCTGGTCCCAGAGAGAAGGGGTTCTCCACCTAGGGATTCTGAAACCTGTCTTGTGGTAGTTGCCTGCCTACAACCAGCCAGAGTCCACACCAGGGTTAGTAAGTTTTCAGGGGACACCTCTGAGGTGCCCTCTGGGTACATGGAACATTAAATTCCACACTGGCATCAGTGTGGATTTATTGAGGGGAGTAGTTTGGTACCAAACACTCCTGTGTTCAGTTAAACCATTGTGGTGCTGTGGATCTCTAGTTGTCGAGTTTCCAGCCCATGTACTCTCTATGGTTTCCCTGGTACTTACAATATTAAGGAATTGACCCCAATATTGTAGTGGCGTATCTGCTCCTAGCAGATATGCCCTTACATGTGGTACAGTGCACACTGCCTTAGGGCTGTGAGGCCTTCTAAAGGGATGACTTACCTATGCCTTCGGGCAGTGCTGGTTTACATGGTACCCAGGCAGGGTGCCATGTTGACTTTGTCGTTTTCTCCCTCCCAGGGGCATGCAAGCTGAAAGGGCAGTGGAATTGTCCCAGTGAGGGGGAGGAGAGGTCCCAGGAGACCCTCTTGAGCTCCAAGGACTTAGGTACTCGGGGTACCATCTACTAGGGACGTATAAGGGGCAGAGTACCAATTGGGGATTTGTTTTTCGAGAATAAGCACTGGCACAGGGGACCTGATTGGCAGAGACCCTGTGCACTACATCAAAACCAGGCAAAAAGTGGGGCGCTAACCTTGCAAAAAGAGGCACTTTCTCACACATAGCATTGCCCAACATGAGGCAATGCCAAGAAGCAGCCTGTTAGTGATGATAAAAGGATGGGCCTTCGCCCCCCCAAACGGAACCTGCTCTAAGAATCGACAAACTCACCTTTGACAGGAATAGCTATACATACAAATTATATAGATGAATGCGAGAACAAGCCTTCCCACCAGCTGCACAAATTAAAGAACATGGTGGCAAGAGTCAGGATTGAAAGAGACTAACCCCCAGGACACTGCTATGGGTTGTCAGGCAGATACAAAATTAAATGACCTAGAGGGGTTCAGGAGCTGTGTACACAGAACGTGTCTCTACCTTGCGAGAGATATGGACAGGGAGAGGAAAGACCCCCTTGATAGGCCAGATGTACGACCATTTTTAGCAGTCGCAAACGGAGAATCTCGCCATTTGCGACTGCTAAAGAGGCGTTTGCAATGTACTAACCCTATTTTGCGAGTCTGTAACCTATTACAGATCCTCAAAATAGGGTTTGCCAGTCGGTATTAGGAAGAGGTGTTTCAAGGGCGTCACATGGACAAGTATGAATGTTTTGCTACCGGAATGTGGTCGCAAAACATTCCGATTTTACTGAGTCAGTTAACACCTTAGGAGCTAGTAAACAAACCTCCCCAGTGCTGCGCTGTCCATTATCCAGTGCTGAACTGGACGTCCAGCGGTCGCACGCAGCACTGGGGAGGTAGTGCCCGTGACGACCGTTGGCCGACGGCAGCACCTAAAGGGTTAAGGAGGTGGTAAGCCATATGCAAAGAGGAAGTGGTCCCCAAGGAACCCCTTCCCTTTTGTGAATTTGGGCGCCAACATTTTTTAAGGAGCAGGCAGTGGTCCCAGGGACCACTGCCTATTCTTAAAAAATGAAAAGGAAACTTTTCATTTTTCTTTTTTTCTTTTAAGGAAAACGGGCTGCATTTTTTAAAAACCAAAATGCTTTATTTAAAAAGCAATCGCAGAACTGGTGGTCTGCTGACCCCAGCAGAGCACCATCCATGTGATTACAGGCCATTCTCAATAGGTCGCAAAGTGCAACCAGCCTCATGAATATTGATGAGGGAGGTCGATTTGCGACCCCATTGGGAATCACTGACTGTGTCTCAGATACATATGAACATCTCATTTTGCTAGTTCCCTAAGTACCAGTCGCACAAAAT
The DNA here is from genome assembly GCF_964261635.1 of Lissotriton helveticus. Classification (NCBI taxonomy): domain Eukaryota; kingdom Metazoa; phylum Chordata; class Amphibia; order Caudata; family Salamandridae; genus Lissotriton; species Lissotriton helveticus. The sequence goes on from NC_136067.1 coordinate 1,596,688,242, forward strand.
CGCAATTATAGACTCTCAAACTAAAATGGATGTACATCGGGCCTTATTCAACTTAAAGCTAAGTACTTGATGGATGACTCTCAGGCGTTAAATATATGCCAGTGAGAAAAGCCTTCCACTTGACAACGTATGAGAAACTTGAGGACATGGCAGAGTCACTGCTAGATATTAAGCTAATGGAACTTACCTGACAAAAAGCGGTACCCATACATATGCCACCCTCTTGATCAATATGCTCAAAGATATAGGGGAGCTGGAAGATATAGGGGAGCTAGAAGCTAGAGCATGGAATGAGGCCCTAATAAACCGCCATAAAGTATTGCTATGGGCCAGCTTCAGTATGCCAATTAGACTTCAAATTATGAGGTTTTGCTAGAGCAGCAATGACACACGCCTTTGCGACTGTGAGCTGCAGAGGACTTTAATCCATATACTATGGCCCTACCCATATCTGGATATTCTGGTCATTAGAACTAAACACAGATATTGCATAATTGGTGCCTGGAAAGGGCTAGGGCTCACGAAGAGGCAAGATACCAGAAACATTGTCAAACAGAGTTTTACAGTTGCAAAATGCAACACTGCTGAAAATATTGGGGTAGCTCAGAGCACCCCACAATCACAAAGTGGCACATGATTTTGAACTGGTTTATGACAATGGAAAGCTGAGTATATAGAGGGCGTCAGTGTCCCCAAAAGTCTGAAAAAAGTATGGTGTGTTTGGATGGCACGCTATGGGCTATGTGAGAAAACAAGCCAGCCAGGAAGGCGGACTACATACCAGCACACACTGGCAGAGGTAAATTGGAGGACAGAGAAGACCAAGTACTAATAGTACATGGGCAATCCTTGTAGATAATTAAAATGATTGGTAAATTTGTGCATAGGCTGGATGAATGATTTTTTTTCTGTTTTTTATCTTAATGACAATTCACTCATTTATCAGTAGAAAACCCATACTTGTAAGTTCACAGACCGAAGCATTATGTCACTCATGCTTTCTACAAAAGGTTTCTCAATTTCCTAAAAATTAGTTGAGCTGCCAAAGTTTTTTTTAGAACTCCACAAAACATAGCAGAAACATTATTACGGCCACTTGATGTTAAAAGAACACTCAGCTCGATCACGCTGCTGTTGTGCACCAATCAACATCAGTGCAAGGTCATTTCAAATTCAGGCTGTTATGTCTTACTGTTAAATCGATAAAGTTGTTCTATTTAAAAAAAAAATCAAGATCTTCAAATACTATATTAGACTTTCTCATGGGCCGCAATAGCTCTCTGGAATTCCCTTACATAATGTGTAAAAAATTAAGTCCCAAAAACCGTCTGAAAGCTCACCTGTATCTGAATTACCACATGTCCAAATGACCCAGAGATTACCCAGTATAGGCCCTATTATAACATAGTTTCACCCTCGGTATTGTATCCACGGACTGTTAAAAGGTTGTATGACCTTATTGTGCAGGTGCATTATCTGAAAAAGCTAATTTAAATAAAGGACGCATGCCAAAATGTGTTCAAGATTTTCTCACGTTCTACTTAGATATTTAGTCTGAAGTGCTGTATATTTGTACTATTGATGGTTTATTATTTTCTTGTGCTGGTCACTCCGGGTTTAAAATTAATTTAATTAAAAAAAATAAAGCAAACCCAAAAACGTTTGATTCTTTTTTGTAAGAATAGGTATGCATGTTTCCGTGCTTTTATCTTGAAATCCAGCACGTTTTCAAGCTAGAAATATGGGATCTTAACATAAATGCTCTAATGGTTCATGAACAACATCTGTTTTTTAACAAACACCCATTGTATTCATCAACTAGGCACATATTTTGTTTGTTCATTACCAACAGTAATATATAATTCTGATACCTTAGAGATGTCAAGTAATGTGTGTTTGATGTACAATATAACTTTGTACTCGGTTTTAAATGTCCATCTTGTTTATTTTACCCTAGATCAAACTTACCAGCTAGCAATGATCTTGGTCTTCTCCATTGTTGCTGTCATATTGACTATTTTGGCAGTGTTGTTTGTATTCAAGGTTCTACAGGAAAGGAATATCAGCTTACCCAAGTCTTTGGTAAGTTTTTCTTCTCTTTATTGAACTATCGTTCTTTTTTTAAAGTTATTACAGTGGGCTATGACCTGTGGATACGAACATTTGTAGTGGTGGTAAATCATTTCAAGCAAAATTTGCATGATACCTTTAGAATCAGCTTGTCGTGCTTCTGGAATGTCACTCAGGTTAATGAAGTGAACCCGATGTTAAATACATTGTTTCCTACATAAATCATGGAATTATAAGGGACCTGAAATCTTTGATTGATCCTAAATTTACCCCTTTTGCCTGATAGGATCGATAGTCTTGCTGTGTTGCTTTTAATTTTAAATCCTGTATTTTCTTTCTCACATTATCCGGAGTATTGCTGCAGTAATTTTACCTAGATTCGATTACAGCAGCAGTTTCTGTCTTAAGCGGCCTGCCATACTGGAAAGCTACTAAGCCCTCCTTCATAGTTTTGACTAAATCCCAATTCAGCTGACCAAATTGAGATTTACTTAATGTGGGTTGAGGCTGGATCTCTTTGTTTGTACTTGGTGTGCAACGGCTCTGAGATGACCCAATTGCAGAGTCTGTGATTAACTTTCTTGTAGTTTTTTGAGTAATGGACGTCTCCTTGATTTAGTGGTCCTGCTGAGCCATCAGACGTTCACTTGAAAGTGGAAAAGAAAACAGAAAGCTCAACTTAATTCACCTTTGTTTTGTTAGCCTCTCTAATAGGGTGTATTATTGTTGGAGTCATTTTGTCTTTGATAGTCGTAGATGCTCTGCTTCAGCTTTGTACTGGTTGGTTCTCTTCTGTCGAAGTCCAGATCCAGAATATTTGCTTAGATACCATCTAGAGCTAATCTTTGTATAACTGACTCAGGAGCATCAGGAACAAGCATTTGCAATGCAATAGGTCTCGCAGTTCTTGAGTTTGAGCTATTGGCATTGTAAATGAGAATGCAGTTTATTTATGATTTGGTTTTTAAAAAGTAAATAGAAAGGCATTGTCATTTACATTGCCAATAGCTTAACCACTTGAACGCTATGGGGATTTTTCCCCTGTGCTGTAAATCCAGGAACACCATTATTCATGACGAGCTGGGCTCGTCATCAGTGTAGCAGGAGGCTACTGCATGACGAGCCCAGCTCGTCATAAGCGTGGAAGGGGTTAAACTCTCGTAGAGGCGAGACTTATTGCATTGCAAATGCTTGTTCAGGGAGAAGGGAGAGTGAAGTTGAATCTAAAGTGTGGCTAGAAGAGATGGAGATGAGAAGAAAGCAGTAGGGGCAGAATGATAGTAAGGGAGAGGTAAGAATGGCATGGAAGAAGTAAAGTTGGAGACACAGGACAGGGATGGACTGAAGGAAGGGTGAAGGAAGGGGTCTGGGAGAGGCATAGAAGATGACGTCACAGAACAGGAAGGTACAAATGGAGGTGGCGGCGGGGTGGAGAGGGCAAAGAATGAATCTAGAAAACAATTAAAGGCAAGGTTGGATGAGACGAGGATAAATAAGAAGGAGAAACAGGTGGGCTACTAGAAGGGGGAGGGGACACACGAGAAGCTGAGAAGACAGATGGCTAAAAGCAAGTGCAATGGGAGTTAGAGAGAGAGAAGAGTGGGGTGGGAGCAGGCCCGGATTGGCCGTTGCAGGCACCGGGCAATCCCCCGGTCGGCCGCGAGGGTGGGGGCCGGTTTTGGGCCCCAGGGGGCCGGTTTTGTTACAGGGTCGATTTTCGAAGCATAGCTGCAAAAACGGCACTGTAACAAAATCGGCCGAAAACCGGCCCTAGCAAAGAGCGCGGTTGCTCCCCCCAACTCCCCCCCCCCCCCCGGGGGGAGGGGGGCCGGCCGAGCACTTTGCCAGGGCCGGTTTCGGTTCCCAGTCCGGCCCTGGGTGGGAGGGAGGGACTCTAGAAGGTAGGGTAACGGAGAAGGGTGAGAAAAAGGCAAGGAGAAGTAGGTAGCGCAGTAGTCTGAGCGGAAAGCAGCAGTAGATGGCGAAAAGCAGCAGTAGATGCCGAAAAGCACAAGAGGTCAGCGGGGTAAGAGGGGCGACCACAGGAAAGAGGTCCGGGAGGAGAGAGGCAAGCGTGGGAGCGAAGAAGATGAGGCTGAAAGAGTGGAGGGCCTATTATTGTTCAGACCCCCCACCTCGTAATCTGTGCTGGGGTACTTCAACTGACGATTCTTGTATTTTGCAGAGGGGCTGGGGGCCAGGATATTGCTGGATGGAGGATTCAGAGGCTGGAGTTCCGAAAATCACTCCTGTCTACATCGGTGTTAGGCCACGCCCCCTCCCAGTTACTAGTTAGTCTTTATATTTCCTCATGGACTTTAATATATTTACCACTGCCCACAATGTGGGATTCCGAGACAGAGGCAGCATTTAATTATTCACGATTGACAGTTGCATGGTAGTCAAAGTGCAGTGACTAATTTATTTTATTTCTGAGCTTTCATAGTTAAGCCCAAAGAAAAAGCCACATGATGCTATTTATCATAGATATGTCCCACAAGAATAAAAAGCACAAAAAGTTCATCACACACAAAAAATGCAAACCACATTCTGAAACAAGAACTTTATACGTTAAAATACACTAAATTAATTCAGAGGTGATGAGAGAGAAAAAATAGTCTACAGTGTACTGGACAATGAGCAGCATGCCGCCAAGAATAAATAAATAATTATATATATATATATATATATATATATATATATATATATATACATACATATACACACATACACCTGCATACACCTACATACATACACACAATATGCAGGACCACATTTGATCAAATCAGTGATCAACAAAGACAATACATCCATTTATATGACATAGTTAAACAAGTCAGACAACTAAGTGAGTTTTTTTCAGTACAAACAGACGAAAACAGGTTTAAGTAAAAGTCTCGAGGTCAGCAATTAATTGGATAGCAGACCATGCTCCAAGATATAAAGTCAACAAGATAGCTCAGTTCTCTTGGTAGAAAAAGGCAGCCCGCTTTTCAAGAGTACAAATCCTACAAGGCCAATTCAACAGTGTGCTTCTAATGTGGATAAAACAAGAATCGTTTAGGGGAATACTAATTATCTTTCACTCAACTGTCAAAAGACGTAGAATCCGAGTTGTTCACGATATAGCTGGTAACTTATGTACACGAGGTCAATTTTTTTAAGAACTGTAATAGGTAAACTACAAGGTGGACGGCCAGTTTAATAAACATCAGATTCTTCCTCTTCTAAAAAATGGCTTACATAAAAAATGCCGGTGGATGTGTTTGGTCAATACAAACATGATTGACGGGTTCCGTTCTCAACATCTGAGAAGGTGTGTTAAATGGCGACAGGATTATTTGCAATTAATCCAGGTAAACGCCATGTGCAGCCTCAAGGTCACTTAATAGTACAAAGGGCTAAAGAAATCCAACAGTAATTATCTATTTGGTAACCTTTTGGCTCTGTCACACAGTTACAACACACCACTGAATATCACGTTCCACCTGTAACATTTAACTCAATGCTGCATTTAATTCTCAACGGACCACAAGACAAAAATACATTTCAATAAAACGAAACACTCACCCAAATCCACAGAATTTGTCGAGCTCTGCTAGTCAATATGGAGGAATCCATACATCTGCTTCACAAAAATAGAATAGAAGCTTTGAATTCGACGTTTAATTCACCATCTTGTTTTGACAGCAGTGGGCTGGTAATCCCCAGAGATCAGCGTCTCCGATTCTAATTACATAATTCAGATAGCGAGTCCTTAGGTTACAGGTGACCGTGCTGCAGAGCTGTAGTATTACTGCGAACAAGTCATATTTAATAAAAGTCAACTACTCCCCAAGAGCGAGCACCGTACTTATGCTGGAGACGAGTCTGATGTGTATTAATAGCTGGGAACTGTGTACTCTGCTCTGCCGATGACTGGGCACTCATCCTGAATAGGCCTGGATTCCGCGGCTGCTGAAGTCCCTGGTAGATCTCCACCCTCGGCACCACACCCAACCACGGCGACGGACCTGCAA